>NC_140587.1:259857405-260483967 GCF_964204655.1 Triturus cristatus
CATAAAATGAGTGTATACTTTTTAATTTCTTTTCACCAATCACAAAGTGAAATGTATTTTAGGCACTATATGCCACACTAACAAACTATTTTGTGGACGGAAGTTATGCGTTCGAAAAGTGCAAAATCACCTCAAAATGTTTGTATCCACAAAATCAGGATCTAGGCATATTTCTGTGCAGATTGCACACAATGACAGTGGAAAATCAGCAAGATGTGTGGATTTGTCTACAGTCTTATGTGTGAAGCTTCTTTTGCTTATGCTTCTAGATGCATTTAAGGTGTGTACGTCCTAGAAATAACTAACATCCTTTATCTTCCTTTTCAACCACAAACTCACCTTGGAGTAGAGCTGTTCGCCCCAAGCGGCCATGGGCCCAGTTGGCTTTCACATACCCAAAGCTCATTGGCTGCTCCTCTTCTCAGTGGGATTCCACGTGACCAGGTTCAGCAGCAGGTTCTTGATTTCCCTTAGATGGAAAGTCAGTGTATGGAATTGAAGAGAGGGTCTAGATGGGGTATATATGTCTTTAATATATCCAGTGAAATAGGATAACAATAATCTTTTTATACATATACCTCCCTCGACTGCCCTTGTTGCATCTTCTCACTATCACAGTAATACAAAACATAAATGGGAATGAAGTATATGTACATGGTGTAGTTTCAAAAGTGCATTTTACATCCCTACCCTCACCTCTCCACCCACAAAATATGGGAAATGATTTCCAAGTAAAAAGTTCAAATGCACATTGTAGCTCAATGTACTCCGGTGATGTATTATATTATATTACTGATCTCAAGTTAACAAGTCATACTTATAAATGTAATCCGCCATCGTGACGAATTTCTAAAATGAAGAAAGTCAGCCTGACAACAACTGGCTGAGGAAACTTTATTTTAGACAAAAGTTAAAATGGCGAGATACATTTTCCATTGGAATATGTTTCAGTGGAAAAGGTAAAGAACAGAATGATAAAGAGGTGAAAAGGGAAAATTGGGTGAATATACAGGATGGGGAGAGGAAGTAAGTGGGTTTGAAAAAAGTAGTAAAGCAGGAGAGGAAATATGGAGTTTGTAAAAATAATAATGGGAGCAAAGCGGGATAGGGTGCAATGGGTTTGAAAAAAATAAGCAGATTAAAATGGGAGTGTGAGTAGAGGGTTTGTTAAAAAAAGGTAGTAAAGTGGGACGGAAAATAAGGGGTTTGAAATAGGGAGTAAGGCAGGATGACGAATAAGTACTTTGTATAAACACAATGGGAGAAATGAGGGAATGGGAGTAAAGGGTTTGAAAAATTTCAGCAAAGTGAGAGTAGGATGTTTGTAAAACTAATAAATTGAGTAAAGTGAAAGCTTGAGTAAGGGGCTTCAAAAATGGGAGAGAAAGAGGAGGGGGAATAAGGTCTGTAAAAAATAGGAATATGGTGGAAAGGAGAATGAGGTTTGAAAAAAATGAAGTAGAATGGGAGTAAGTGGTTTGTAAAAGAAAAAAGCAGTAAAGAAGGAGTGTTTAAGTAAGGAGTTTGTAAAGAAAAAGTAGTAAAGTGAGAAGGTGCTTAAGGGGTATTTAAAATGGAGTAAGTATGGGGGAGTAAGGAGTTTGCACACAAAAAGAGCAATAAAGAAGAAAAGGGAGTAAGGAGTTGGCAAAAGTGACTGGTGTAGTTTGGGAGGAGTAGCAGAAGGGGCATGAAAGATAGGAAAGAAGATCTTGAAAAAAATAACATGCAGATAAAGGGGGGGGGCTTAAAAGACACAAACTAGAAATCAAACATGACGAAACTAAAGAAATGGATCTCAAGAGGGCTGTTTTTGTCAGTTTGGTGTAAACTTTTCAAAAAGAGAGAGTCCTCGACAAAAGGTCCTATGAAATACATTCACCAGAACTATTCTCTTCATGTTTGATTTTCAAACAAATCATATACAACCTGTATAAAATCTGCTTATGTGTCCTGTGAGCAAGAACAAAAGCAGCCTTCACCTAATAACATATGGGTCAGTTATGAACATCTGTCACCTTATAAACTGTTATCTGCATTGGACCAGGAAGCGGGGAAGATGATGGCATAGCTCCTGGGGTCATATGCTTGTATCATAATACTATAAAAATTGGTATAGAGAGTTGTGTTTCTGCATCAGTATATTATTAGTATTCTTTTCAGTGCCTCTTTGTATGTCTAGACTAGGCCTGGGCGGTGAACTTTGCTCTGTTCACGGAGTTTGCAGAGTTTTCTGCACTTCGCACTCCACGGAGCTCGCGGAGTGCAGAACACTCCGCTTTGCGATGTGCAGCGGAGTTTTTTCCCCGTTCGCGATCGCGAACTTACAGTTCGCGAGCGTGAGCTGCCTCTCGGGTAGAATTTCTACCCGAGCAGCAGGAATACTAGCACAAACTGCAGTTTGCACTGAACTCCGCCGATCGCTGAACTTCGCAGAGGTTTTTTGTAACTTCGTGGAGTTTCGCGTAGCAAAACTCCGCAAACTATGCCCAGGCCTAGTCTAGACGTGTTTTCATGTGCGAGTGTCTATGCTTTAACTCTATTGTTAGTTGTGTTTGGGCCCTGTGGTGCCCCTGTGTTTGCAGTTGCTGACAGACTTGAAAACATTTTTTGTTTGAAGATTATTTAATAAAAAATAAACGTGTAACCTTCTTGTTTATGGCACCAATTGAAATGTAATAGGCTGAAAAGCAATTTAAGTGAATTATTATGTTTATTTTGCTGCTGCTGTCCATAGCATATCAAGTATTTCAAGGTGTTTGATCACTGCAGAACACACAATCAGCATTTAGGAAGTGTACAGATTAAAAGTACAAACGCTGCCACAACCTTTACATGATTACATGAGCCTCAGTTAAATAAAGAACTTGCACCTTGCAAACTAAAATTTTTGAAATTAGGTACTTCTAAAATATAATTCAAATATAGACAAAATATCCAATCAGCAATAAACATAGACACGATTGTCTCCTCTCCTAAAGTCTAACCATGGGTGAGGATCTGTTAAGTGGCTAGGTAAGATTTTTTATGTGGAAGGGTAATTTGTACCATATTTTTGGCAAACTTTTATACATTGTCATGCTAACTCTACCCACAAAACACTTCAAAGTATTCCCCACCGTGTCTTCATCTGCAGATTTCAGGCCCCTAGGAGGGGCACATCTCCGAAAAAAGCACCCTCTCCTAGAAGGGAAGCCAGAGGATAGGTCATAAAATTCAGGCCTACTGAATTTCATTTAGCAGTCAGGCATGTGATCTACCTGTATCAGAAAAGTTTACAAAATTATTTAATAGTTAAACCCAGGATTGCCATGTGCTCTTGTCTTGATGGCTGGAGATATACCTATTGGCATCTTTAACTCGTGTAAGTCAACCACCTTAAGGCATATTAACTCCAAGCTCAAACCTGTGCCTGCATAGGACTATTTCATTTTCCATTTGACTAAAACAGTGGATGTTCATTGTTTTCTTTAAAGTAAAGACCTAGCTTTTGGCAGATTTATTCTGATATTACGAGTGAACTGTTAGAAATGGGGGTCTCTAGTTGCCAGTGGCTTGCACCCTGTCTAAATAGGGATCCTTTCTTCTAGTCAGAGTAAAGGAGTTACACACCCAAGATAACCCCTGCTCGCCCCCTTGGTAGCTTGGCACGAGCTGTCAGGCTTATCTCAGAGGCAAAGTGTAAAGCATTTGTGCACACATACAGTAACAGTGAAAACTCCACAAAAGTACTCCACACCAGTTTAAAAAAATAACCAATCTTTATATCATCAAAACAACACCAAAACTCCTAAATACTTCGAGATATCACTTTCAAAAGGTTTAAATAGTTCAGTCCATATAAAACCATGGATGCGTTGCTTTTTAGCGCAAAGTACCTGGTATACTTCAAAATCAAAGATGAAAACACATGCAGGGAAGGTGATGAGTTGGTTCCTTAAACGCAGGGAAGGTGATGTGTTGGTTCCTTCCTCCTAGGGGGAGGTGATGCGTCAGTTCCTTACTGTCACGGAGGGGAGGTGAAGCGTCGCTTCCTTACTTTGTAGAGGAGGTGATGCATCAGTTTCTTACTGTGCAGGGAGGTGATGCGTCTGTTTCTCACTGTGCGGACTCAGATTCACACTGAAGACCAGCATCGATGTTGACTTGCCACGGGCGATGCGGAGGTGGTGAAACAGACGCTGCATCAATTCTTCCAGCCGCAAACAGGCACTGCATCAATTCTCCCAGCTGCAAACAGGCGCGGCATTGATCCTTTGGCTGCAGCGCGGCGATGCATTGATTTTTCAGCCGCACAGCGGGGCCTGCTTTAAAGTTTAAGCGGGTGGCTCAGGTGTCGGAGACATGGTGCTCGGGACTTGGGCTGTGGTAAACTTGGAGCCACGCAAACCAGCGCTGTGTCGATTCTCCCAACCGCGAACTGGCGCCACGTTGAACCTTCGGCCGCAGCTCAGCAATGTGTTGTTTTTTCAACCACATGTCAAGCTTGCGGCAGGAAAAACCGCAAAGGTCGTCGCTTGGATTGTCTTCTTCTTTTGGCAGCAAAGCCACCTCCAAAGGCCCAGAACTGGAATTGGCAAAACTTGGCAGGTCAGAACTCCCAGCAGAGGAGTCCAGTGGGCTGCTGTTGAAATTTTTGATAGCCCTGACACTTCTCAACAGGAGACAAGCTCACATAAGCCTTTGGAGAATCTTCTCAAGCAGGATACAAAACAAAGTCCAGTCCTTTTCCTCTCCTAGACAGAAGCAGCAACTGCAGGCCAACCCAGCAACGTAACACAGCAAAGGGGCAGTACTCTTCCTGACAGCTCTCCAGCTCTTCCTTGTAACAGAGTCTCCTCTTGATCCAGAAGTGTTCCCCAAATGTGGGGTTACAGGCCCAATACTCATACCCCTTTCTGCCTTTGAAGTAGGCATACTTCAAAGGATAGTCTTTGTAGTGCACGGGTCCTGCCTTGCCCTGTACAGGCTCCAGATACACTAACCTCCTTTGATTGTTTCCCCCTCATCATTGACTCAGCACTATCACTTAGAATCACTATAGACAAACATCTGAATATGCAGTCACACATCTCTATCGCCACCAAGGGTGCTAATCACAAGTTGAGTATATTAAGGAAACTCAAACCCTTCCTCCCTCAGGCTGATCTAAAAATAGCAGTTCAAGCCTTAGTGTTACCAAGATTAGATTACGGAAGCACCACCCTCTGTGGTCTCCCTAAATACAAGCTGGCTCCGCTGAGAGCAGCACTGAATGCCGCGGCCAGACTGGTATCAGGAACAAAAAGAAATACTCACATCTCGCCAACCATGAAAGCCCTGAATTGGTTACCTTACGAGGCAAGAATACACCTTAAAGTGACAAACAAAGCAATTCACAACAATACACCCAGCTACTTGGCTCTAAAGTTAGAAAGGTCTGGAGGCTGTAGACAACTGCAATCCTTCCACAAGAAGAGAACCGATTGTAGAGCCTTCTCAGGGATTGCACCTAAGATTTGGAACTCCTTACCTCCAGTAGTGCGTGGAATCACTTCCCTTACCGCCTTCAAAAAAGAAGTAAAAATACATCTAATGAACAAATACATACCTTAATTTTCATCTTTATGACCCGAATGCCTTAACCTATCTCAGGTGGAATGGACGAGTCTATTTTTTTTGTAAGACTACTATCACAGCTCATACTGCTCATCAACTGTATGTAATGTAACGCTTAGCCGGTGGTGGGTCCCTCTTGGCTTTTCTATACACTTTATATCTATTGTGAATCGGTTGAGGTCTTAATATGTATGTTTGCTAGCACAATCGCCTAATGTTCACTAACTGTCTATTGTACAACGTCCTGCAGTTTCACGGTCCTCTGTTTGTTATTTATATATTTTTATATTTTTTATGTACGAATTGACACTTTTGAATGTGTGCATACCACCTCATCCATTTATGTTTGTGACTGTAAAGCGCTCTGATAACCTCGTGGGTCACGTTCGCGCTATATAAAACTTTATAAATAAATAAAGGGGGGGAGAAAGCATTGTGAGAGGACAGGCACAGCCATATTCAGGTGTCAGTGACAACTCCTCCCACCACTCTAGTTCAGGCAATCAGGATATGCAAGGCACAGCTGAGCTCCCTTTGTTTGACTGTCTAGAGTGAAAGCACAAACAACCCAACTATCAGTCTAAACCAGACATGGATTCCACAGGCAGGCAGGAGAACAGGATGGCAAAGCAAGTAAACGTCCACTTTCTATAAGTTGCATTTTCAAACACACAAATTAAAAAACAACTTCACTAAAAGATGTAGTTTTAAATTCTGAGTTCAGGTAGCCCAAACTCCAAATCCCAATCTCTTCCCAATTGAAAATTACTCTTACAAGTTGTTACAAGAAAGCTCCAATGATAACCTAAGGGAGAGATAGTCCTTGCAATAGTGAAAAACAAAATTGGCAACATTTCATTATCAGGACATGTAAAACACACCACTACATGCCCTTCCTTTTAAATATGCTGCACCGTGCCCATGAAGCTGCCTTATGCCTACCTAAGGGGTGCAATATATGTAGTAAAAGGGAATGTTTGGGTCTGGCAAGTGGGTGCACTTGCCAGATCAACATGGCAGTTTAAAACTGCACTTTCAGGGGCGTGGCCAAGATGGCGGCGGAGTAGAACCGTTTCGCTGGGGCTCCACTCGCTGTGGCCAACAAAAGGCATCCATCTGCAGCCTAGAGACCCGTGAAGCTGTGAACGTGGTCTCAGGGGGTGCGGAACTCTAGAGGACAACGCAGACCCGAGGGTGAGATTTGGAACCCGCTGAAGCGCCCCAAGTGAGACTCATGGCTGCGGAGACGGGGCTACCGCGGAGGCCGCTGCAAGATGCCCGTGATTGAGGGAGGAGCGTGGCGTCTGCGACACGAGCTGCAGCGGTCGCCTGTGGAGCCTAGACGACCGCGAAAGGTGAGGCGTTGCAACGGAAGGGCATCTGCCCGACTGGAGAGAGGGACTCTGAGGCGCTGGGGGGAGCCAGCATCAGAGCCCGGGAACACGAGGCGGCGGCTGAGGGGAGGCTTAGAGTCGGTGCCGGCGGGGGTGGTGCGATCCCCTGGAGCCCGTCCCCGTCAGAGCGGGCAGTGCTACTCCCCCAGGTCCGAATTAACTGGGAGTGCAGGATTGGGTGGCCCCAGGATCGACACCCCCCACATATTGTTGCATGACTGAGGGTGCGTGGGGAGGAAACATAGTGCTGACACCGGTGCCGAGAGCGGCGGCCGGGTCCCGAGCGAAGGGGAGGCAGGCCCGAGGAGCAGCGCATGGAGGGTCCGCGCCTGAACAGTTTTGGCATTGCTGTGCACGGAGGAGTGGTGGGCTCACGCAGAAGTCACTGTGGGTGATACGAAGTCGAGGCATTGCAGGCCTCTGCTGGAATAGGCCCCTGAGCATGCCCTGAACATACCCTGCGGCCCAAGAGGTGTAGAAGCTGCTCTTTGAACCCCCACACACCGCTGGGCCCATTGTGTGAGGGGTAAGTACTTTTTACGTCGCCTTGACAGTCGGCTAGGCCTATTGACTTACCCACCCTATGCCATCCAGGGTGCTACTGCCAGGATAGGATCCTAGCCAGCAGAAAGGCTAAGTGGGCGAGTCATCAGAAGCTCAGGATCAAGGACTAGCCCTGCAAGTCCACCATCGCAGTAGACTGCGGCTGGCGCGTCACTAGGTGGACGGCGGTTTACGAGTAAACAGAACTGACACTATAATTTAGTGTGTACTTCTCCCAGCCTCATATACAGCACAACCAAGGAGGGTGTGCTTTTTAACTACGGTACCACACTTTTTTAGGGTGCTGTATGCGTGCTCACTACTCAGTCTCTTATAGACATTGGGCACCACCAAAGAGGTGTAGGTAGCCGCATTTATTCCCTGGTCCTGATGAATTGCCATTTATTATATACAAAGGCAAGAAACATGTTGACCTCTTGATTACGTCAGCACATACACTCACTTAACTATTGGTGTCACATGTGCAGACTGTATATATCTTTTAACCAGGATGGTGACCACACTGCATTAAAATTATTTAGTGGACCACCTACCCCTGTTTTAATCACTTTAACTCCATTTGCACCTACACTCACATATGTCTTAATACTGTTTCTTCAACCCCACACACACATCACTCACCGGCGTTGGAATAAAAGATCTCCGCTAGGAAGGCCCTATTAGGTGCCTGATCGGGCATTGCACTTGCCGGCCCGATAAGGAGCAAAGACCCGGTGATGAAGCAAGACACCCGCTTGTTGGGTGTGTGAGGGTCTTCTTTTCCAAATAAGGAGTAACCTTTACTCCTGCTTCTCACTATAGTTTTCTGTCACCACTGTGCGATTCACTTGTTATTCTGTCACACCTTGCGTTTATGCTAGGAACTGCATACCTTCTGTTTCCACTATTGCTAGGGCATGTATGCTGGACCTTGATAGCGATAAAGTTTATTGTTATTCTTTAAAGCCCTCTTCTCCCTCTATTTGTTTAATATAAATAAGCAAGGCATATAAACATAGCGCTACGCGCAATCAGTTGCATGGGGATACGTTTGCGTAGAACATTTAATACATCGCGTGACTCGTAATCAGTCGCATGTCATTACCTTTGAGCAGAGCATATAACACAGTGCGCTACTCGCATTCCTGGGCATGTAACTACTTTCGAGCAGAGCATATAACACAATGCGCTACTCCCATTCCTTGGCATGTAATTACTTTCGAGCAGAACATGTAACACAGTGCGCTACTCGCATTCCTTGGCATGTAATTACTTTCGAGCAGAGCATATAACACAATGCGCTACTCGCATTCCTTGGCATGTAATTACTTTCGAGCAGAACATGTAACACAGTGCGCTACTCGCATTCCTTGGCATGTAATTACTTTCGAGCAGAGCATATAACACAATGCGCTACTCGCATTCCTTGGCATATAGTTACTTTCGAGCAGTGCATATACCACATGGGGTTACTCGCCGTCCCGGTCCCTCCGGCTGAGGAAGCAGAGTCGGTGGCGTGAAGCGCCACACGAGAGTAATGTCTGTCAGTACTTTGAACGGCTTCCAGCGGGGAAGATTACTGGACTTGAGGAGCGAGTCCCTATGCTCCGGTGCAGTTCACAGAGCACCGCGCTCAGTAACACAGGAGGGGGGACACGGACAGGATCCCTTGGCGGGGTCTCTCCGTCGCGCAGGCAGGGGAGGGGACTCCCACGGAGGGGACAACCCGGGCCAAGTGCGGTGTGGTTTCCAGACCAGCAGGGGGCGCACCAGGGGGGATCTCGGCCTCCGGGCTTACCTCCGTCTCGGCGTCAGCAGGCGTCCGTCCTCACGACGTTGGGGGAACTCGGCCCCGACCTTGCGCTTCTCCTCACACGGCTGCGACGGCAGCGACGGGGCCCCGGACTTCGCCTGGGCCTCGCGACACAGCAGGGCACTCTCCCAGGCCTCCAGGCCGCGGCGGTGAGCGCGCTGGCTTCGTCGTCGCAGGGGGGGGGCTCAAAATAAGGATGGGGATATGGTGCTCAGCGGAGCACGCTGCCGGGGGTCCCAGACCAGGGCAGGGAGCGCGGGGGTCACAGCGCTAGTTCCTGGTCGATCCCCGGTGGCTTGGCAATCGGCTTAGTATTTTGTTCACTAGGGTAGCTTGGACACGCAGTCTCAGCTCTGGCATTCAAGGCTTACAGCTCGCTCTTGTCATGCAGTCTCAGTTCTTAAAGTTAGGTTTCAGTTCTCAGTTGACAGATGAAGTCTTTTGGCGCAGATGTATCTGGCGCCCTTAAGGGGTTCTGTTACAGGGGTAGGGATGGAGAGGGCGACTAGGTCCTTCCTAGTCAGGCTGGCAGAGAGTCTCTGGGTCCTCCTACTACTGGGCAAGATCAGTGGGATTCACAGGGCACCTCACTCACTTAAGAGGCAGTACCTAAATCCTGTCACTCTCAGAGGCATAAGTCCCTGGCTAGGCCCTACCGCCTACACTCCTGGTGGATTCTTCCAGCTCTGCTTCACCCCAAGGGCCAACTCACCACAAAAGCTTCCCTCCCACTCTTAAGTAGCCCTAGGTCAGGTGACCTCTAGCCAAGGCGGCAAAAGTAAAACCCCACCTCCCTTCTAGAAGGTTCCAGCTTCTTCCAGGAGCTTCCCCACTCTAACTATGGGACAAAAAGGCGGGCTGGTATCGCAACATTGTTGTGGGTCCCAGCCAGCTCCTGGCAGCTAGGGTGCTACTATGAAAAACGACCACCCTGCAGTAGCAGGGGTCTGTGGCAGCCATCTTGGGAGAAGTAAGCACCTGCACCTTAACATTACAAAAAACGAAAAAAATGAGGGAAAAAGGGCCAAGTCCAACATAACCCCCTTCCAGCCGAAAGCCAGGGTAGACCGATCAATGCCTTGATGGTCCTCCCTGCTTGGGGCGAGAAAAGGTGGACGCAGGCCTGCAACGGCAGGAGCACCCGCAGGTTCTCCGCCGCTCTGGAACCCAATGGTTCCCTCACAAACCTCCCTGGACCAACGAAACCACCCCACTGGGGCTCCCTAGCTAGTTGTGGCCAGGACCGGCCCCTGGGCCGTCCAGATGTCTCTGGTCCGGGTGATCTCGCGGAGTGGGGGGCAGTAGCCCCAGGCCTGTAGTGCCCGTTGACCACTCCGGTCCTCCTCCTTGCAGTCCTAAACTGCCTCTGGTCCTTCCTCCTGGGGTTCACACCCTTAGGCTGACCAGCCTTCAGGGGCAAGGCTCTCCTCCCCCTAACTCTCCTTCTGGGGTTCCTTACCCTACCCTGCGAGGCACCCTCAGACCACCACTTCCTCCTCAGTCTAGGGCCTTGACCCTTCAACTGATTCCTCAACCTAGGGTCTAAACCCTTAGGCTGAGTCGGTGCCCGAGGCGAGACCTGCCTCCCACTGCACCCCCTCCCAGAGTTCCGCACCCTCCCACCTGGAAAGGTACCCCTGGAAGTCAATATTGGGGGGACACTGTTAACAGCCGTCCCACCCTCCAGGTCAGGCAACCCCTGAACCTGGCATCCCAGCACAGGATCTAAACCCTGCGACTGGGCCAACCCCAGAACCTCAGGAGCGCTGGTTACAGTCGCCCTGGGTCCTCCTGACACTAGGGGCTCCCCTGCACTGGATGGCACATCGGGACAGCCTAGGCTCCCAACCTGGGGCTCCCTTGCGGAACTCTCCAGGCCCTGAGACTGCGGTTGGGGCACCTCGGGACACCTCCCCGTCTCACGCCTTCCTATAGATAGGTCGTGAGGCCCTACAACCCTCTCTCCCTGGGACCTAGCTGGGCTATCTGCCACTTCTCCCACCTCGCTGGGTTGGGAGATCCCTGCACCACCCCCTTCAGGTTCACACCCCAATGCCTCCTCAGACACCCTGGTGATGTCATCCTGGGGTAAATAAACTTCTAGCTCCTGTGGAGCTTCCGGTATGCTGCCACCAGTGTCCTCACTGGACACACTCATCTGGAGGGCACGCAGCTCCAACTCCTTCATCCGAAGCTCGTGCGCCATCCTCCTCTCCTCCATTGCCCATTCCAATTTTGCTAATTCCTTTTCCTGTTCCAATCTGGCCATTTCTCTTTCTTTCTCCTGCCTGGCCAGCTCCCATTTTAACTGCCTCTCTTCCCTTCTGTCCTCATACTCCCTTGGAGACGCGCTCCTGCTAGACCCTGTCTTACTACTGGCCCCAGAACGTCTTCCTGGGGGCACATTCTCGGACATGTCTACATCCAGGATATCTAGGACTTCCTGGGCGCTCTCCTCCTGAGGTGCATCTGGCGCTTCCTGTCCATCATCCCCTCTCCCTTCTGGGTGGGCTTCTACCCATGCCCTAATGGTGGTACGGAGTTCCGGCGCCTTGGCCCTCCGCATCCCAGGCACCCCCAACTCCTGCGCGAACTCCCTCAGTTGCCTCACAGTGTACCCCTCGAGGTCAGCTAGCCGGGATTCCATTCTGGCAGGTGGGGACCTAGACTCTAAGGAGAAAATTCCTAGGGTGTAGGCAACAGTCAATAGCTAACCAGGCTTCTTGCACTCTCTACCTGGACAGTGGAACTAATGATCCAGCAACAATGGTTTCTGAGCTGTGGAACAAAAAAAATGTAGGATAGGCGTTTAATTGTGGCGCCCTTCGCCTCACGGAAGGGTGCTGTATGGTCACAAGTCCCAAGGATCCCACCGCTGGCCAACAATGTAGGAACCTGGGGTCACCAGGCCCTATAGGCGGTAGCGTGGCGCGAGCCGGTCGGGCAACCAGAGGGCTATGTGTTAAGCAACCATACACCACACGCTTCTCATGGACTAGAGTCACACACAATAAGGGACGCCACACCGTTTAAATTATGCAAATACTTCAAGTTTATCCAAGTATAGCTGGTCAGATGCAGTTCAGGAAATAACAAGGTAATACATGAATCATAATACCATTGTGACATTACATTCGACACTCTGGGTGATATCTATGCAGTGCCTAACCTTGTTCTAGCGCCGTGCGCGCTTACGTAAAGTCTTTCCCTGAACCGGCCGTCTAACTAAGCGTATTACTTGAAAGGGGACACATTGGGTTCACTAACATGGCGCCTGTAGAACTGAGCGCTCCTCGTGATCAAGGGCCCCTAGTACTGTGAAGCAAGGCATATAAACATAGCGCTACGCGCAATCAGTTGCATGGGGATACGTTTGCGTAGAACATTTAATACATCGCGTGACTCGTAATCAGTCGCATGTCATTACCTTTGAGCAGAGCATATAACACAGTGCGCTACTCGCATTCCTGGGCATGTAACTACTTTCGAGCAGAGCATATAACACAATGCGCTACTCCCATTCCTTGGCATGTAATTACTTTCGAGCAGAACATGTAACACAGTGCGCTACTCGCATTCCTTGGCATGTAATTACTTTCGAGCAGAGCATATAACACAATGCGCTACTCGCATTCCTTGGCATGTAATTACTTTCGAGCAGAACATGTAACACAGTGCGCTACTCGCATTCCTTGGCATGTAATTACTTTCGAGCAGAGCATATAACACAATGCGCTACTCGCATTCCTTGGCATGTAATTACTTTCGAGCAGAGCATATAACACAATGCGCTACTCACATTCCTTGGCATGTAATTACTTTCGAGCAGAGCATATAACACAATGCGCTACTCGCATTCCTTGGCATGTAATTACTTTCGAGCAGAGCATATAACACAATGCGCTACTCGCATTCCTTGGCATATAGTTACTTTCGAGCAGTGCATATACCACATGGGGTTACTCGCCGTCCCGGTCCCTCCGGCTGAGGAAGCAGAGTCGGTGGCGTGAAGCGCCACACGAGAGTAATGTCTGTCAGTACTTTGAACGGCTTCCAGCGGGGAAGATTACTGGACTTGAGGAGCGAGTCCCTATGCTCCGGTGCAGTTCACAGAGCACCGCGCTCAGTAACACAGGAGGGGGGACACGGACAGGATCCCTTGGCGGGGTCTCTCCGTGGCGCAGGCAGGGGAGGGGACTCCCACGGAGGGGACAACCCGGGCCAAGTGCGGTGTGGTTTCCAGACCAGCAGGGGGCGCACCAGGGGGGATCTCGGCCTCCGGGCTTACCTCCGTCTCGGCGTCAGCAGGCGTCCGTCCTCACGACGTTGGGGGAACTCGGCCCCGACCTTGCGCTTCTCCTCACACGGCTGCGACGGCAGCGACGGGGCCCCGGACTTCGCCTGGGCCTCGCGACACAGCAGGGCACTCTCCCAGGCCTCCAGGCCGCAGCGGTGAGCGCGCTGGCTTCGTCGTCGCAGGGGGGAGGCTCAAATTAAGGATGGGGATATGGTGCTCAGCGGAGCACGCTGCCGGGGGTCCCAGACCAGGGCAGGGAGCGCGGGGGTCACAGCGCTAGTACCTGGTCGATCCCCGGTGGCTTGGCAATCGGCTTAGTATTTTGTTCACTAGGGTAGCTTGGACACGCAGTCTCAGCTCTGGCATTCAAGGCTTACAGCTCGCTCTTGTCATGCAGTCTCAGTTCTTAAAGTTAGGTTTCAGTTCTCAGTTGACAGATGAAGTCTTTTGGCGCAGATGTATCTGGCGCCCTTAAGGGGTTCTGTTACAGGGGTAGGGATGGAGAGGGCGACTAGGTCCTTCCTAGTCAGGCTGGCAGAGAGTCTCTGGGTCCTCCTACTACTGGGCAAGATCAGTGGGATTCACAGGGCACCTCACTCACTTAAGAGGCAGTACCTAAATCCTGTCACTCTCAGAGGCATAAGTCCCTGGCTAGGCCCTACCGCCTACACTCCTGGTGGATTCTTCCAGCTCTGCTTCACCCCAAGGGCCAACTCACCACAAAAGCTTCCCTCCCACTCTTAAGTAGCCCTAGGTCAGGTGACCTCTAGCCAAGGCGGCAAAAGTAAAACCCCACCTCCCTTCTAGAAGGTTCCAGCTTCTTCCAGGAGCTTCCCCACTCTAACTATGGGACAAAAAGGCGGGCTGGTATCGCAACATTGTTGTGGGTCCCAGCCAGCTCCTGGCAGCTAGGGTGCTACTATGAAAAACGACCACCCTGCAGTAGCAGGGGTCTGTGGCAGCCATCTTGGGAGAAGTAAGCACCTGCACCTTAACATTACAAAAAACGAAAAAAATGAGGGAAAAAGGGCCAAGTCCAACAGTAGTGCAATCCCCCAGAGCGGTGGCGGGGAATCTGGAGCACAGCCGTAGGGGAATCTCCCTCCGCTAAGCATACCGGCCACTGTGTACACTGTTACTAGGCCCATTTCTAATGGGCCAGTGGCAACAGCCTAGTGGGTGAAATCGCAGAGCTCGGGAGGCGGCTGCCTGGGGGTGGCCCACATACGCACTCCCTAGCGACGGGCCGTTGGGTCTGGTGCTGGGCTTCTCCAGACCACGACCCAGTGGGCAATCAGCGGAGCATTGGGCCACGCTTGAAGCAACGCCGGATGGAGGGTCCGTGGGCCTGCACCACTAGAGCATGGCAATGACCACACAGCGGTCCAAGAACGACGCATCGATAAAGGACCTGCTCCAGAAGCCGGGTACGTAGAAAGCTTGGGGGCCCGGACCACACCCTCAGGTGAACCAACCGAGCGAGAGGGAGAAGGACCTGGACACCGGGCTAGCAGAGGAACCGATCACGAAGGGCTTTATGGAGAAGCTGTTTAGCTCGCTCCGGGAAGACACTGCGGCGCTGTGGCAAGATGTGGCCTCCGATATCAAACAGCTGCGCACGTAGCTCCAGGAAGTGGGAGACAGGGTGGACTCTGTGAAACGCAACGGGGACCGCAGAGAGGAGAAAATCACTGAACACGCCCGGGGACTTGTGGACCGGCACGAACGGAACGAGGAGCTTTACCTCAGGCTGGAAGATTTGCAGAACTGCTCGAGGCGCTCCAATATCTGCATCAAGGGTGTGCCACTTCAAGCGGACAGAGGCAGGCTGGAAGACTGGGTACTCCGCTTCTTTAGGCACATTGCGCCAGACTTGCGGGATAAGGAGATCACACTGGATCCCACACACCGTGAAGCGGGGAAGAAGGCTGGGGTGGCAATTTTCTTATCCACACAGTTCCAAGGAACAGTGATAGGGGTACATGCGGAGGTAGCAGGAAGACTATTGACACTGAGGGTATCACTGGGGGCACGCATACACACAATAGCTTTCACTGAGACACGATACACACAATCCTGGAGTCCCCAGACGAGGATTTGGTGATAGGGGGGGATTTCAGTTTGGTTCAGGATGCCCATCTGGATAGATCGGCTCTCTGGGTGGGGACCCTGGCGACACCACATCCAACAGCTTGGGAATACACCTTCTTTTCTGTTGTACACCAAACGTATGCCCGGATAGATTTATTTTGGACCTCGCCCAGGGTCACGGCAGCTACAACAGATGTGTCTATCGGGGCGGCAGCATTCTCGGACCACTCCCCAATTGTTTTATCTCTGCTTCTCCCCGGGGATTCCCCCTGGCAGAGGCCGTGGAGATTGAACCATAAGTTGCTCACATACGATGCCACTGTTGCCGAGATATGGGGTGCTATCAAAGCATACCTGGAGGTGAATGATGTAGGTACTGTTGGGGTGGACATGCTCTGGGATGCCCTGAAGACGGTCCTGAGAGGACGGTGTATTGCTATCGCGGCTGGCCTGAACTATCCCAGGCCTGAACGTATCCTCGGAGTCGGATCGATGCTCTAAAGGGTCCACCTCTCAACCTCCCCAAGTCTGGATATCAATGTAACGCAGACTAAAGGGTGGTTAAGCGGGGGATGGAAAGGAAGGGGACAGCAGGGAGGGAGACCTGTAGGAGACACAAAGAGGAACACGGGTTAGTACCAGAACCACCCCTCCCACTCTCCTGCAGTCCCAATCTACCCCCTCCCGTATCCTTACCCCACTAACCTGTAAAGGAAAAGAATGACGAGTCAACCAACCGGGGTGTAGCGTAAACCTTGTGGTGCCCAAGGTATGAGAAGGAGACGCTGGAAGCTGTAACTCTGCTAAGCACCCCCTGGGGAAGATGGAAGAATAGCACAAATACAGATGGTAGTCATCGTGGGTTGTAACTAGTAGGTACCTATCCAATGCACCCACAAGTCTAGGTCACAGCCTGCCCACACACCGGTTGCCCAAACAATAATCTATAAATCCACGGTATTCACCGTCTTTAGTAATGTTATGCCTCATGCGGATGTGGCGCTGTCAGGTGCGCGTTGCGTCACTGCACACTCAGTACTTGGGGCCCCACTTGAATCACTCCGCATGTATCATATCTAGTAGAGTTACGTCACTCCTACTTTAAGTAACACAAAGTTACGCACCGAGGGCGTCCCCTCTTAAACAGAAAGTGCTGTGGTCTTTCCCTCGCATGAACTCTGCTTTTTGGATTCAGGGAGAGAGTTCACCAACGAAGGGAAAGTATGCCACACTCTGATAACCAGGAGGCAGATTGTGAAAAGAGAAGGTATTCGGGCAAGAATCCACCTGGCTTAGCACGCGTCACTCCTCGCGTGAAGCCAAGCCAAAGAACGAAATTCACTCTGCAATAACCATGGAAAGTACCGATTGTCTGGTGTCACGGACACCCTTACCCGACCTCTGGAGAAGAAACAAAGTGCAGAGAGCCTGTCATCCACGGAATAATCGGCAGCGCTTTCTTCCGCCTGCCTCGTCTTAAGCGGCCGCTTCCGCATCACGTGGGACGCGCGTTGGAGACGTCCCACGTCTCCCCGTGCGTCAGGCTGCGAGGAACTGTAGTTTCCAGTCAGCGCCTGCCAGCGTGACTGGAGCTGCGGTGTCCCGTGACAGGACATTCCCCTCCCGGAGAGCACTGGCAGGCGCATGGTTTACCAGGATGCCTTTTGTAAAATGCGGTCACCAGTCTTGGGGCATGCACTGCTGAATCGGGCTCCCAGGAGTTTTCCTCAGCGCCATATCCTTTCCAGGCAATGAGGAACCATAGCTTGTTGCGACGGATCTTTGAATCAAGGATTCTCTCTACCTCGTATTCATCGGATTGATCTATCCCCACAGGTGCCGGTTTGGCTGGCCCCTGCCCATGTGGGGGTTTCAGTAATGAGATGTGAAATATGGGGTGGAGTCTTATGTGTGAGGGTAGTGCGATCTTTACCGCTACTGGGTTGACATGTCTTATTACTCTGTAGGGGCCTATGTACCTAGGGTTGAACACGCTGTATCGTTTGAAACAAATGTTATGTGTGGACAACCACACTAGATCGCCTTTCTGATATTCTGGCCCTGGTCTGCAATGTTTGTCTGCATGCTTTTTGTACAATGTTTTAGCCCTTATTAGCTGTTTTCTTGTGTGCAACAGGGTTGTCTGTATATGCCGTATCCTTTCCTGTACTGTGGGAACCATCTCGCTTCTACCTGGTGCGCTGAACGGGAGAAAACGGGGGTGGAAGCCATATTTGCTGTAAAAAGGCGTGTGTTTCGTGGAACTATGTAGGGCGTTATTGTATGCAATCTCTGCCAACCATAGCCATTCCAACCAGGAATCGGTGTTTGTGTTCACATAACTCCTTAAATACTGTTTCATAGTACGGTTGAGTCTCTCTGTCTGTCCGTCCGTTTGTGGATGGAAGCTGGTGGACAGGGCGGACGAGATGTGTAAGGCGGCACACCACGCCTTCCAAAATTTGGCAGTGAATTGAGCCCCACGGTCCGACACGATGACCTTGGGCAATCCTTGTAGTCTGACCACGTGCTCCATCAATAACTTGGCTAGTTGCCCAGCTGTGGGAAGTGTCTTGCAGGCCACAAAATGTCCAATTTTGGGTAAGAAGTCTATTACGACTAGAATGACTGTATGGCCCTTGTCTGCCGGGATTCCCACGATGAAATCTAAGGAACATCTTTCCCAAGGGACTTCCGGGGTGGGTAGTGGTTGCAACAATCCTCGGGGTTTCCCTGGTGGGGTCTTGGTTTGAGCGCACACCGCACAAGTCTGGATCCATTTAGGAATATCCCTTCTGAGCGCCGGCCACCAACACTGCCGCAGGATCTTTTCGCATGTCTTCTCATTCCCGTGATGACCCGCACTAGGGTCCGTGTGACACCAATGGAATACCTTTTGCTGTAATTCCACCGTCGGTATGAGCATCTGCGATCCTCTCATCACCACCCCTTGTTTGTTTCTCCACTCAGGATGGTGTTTTAGCCAGTCCTTCCATTGCCTAGTCTGCACTCCCTTTTTGACCTTGCGGAGGAATTGGTCAACTTGTATCACCCCGATAACCCTCTGAGGGTTAAGGACAGATCTTTCTGGTTGAAGACAGGGGGTAACAGTGGAGTCCTGTCAGGATAACGCATCTGCCTTTTTATTCTGGCACCCCGGGTGAGTTGGTGAGCTGTTTTTAGAAACTGGAGATTTCGATGGTCTGTATATACCGTAACGGTATGACGTGCCCCCAACAGCCAGTGCCTCCGCTCTCTAAACGCTTCCTTGATGGCCAGCAGTTCTTTTTCTGTGATGGTGTAGTTCTGCTCGGCCCCGTTTAATTTCTTGGACATGAAGGCCACTGGGTGCAGTTGACCTGTAGAACTATTTCGCTGTGACAACACGGCTCAAATCGCTACTTCGGAGGCATCCGCCTCTACGATAAACGGTAAGTCGGGATTTGCATGTGTCAACACGGGGGCAGTTACAAAGGCATTCTTCAGCGTATCAAAGGCTGACTGTGCCTCCGGTGTCCACTGGAACTTCACGTTCTTCTTAGTTAGACGCGTGAGCGGTGCCGCTTTGTTGGAGAACTGGGTGATAAAACGCCTATAAAAGTTCGCAAATCCCATGAAGCATTGTATGTCTCTGACTGTTGTGGGAGGTGGCCATTCCGTGATAGCCTTCACTTTTCGTTCTGCCATTTCCTGACCCTTAGGAGTAAGCATAACCCCCAGAAATTCCACTACGGACACATGGAATTCACACTTACTGATCTTGCAGAATAACTTGTTGTCGCGTAAAACCTGTAGTATGAGATTTACATGTTGTGTGTGTTCTTCTTTGCGTGTGGAATAAATCAGAATGTCGTCGATATACACAACTACTATTTTGTCCAAATACTTCCTTAGCACATCATTGAGGAAGAATTGAAAGGCTGCCGGAGCGTTACATAGGCCGAACGGCATTACTAGGTATTCATATAACCCGTACCGCGTCTGAAAGGCTGTCTTCCATTTGTCTCCTGGACGCATCCGTACCAAATGGTACGCCCCGCGCAGATCCAATTTGGTGTAAATCACCGCTCCCTTTACCTGTTCTAGGAGCACTGAAATTAACGGGAGCGGGTATTGGTTGCGTATGGTGATGGAATTCAATGCGCGGAAGTCGATACAAGTCCTCAATTCCCTGTTGGCTTTGGGTATAAAGAATAAGGGGGAAGCAGCTGGAGAACACGATGGATGGATAAATCCCAGAGCCAGATATTTATCCAAGTAGAGACGCAAGTGTCGATTCTCTGGCTCGGTGAGAGCATATACTCTGCCACAGGGTACCACGGCTCCTGGCTTTAGGTCGATCCTACAATCATAGGGCCGGTGAGGGGGCAGCTCTTCCGCCCTTTGGTCATCAAAAACATCTTGAAAAGGTTGATAACATCGCGGTAGTACCGTCTCTTTTTCTGCAGCAGTGGCGATGTGAAGACATCTATCCGTGCTGGGAGCGGGAACCTTTCAGCAGTGGGTTTTGCAAAAGTCGGAATCTAGCGTTATTGTTCTCAGGCTCCAATCTATTCCCGGGTTATGTCTGGAGAGCCAGGGTAATCCCAAAATCACTCCGTATGAGGGAGCATGAATGATTTGAAACGCTAGTAGTTCCTGGTGTCTGAGTAAACACTCTACCATACAGGGTTCCGTGGTTAGTCTGATGGGGCTTGATTCCAGGGGTTTCCCATCCACGGCTAACGCCACTTCTGGTGACGTCTTAGAGACCAGTGGGACCCCTAACCGTAGGGCTGTAGTTCTATCCATGAAACATCCTGTGGCTCTGGAATCCACCATAGCCCGAGCTGTACAGGGTTTTTGGTGAACATGCAATATCAATGAAATAAAGAAATGGTCCTTTTTAGCCTCTAGTCCGTTCTTGAGAGAAGGGATACATAACTTAGTCGACGCCTCCCCTTCAATAGGCGTTGAGCTCTTTAGTTTTCCGTCATTGTCTTTGATGCGCTCCACGAAGACGTCCCTGGACAAGGGCGGCTGTTCTTGGGTTTTACCGGACACTCCTTCAGGAAATGACCCTTCTTACCGCAATATAGACATAGACCGTCCTTTCTCCGATGTTCTCTCTCCTCCGTGGTCAGTGGAGCTCTCATTGTTCCAATTTCCATTGGTTCCTGAGATGCGGTCCCTGGCTCCAAAGGCTTGGTTCGTTCAAAGCGAATAGGATATCGATCTTTCCTCTTATGTTCTCCTCTGCGTTCCCTCAGGCGGTGATCCAATTGACGCTTTCGATCAAGGCATCACAGGTCTGGGGTTGAGGATCCACTTGGGCGATCGCATCTTTTAGTTCGTCTCTCAAGCCTTGATAGAAGATCGCCGATCGTTTACCTTCCGGCCACTGAGTTTCAGCTATCAACCGTCTGAAGGCATTAAGGTAACCCAAGAGATCCTTACTCCCCTGTTTTAGCTCTAGTAGTTCTCGATCCGCAGTAAAGGTGTTGTTGCGACGGTCAAAGGTTTTTTCAAATTCCTCTTTGAAAGCATCCCAATCATAGAGCTTCGGGTCGTCTTGTCGGACCAACGGAACTGCCCATTGGACGGCATCCCCTGCTAGATAGGAGATGATAAATGACACGCGAGCCTGGTTGGTTGAAAACAGCTTTGGTTTGCAGTTGAAATGTAAAAGGACCTGAGTTAGAAACACTTGCACTTTATGTATGTCCCCTGTGAAGCGTTCCGGAGAGGCCAGCGGGATGGGGTAGAAATTTCCACCACCATAGAACTAGGTGGGGGTGGAGGATGACCATAATCGAAGGGGTTACGCTGCAATCTATCTACTCTAGCTTGCAACGCAGCGGTTTCATTTCGTGAAGCCGTGAGTTCCACCTGTACTGTAGCTAGGGCCGCCATGATATCGTCCAAGGTGGCCATGGTAGAATCAACGACCGGGAGGATAAATCTATTCGTGGGCCGATTATTCAGTCCCAGGCCTGAACGTATCCTCTGAGTCGGATCGATGCTCTAAAGGGTCCACCTCTCAACCTCCCCAGGTCTGGATATCAATGTAACGCAGACTAAAGGGTGGTTAAGCGGGGGAAGGAAAGGAAGGGGACAGCAGGGAGGGAGACCTGTAGGAGACACAAAGAGGAACACGGGTTAGTACCAGAACCACCCCTCCCACTCTCCTGCAGTCCCAATCTACCTCCTCCCGTATCCTTACCCCACTAACCTGTAAAGGAAAAGAATGACGAGTCAACCAACCGGGGTGTAGGGTAAACCTTATGGTGCCCAAGGTATGAGAAGGAGACGCTGGAAGCTGTAACGCTGCTAAGCACCCCCTGGGGAAGATGGAAGAATAGCACAAATAAAGATGGTAGTCATCGTGGGTTGTAACTAGTAGGTACCTATCCAATGCACCCACAAGTCTAGGTCACAGCCTGCCCACACACCGGTTGCCCAAACAATAATCTATAAATCCACGGTATTCACCGTCTTTAGTAATGTTATGCCTCATGCGGATGTGGCGCTGTCAGGTGCGCGTTGCGTCACTGCACACTCAGTACTTGGGGCCCCACTTGAATCACTCTGCATGTATCATATCTAGTAGAGTTACGTCACTCCTACTTTAAGGAACACAAAGTTACGCACCGAGGGCGTCCCCTCTTAAACAGACTGGAGCTGCGGTGTCCCGTGACATGAACAAAGACCGAAGAGCCAAACGGGAGGAATTAGAAGATCAAATTAAGGAACTGGAGAGAGTCCACTGTCGCCCTGGGGCGGTTCAAACGCGGCAGTTACTTACTAAGACGAGGAAACAATTGAGGGCCCTCGATATTGGCTGTGCCGAATACGCGAGCTTCGCACTAGACAGCGCTACTATGAGGGGGGAACAAGGCTGGGAAGTTCCTGGCACACGCACTTCAGGCCGAGACGGCGGCACGCAGGATTGCAGAGATTAGAAACAGCCAGGGAGAGACCCTGAGGTCGGATAAAGATATTGCCGCCGAGTTCGAGGCTTTTTACACTGCTCTTTACTCGGCGGAATGCCTGGACCATGCAGCAGCTGAGGAGTATACACATGTGGCTCCGGTGATCCCTCTCCCGGCATCAGAGGCGGCCTATTTGGAAGCAGATATCAGACCTGAGGAGGTGCTCCGAACTAATCATGGACTATCCCTCCGGGAAAGTCCTGGGAGAGGATGGCTTACCAGCCGACTTCTATAAAATCTTTGCTTCAGACCTTACTCTCCTCCTGACACGCCTGTTTAATACGTTTAGCGAGACTGGGAAGCTGACCACATCGATGTCCATGGCCGAGGTGGTGGTCATCCCCAAGCCAGGAAAGGACCCCCAACAATGTGCATCATACCGCTCTATTTTTCTGCTCAACGTCGGCCTGAAGATTTTTAAGAGCATTTTAGCGGCGAGGCTCACTCCGCACATGCAGCGCCTGGTCGACCCGGATCAGTCTGGTTTCATCCCGGAGCGTAAATGCAGTGCAACTTACCAGGACCCCGGCAGTTCTCCTGTTGGTAGACGCCGAGAAGGCATTTGACCGGGTTCACTGGCCCCACCTTTGTCAGGTCCTAGGCAGATTTGGTATAAGGAAGAGATTCATGAAATGGGTGAATTGTATATACCATAGCCCGCAGGCTCGCATCAGAGCGAATGAGGTTGCTTCTCTTCCCTTTCAGATCGGGCGGGTCACAAGGCAGGGGTGCCCACTCTCCCCTCTCTTGTTCGCGCTCTATATGGAGCCTTTTGCCGAACACTTCCGACATCTCCCCACTTTCACCAGGATCCGGATGGGAGATAGAGAGCACAAGATTTCACTCTACGCAGACGACGTGGTGCTCTTTCTCATGCGGCCGTTACCTTCTCTCCCCCCGCTAGCAGAGATCAATGCGTTTAGCGCGGCATCTGGATTTAAAATCAACCTGAGGAAGACACAGACCCTTAGCCTAACATTGCCTAGCGCAGATCAACAACAGATAGCGGCACAGTTTCCATTCTCATGGGCCTCTAGTGATATCACCTATCTGGGTATTCGGGTCTTCTCGACAACTGCGAAGACTTCCCAGATGAATTACTCGGAGATCTTAGCCAAGGTTCGTCAAGAACTACACAGTTGGAAGAAACATGTCCTCTGATGGCTGGGCAAAGTTGCTGCAATCAAGATGACGATTTTGCCCCGTCTTCTTTACATAATACAGACACTCCCACTATGTCCGCCTCCTATAATATTGGCTCAACTACAGCAACTAGTCGATCAATCAATCAATCAATCAAAACATTTGTAAAGCGCACTACATACCCGTGAGGGTCTCAAGGCGCTAAGGGGTGGGGGAATGCTGCTACTGTTTGAAGAGCCAGGTCTTGAGGAGTCTTCTGAAGGTCAGTAGGCCTTGGGTCTGCCATAGGCGGATGGGGAGGGTGTTCCATGTCTTGGCGGCGAGGTGGGAGAATGATCTGCTGCCGGCGGTCACTCTTAGAATGTGGGGGATAGTGGCGAGGGCGTGGTCGGCGGAGCTGGCGGGCGGGGGTGTAGAAGCTGAGTCGGCTGTTGAGGTATGCTGGTCCGGGGTTGCGGAGTGCCTTGTGTGCGTGGGTGAGGAGCTTGAAGGTTAACCTCTTGTTGATGGGGAGCCAGTGCAGGTCTCTCAGGTGAGGTTTGATGTGGCTGCTGCAAGGGATGTCGAGGATCAGGCATGCGGGGGCGTTCTGGATGCGTTGGAGCCTCTTCAGGAGTTTGGCCGAGGCGTAGAGGACGTTTCCGTAGTCCAGTCTGCTGCTGACGAGGGCCTGGGTGACCGTCTTTCTCGTTTCGGTGGGGATCCACTTGTAGATACAGCGGAGCATGCAGAGGGTGTTGAAGCAGGAGGAGGAGACGGCATTGACCTGCTTCGTCATGGAGAGGGTGGAGTCGAGGATGACCCCTAGGTTGTGTGCGTGGTCGGTGGGCGTTGGAGCTGTTCCTAGTGCGGTCGGCCACCAGGAGTCGTCCCAAGCCGAGGGGGTGGATCAGAGGATGAGGACTTCCGTCTTGTCCGAGTTCAGCTTCAGTCGGCTGTTTCTCATCCAGTCGGCGACGGCCTTCATTCCCTCATGGAGCTTGGTTTTTAGCGGTGTGGGGTTCTTTGGTGAGGGAGAGGATCAGCTGCTTGTCATCGGCATAAGAGATGATGTTGAGGTCGTGCAGTCGGGTGATGTGGGCGAGCGGTGCCATGTAGATGTTGAACAGCGTTGGGCTGAGGGATGAGCCCTGGGGTACGCTGCAAATGATCTTGGTGGCTTCAGAGCAGAAGGGGGCAGGCGGACGCTCTGTGTTCTGCTGGAGAGGAAGGAGGTGGTCCAGTCCAGGGCCTTCTCTTGGATCCCGGCATCGAGGAGGCGTGTTTGTAGTGTGCGGTGGCAGACCGTGTCGAAGGCGGCTGACGGGTCCAGGAGGATGAGGGCTGCGGTTTCTCCGTTGTCTAGCAGGGTCCTGATGTTGTCGTGGCAGCGATGAGGGCTTTTTCGGTGCTGTGGTTGCTGCAGAACCCGGACTGGGACAGGTCCAGGATGATGTTCTCCTTGAGTAATCTGGTCAGTTGTTTGTTGATGGCCTTCTCGGTGACCTTCACCGGGAACGGGAGCAGGGAGATGGGTCGGAAGTTCTTGAGGTCCGCCTTGGGTTTCTTGAGTAAGGCGTTGATCTCTGCGTGCTTCCAGCTCTCCGGGAAGGTAGCTGTCTCGAAGGAGAAATTGATGGCTTTCCAGAGATGGGGTGCGATGGTGGGGCTGGCTTTGTTGAAGATGTGGTGAGGGCATGGATCTGACGGGGATCCCTAGTGGACGGAGTTCATGATCTTGATGGTGTCCTCGTCGTTGATGTGGGTCCGGGAGATCAGGCAGTTGGTGCAGGTGGTGGTCGTTGAGGTAGACGTCTCGGTGGTTGCCGGGGCAGTTGCGGTGTTGAAGCTGTCTTGGATGTCTACGATATTGTGGTGGAATAAGGTGGCCAGCGAGTCGCACAGGTCTTGTGAGGGTGGAATGTCGTTGGTGTTGGAGCTGGGGTTGGAGAGTTCCTTCACGATGTTAAAGAGCTCTTTGTTATTGTGTGTGTTGTTGTCTAGGCGGTCTTTGAAGGAGGTCCTTTTGGCGGATCTGATGAGGTGGTGGTGTTTGCGGGTGGCGTTCTTGTTGGCTGCGTAGCTTTCCAGTATTCATTCATGGATCCAGTTCTTCTCTAGTTTTCAGCATGTTTGCTTGGAGGCCTGGAGGTCTTCGCAGAACCATCTAGCTTTCTTTCTGGTGTGGATGTTGTAGGGTGTCTTGAGCGGGGCAAGGGTGTTGGTGCAGTCCACTGTCTGAGATTGCGGTCTGCGGCGTTGTGGTCGGTCGGGTCTGTGGGAGGGCTTCGGGCGAGGGTGGTGGTTAGTTGTTCTTCAGTGACTTTGCTCCAGCAGCAGCGAGGCATCTGCTGGGTGCAATGGTGTGTGGTGGGTTTCCAGAAGGTGAAGTGGATGCAACCGTGGTTGGTCCAGTGGAGTGCGGTGGTGTGGTTGAAGAAGACGTGGGAGCTTGCTGAGAAGATGGAGTCCAGCGTGTGGCCGGCGGAGTGGGTGGGTGTTGTGACGAGTTGTCTGAGTCCAAGGTTGGCGATCAGTGTGGAAGAGTTGGAGTCGTTGTTGTTCTCGAGGTGAAAGTTCAGGTCCCCGAGGAGGATGTAGTCCATGGAGACGAGGGCGTGTGTGCTGACAAAGTCGGCGATGGAGTCACAGAACTGTGGTCGGGGTCCGATGGGTCTGTAGACGAGGGTTCCTCTGAGGGTGGTGTTGGGGTCAGTGTGGATCTGGAAGTGCAGGTGTTCGGCGGTGCTGAGGGTGTCATCGGGATATCTCGAGATTTTGTTTGAGAGTGTTCCTGTGGATGATGGTGATTCCTCCTCCTACTCTGTTCGTGCGGTCCTTGCAGGTGATCTTGTAGCCTTCTGGGATGGCTATGGCAATGTCTGGTGCCGAGGAGGGGTTCAGCCAGGTCTCCATCAGGAAGGCGACGTCTGGGGTGTTGGAGTCCAGTAGGTCCCAGAGTTCAACGGTGTGTTTGCATGCGGAGCGGGTGTTGAGAAGGATGCATCTGAGGTAGTTGGGTTCTTTGGTAGGTGGGTTGGCGGGCCGGACGCTGGTGAAGCTGCAGTTCCGGCAGGAGAAGGGTCCTTGGGTGCGCTTCGGGGTGGCCAGGCAGCAGGTGAGTGATCGCCTGGCGTTGAGTGCGTGGAGGGTGCTGGAGTCGTAGTGGATGCCGGTGTCGTGGCGCTTGCGGGGGCCAGGGGTCCTGGCGCTGGGCGCGGCCAGGCATGGACACGCGCAGACAGGCTTGCCTTAGGCACGCCTTCGGCGTGCCAGCGGCGCGCCCGCTGCGCAGCCTTCATATGAGGGGATGAGGGAGGAAGGAGCAGCTGGGAGGCAGGGAGCGGGGCGGCGAATGGGAGTGCAGAGGGCAGGGCCGCAGGGACGCAGTGGCTGGAAAACGAGCGAGGAACAGCAATTAGGCACAAAAAAGAAAACAATTTAGGCACAGAAAGAAAACAAGTTAGGCACAGAAACAACAAGGTTTAAGCACAACAATGCGGGTACGGGCGGCGAGGCAGGCAAAGACAGGCAGAGCCATGCAGCAGGGTGGGGAGCGACCTGCCTGCGAGCAGGGTCAGAGGTCGCTCCTTTCACCGCTGCGCGGCCTCCATATGAGGGGATGT
This sequence comes from Triturus cristatus, assembly GCF_964204655.1. Taxonomy (NCBI): domain Eukaryota; kingdom Metazoa; phylum Chordata; class Amphibia; order Caudata; family Salamandridae; genus Triturus; species Triturus cristatus. Next base: position 259,884,861 of record NC_140587.1, read on the forward strand.
GGGAGGGAGGAGCAGCTGGGAGGCGGGAGCGGGGTCGATAGCTTCATATGGGGTGGGAAGAAGGCACGCATTTCTCGCCAACTAACATATCTGAGGCAAGAGGATGGGGGCCTCGGGGTCCCGCGTTACTACGAGGCGGCACAACTATGCTACATGGTAGAGTGGTGATAACTGGAATCTGATAAAACTGGTGCTTCATGGACCGAGGGGTAGCTGGTATCCACATCTGGAAGGACCACTGGCTTCCCAAACGATATCGTCCTCTGGGTGTATACATCTCCCCGGTCTTGAGATCCACCATGAAGATATGGGACAGGGAACAGGAGAGATGTAGACTCTCGACCGCTGTGTCTCCCCTGACCCCCTTTATAGGGAACCCGGACTTCCCTCCCGCTTATACAGTGAACGCATGTTTGAAATGGCATGAAGCTAACGGTAAGCACATAGGCGACCTTTTTGACGTACAGGGAATTATGGACTTCCCCCAGCTAGTGCAGAACAATGGGATTCCCAAGGAGGCTTACTGGCAGTACCTGGCGTTACGCCACTGGGTCACACAACCACAGGTGCGCACACACGCAGGCCGCCTTCTTACTAAAGTTGAACTTTGGTATATCACCTGCACCTCGAACAACGTCTCTTATCAGATATCTATAACTTTCTGAACAAAGCCAAGAAACCTGCTAAGTCTCCGGTAAACACACGTGGGAATCAGAACCGGAGCAGGAATTCTCCCCTAAGGAGTGGGTAAACACTATCCTCAGGGCACGGGCTTCCTCATTTAGTACCTCAGGTAAGGAAATGCTACTGAAAATTGTGCATTATTGGTACTATACCCCGGCACACATTGCCCGGTGGAGACCACGTTGCGATGATCTCTGCTGGCGTAGATGCGGTCAGGTGGGCACTCTGACTCACATACTATGGCAACGCCCTAAGATACAAGCCTTTTGGGATGCTATCCTAGCTGATGTTGACCATATATACCAAACGGAGCTTTCTAGGTTCCCTAGCTATATCTTGTTTGGACTTCCTAACCCTCTTACATATCCTCTTAAGTCCTGCAGGGGGAGAGCGATTACCTTGGCACTTGGGGCGGCTAAACAGGTGCTACGAGCAAGGTGGGGAACGGAGGATATCCCAACAAAACTAGACTGGCTTCAAAGAGTTTGGGAGGTAGTGGGGATGGAAAGGATCACAGCGGGGATCAACCACACGCTGCCTAAGTTTGATAAGACCTGGGGATCCACCGTGGCCTACTTGTCCTCTGTGTATGTTGAGCTCACCTGCCCAAGATACTTAAGGGTCCTTCGCTTTCCCACTACTCCCACTGCTAATGAGCAACCCGCCCGTGATGAGGAAGTGCCACCCGTTGGCTAGAACCCTACTGTGTCAGGTACAGGGTAATGGGTAGGTCTCTGTCTTTCTCCTCTCTCGCTATTCTCATTTTTACTCCTTATCTTCTTTCCTTTCTCTTCTCTTTCCCTTCTTTAACAATATAAGTATAAGCCATGCTATTCCCCACCGGCCAGTGGTTGTAGGTGGGTGCTGTGTTTATTGTTTACCATGAAAACTTCAATAAAACGGTTTAAACCATAAAACTGCACTGCAGTGGGAGGCCTGAGACATGTTTTGCAGGCTTACTCACGTGGCTGGCACAATCACAGCTGCAGGCCCACTAGTGGCATTTGATCTACAGGCCCTGGGCACACACAGTGCACTTTACTAGGGGCTTACCAGTAAATCAAATATGCCAATCATGGATAACCAATCACAATCATAATTTACACAGAGATCATATGCACTTCAGCATTTATTATCAGTGGTAAAATGCCCAGAGTCCTTAAGGAAACAAAAACAGGTCAGAAAAAATAGGAGGAAGAAGGCAAAAGGTTTGGGGATAACCCTGCAAAAAGGGACCAACAGGTACATTAAGTTGAGCTCTGTTAGGTAGTGTATTCCATGAGCAGTTTTTTAATCTTGAAGAGTGGCCACAATGGTGGGTGTGACTGAGCTCTTCCTCAGAGCTCCTACATGCCCGGAAAAGAAGCGGCTCATTCAGACTATTGAGCCCAGATGAAGAGCACTGAAATCTCTGGTGTGGTGGGGGCCAGGCGGAATTCAGTGCAGTGCAGTTGAGAGGCAAGCCACTGAACAAGCCTACATATTAAAGGCATAGTGAGGCTTAAGATGGTGGTGTGCACCCTGAACAAAACTGTGTACAGCCAGTAGGCTCGCAGCACCAGCCTGCAAACTGCTTTAAGAGCCCAGGGAAGTGGAGGTGAGGAACTGAAGCCATTGGTGAGAAGCTTGATACAAACATGGTTGATGGAAAGAGGACGAGGAGGTGGACCACTGCCTACTCTTAAAAAATGAAGACTTTTTTATGTTTTTGAAACGCTTTGCTGCATACACAAAAAAACAATGCTTTATTTGAAAGAAGTCACAGACATGGTGGTTTGCTGACTCCAGCAGGCCACCATCCCTGTAATTTTTCATGATTCCCAATGGGTCGCCAATTTGGATCTACCTCATGAACATTAATGAGGTAGGTCTATTTGCGATCCACTGGGAATTGCAAACAGTGTAAAACACACTTTAATACATTGTGATTGTGATTACCTAATATAGAATTGCAAGCTAGGTAACCGCAAACACAAAGGTATGTACATCTGGCCCTGTGTTAAATACAGGCTCTGTATGTTACACCAAATTTTCAAGTTGAAAACTTGGATTAGGATGTATTTACCATACTTGTTAAATACATCACCTTGGGTAACAGAATTTACAGGGTGTGGTAAATATCCCACTCTAATCCACACAACTTGTAATAAGGGCCTTCACGATCTTTCTGAGCATTGCCATCTGTAAATCTGTGGGGTTAATTATCATTCATCTCAGTTATATTCTCCTTTTAGCCAAATTAATAGCTGACCCTGCACATTTTAGTTGATGAGATGAAAGCTTTGAGATGTGAACTAGGCCTGGGCGGAGTTTGCAGGGTTTTACTCCACAGTGCTCCACAAATTGCTGGAAAACCCCCGACCATGTTACGCAGAGTTCCACCAGTTGCAGTGTCTATTAAGTCACGCTTCTTGCAGTGATTTTTAACGCTGGGAGTTTGTCCTGTGATGTAAAGTCAGCGCGAATGGCACTACTCGTCAAGCCAAAGGGCACTGCTGCTTTCTGCTGCTCGAGTAGACATTCAATTCGAGCGGCAGCTTCCTCAACGAGAGCAGCAGATTTCTCAGCGTGAGCGATCGTCCGCTTTGAGAAATCTCGCCAGGAGGAGGTCTAGCATGTCCTTTCTTTTTCTCGTTAGTACTCGCCAACTTGCCGTTGGTGAGCCGCTTCAGAGAAAGAACTCCGCTCTACATCACTTCACGGAGCGTGGAGTGGGCATAACTATGCGAACTCCGCCGGCGGAGAAGATTCTTCGCCCACCCCTAATGTGAACAAGCAACCAAACAATAGTATGCTGTGGAAGGCTTCTGCCTAGCTAATCTGTAAGACTATAGTCAAGGCATATTCAGAATTTAAAAATACAACACTGAGACACACTTTTAGGGTGCTGTACTACATCTCAGATTATTTAATGATGCAGTAATGACACCATTGCAAATAGGAATATTTAGGGTTAAACTATCCTGGTGTTTCTATGATCTGATGCAATGTTTTTTTTTTTTTTAAACTTTATTGTGCAGAAAACCAGCAGTACAAACGTGGGCCTACAACCACCAGGGCCGGCCGAAGCACATGCATACCAATTACGTGACGTCACAAAGCAGCGACTGATCCCCAGAGGCACAGCAGGATTACAAAAGTTATGCTCGGCAACTCAGAAGTTAGGCAGAAGACTGATATTTTAAAGAAAAGAAAACGAACAAAAAGAAAAACAAAACTCAGGGCGAGAAACAGTCTAGACAGTGTCAAGCGCCGACAGGGGGACCCCACCCAACCAGGTAAAGAATCAGGAGGTCAATAAAGATGACCGGGGGGGGAGGGGGAGGCAGCGGGGAAGCCAGAACAATCAGCTTAAAAAGTACAGTATTCAAGGAACCCCAGGATCAGGGGGACAGGGAAATATCAGAAGTATCTTCAAAAGGGGGCGTACAAATGTTACCTCGGTAGGCGTTCCACTGACCCCAAATTCTACCCCACGCCCCAGGCTTGCCCCGAACCAGATATACCGTCTTCTCCCTGAACATACACCAGTCCATGTTCTCCTTCCACACTGACACGGTGGGAGGCCGTCGGGAGCCCCAAAGCTGCGCAATATCCCTCTTTGCAATCATGTTCCCAAGTGCCGCCCACCGGGCCTGGGCAACGTTGTAATCATTCGGCTCCCATACATTCAGCAAACATCGACGAGCCTCAGGCAACAGAGCAACCCCAGTGACACACTCCATTACCGCATGCACACGGCGCCAATAAGCCGCCACCTCGCGACACTCCCAAAGGATATGAAGGAAGGTGGCACTCATACCGCAGCCGCGCTTACACAGCCCATCAGAAGAAAAACCCATCGCAACCAGACGAGGACCCGTCACATACACACGGTGAAGAATTTTGAGCTGGACAAGACGGAGACGGGCAGGAATGGCGACCTCTTTCGGGGAAGACAATGCAGACTGCCAGTCCTCGTCATCCAACTCCAACCCGTCTCCGGTCCAGGCCTCCCGAAGATGCACAAGGAGGTCCGCTCGACTGTTGATTAACTTCTTATAAATCAAAGAAATCGTACTATCGGGCAGATGACCATCAAGAATACGGTCCTCGAGTGGTGAAGCTGCGGGGATCGTGGTACGGGCCTTGAAAACCGACAGCAAAGCGTGGCGGATCTGATGCAATGTTACTGCAATTTGGAAATGTGGCATTACCACATTTGTCTATAGCAGTGGAATACCATCAGCAGACATTTTATCTGTTTCTGCCATACCTCTCAATGACGTACAAAGTGCATAAAATTAGCCCCATCTTGGGTGCAATCTGTGCATTTTCAATCACATTTTGCATCAACTGTGCTCAATGGTTAGAGTGGCAGACCTCGATGCAGAGCACTGGTCCGGGACCAGGGTTCGATTCCCGTCACGGCAGGGTCTCGGGCTATAAATTCCGCGGACCGGATATTCTCGCCTCAGTGCCTATTCTAATCATGGGTCCCACGCTGCAACTCTGGGCAATAGCTTGCTTAATCTCCACAACGGCCCCAACAGCGCTGGGATGCCTGGCCTCACCATGGGGGTGCCCAGGAGTGGACACCTCACATGGAAAGCCAGGAAGGGTTCCACAGCGGTATGAGTAAAAGCACCAGGATGCCCCCGTTGGGGGTGGCAGTGCGCTATACAAGTACAAATACATTTACATTTACATTTACATTTACATTTATTAATCCGGAAGTAAAGTGACTCCTGGTTAGGCATGTATAATTGATCAGCTGACATTGAGCACTGAGGGATACTTATATAATAAAGTGCAAACGCCTGCCCACTGACTATCCTCCATTCAGGGGCCCCTGACCTCTTTATCCTTAGCTGGAATAGAATATGTGTCAATGTGTATCCTGAAAGATGTTGAATGCATTGCTTCTAGGTTTGCAGCAATTCTTCACCATCAGCAAAAAAGATGAGTAAAGTTCACAATGCAGGGTGTACCCCATTGTGGCCATCTCAGTATGCATTCTTCCTTCCGGACACAGTTCTGCGCTGGACATTTTATTGCCTGCACTCTACCATAGCATAAAAACTGTGCAGCAGTTTCAGGGAGGGAAACAGCAGAGGGATGTATCAGATCAAGGAACAGCGATCAGGAAGAAGGAGGTGTGGGTAGACCGCCCCCTCTACATTAAGAAAAAAGAAGCGAGGTACAGGTGGATGCCTGTGAGAAATAAGGGTGTTGGTTGACTGGGGTGTGACCCTGGTCAAGCAGCAACTACAATCCTTGTCAGGATGAGGCAAAAGCCAATCCTACATCAACCTGTGCTCAAACCTCTGGTAGCTTAGCAAACAGAAGTCAGGATTAACTTGGAGGGAATGTGTAAAGTATTTGTGCAACACTTCAAAAAGTAATAAAGTGAAAATAAAACACAAAAAGGATCCCACACCAAGTTAGAAAAATCGAAGTTTCTTTAATAAACAAAACAAGACCAAAGGCAATTTTTAAGATTTTGGTAAAAAATAGTGCCAAAAAGCAAACAGAGACAACTCTAGAACTCTGTTCATGCCAGACTGGGACTAAGTCACAAGTTCAGGCCGATTGTGATGGACAAGTGCCAGCTACAGGTACCCAGTTAGGCCGGTTGTACAAAATACCTTATATCCTGGTTTGCTGAGTGTTGTGAGGATCGGTGTCAAAGATGCGTTGTGCAGCTGAAGAAATGCGTTGGTTCAGAGATGTGGTGAGGCTTCAGTGCAAGGTCTTGCATCATCTTCAAGGATCCCTGCGACGAGGGCTTGTGATGGGAAGTCCACCGTCGAAGATGCGGCGAGCAGTCAGGCCATGCATTGGTTCCAAGGAGCTAGGAGGCTACAATGCAGAGTCCAGCATCCTGGACGTGGTTGCTGTCGGCAAGGGATGTGAGGCCCTGTGCAGAGGATACTTTGTGCCGCGGTGGTTCGATGGACTGTGATGCGGGTCTTTGCGATGGGTCCAATCCATGCAGCAGTGGTGATTAGTCGGTTCTGCTTGGGTTTTCACCATGCAGCAGAAATGTGTCAGTTCTGCTGGATCACAGAGACTGGCAGAGCACCTTAAACCCACTTCAAAGTGTCCAAAATGGGGGGTGGGCACCACTTGTAGGGTAGACTTACAGATGGCAGAGTACAGGTGGAGGTGGAAGGTTGTTGGAAGCCTGTTGTGTAACTGAGGCCTCATATCAGGAGGTCAACCAACAAGCCCTTGGTCACTCTGGCTTCTCGGTTCAAGAGACTCAGGTCCAGTCCTTCTCACTCAGGCAAGAGGGCAGCAGGCATCAGGTCAACATAGCAAGGCAGAAAAAATCCAATCAGTAGACCTGGAGTTATTAATGTTTTAGGTTTTCAGTGAAAAATAGCACCTAAAAGAGAAAAGCACTAATTGCAGGTATCTGGTCATGCGAGACCGGGATAAAGTCAAAAGTTAAGGATGACCATGATGAAGCATGCTTTGGCTACAAGAAGTGGATTGGCCCCAATCTCGGCTTACCTTTGGACTTATAACCAATTTGGAGGAAAAGTTCTTGAAAAGGTAAAGTTCAGCAGTGCAAGGCAGCCCGAGAAGGACCTTGTCATTTGGAAGATGCTGGATGAAGTCACGTTGAAGATTTCTACGTTCAGACTTTACCACTTTTTTGGAAGTCAAAAATCTCCATTGGGATGAAGCCACAGGCTATTGCTGATGAGGGCTGCATGATGCCAGATAACATCTCTAAGAGTTTGCTCTGAACAGGATTTGCTGCTTTGAAGAAGAATGTAGCAGGAGCTACCTTAAAATCAGGCCAACCGGTGATGCACTTCGGGCGGATTGGCGAGCGAGTAGGTCCCTTCTCCTTGCAGTACTCAGGCCACTTTTTGATTTAAAGTTTTCTAAGTTTCAGGTTTTTGCAGGAGGTGCATCTTAAACACCACTTCCAAGGGTCAAGGACTGGTTGGGCAACACAGGACTGGTTGTGTACCACAGGACTTTTGGATACCACTTGGTGGTCAGGACGTGCTCCACACCAGGTGCAGGGTGCAAGATGTATGAAAGTGCCCCTTTTTGACATGGTTACCCACCCTTTTTGCCTGGTATTCGATGCAGTTTTGACTGGAAGTGCACAGGGTTCCTGCTAACCAGGTCTCCAGTGCCAGATCTCTTTCCCTAAAACTGTGCAATTGTACCCCAATTGGCAATACCTTTAGCAACCCCCCCCTAGTAAATGGTACCCCTGGTACCTAGGGCATGAGGTACTAAAGAGGTTCCATAACGGTTGCCGCATGAATTTTTCTACCCTTAAGGATCCCTCAACAAGCGCAGTCTGACTGTCATTGCAAGCTGCATGTCATGGTGCAGACAAAAGTGAAAACAGGACATGGCACACATCCCTGTGTGCCATGCCCACAGACACTGCATGCAGCCTGGGTAAGTCACCCCTACAGCAGGCCTTACAGCCCTAAGGCAGGGTGCACCAAAATACACGTGTGGCCTTATCTACATGAGAAAATATGCCCCTGTGCCGGTCAGTTAAATTGCTGCCAGTACAAGTGACCAGGGAAGCCATTTTAAGTACGTGTGCTGGACACTGGTGAAAACGAGTTCCCCAGCTACATGATGGCTTCAATGAAACCCAAGATGTTGGGTATCAAACATTCCGTATTAATAAACCCACACTGATTTTAGTGATGGATTTATAAATACATATGCCCAGAGGTGCTTTCTGAAAACCTACCAACTAAGATTGTGCTGACAGACTGGTCCTAGACAGCCTGCCACCAGAGACTAGTTTCTGACCCCCAGGGGTGAGGGCCTTTGCTCTCAGCAAGTCAGGAACAAAAGCCTGCTTGGGCAGAGGGTTTTTACACCCTCTCCCACAGGATGACCTGCAAATTAGTATTCCAAGGGAGGGAGCTTCAAAGAGCCCACTGCCTTTGGTATGCAAATCTGGCTTCCCTCACAGGAGAGGATGCCGACCTGGGCAATGGACAGGCAGGAAAATTAGTAGTCAGAAAGGCGTGTTCACCTTCAGGCTAGTTCCACCCCTAAAGTGGGCTGCCTGAAGTGAATACAAAAAGCAGAAGTCTGCCATCTTTGTGATGGCAAACGTTGGAGCACTGGGACAGGGTTATGCCCACTTCCCACAGGAAGTGGACACATAGGAGGAGTGACCCCAGGGGTAATAGCCCATTGGCTACTAGCCTACACTCCTCTACCACCCCTAAATACAGTATTTAGGGGTGCCCCTGGCAAAAGGAAATCAGGTCCTGCCAATCAAAAAGAAAATGGTCTGCAGAGCTGCAAAAAGCAAGAACTGGGGAAGGAGCAACTGACTTGGCACCAAGCCTACCTGCCTGTATGCAGTTCCCACTGATAGCACCAAAGTTGACTCATCCAGCAAGCTGTTGTGGAGCTAAGGATTGATCTCATAAGTCGCTGTGAAGTAACTGTATGCAGTATTTGTTTTTCCTCCATATGGTAACATTGCAGCCTCTGATAATTGCATTGTGTCAAGATTTGAAAATTAAAAGTATTTCTATCTTGAAATCTACTTACCTGATCGCATTGATTCTGGTGCCTAAATATATATAAAGATATGCGTTATTTTTATAAATTGGCGTGGATCTCCTTATTGAGTTGTGTGCATCATTTTTTGACTGTGGGTGTTTTTGGAGATGTCTAACACTCCTCTCTGATAAGCCTCAGACTGCCTGACCGCACTACCCAGGGAATACCTGTACTGTTGGTAAAGTATACCTCTTTTTGGTATACTATATAAAGAGGCAGCTTGCTACACAAGGTCACTGCAGCTTTTTATCTCCCTGTAGCTCACACTGCCTCAAGCAGCTAAGCAGTCCTCAGGAGTACAAGTCTGTCCTTCTGGGGGGTCCTACGCAGCTCCAGGTGTGTACTGAAGAGTGGTTCAAAGGATCCAATATTTATACAAATTACCATCCTTTGAAGTAGTCTACACCCACATCCAATTCTGAAACGTTCCTTCTTGTCCCTGCCCAGGTTCCAAGGAGTCTAGGAGGACAAAAAGATGTTGTCAAGTACCTTTAAGTGTTTGCTGGAGCAAGCTCTTTGAAATGTAGATGGGGCAGGGAACAGCTTGGCCCCTCCCATCCTTCAAACACTGCCCATCCTGTCTACACCGCCCATCCTCTCAAAACACTTCGGGGCAGATTTATGAGTCCCTTGCGCCACTTTTGCGTCACTTTTCCCATGTTAAAAGTGACGCAAAAGTGGCGCAAGGGACTCATAAATCTGCCCCTTAGTCGTCATTTGTGTCACTGTCCGGGAGGAATACACAAAGGCCAATTGACAGCTACTTATAGTCATTCTCCCAAGGACACAGGCTACAGGCACCAAATGGCTAGGACAAGAAAATTACAACATTCTAAAAGTGGCATTCTCAGAATTGTGACTTAATAACTGACTTTACCATTTGAGCCCAAACATGACCTGTTCCCAGTCAAAGGTTAGCACTTATTAAATGTAATAAGATAACCCAATGTTATCCAGAAGGCCTAACATTATTGTGAAACAAATATAGTTGTTAGTTACTACCAGGACATTTAAAACTTAAAATCACATGCCACTTTTTTAAATACAATGCACCTTGCCCTTTGTGCTGTGTGGGGCCTAAATTTGGGGTGACTTAAATGTATTAAAACTAAGCCTGAGTAAAGCACTACGCTACGCTCGCGTAGTTTGCAAGTTTGCGCTAAAATACCAACCATGCCAACATGAAATGATTAAGAGCAACCCTGACACATGTTTCGCTCTCATTAGAGCTCTTCAGAGAGGTCTTTGATAGAAAAGCAGTCATTTGTTGTGAGTGTCGCTGGTGTTGAGGGTGCTCTATACAGGAGCTGATTTCCACCTAAACTTGAGAACTACCCAGAGTTCTCTGCTTATTTTTTGCATAATTTATGCATCACTCTATGCCTGAAAGGGTATTGTTTTAACTAATGAAAGGTTTATTTTGCCAGGTCGAATTGGCAGTTTAATCTGCACACAGGCTGAAATGACCAGCCTGAAATAGGGTTTAAATTGCTACATGTGTGGGTGGCACACTGAGTGCTGCAGTACCACTAGCAGCCTTTAATTTACAGGCCCTGTTTACATGTGGTACCATTTACTAGGCTTTTACAAGTAAATTAAATGTGCCAATCAGGTGCAGGCCAATGTTACCATGTCTAAAGGAGAAAGCACACGCAATTTAGAACATGGCTCCCCCTCCCCCGTTGAATAGTCCCCTCGAACAGCCCCCTGCTCACAACCTCCTCCAAATAACACCGATCGACCACAAGACACAGGCTAAGACTTCCAACCACCTTCCTATACCCACCTGCAAAATAATGCAGTTGACACAACATGACCCCCCTCACCCCATGTCCACGACCATGTCCACGACCCATCTCAAAGCCATCACGGACAACACAATAACCACTAGACGACAATACACCATCATCAGGCCTTCTTCCCCTCTGGAGGACCCCGCCCAGAACCCACCCAACCCCACCCCGTAAGAGACAGGGCAACGTCTCTCCCTGGTTGAAAGCCAATTAGCTGCTATAATACAGGACTTCTAACCAACCTCGCTACACTTTGCAAGCACTCCTAAAATCCCTACTATACTCCCACTGTCTCCAACCCCACACACCAAAGGCTCCCCAAGGCTACACGACCTAGTTGGATCTCATCACCCCTCTTGAGTCATACACTGAGACCCAAAAGAACCATGGAGGCTATGTCTGCGGATGAAGCGGCAGAACTTGCCTCCTCGTACGACACCCCCTCTACGGCTATCCCACAATCCAGGTGATCACCGGATTCAGAAGAGATCACTCCATTCTGAACCCCCTAGACCCCAGCCTCCCTCACCAACATCCGCATGGCTCCCCTAAGAAAGAAGCAAAACCAAAGGAAATGATGGATGGAGTGTTGAACATTGCAAGCACTCACCCCCAGTCAACTGATCTGGGTTTAATCCACCACCGTTCTTCCCTGGACCGGAAACAAGCTTCCTAGGACCGGTTTCTGGCATTTCAGCCGTCTTCAGCCAGGCTTGCTTGAATCCAGTGGCAAAGTGAGCAAGGGACTCATGTCTGGGCATACCCTGCCAACTTATTGCGAACAAAGCAAAACCAAAGGAAATGATGGACGGAGTGTTGAACATTGCAAGCACTCACCCCCAGTCAACTGATCTGGGTTTAATCCACCACCGTTCTTTAGCCCACTCTGCCACCCCAGTTCAGACATAGCCATATGCAAATCAGTCTGACCCTGTGCCTCATGGGAACAGTCCAGCCCGAACTGCCAAGCCATGTCTTCCCCGGACCGGAAACAAGCTTCCTAGGACCAGTTTCTGGCATTTCAGCCGTCTTCAGCCAGGCTTGCTTGAATCCAGTGGCAAAGTGAGCAAGGGACTCATGTCTGAGCATACCCTGCCAACTTATGGCGGACAAAGCAAAACCAAAGGAAATGATGGACGGAGTGTTGAACATTGCAAGCACTCACCCCCAGTCAATTGATCTGGGTTTAATCCGCCACCGTTCTTTAGCCCACTCTGCCACCCCAGTTCAGACATGGCCATATGCAAATCAGTCTGACCCTTTTCCTCATGGGAACAGTCCAGCCCGAACTGCCAAGCCATGTCTTCCCTGTACCGGAAACAAGCTTCCTAGGACCGGTTTCTGGCATTTCAGCCGTCTTCAGCCAGGCTTGCTTGAATCCAGTGGCAAAGTGAGCAAGGGACTCACGTCTGAGCATATCCTGCCAACTTATGGCGAACAAAGCAAAACCAAAGGAAATGATGGACGGAGTGTTCAACATTGCAAGCACTCACCCCCAGTCAACTGATCTGGGTTTAATCCACCACTGTTCTTTAGCCTACTCTGCCACCCCAGTTCAGACATGGCCATATGCAAATCAGTCTGACCCTGTGCCTCATGGGAACAGTCCAGCCCCAACTGCCAAGCCATGTCTTCCCTGGACCGGAAACAAGCTTCCTAGGACCGGTTTCTGGCATTTCAGCCGTCTTCAGCCAGGCTTGCTTGAATCCAGTGGCAAAGTGAGCAAGGGACTCACGTCTGAGCATACCCTGCCAACTTATGGCGAACAAAGCAAAACCAAAGGAAATGATGGACGGAGTGTTGAACATTGCAAGCACTCACCCCCAGTCAACTGATCTGGGTTTAATCCACCACCGTTCTTTAGCCCACTCTGCCACCCCAGTTCAGACATGGCCATATGCAAATCAGTCTGACCCTGTGCCTCATGGGAACAGTCCAGCCCGAACTGCCAAGCCATGTCTTCCCTGGACCGGAAACAAGCTTCCTAGGACCGGTTTCTGGCATTTCAGCCGTCTTCAGCCAGGCTTGCTTGAATCCAGTGGCAAAGTGAGCAAGGGACTCACGTCTGAGCATACCCTGCCAACTTATGGCGAACAAAGCAAAACCAAAGGAAATGATGGACGGAGTGTTGAACATTGCAAGCACTCACCCCCAGTCAACTGATCTGGGTTTAATCCACCACCGTTCTTTAGCCCACTCTGCCATCCCAGTTCAGACATGGCCATATGCAAATCAGTCTGACCCTGTGCCTCATGGGAACAGTCCAGCCCGAACTGCCAAGCCATGTCTTCCCTGGACCGGAAACAAGCTTCCTAGGACCGGTTTCTGGCATTTCAGCCGTCTTCAGCCAGGCTTGCTTGAATCCAGTGGCAAAGTGAGCAAGGGACTCACGTCTGAGCATACCCTGCCAACTTATGGCGAACAAAGCGGTACAAAAGGGGGTGGTGATGGAGCTCCTTGAAAACCGGCGTCATACCAGACTGCATCAAAGTCGGCCAAGTCACACCACTATTGAAAAAGCCAGGCCTAGACACCAATGATCTGAACAACTTCAGACCTGTTTCCAATCTCCCCTTTCTATACAAAATCCTTTTAAAGTGTGTTCTCCTACAACTGACCCAGCACATGGACAACGTCAACCTGCTAGATCCCCACCAATCAGGCTTCAAAAAAGGCTGTAGCACAGAGACCACGATCCTTAACATCGTGGATGACATCCACAAGTCTCTAGATACTGACCAATGCTGCCTACTCATCCTCCTGGACCTATTGGCAGCCTTTGACACGATTGATCACAATCTACTCATCAAGGCTCTCCAAGACAGAGTAGGTGCGGACGAGGTGGTCTCCTCCTTCTTACACAACCGCTCCCAAAGGGTAAAAATCAAAACCTTTATGTCTGACCTACACCCCGTCAGCAGAGATGTCCCCCAAGGCTCAGTGCTCTCCCCTCAACTGTTCAACATATGAATGGACCCCTCACCACCCTACTCAAAAATGCCAACATCCCCTTCCACCTATATGCTGATGACACCCAGATCTACTTGAAAACCTCGTCCATTAACGACATTCTAAGACTCAACAACACTTTTAGATAAGTTCAACACTGACTATCAACAAACCACCTTAAACTCAATCAAGACAAAACCAAAATCCTCCTCATCTTCAACAAAGAAGAAAAACCTCAAATCGTAGAGTGGCTAAAAGCAATCGATGCTATCAACGGTAATCTCACCCTGGCGAACTCGGTAAAATCTCTAGGAATCACCCTAGACCTGAAACTGAACATGACCAAACACATTAAGATCTCCGCAAAGAGTGCCTTCCTCAATCTGAAGCTCCTAAACAAAATTAAGCCCTTCATCCCGCCCAAGGACCTCAAACAAGCCACCCAATCACTGGTGCTATCTAGACTTGACTGGGTACAGCTCGATCCCACCTAGCTCCCCTCACAACAACTCTCAATGCAGCTGCCAGAATGGTCACCGGAGTTAAGAAATATGACCACCTATCACCCGCACTCAGAGACCTAAAATGGCTCCCAGTCGAAATGCATGCCAGCTTTAGAACTGCCTGCTTCACGCACAAAGCCTTGCACACAGGGAAACCGGAATACCTGGCCTCCAAACTCATGAAAGCCAGCCAGACAAGAAACCTCAGGAGCTCCTAACACCCTGCTACTCATCCCCATGAAAACACGCAAACAAAACAAAATCGCTGCACGATCCTTCGCTGGAAATGCACCAAAAATCTGGAACTCCATCCCAGCCGATATCAGGACTACCCTTCCTTTATAAAATTTAAAAGACTTCTACCTCAACCGTGCCTTCCCGAACTGAGAGCCGCCGCTGAAACGCACAAGCCTGCACTCTGCAGCCTTTTGATAATGTTCTATTTCAACCTACCTCTTCCTGCACTCTGTATCCACTTGACAGTGTTCCACCACAACCTACCTCTTCCTGCACTTTACAGCCCCTCGACAATATTCCACCTCTATCTACCTTTTCCCCTCTCCCCAACCCCCTCCTCGTTCCCTCGTCCCAGAATGAGGTTTAGCCCAAGACATCGTGCACTCATTGAGGCTATCTCAGGACTTCCCCACCTCAATGACGCTCAGCACACTGTGTCTTCTGAACATTTATGTTTACCATGCCTTTTTATGTGATTTCCGCTTTAAATCTGTTGTAAAGCGCTCCGATACCCTAGGGTCTGACCAGCGCTATATAAAACTTCTTAATAAATAAATAAATACATTTAGCACTGGTAAGCCATGGTAATGTGCACAAAGTCCTAAAGCAAACAAAAACGAATTTCAGCAAACAAGGGGGGAGAAGGGAAAAAGTTTGGTGGAAGATGACACCACGTTCTCAGGTCTAACAAATCGTTAAGTTAAGAATTCACTAGACAACAAATACCGGTGCAAACCATGCACTGGTGAATGTTGCGCCGAGAAATATCCTGGAATCCAGATATCTTTACTACACAATGGAACAATTGGGCAGACATTAACATTGTGTTGTGTGACCTTCTTAACATGTGATTTACTACTTACTGATGGGGAACAGCTCCCTCCTTCAAGCTGACTCTCGAAAGTGCATATGTTGAGTACGTCGCGGCCAAGTGCACACAACCGGCAGTGCGTTGTCTCGGTTTGCTCTAGGGGTAGTACTGACCACCAGTCATCACAGCTGCCTGCACGCCGGCCAGCTCGCCTACCTTTTGTTCTATCTGTGGTTTGGCTTTCTTTCACTGTGGGTGGGTGGCCAGACCACTGGACCAGTATTTCTGTGCCATGTTGGTGTCTTACAGGTTTGGCAGTTTGCTGTGCCTGCAAGGCATTTACCGCCTCGAGCCACAGCCAGATGAGTTACTGCTGTCATCTTAGGGGCCCACCAGCAAATATCCCTGGCCATTGTTCTTTCTCCTGAACAATTGATAGGGTAGTCTGCCGACATGTCTGTGGGAAGGGGTTTAACTGGGGCTCGGGACCAACACTCTTTGAATTTGTTCTTCTTTGTGCCTGATGGTATATTTTTGCTCAGCCTGGTAGCAATATAGCTCAAGCCTTCCTTGGCTCTTGAGTGCTGAGGCTTGCCTTGCAGACACTGCAACTTTTTCCTCATGGGGTGGGGCGGGGGCTGGGTTTGCCCTCCGACATGCCCCCTGGGCTTAGACCTTGTTTGTCGGGCCTGACAGGGTCGTCATTGGTGTGCGCAAGGATTCTGGGGCTCACTTGGTGCAGGTGTGGTGGTGGTGTGTGAGTGTGGGGGGCTGTGGCAGTGGCCTTGAGGCTGAGGCTCTGGGAAGTGTGGGCTTTTGTCAAGCCGGCTGTGCAGTTGTGGTTTGGTTGAGTGTAAGCGCTTCTCTTTAAGACATAGTGCAATTTGCTTAAGATCCCTCTGGACTGTTTCTATTTCATAAAGGGTCAACAAAGATTATGCTTTTGCACTTTGAATCCCAAAGTGGTAATTTTGTTTATATGGAGGGTACAGAAGCATCTTGCTTTCAAGAAGGGTTGTCCTCCCATGAGTTGACAGGCCTTTCCTGGCGCAATCCTGCCTATATAGCCAATTCCAAGCCTTCTTGCAAGCTATCTTTGATTAAGCAATCTTTTTCTGATGATAATCTCTGTTTTAAAAAACTAGTCAGAAGAAACTTCAGGATCGCTGACAACTTGTTCTGCTACAAACAATCACAACCTGGGACGGCAATCTAGAGCCAAAATACTAATTGTGGTCATTCCACCAATTAAAATAAAAATGTGATCACTGCTGTAGAATATATTATATCTCAGATTGACACTACTTCTGATTTACTGCCAAACAGTGTTGTGGAATCTGATTCTATACACAGGAGGAAAAAAAACGTTGTTATTAATGCTGTTTTGACTTCTTCCACAATGCAAGAGTCATTTGAGGCTCTTGCCTTTTCAGATGAGTTAGTCTTCATTGCACAAAAACTCTTGAAAACGTAAATGAAAATGCATGCACAAACGTGAAGGAGCATGTTCAGTCTAACTCTCAAAAGATCTCGTCCAATAATCAGGTTCCCTCGCTCACCCCTCCTGTTTATCCTTTTTCTAGCAGCTATGGGGTGAGATTAGTTGTACCTTAACCAAGATCTCTGATGATATTTGCACTCAATTGAAATCATTAACCAATCAAACTGTAGTTTTAAATTAAATTTCAATGAAGATCAAATCAATGATTTTGTTAGACCTGTAATACTCAGGGTGGTCTTCTCCTAAATCTTTTGCCTTCTTACCTCCATTTTTGCTGTATCTTTTTGTTGGCCTTAGGACTCTTAGAACATTACGATTGCTAACCAGTGCTAAAGTGCATGTGCTTCTTCCCTAAACATGGTGACATTGGTGTATACCTGAAAGGCATAATTAGTTTACCAGTAAGTCCCTTGTAAAGTGGTATACCATATACCCAGGGCCGATAATCTAAATGCTACTAGTGGGCCTGCAGCCTGGTTGTGCCACCCACACAAGTAGCCTTTCAAACCTGTCTCAGGCCTGCCATTGCAGGGACTGTGTGTGCAGTTTAGTGCCACTATGACTTGACATTTAAGACCACTTCCAAAGCTTTAAACTCACCTTATACTATACATAGGTCAACACCGAGGGAGGTCCTAGGTAGCCATAAGGGCAGCATGCTGTGTAAATAAAAGGTAGGACATGTATTGTTTTACACTACCTTGAGGCTAACTCCTCTCATTCCAAAAATGGGATAGGTTTGTGCCGGAAGTAAGTATGTAAAATCCTATGGTAAGGAAATCCCAAATTCTGGATTGGTGTTGTGGATACAGGAAGTAAAATACTGTGCTTTAAGTATTTTTTCCTTTATTCAAATGCAAGTGAACATATGAACAGCAGACACTTGTTTTGCCCAAAAGGCCAGCGGGACAAGGGCTTTTTCAAGGCTGATTAAGAAAAGTGAGCATAAATAAATCAGAAAAACAGTAGTGAGATGGTATAGGCCAATATAGAGTCGATAAACAAGTGTCAAGCAGAGGCCCAAGGAGAATAAGGTGACGTGCAAGTTGGGTGCAGGAAAATACGATATGTGTCACCACGAGGAGGAAGGAAAGAAAAAGAGAAGAAAAGTTAGGAAGGAATAAGAGGAGAAGGAAAAGGAAATGGTATAGGAAGGGTCCGGGATTAGTGTCAGTGTGGTTCAAGTGGGAATAGGGTTAAATTCGGTGTTATTTTTATGAAAAGAAAAACGATATAGGAAGGGTGGGATGGAGGTGGGGTTTGGTGTCAGTGTAGTTCAAGTGGGAATGAGGGATAATTCGGTGTGATTTAAAGTGCTTATTAAGTACACAGAAAAAAAGATCGAGTAACATGCATTAGAGAGAGCAGATTAGATACATATGGGAGTCAGAGTATGAAGAAAAAGAACATGTTATTGAATTATTATACATATTAAAAACACATTAATAATACTCCAATATCATCACGTTAATATATGATTATTATGCATATGGTTTGTATTTATCCAGAGTAACAGAATTATAGTATTACACATTGATGTTGGGGACTCAAATAATTGGGCTGTCAATGTATACAGAGACACTTATCGACCAATGTCGCATTAGAAATCAAGCCCACCATTCCTCAGTTGGGTGCATCAAGTAAAAAGAAGAACGTAATCAATCATAATATTTCGTGGTAATGCACTGGTTTTGTGGCGAACAAAATGCATAGAGAAAGAAAGCCATTAGGTTTGCCAGGTAGGTAACAATATGCATGTTAATAACAAGTAAGAAGGCACTAAATCGCAATTTACCAAGCTGTAACAGCTTCTGAATGCAAGGTCTAGAATCTGTGAAAGTTATAGGGCAAGAGGAAAGGTAGAAAAAGGAAATTAACAAGACACCTAAAGCATAAAATCACATTAAGATTGATACAGGTGCGCCTCTTAAAAAGGGGTTGATAGGTTGGGAATAATACATAGTAAAAGAGAGCTGGCTTGTATCATCTGGGAGCATAGATAGGTCCATCACGAGAAAAAGGACGGATCTGCCATAGGGGAGGTAAGTGTGTGTGCTCTAGGGGTGGGCGGAATTTGCGAAATTCACTTTCGCAAATTATCGCGAAAATGTTAAAAATCTCCGCAAACACGCGGAAATATCGCGAAGATGCAGAAGTTTTTTTCCCGCCCGTTCGCGGTATTTTCTGCGTGGTCGCGGCTCGCCAACTTACCCATGCGGTTGCTCGCGGGCGCGGCCATCTTATTTTCACTTGTCTCGCGGTGCATGATCGCGAGAAGAAAGACGTGATCGCGCGACGAATGACGTTACTGCAGGCGCAAACTGTCGCGAGACAGCGCAAATGGCTACCAACAATCCAACATCTCATGGAGAACGCGACCGGATCGGGAAAACTTGTCGGCGAACGCGGGGATTCAGGTAAGGCGATCGCGCGCACGCGAGAATGTATTATTTTACAGCGCGAGCAAGCAAACAATTTCCGGTAAAATGCGGATTGCGGAAATTTTGACATTTTCGCGCTCTCCGCGGAACTCGAAAATGTAAAATTATCGCAATTTCCGCGAGCGGAACGGAATTTTAGCCCAGGCCTAGTGTGCTCACGGGAGCTACGCGATAATCGTGCATTTAGTCCATCTCCAGAACTATGTAATATAAGCACGGCAAAACAAGACGAACAACATAGTGCCGAGTTCAAACATATTAAATGTGGCAAGTACACCAAAATAATAAAGGGCCTGCACCAGTTGTGCAAAACCACCTCGTTACCAGGTGGGTAAGGCCGAGGGTGTGTCACGGTTAAAGGCTAATATAATCAAAAGAAAAGTAATTAAAACATAATTGTAAGTCATCCCAAATTAATAACGTATCTACTGAGGGGCCGTATGCGTGCTTGGGGAAGCTATGCGGTAAGCCGCAGCAATGCAAGAAGAACACAATGTGCCAGTGTGTCAAAGAAATGGACCCGACCGTCCTCGGGGATGGCAGAGTTAGGGAGGGGAACTTACTATAAGTTTTGCATCGCTTAGGTATCAAAGCATCCCAGAACGGCATAAGTAGTGGGGTCTCTGCAGTCCAGTCGCGTGGGAAGCGATCGGTTGACTGCTTTTAAACAAGCATTGGCATAGCCAATAGTTCTCGCCTTTGGGACCTTATAAGTGTTTAGGTTTAGTCATGCAACAGATGATGTTGTTGCACCAAGGATATTGTGCTGGATAACTAAACACTTATAAGGTCCCAAAGGCGAGACCTATTGGTTATGCCAATGCTTGTTTGAAAAGTTATGGTAAAGAAACTGTGCTGAAAGACCTGAAGTGAATCAATATAAGAAATGCTGATTCAGTGCATGCTTGTGCAATGGAATTATGTGGATAGTAATTATGTGGTATTCAGTGTAGTGAATTTATGTTTAGTGGTATTGTGTGTTGTGGGGTGCCATGTATTGAGCGGAATTATGTGGCATTGTGCTGAAATATGTGGCATGATGTGGAATTCTGTGGTGTGGATTTGATGTGTGTGGTGTGTAGTGGAATTATGTGTTGTGGAGTGCAATTTTGTGCCGTGAAACTGAATTGTGTGGATTGAAATGTGTGGCACTAAGTGAAATTATGTAAAGTGGGATTATGTCTCATGGTGTGGAGTGTATTTATATGGAGTGTTGCTACGTGGCATGGAGAGGATTGTGTGGAGTGTGATTATGTGCTATGGAGTGGAGTGTAACTTTACTGTGTGGTATGGAAGAATGTGGCGTTGAATTGTGTGGTGTGGCATTTTGGGGAAATATGTGGCATGGTGTCAAATTATGTGAAGTCTAAATATGGGTCACGTTGTGGATTTTGTTCAGTGGAATTATGTGTTTTGGAGCTGAATGGATATATGTGGAGTGTAATTCTGTAGGTTGGAGTGTAATTATGTGTAGTGGAATTATCTGGAGTTTAAATATGTTGTGTGGAGTGTAATGGAATTATGTTGCATGGAGCGGTAATATATGAAGTGGAATTGTGGCATGGAGTGGAGTGCAAATATGTGGAGTTGAATATTGATGGGTTGTGATTATGGGGCATGTAGTGGAATGATGTGGAGTTGAATTGTGTGGTCAGCAATTACGAGATGTTGAGATGTGTTGTGCACTGGAATTATGTGGTGTGCATTTATGTAGAATTGCACGGCACTTAATTTTGTGGCGCTGCAGGGAGAGAGCTCTGCGACTGGACCGAGCTCTTCACAAAAACAGTGGCAACCTTCATAAAACTTACAGGACAAAAGCTGTCCAAAACATTGCACATAAGTGTCACAAAAACAGAGGCAAGCTACGCAAAACTTAATAAAACAAAGCCGTACAAAACATTGTGTAATGTGCATGCAAAATGAATTAGATGCAATTTGTGGCATCGAAAGCAGTACTTGGAAGGGAGGACACCTTCTGGGAATGTTCAGCATATGTTGGAATTATATTTAATTGACTCATTACGTAAATTAAGCATTCGTCTTTAGAGCACACAAAGACTCGTGTAACAAAAACAGCTGAGACATACACCGGGAAAGGCACTTTCAGCTGGAGGGGCAAGGGGAGGAGGATAGCTGGAAGACAGACAACTAAGCGCTAAAAGAATGGGAATGGACACGAAACATGGCAGTGTGGAACAGAAAGTGGGTGAATTTAAAGAACAAAACAGAACGAGTAGCTGCGCGGGGGCGGGGGAGGGGGGTGGGCTTTTGGGATGGGAAAGCGGCAACCTGGAAGGAGTGGTGAGGGCAGGGAAGCAGTGCTGAGGGCGGGGGGTTCCCGGTTGCGGAGAAGGATGAAAGTGCTGCACTGGGGTTTTAGTAAATAGTACAGTTTGTGCAATAAATTCCTGTATGCGGTGTATTCTAAAGACTGGCTGACAGCAGACAGAGATATTTTAAATATCAACTACCAAATGTATATGTTTTGAATAACTTTGTTGTCCATATTACATGCTTATGTTACCTTGGGAACACATCTTTCATTTGTTAAAACAGGAGTTTAAACATAGGCTCTCATTGAGGCAACCAAAGATAAGACTGCATCCTAATCAATCCGTAAGGGACATTGCGTATGTACTTTTGAATACAAATACATATAAGAAACATTGCTGTTCATTTTAATGTTTGTCAGTCCTGACATATGCTGCTATACAACAAAGAGTCACTAAACCTGAGTTAAAAACTGGACCTAAGAAACAGCCTGAGACACCTAGTAAGAATGCCTTATAGATTGCGGTTCAGGCTGAAAGAAAGTAATCAATCTAGCAAACACGCAGATATTTATCTGCGTATATATTAAAAAGAAATGAAGGCACCCTTGTGTATAGAACAAAGTCTATTTTTTTTAAACAGGGGAGGCACGTGCTCTGAGACAGTTACATTCCATTATGAAAAGTCACCTCTGACTGAACAATCAGCACGGATATCCTTGCAAAGATTAGGAAAGAAAATATTACTTTTGTTTTTAGAATCGGGAACGGTTGAATAGAGCACTTTCCGTTTTTAGGTCTCGCCTGACCCAGCGCATGCGCTGGTCTGGCGAGACTTTTTGAGAGGGCTCCAAAAAATGCTACCATGGCCAGCCTAGAGCTACAGTGCATGTGCGCTTTGATGTTTGATCGCGATCACTTTCACTTTCACGGCCGCTTGGCATAGCCAATAGGTTTCGCTTTTGGGACCTTATAAGTATTTAGTTATGCAACTGTTGCATGGCTAAACACTTATAAGGTCCCAAAGGCGAGACCTATTGGCTATGCCAATGCTTGTTGCATTTGCCGTGAAGTCTCACCCGAGCCTGAATGATTTTAAGCAGCGACTGGGGGAAAGCAGAATGGTTGCAGCCAAAGTAGTGGCGGGCCAGAAACAGTAGCTGAGCCGGCTCGGTGCAGCAGAGGGATCCCGTGAGGCTTGGTGCAGCAGAGGGATCCCGTGGCGTCACACCAAAGCGAGATGGCAACAGCGAAAGCAACAATTACAAAACCTCACACTGAAATAAGATGGCAGCTGGACGCAGCGAAAGCACAAAGTCCATATGGGTAATCACTTTCACCAGAGAAAAGGCGGTTTAATGCATTTCAAGCATTGTAGATAATAGTACAAAATGATCTTGCCTTGTGGAGCAGCTGGGATACCCCTATAATAATACGAACACCGAATGTTATTTCTAAACGCACCCAAAGGTAAGAGTTTCGCAAGACGCACGACCGCGAGACGCGCTCTGTGGTGAGGGAGGGGGAGGGGAGAGCGAGACAGAGGCAGAGCAAGGCGCGCGCAGGAGAGCGAGAGGAAAGCCAGATGGCGCATCTGCTCATGCCTGTGCGCGTAACCGCACGCAGAATGCCACACTAAAAGCTGTGATAGGACTTTTAAAAGCCCACTAACTAACATGCGCTGGCTCAGGCGAGACCTAAAAATCTAAAATAAAGCTGAAAGGACAAACGGTGACGGCCGGTTGCTGTAAACAAGCAAAGTTACAAAAGAAAGCCGACAAGCGGAAATGAACTGCTGAAAAGTGGCAGGAGTCTAGAGTCCACATAGGGAAAGGGGAGTAAAATGCACATCCACTTTGAGGGACGGTGGGGGGGTGTGAGTATGTCAAAAGTGTGACATCACAAATAAATGAATGGTGACGAGAATAAATATGGCCGGAAAGCGCGGGCCAAGGATAATAAGTGCTCATGTTGCGCCAGTACAAAGGGTCATGAGGGGATACAAATAGCGGGAACATCTAGTGTGTATAGGAATCTGACATAGCGAGTCATATAAGTTGAAGGGGACTGATATGGCAAGGAAGCACAATCCAAGAATAAGTGCTAATGCTGTGCTGGTATGGGGTCCTGGAGGTGACATAAATCAGGAATTACACGTGGCAGGACTAATACTGCATAAAAGTGCAGCCAAAAGGGAGTAAGAGATCATGCTGTGCTAGGAGGAAAGGTCCTGAAAAGTTGCATATGTCAAGATGCCTTACAAAAGCATGTAAAGGCCAAAATCAGGACTGTCGAAGTAATGAAGGTATGGAAGAAGTAAGGACCTAAAGCAGGAATGGCTCAGTCGGGATATCATGACCAAGGTGAAGATCTTATGGGAAGCATGGACTTGGCCGGTCGGTGGGAGAGAAAAGGGGGGAGGGTTCTTTGTGTGGTGACAGGGAACAGAAGGTTGGGGTAAATTGTAAGGAAGGAAACTGATATACATGTAGTGGCATCATGAATGTGGTGGCAAAAGTTGAGGCAAATGACTGGTCTTTTGTGCAGCCAATAGTGCATTTCTGCATCCTTGTTGAGGCCAGTATTCACAGTATCCATACGCAGAATAAGTTTGCTCTCCTTTTGTCTCATGCAAAGTTTCCGGTTCCCACCTCTGGTTTGTGGTTAGATGTGTTCCAATCCGAAGAATTTAAAAGTCTTGTTGTGAGGGTGGCATTCCTGAAAGTGATTTGTGACTAGGGTCCTGTTTCTGGTTTGTGAATATTCCGGTAATGATCCAAGATTCTAGTTTTAAGTGGTACTTCCCACATATGCTTTGTTGCATGGACAGATAATGACGTACGTCACGTAGTTAGAGTTGCAATTTATCCAGTCTCTGATTTTAGTCGTGTATTTACCTGGTAGGGTACATTCCGTCTGTTTGTTAATGCCCAGCTTGCAGGCATTACAGTTATGACAAGTGTAGAATCCTTGAGGTTTGGATATGAAGTTCAGGTTAGGTTTTTTCCTTTTGTCAATATAATCTGATCGACAGAGAGCTTGTGTAAGGTTCTTTGCTCTCCTGAAGCCCATTTGAGGAAAGGTTTGAAGCTGATCATTTAGAGTCACATTGTTTGTCAAGAGGTACCAACATTTTTTTAAGGATTTTTCGGATATAGTAATGCCCAGTCAGTCAGAAATCTGATTTTCCATGTGTTTTGTGTCACCCTGCCCAGGTTCTTGCGATGCAGCAATTCGTTGTGTGATATCCTTGCATAATCTCTGGCTTTTCTTTTTTAGTTGTGTTGTGTCATAGCCTCTTTCTTCCAGTCTACCTATTAGTTTTGTGGCTTTTTATCTGTGGATTTCTGTATTACTGCAGTTTTGTTGCAGTCTTTGAAATTCCCCTTGGGATATTTTTTATTGTTGTAAGTGTGTCGTAGCTGTCTGCTCTTAGTATTGATTTGGCTGATGCCGGTTTACGGAATGCCTTTGTATGCAGTTTTCCATCTTGTGCATATATTGTAATGTCCAAGAAATCTATTTCTGAGGCCGAGAAGTGTGATGTCGTCTTGATGTTCCATTTGTTTTCATTGATTTTGTGTAATGAATGCTGTAGGGTGTCCTGGCCAAGTGTACAGGATATTGTCAATGTACTGTCCCCAGTATAATATATGGGAGGTATATTCTATATTTCTCCACTTCTCTCATAAAGATGCATGGATATGGTGGTGCAAATTTTGCCCCCATCGCACTTCCTTGTAGCTGTAGATAGTATTCTGAGTTGAACAAAAACAGGTTATTGGTTAGAAATAAGGATAGCATCTCAAGTATCATTTGGTTTGATTCAAGGAAATGTGCTGGTGTGGTTGCTAGTGCCTTCCGTATGGCTTCAATGCCATCTTCATGTCGGAATCGATGTGTATAGGCTTACGACGTTGATGGTTGTGAGTATGCAATATGTATCCCAGAGGATATTATCCAAATCAAGCAAAATGTCCTTGGTGTCACATATGTAGGACAGGAGATCATTCATAAAGGAATGTAGTTGGCAATCAATGTATTGCCCTATCTTAGAGAAGATTGAGTTAATACCCACTGTAATTGGTCTGCTGGCAGGTGGAAAGCTGTTTTTGTGTATTTTGGGGAGAAGATATAGGGTTGCCATTGTGGGATGTTCAATGTAAAGGTTGTTGCGCTCTTCCAAAGTGAGAAGGCAGTTATTATACCATTTGTCAAGTTTCAATTTGAGATCAGAGAGAAAATGTTTGGTGGGATTGGTTTCCAGTTCTTGGTAGCAATCTTTATCATTGTGCTGTCTCTTGGCTTCAGCAATGTAGTAATCAGGGTGCAACATTGTCCCTTTTGTCCTCCTCCTTTATTACTATGTCTTGGTTGCGTTTAAGTTCTTTTAATGCAGACATCTCATTGCTCTCAAGGCTTCTGGGAAGAAATCATTTCTTTTTCTGATATCATTGATATTCCACAGTCAAGTCTTTGGCGACAGCTGTATGAAAAATTTCAATGGTGTTTCCCGATGGTAACTATGGGCAAAAGATTGATTGGGATTTAGTATCTATGGTGTAGTTAGTTTCAATGCCTAGTTCCTGTGCAACTGTGAGAGGTGTTATAAGTTAATTTTCTAAATCATCTGACAATGTTGTGATTAGGTGAACATCCTCTAAGTCTTGGACTGATAATGAGGTTGTGATTGTAGGTCTCGATTCTCTTGGCCTGCGCGGTGGTTATGGAAGAACGAGGCAAGTTTCAGTTTACATGTGAACTTGAAGAGATCAATCATAATTTTGGTGAGATCCCAAAAGGCAGTCGGACAGAAGGTTAGACCCCTAATGATAATTGTTTCTTGCGGTCGTGTGTTATGAAACTCAGATAGATTGATAATTAGGTTGTTTGATTTTTGGGGTCGGTTTCTTGTGTCCTCGTCGCTAGTGTTGTCACTCATACAGTACGGTTTGGTGTTGAGATACTTGATGTGTTTTCTGCTCAGGTTCTGGTATCTTGAGTAGTTTGAGAAATCCATGGTGGTGTCTTTAAACCTCTTCTAAAAAATCCACACCTACTTTTGTTGTTGTGGCTGTGACTTCATTGCGCGGGGATTCAGTTTCAGAGCTTGTGACTGAATAAGGAAATTGTCTTGCTTGCACGCCAACTGCCCCTCTTGTGATGTTGTCGTAGCATTTGGCAAAGGTATACACCCTACCTAGCTGATAGTTTAGTTGATCCAGTTGAAATGTTCCTTATTTCGTTGTATCAAGTCCTCTTCATAGTCGACAATGACTCTATTCAATATTTCATAATTCTTAGGGGTGATGTTTCCCCAGTTGGAGTCTTCAATTTTCTTTGTTAAGTCGTCAACCTCTGTTTTAGACGTGTTGTGTTCTTCTTCAACTATGTCTATTAGTTGTTTTATCATGTAATTCGAGGCTTCCTTCAGGTTTTCTTTCCATTTAGCAATTTGGTTGGGATTGGTAGTTTCAACTGGGGGAAATATAAGAATACATAGTCCTCTTGGTATTCTATCTGCTTCCAGGTATGTTTATGAGGCTCGCTGCTTCCCACCATTTTTTGGTTTCCTTTTTTAGTGCTTTCGCCAATGCTTGAAATGTAGGTTTGCCTGAATAGGGGTTTGGTTTATTATATTTCGATGGGGCTCCTAGAGTGGAGAAGACTACTTGTATTCTGAGGTTGTGGTGTTCTCTCCGATCCTTGCAGTTTGCCGTGCATCGTAAGCTAACAGACAAGGTTAAATTGGGTTAGATTTATTTTCGGATTTGTATAAGGGTCAAAGATCCAAATTTTTTAAATTGTGTTTGGCGGTCAAATTGGCATGATTGGCTCCCTGGCATCTAGTTATGGTTACCGCATTCAGGTAGTGGGTGCTGCCAATAGTCACAAACAATGGGACAGAACCCAATCATTGGTACAGCACATATGTATCAGGTGGTTTCACCCAGGGACCACCTAGTATGAGATAAGTATTCTGAAAATGTGATAGGTTTATGCCAGAGGTAAGTATGTAAAATACTAGGGTAAGGAAATGCAAATTTCTAGATTGTCGTGGCCCATGGGGACATTGTCGTTTTCCCTAAGTTAACATGAGCACACTGCAGACTCTCCACAGCTTTGCACACATTACTACGTGAGCTTATTTTGCAAATGCGTTGTTTGATATTTTCACATGAGAACCTACTGCAGTGTTCACGCTTTGCAGGTTCCTGGGATTTAGTCTGAACATTGTGAACAAGGTTGAACAACAATGCCTTTTGTTATTCTGTTCTGGTCCGGCCCTAGCACTTAGACAAAAACATACAGATGCAGCTGTTGTTTGGGAATATGTACTCTGGTCTTATTGAAATACATGGATAGGTAGCACGCACTTGGAGAGGGACCTTTCCAGGGTGAAGAGCATGACAGCACCTATGATGTAGAACTATGGTCTATAGACTGAGGTACGGGATCTGCATAGAACACCCAGAGATCTTCTAATATATAATCATCCTGTGTCTGTGCAAGGGGAGGGAGGTTAGGCTACGCTGTCTATCACTATGACAGCTCCTTTTATGATCTATGGATTACTTGCTATTCTTACCGTATTTGTGTTATGCATTTTTCTGCTAATTGTGGCACGTATACTGCATTTTAGAGCAGATTAGTTAAAATAAATAGGTTAAACTTGTTCGTGTCTCTGTCAGATCTTATTGTGGACAAGTATAAGAGTGTGAGCGAAGGGGTGTGTCTTGAAACCGCCATTCCTGAGAGAGTCAGGAGTGTTGTGTTCTGGGGTGTCTAATCACTTGTTCCTCTGTAAGTGAGTAGGAGGGCAAGTGAGACACTATAGCTAGTCGGTCCTTGGCTCATGGGTACTAAGGTAGTAAGATGACTTAGTCCCTATATACTAAGGTACCATAATACTTTGCATAGTTCTGTGTTTGCGCAGAAACCCTGCAACAGAAGTTAAATACTGTACTTCAGGTATTTTTTTCTTTATTCAAATGCATGTGAACACAGGAACAGCGTCCACGTTTTCGCCCAAAGGGTCAGCTGGCCAAGGGCTTTTTCAATGCTGATTAAGAAAAGTGAGTATAAATAAATCAGAAAAACAGTAGTGAGATGGAATAGGCTGATATATAGTCGAAAAACAAGTGTCAAGTGGAGGCTCGAGGAGAATGGGTAGACATGCAAGTTAGGTTCAGGGACTGTACGAAACTGGGCCATTGTAGTTCTTGAACAACAGTTAATACGTCTGCAGGATTATAAACAAGCAAATAATTTAAAAATCAACTATGAGAAAACTAAAATTATGTGCTTTGGGAGGGCCTGATTTAGATCTTGGCGGACGGGTTACTCTGTTACAAAGGTAATGGACATCCCATCCACCGAAATATAAATCCCATTAAATCCTATGGGATTTATATTTCAACGGACGGGATATCTATCACTGTTTTGATGGAGTAACCCTTCCGCCAAGATCTAAATCAGGCCCTAAGTCTACTTTTAAGTCAATCTATGAAATTGATGTTGTAAAAAGCTAAATTTATCTGGGAATAGTTATACTGGATACTTTAAACTTCTCTCAGTAGGTTGCGAACATGAAAAATCAATGTAATAAGTCTGAAATGGCAATTAAACCTTTTGGTTCAAAATATGTAGGAGGCGCTATTGCTTTGACTAGTATTGCTGTCAAGTCAAAAATAGCTTATTCGCTTACATATGGATCAATCATAATGAATTCTGCTTCTTTAAGGAGACTAGATATTATTTTGTACAGCTGTGTAAAGAACTTATTTATTCTCAGGCAATCTACTCCCCATGCTAGACAGCGATTGGAATCGGGGTTACCGTCTCTTCTCTCCCAGTTTGCTCAATTACATCTGTGAGTGTCTGTTTTCTAAAGGGAATTCAGTAAAAGAAATGATTAAGGCAGAAATTTTCACCATTAGTAGGAGCCGAAGAGTACGGCTTGAGCCGGAGAGTATGGCCCGGGTAC
The DNA here is from genome assembly GCF_964204655.1 of Triturus cristatus. Taxonomy (NCBI): domain Eukaryota; kingdom Metazoa; phylum Chordata; class Amphibia; order Caudata; family Salamandridae; genus Triturus; species Triturus cristatus. Next base: position 259,914,593 of record NC_140587.1, read on the forward strand.
GGAGATTCCGGCCCGACTGCGGATGTAAAGATACGACCCGTTCTCTGTATCTGTCCAAAGCTGCTTGATCTTCGGAAAAGAGTTTTAAACCATTGTTTAGACAGAATGGAATAAGAACAATTAAGAATGCTACTAGATTTTGTTTTATAGGGACTTTGGCAAAAACAATTGGACATGTGATGAAATTGATGACTGTTATGGAAGAATGTTTTAAACATGTAATTTGATCTCATTTTAATAATGTCTTAACTGTGTGTAATAGATTAGACCTAAAGTCTAAATTACCTGTTCGGTTATTTGTAAATGACATTCTATATAATTTGTTATGTTTGTATTTTTTATCCGTACTCGGTATTGTAAATGATTTGGGAAATCTAAACAATTATCAAATTAACTAACTATTGATGGCGAACTTGCCTTCAAATGACAAACAGAACTCTCTGTGTCCTTCCATTGGTCCAAGATACCAGCATTAATCGTTTGTTAGTTCAAAAGCGAGCTCCAGATTTGTAAGTAGGGGCTACAGGGCTCACTGGTGTTCAAGACTTTCCGAGCCTTTTACATGCTACAGTTGTGGATTCTACTAGTGAACTGTCCGACTCTCTCTGGTTGCCTAAGTAGACTACTATATTCACTGCACCATTGGTCCCATCCTAGCGCCATGCACTTTACATATAAAGATAAAAATATAAGAAAGCAAAATATGCAGTAATGGAGGCAAACTATCAAAGGATACACAAGTATGTGTCTTTCACTCTTTGACACATAACCATGCGCAAAATGCCCCTCTACGCAGTCTTTATCGAAGTGCACGTGGCTAGTTCGGAGAGATGTTGAGGAAGGCCAAGATGGATAAGCATCTACTTAATCTACTGGGAGAATTATAAAAAATCAACCTCGCAGTTTCACTTTGGAAGCAAGGCCAAAATGTGTAATTTGGAACAAACACAGGAGTGAAGCTATGCTGTCTTCAGGTACCCGCCCTGTTCTCTCGCTACACATGCAACCTTCTCATCCTGCACAAAGTGTCCAATGATATTCCTTCTATATGAGGGTGACTCGATGATCCTCATAAGAATAACTAGATGCCCTCAGAGTCCTACTTATTGCGCTGTGTTCTTACTGCCATCTTAATGAATTCTGGATTATGTACACCCAGAAAAAGATCAAAGAGTGGGGCTCACCAAGACAGCTGCCTACCTTGATAATGCATTCCAGGCAAAACTGACCTCCATGATGCTGTACAAGGCCGAAATGTGAGCCCTCTCAGAGCAAACTCAGAAACTGAGGTTTACAGAAAAATACACCTATCCTCTGTCAAGCAGCTAGGAAGGGCATTCTTTTTAAAACAAACTCTTTTCAAGCAGGGCAACATGCAATCAACTTTACAATCAAGAAGAAATCATCCAATGACAACCACCTCAACAAACAATGTCTAGCTCTTCCATTCAAAAGTAATAACAATGCTCCCCTCCCTCAAGAGCCCAAATAAAAGATGAAATACAAAAAGTGGCTTTGTAGGTGGTGTCCTATCTCTCTGCAAATACTCAGCCATTAGGGAATGAATTGACCCTCTACACAAAAAAGGTTTAAATGTCTCACCAAAAGAACATTGTGCAAAGTGGATGTCAGAATCTTCATTTTTAAAGTTTTAGTGGGCCAGATTCTCTACATCACAAAAATGTAACACAAAATACCAATTGCTGTTGTCTGTGGCCAGGATGGGTCTTAGACAGCCACAGGTTCTGTAATCATATGAAACAAGCCCTATATCCACATTGTAAATGCAGGCTCAAACAGCCAGCCTCAGGCTGGCACTTCCTTTTCGCTCTGCAGCCCCGCAAGAATTGTGAATGATTTGCATATACAGAACTAGGAAGAAGGACATATATATTCATATAAGGGTTATCATTTCCCCGTGGTGATCACAAAGGGGGTCCCTGATCATGGGAAAAGAACGGGAAGAAAGTGAGGTGTCACACCATGGGAGAATTCAGTCCCTGAGCCACTACTCTATGTGAGATAAAACGCCCCTTCCCACCTTCCAGTGTATGTGTAACTACCGGGCATATGTCCCTTATAGTGTCCAATAAACCAGTTGTTGCTGTACTGTCCTCTGAAGTGATAGGATATTTATATCAAGTTTTCTTGAAGTAGCCACCCATCGCTGACAACATCAGTATTAAATACGCCAGCAGTGGTCCTCTTGCATTCAATCACACTGCCACCACCCGGGCTACTACTAAGGTGAAATCGCCTCCCTTGGAGGAAGCTGCAAACTAGTGCCCTGTGTACTCTCATGTATCACCAATATACGGAGTAGCCAACAAGGACCCAAATAACTCAGTCATTTGAATGAAGTCCCCTCACAGGCTTGCCTTGTTAACTCCTATTTTTCCCCTTTCTCTAACTTCCCTCCATCCTTTGACTCCTTTTTCAGCCATTATCAAGAACATTATCCCTAATCTTCACCCAGTGCAATATTGGACTTCATTTCAGTGCTTTTGAGCACTGTCCCTCCTGCTGCAGGGTACCACAAAGAAGCTAATTGAGGGAGTGCGTGTACAAGGAACTGACTGTCCCACAAATACGGGAAAAGAGCCATTATATTTGCATCAATGTTTATAAATATGAAACATCAAGGCTTTCTGTTGGACGTGGTCCTCTCTGCAGGGTCATCCCCAAACATTTTGCCATCACCCACCTGCTTCTTGACCAGTTTTTGTTGACTTTTAGGACTGCTAACCAGTGCAAACATGCATGCGCTCTATCTTTTAAACATGGTGAAATTGGCTTACACCCAATTGGCACATTTAATTTATTTGTAGGTCCCAAGTGGTACTACATGTACCCAGGGTTTATAAATGAAATGCTGATCCCAGGTCCTTTGATGCTTGTTTCCGGTCTAGAGAGGACCTGGACTGGCAGTTCAGGCTGGTCTATTCCCATGGGGAGCAGGGTCAAGATTGATTTGCTTATTGCTGGGTCCAAATTGGGGTGGCCTGGTGAGCAAAAAAAGTATGGATTACACACAGATCTGTGACTGGGGGTGAATGTTTGATTTGTTCAGCATTCTGTCCATCATTTGTTATTTTTGCTGTTGGTGCCTGTAGAATTGATTGTGCCACCCACTTAGGTAGCCTTTTAAACATGTCCCAGGCCTGCCGTTGCAGCATGTTGTGTAGTCCAAACTGCCATTTCAACCTGGCAAAATAAACATTTTAGCATACCTAAACCTTCATTTTTATTTGCATATAAGTCACTCCTAGGGTATGCCCTAAAGAGCCCAGAGGGCAGGGTGAAACGCATTAAAACAGTTGTACATGTACTTTTAACTTTTACCTTTCGTGGTAGTGAAAAACTCTTTAATTCGTTTTTTAGATCTCAGCTTGACAGCACGTGCGCTGTCTCTTTGAGACTTATTGTATATACTTTGTGGGCTTCAGCTAACCCATAGTCTTTCCATTTGCGGTCTCCATCATCGCTCCCCTCTTATTCTTTTTCCCCATTTGTCATGCCTCTCGCTGTGTTTAGCCCTCCCTGAGAGCAGTAACCAAGTACTATATCAATCCACGGGTCACTAGTTTAGCATCTGTTTTAGGAACGACTTTTTTCTTTGTTGAAAAACAATTCACATGATCGGTCCTGTTTTCCCTCCCTTGCATGCTCCTCTGTAAACAGGCTGGTAAATCTTGTTCTTTTCTTGTCACATTTGCAGTGCATTCAAAGACTGATGTCAAATGTCAGATATTATTTGCCTGTATTCGGTGTGTGTTCAGCTCTCTCCAGAATCACAGATGCGCAGGGTAAGTATTGTTTTGGAAAGGTGTCAACCTAGGTAAGTGACACCATTACCAAATGAAACATGTCAGTCTCAGTGAAAAAAAACACTTATACTGCATGCTCTAGAGCACGCATGCTTAATATTGACGAGCCAGGGAATTTGTTGTTAAAACTATCACCACACTCATGGGAAAGTAGGAGTGCAGATATATAGCCTGAATAACTGGTTATTTAGTCAGCCTTCAATTCGCACAGTTTTGAGTATATTTACTTCGTTAATCACTTCTCCCTGTGAAGCCAATTTCGTATGTGGTTCATGGATGAAGCGGCCGTTGAGCAAGGGGGCTTTAATATTTCTAGAACGTGCAATACAAAAGGGAAGAATTTGGTCTGAGGGGGAAACGTCACTGCTCAGAATGAGCTATATCATCATTGCCACATGCACATAGGAACCAGAGATTTTGGTAGTCAGGTGGTCACTGTTGATACTCTAGCTTGGTAGCACCATTCATGTTACCACGTCACATTGACCTTGTGCCTTGCCAGCAGTATTCTACACACATTCTTTTCCAGGCGTCCTCAGTGGTCCTTTTCTTACCGCTGTTTCCATGACTGTCACTTTCCACGGTCAAGCTTCGGTTGTCTGTCTTCTCTTGTGATGCCATTCGTTCCCGGGTGCACTGTGCCGGGTACTGTCTACTTGGCAAAGCAGGAGCTGCCAGAGGCTGAGCATGGGGCGTTTCCTGCAGGGCCGCCCTACGGGTAAGGGGTGCAGGGGAGGGGAGAGTGCAATGTGCACAGTCATGTCAACATCTGCAGACGCTGCACTGCACTTTTGCATTGTCTGTCTCTCCTGGTAAGTACATTGAAGCACAGTGCAGTCCCTGTATGACACTACTCACTGCACTGTATACAATAAAACCACTATGTATTCTACCGAGCAGTGCACCCGATACGACACCTACAATAGCTAAGATGGTATCCAAAGATTATATGCACACATTCAGATATACTTTGTAATATTTTCTTGCCCTGATGAGTTGTCCCACTGCATGAAACGCTACGGCAGTACAAAGAAACTGCTGGGTGGTTGTTTGTATTTTGAGTACTTGTGGCCTCTATTTTTAAAATACTAGTCAGTGTTAGAGCGTTCCTTAAGGATGATGTTTGACTGCTTTCTTTAAAATGTGTGTACATAATCAGTGTACACACCCGGTGCCTAGTTGGCACTTTCCTTGTGTTCAAATTCAATAACAAATAAAGATACATGTACGCATGCTTGTCGCACTCTGTATCAACAGACACTGCATTCAGTACATTGTCCCTGGTGTATTCTGCGCCGGGAACACTGCTCCAACTGCTTACGTTTATCCTCAGTGTCACCACTTCAAAGTAACTGAATACATTGCACACTGGAGCCTGCACATGCAATGCTAAATGCCATTTCCAAGATGAGTTGTGTGCATGGCACCCCAGAAATCTACTGGAAGGTCTATTTTGTGCTCACAGTAATGCACACCTTTGTAAAACCCACCTGACCTCGCACATTACTCACTCACTGAGCATGATGTAGTACATGAAAGCACTTTACTTTGTGTGATTTATAAGGGCTGCATCACTGCACATTGCACCCACTGTGCCTCCGTCGCCATCTGTATTCCCTGCACAGTACGCTTTGCACACTCTGTATACTTTGTAACCCGCCACTCCACAAGGTGATCACTTTGCCCAGTACGCACACTGTAAATACAGTACACACTGCAGCCAGCCACTTGGTTTGTACACCGCACTGTATGCAGCTCACTCACTGAAAATAATGTATTCATTCCACATACTGTACTTTTCACACTGTTGGCCCTACTCATCTATACACTAAAATCAGTTCACAATCAGTGCTGAAGACAGCTTGCACACTGTTCACACGTACGTGTACACTCAGTTTACACACTTTAAATACAGTGCACACTGCAAACACTATACACACTTTCTTTGAACAACTTTGAATACCACACTCAATTATGCAGTACCAAACATGTAGTGTATTGTACACTGAATGTTCATTGCTATCAGGCCTACTTTTCTTGAAAGTGGGTATTCATAATTTGTTTTTATAGCAGATCCAGAATAAATATACCTAGATACCGTACATCAAAGGTAATATTCTCATTATATACACATATAGCAGCTTAGGCGTACAATAAAGCCCCTAAATTCCCTTTTAAGATTCCCTAGCAATTTGCATGTTAGATAGAAAGAAAAAATGTTAATTTAATTTCTAATAAAAAGTAGAATTCCAACTATATTTTAGAAAAATATCCTAAGAAAGTGCAGTAAATTAGATCAAATATTTCATTAGATTTCTAATATTTCTAAAAATAAATAAATACTGGAGCTTAACGTTATGATACAACGCCAACCATACATCATTATAAAGTGAAAAAATGTCTAATCTTTTTTACGGTGCAGAGTGGAAGGATCCTAGTACATAGAGTTGCATTCCTAGACTAAGCATACATCTTTATAAAGAGCAAAGAACAGGATATAAATACATAACAATAATCAAAGTGCTACCATGCATTCGGTTAATGGACAATTATGCTGTCTCGAATGACCTTCATACTCAGTTTGCAAAAAAAAGGTTTTAAAGGGTAGTGGACCAAAAATGTTAAATTTTAAATCATGCCCGCAGGATTCCTAATGGAACAGCACTGTCCAGGCCCAAGGAGTATAATGACCCAAAGACTCACTGGGCTATATTAGGCCGCAGAGTCTTGATTTATAATTGAGTCCTGATACTGCCATGAGGCATTAAATCGCTTTAGACCCCCAACCCTTTTCGCATATGCTTCCTCGTACTGCTTTGTTCTGCTTATATTTTACTATGCCAGTCTACATAGCTTGGAACCCTAGAGGTACGCTACCTTTGCAAAATCAGAGCGCGAGCAACAGTAAAAACTATTGCCATGAACCTTTACCCTGATTTAGATACATTCCAAGATTGCCCGTTATGTAAAAAAACAAAGAGTTCCAAAGCTGGGTCTACCTCAATTGGTAGCCCGATAACCGAATTTAACACGGACACTAACTTAGACCAGAAAGCGCTTAATCCAGGACAAGAATGTAAACAGCCCTCTTCACTCTGATGCTTACAGCGGAAACAACAATTGTCAAGAGCCGGGTGCATTTTATATTCTGCCTCGAGGGTGTAATAGGCTATACAGCGAGAGATAAAAGACATCCTTTTCAAATTTGCCGCACTCAATGAGAAGTGATATGGTCTCCCAGTCCCTCCCTGAGAAATTTCATTTTACCCTATTTTACCCAACATGTTGTTAATACTGTCTGGCTATACCTCTAATTTATGTATAAGCTGGTACCTATTTCCTGTTCTGGCCAATCTTGACCTGAACAGGGCTTGAAATATAGGGTTGTGTTGGCTAATATCGAAATTATAATCTTTAAGAAGCAATAAGAACTGGTGTTAGCCCAAAAAAGCTGTGAGCCTGATTCACTAGGCTGGACTGAAATTTCGAGCCAAGTCATCTGTCTACCTTGAAGAAAGAAGTTGCCCACCTCTCTAAAGCTGACTTGTTCCCAGAGAGAAATTGTGACCAATGGAATCGTCAAGCCCAAATAGCCTAACTTCTGGAGTGTAAGGAACACCCAACTGAGGAAATTTTGTAACAACGATATAGACTCAAAAGCCTAGCACTGATATCTGCTAGGACCATATGTCTAGTTCTCTTTGGAAGTTTGGGAACCCTAATCAAAACTGGTAAATGCATGCCAGCATCCTGCATCCTTCTATCCGCAATGAAGGAGTTGATTGTTCCACTACCCTCCAAATATCTAGCACAAAGATTTGAAAGTGCCGCTTGATAATATATCTTTGAAAATGGGGAACAGCCAACCCACCCTGAAGGATGTCCAGCTGAAAGGCAGAATATTTAACCCTAAAAGCTTTCTTATTCCAAATAAAACACCTTCTAAATCTGTAAAATGATTATTAACTTTAATGGGGACGTCTGAAAAAAGAAATAATCAGAGCAGAAGAAAAGACATCATAATCAGGGGAACTCTGCCTACCAGAGTCAAGCGGAGGAGAGTCCATTTTCCAGCAGCCCCTTTATCTTGCAAAACATCGGAAGATAATTTAGCTGGAAGAGGTTCGAGTAATACTGAGTAATATATACCCCCAAATACCGAATGGGTGTCTGATGTCTTGCCTGAGAGTGCAGAAGTGGTGCACGGATCTCAGGAGGAGAGTTAAAAAGCAGGACTACTATTTTTATTGGGTTGATCTTATATCCCCCGACCTTCTTTAACTGATCAAATTAATCCAGTGTCTGCTGATTATTTCCCTTTCCGGTTTCAAGTACAAGATAATATCGTCTGCAAAGAGTTTTAACTTGGTCATACCTGAGAGGTTCCTCTATAGCCTGAGAAGCCTGTATCCTAATTGCTAAAGGCTCTATAAAAACTTTAAATAATATAGGGGAAAGAGGACACCCCTGTCGGGTCCCCCTCTTTATTGCAACGTGCCAGCTAGATGAGAGTTGACAAGAATTTGAGCGTTGGCTCCATGATAGAATTTTTATAACATACTGACAAAGCCTAAAAGGTACCCAAACCTTTGCCGTCCTAAAAACAATGCCTCCCAGTTAACCAGAGGGAAAGCTTTCTCCGCGTCAACCATGTTTACCACAGCCTTTGTCTGGTTAACTGAGAAAAAACGATTGCCCAGAGCAAGAAACTTGTGTTGGCAGTCACCAGCCACCCCGTAACAAATCCTGTTTTCTCCCTAAGGATTAAAAGATTACACCCTGGGCCAGTAGACCAATACGAATGGCCAAAACCGTCATAAAAAGCTTATAGTCAGCGTTAAGGAGACTAATGGGCCTATAGGAGTAGACATCATCAGTGTGAGAAGTTGGCCTGATATGTAGTGCTCACTATTCTAGTGATCACTGTGTATCATTCCAAACGACCCTTATTTTTTTTTTTTTTTTTTTTTTTTTTGAAACCGTTTATTACAATCTCAAATATATACAGGTACGGGCCTACAACCTTCCGGCCGGCCGCTAAAATGACAGAAATAAATGACATATATACAATAAGGCACTTGGCGTTACAGAGACGCTAAAGCAGGAGGTATCAGCAACGTGGGCCACATGACTCTGAGCCCACAATACGGTTTCGTTTTATACAACACAACAACATAAAACCACACCCGCAAGGCAACCCGAGAACGAAAATGACAACATACGCTCCTCAAATGGGGGGACCCCAACCATACACTAAAATCGAAGGAGGGGAAGGGGAATAGGTCTGGGACTGGGAAAACACTGTGCCCGGGATTGAGGGAGGGGGTCATCTAGGGGGACGGAGCTGGTGAAGCGGGAGGCAACAATGGCGGCTCGCAAATACCCCCGCGGTAGGCGTTCCAGGGGCCCCACACCTTCAGCCACGCCCCAGGCTTACCCCGCGCCACATACACCACCTTCTCTCGGAACATGCACCAATCCATGTGTTCTTTCCAGGCCGACACTGCCGGGGGCCTCTGGGATCCCCACAGTTGAGCGATGTCACGTTTAGCAATCATATAACCCAGCGTCACCCATCGCGTCTGCGGAACCGAGTAGTCGGTCGGTTCCCACACATTCAGCAGGCATCTCCTCGCTTCAGGCACCAGCACGACATGCGTAACCGCTCGCAGGACCTCATGCACACCACGCCAGAATCGCTCCACCCTCGGACATTCCCACAGAATATGTAAAAAGGTCGCCAATGCACCGCACCCACGCTTACACAGTCCATCCTCGGCATAGCCCATACGCAGAAGCCCTGGCCCCGTCATGTACACCCGGTGAAGTATCTTAAGCTGGACGAAGCGAAGGCGAGCCGGGATGGCCACCTCCTTCGGGGAGGCCACCGCGGAAATCCAGTCCTCGTCGTCCAGCTCCAACCCATCGGCAACCCAAGCCTCGCGGAGCCCAGTCAGTAAGCCCGAGCGGTCATTAATCAACTTCTTGTAGATGAGGGAGATCGTGCTGTCCGGAACGTGGCCATCTAGCACTCTATCCTCCAGTGGGGAGGACTCCGGGATGGCGGCCACGTCTGGGAAGACAGAGCCCAGTGCGTGACGGACCTGCAGGTATCGAAAGTATTCACTGCCCTGCAGCTGAAACTCCGCCTGCAGTGTCTCGAAAGTTTTGAATCCTCCCCTCGTCCAGAGGTCCCCCACTGTACTAATGCCTATCGTGTCCCACCTATCGAAGCCCTTCGAGGTCCATAGGGAGCCCAACCTCTCAGACGCATACAACGGTGACGCCCGGGTCAAACGGTCCTTCCATCCCATAGCTGCATTGGCCGCGTGCCATACTCGCACCATGACACGCGTGGGTCCCGTCAGGCGGGAATCGGGCACGCTAGTATAGAGCGCTCGATTGTAATCGCCACCGGGCAGGAGCATCTTGTCCATTTCAAATGCCGGGTTTAAGGCGGGCCCGTAGAGGCCGTGATTAATTGCAGCTAATTGGGAGGCCCAGTAATACCGCTTAATATCCGGGAGGGCAATCCCTCCGTCATACCACGGGAGCGTCAACTTTGCCAGGGCTATACGCGGCCTCCCGTCCCAGAACAGGCGGCGCTGCAAACTCTCCACCTCACGGAAGTAACGCGCCGGGACCAGGTCCATCGAGTTCTGGAGGGCGTACAGAAAGCGCGGTAACGACATCATCTTGAACAATGCCGCCCGGCCGAGCGGCGAAAGCGGCAAGCGCCGCCAGCGCGCGACGTCCTCCTTCAAGCGCTGGAGGGGGGGAAGCAAATTCCGCTCGTAGCGGGCCACTGGGTCCAGCGTAATATAGACGCCCAGGTAACGAAACCCCTGCGAGGCAATCTGGATCGAGCAGCCCCGCGGGAGAACAGGAGCCTCTCCGGAAAGCACATAGACACAGGATTTAGCCCAGTTGATGACAAGACCTGAGTTACGGCCGAAGGAGCGCAGAACATCGACCAGGACAATCAGTGATTTACGCGGGGAGGCTAAGTACAACAGGATGTCGTCGGCGTAGAGGGACACGCGGTCCTCATACTCAGGGGTCCAACGGAGACCACGGATAGAAGGGTGCCACCGCAGCCACTCCGCCAGGGGTTCCAAGGCCAGTGCAAACAGGAGCGGCGACAGGGGGCAACCCTGTCGCGTGCCCCGTCCCAGCACGAATGGGGCCGAGACTCGACCATTCACCACCACCTGCGCCAATGGGTCAGAGTACAGCAATTTGACCCAGCTGATGAATCCCGGGCCAAATCCAAATTTCGCCAACATCGCCCAGATGTACGGCCACTCGAGCGTGTCAAACGCCATGGTGGCGTCCAAGGACGCCAAGATGGCCGGCTCCCGCACGAATGGAACACGCGCGAGCACCCCGTGCAAGCGCCGCAGGTTAAGGGCCGTGTTGCGATGGGGAATAAAGCCGGACTGGTCTTGGTGGACCAGATCGCCCACCACGCCGACCAGCCGGTTGGCAAGCACCTTGGCGAGGATTTTAGGCTCCGCATTCAAGAGCGAGATCGGCCGATAGGATGTAACCCGGTCTCGCGGTCTCCCCTCCTTGTGGATAACCACGATGGTAGCTAGACGCTGGTCCGGCGGGAGGGAGCCCCGCGAGTGGGCCGCAAGGAACATCGCGCGGAGGTGAGGTGCCAGTACATCCGGTCGCAGCTTGTACAATTCGATAGGAAGGCCATTCGGGCCCATGGCCTTGCCCGAGGCGACCGAGCGTATGGCAAGGGCGATTTCATCCGAGGTGGGAGCGGCATCCAACTAATCCCTGTCCTCCACTGAAAGCGAGGGCAGCGCGATGTCCCGCAGCAGGGCATGGGAATCCTCCTCCGAGCAGGGAGAGACCGGAGAATATACGTCGCGGAAATAATCCGCGAAGCAAGAAACAATGCCTTCCGGCTCAGTAATTCGTACACCATCCATCCTCTCAATCAGCGGGACCACACGACTAGCTCTCTCCTTCTTATCCAACCACGCAATCAGTTTGCCAGCCTTATCACCCACATCGTACAGTCGCCCCTGTTGCTCTCTGCTAAGGCCCCTGGCCGCCTCCGTGACGAGGGCCCTATAGGCCGCCTGTTTAAGGTGTAGAACATGCAGCGCCGCGTCAGTCACCCCACTCCCCAGACCACCCTCCAATTCAGTAATTTCGGCCTCCACCCGGGTCACCTCCTCCTGTGCGCGTCTGCGGGCATGGGAGATAAAGGAGAGGGCCTCCCCTCTGAGAACTGTTTTAAAGGCTTCCCACAGGGAGATAGCCGACGGAACGGACCCCACATTCTCCTCAAAATACCGATTTAATCAGGTCAGCACGAATAGTGGGGTCACGCAGGTACCAAGCATTGATTGGGGCTACCCTGCCCTCTCCCCTCGGGAAGACACCCAAGTGCAATAGGAGCGGGGAATGATCTGAAATACCCCGCGCCAGATGGCGCACCTCTCCCACCCTCCCAGCATAAGCCGCAGGGACAAGGACATAATCAAGCCGCGAGAGGCTACCATGGGCACCCGAATGGAAGGTGTACTGCAGCTGGGCGGGATGCTTTAAACGCCAGCAGTCCACCAATCCCAGTGTGTCTAAAAGGCCCGCTAACCACGCCTGTGCCCGGGGGAGGTCCCTAGGGGGATGACGATCCATAGTCCCAGAAGCCACCGCATTGAAATCCCCCCCAACCACCAGAAGCCCCCCCGGGAGGTCAAGGAGGAGGCGCCCCAGATCTGCAAAGGTGGTGGACTGTAGCCCCGGTGGGACGTACACAGAGACAAAGACAACTACCTTGCCCTCCATCCTCCCCACCAAGACAGTATAGCGTCCCCTCTCATCATGGCGCACCTCGTCTATTTCTAGCGGGAGCGAGGTCTTGACCATAATGCCCACCCCCCGTGAGCCTGATGTGAAGCCCGAGTGGGCCACCAAGCGAAAGCCACGGCGATTCATGGCACAAAAGGAGTTACCAATGAGGTGTGTCTCCTGCAGAAAGACCACATCAGGCGAAATCCGTTTCAGATACTGCAGGACCACACCCCGCTTGATCCTATCACCCAGTCCGTTAACATTCCAGGACAACAATGTCAAATCCCTACCCCCCATCACATAACGAAGCCATCAGTTGTCCCCCCCAGAGCATCTCAAAAACAACAATACAATAACGGGTTTGCCTTGCGGTAGAAACGAACCACACCCCACCCCAACCCACCCAACCCAACAGAACTCCCCCCACCCTGCACCCCTGCATGAGCCCAAACAGCCCCCCCAAAGTGCAGTGTGCCTGTCGCCCCATAGATAAGAAAACTAACTAGTCCCCCAGAGGAGGAGGGAGATCCCCCAAGAGACCCCACACGACCTCCACAGGAGGGGAACTTACCCTAACAGTCAATAGTGACAACAACGCAGTCCAGAGCAAGGCCTACCATTAGTCCCTCAGTCCTGATCCGGCGGGCCCTCCCCACCAACCGCACCCCCCCCAACCCCCCGGCCCCGATCTCCGGGCAAAGTGTCTAGCCAGTCCCCGGCCACCTCGGGTCGATCAAAAAAGTGCGTGTGGCCATCCACCTCCACTCTCAGCTTAGCTGGAAAAAGCATCGCATATTTGAGATTCAGGTCCCTTAGGCGACGTTTAACACCAAGAAAGCTCAGTCTCTGCTTTTGGACTGCCGGAGTGAAGTCAGGATAGAAATTGATGTCCATATTGTCAAGTTTGACCGGCCCTTGTAGCCTGGAAGTCTGTAGGATAGCGTCTCTGTCCCGAAAATTGAAGATCCGGGCGATGAGAGGCCTCGGAGGGGCTCCAACCTTAGGCCTACCCCCGGGGACCCTGTGGGCACGCTCCACCGCAAAGAATTTACTCAGCCCCCGAGGCTGGAGATGGGTGAGAACCAGGTCCTCAACAAATAGATCCGCCGCCTCCGCCTCGCGTCCCTCCGGCACCCCGATAATGCGAACGTTGTTCCTCCGGGCCCGACCCTCGGAATCCTCCAGCCGACGATTCATCAGGGCGCTCGCCTGGCCAAGCCTGCGCACCTCCTGTTGGAGGGCCGCCACGTCCGTTGTGAGGCCCGTGGTAGAGTGGGCCAAAGAGTCGACCCGGTCGTTGGTTTTAGACAAATCAGCCCTCACGAGGCCCACGTCCACGAGGACCGAGTCAATCTTCTGGGCCAGAGTGTCGAAGCGCTGGTCCACCGAGGCCTTCATCTCGGCGATGGCGCCCATGACGTCTCGGAGGGTCAGGTCCGTGGGCAGAGCGGAAGTATCAGTCGGGCCCGTAGGGGACCTACGCGGCGCCTCTGGGGATCCCTTCTGGAGGGTGTAGCGGTCCATACTGTTGGATTGCTGGGCCGCGCCACGGCGGGTCGATTTTATCTTAGCCCGATCGCCATCTTGTTTTGTGGACATGGTTTCGATCCCCAAGACGAGTCAGTCTCCTCAAGAAAAGGGGGGGGCCGACAATCCAGTTCAAGGGGTCCAGGGGGGAGCGACCACCGCTCCGCAGGACGGACCGCAGCTGGCGGACCGGCAGGGCACCCCAGCGAGACCACACCACCGCACACCGCCCCGCAACCCAACCTCGCCTGGCAGCAAGGAGGGCGCAAAAGCGAAAGTGAAAGTGCAGGGTACGCGAGTCACCCAGCCTTGCCTGCCGCTGTTGTTCACTTTGTGTCCGGATCGCCCCACAACTCCAGTACGGGGGGCCCGTGTGGAGAAGGCCGCAAACCTCAATCGATGCTCCTGCCGGTGTCCGAGGTCCGATTTAAAAACGGAAAACGGGCGTCACCTCTGCTCGGGCTCACAAATACAGTCCCCTCATCCGGGACAGGATTCTGTCAGGATTTATGCAGGAGGTCGCGGAGGTCCTCGGGAGCCTCGCACCTACGCGGCCATCTTGGTTGCGCGCTAGGCTCCTCCTCCAAACGACCCTTATTGATGATTGGTTGTAAGTCAACCTTTTAGACCAGCTATCCTAGTAGCGTGGATACGAGCAGTCTTTAGGCTAAACTCTAGAGGGCGTGTTAAGCCAGCTGTTTACCATCACATATGCCCCTTGAACGTCGAGTGAAAGGACACCACACAAGTTGTTATGAAAATAAAGGATATTTATTTATAACAAGACTACCCTGGCTCTTTATGAGTCAGGGAGCTAAGCACACTACAAAACTCTTAGAAAATACTTCAGTTGCACAATTTACACAAATGCCCGAAGGGCACGAGAAACCATCTACGCTAACAGTGAAATGCGAGTGGTTAGAGTCTGGAGTTACTGATTCCGGAGTGATCCGATCAGTGGGACTAAACGAAAAAGGAACTGGACACTTGTAGAGCGAACCTGCGATGGAGCACCGAAATGCTCGAGTTACCTAGCCCAGAGGCTGCGGCTGCGTGAGGTTCGGCAAGATGTCGGGAGTCCTCGTTGTAGTCTCAGGAGCCTGAAAGAAGAAGTTGCTGGCAGGCGACCAGTGTCGATGTTTCAGCGAGATCCAAGCCTGGATCGGTGTTGAAGGAAACCTGAAAGCAGAGGGGACTCAGTTCTCAACCGCTAGCCAGCGATCGTGTAGGTACCAGGGAGGTACCGGCTGAAGTCACCTCGACCAGGTGAGTGGATGGCGTCGGACTCGGCTGTTCCTCGGACCAGGAGGCGCGGCGGCGACAAGGATGGAGGGCGAGCTGTCCCACGAAGGTGTCTGCTGTCGATGATGCTGGGCCCAGGAGTGGGGCAGCAGGTCTTGGCAGTGGCAAACCCACGTGGGGGAGTCAAGATGGCGTCTGGAGTGGACCAGGAGGGTCCGAGGTACTCCTCTGTTGAAGGGGAGCAAGGGCCAGTCTGGAGCAACCAGACCAGTGATGAAAAACGAACTATCGTGGTGCGTCGTGAAGAGGGCCACAAGCCGGTCGGCGAGTGGTCGGACAACGCGGTGAACAGCAAGGAGCAGAAGGGCCCCCACGCAGATCTCGTGGATGCTGGGGAGGCGGACTTCGGTGCTGGAGCCGCTCAGGGTTAGGGCTTCTCAAACCCTAGGTACACTCACTCGAGGGTCCCTCGGTGGGCGTGTTAGATAAGCGTCGTGCAGGTTCTGAAGATGGCCGGTCCCGCAGGTCTCGTCACACCTACGAATCTCAGCTGGGCTGACGATGTAGGTAGAGGTCAGAGATGGCAGGGAACCCGGGTCTCGTCGAGCTGGGCAGTCTTGATCCGTGGGAGAGACGTACAGCAAACCGCAAGCGCTTAGTTGGTGCCTGCTGGTGCAGGGTGGCTACTCCTTAGCCACAAGGGAGAGTCTTCAGAAAAGTCAAGAGTTCCTTTCGTGGAAAGTAGTTCAAGATTCAGAATTATCCAATTTGGGAAGGGGACCCGCTCCCACCTTTATTCTAGGAAAAAGGGGCTGGCCCGTGACTAGGTCCTACCTATGGGTGGGACCAGGAGGGGGGTGGTTACACCCTTATCCTTTGTCCGGCTTCGCCCCAGCTCAGGGGCTGGTGTGCCCCCGAAACTGGTTTGAGCCGGGCTATGCACAGTGAGCACCGGGGTGCCACTCGCAATCACCTTCCTTTCAGCCCTGCCTACCTGGGATACACAAACCCTGTCTGGGATGGTGCTAACACCGCCCTCGACAGGAAACCCTTTGTCCAAGCTCCCTTCGCTGGAAGGTCTCCCAGCAGCAGGAGGTCAGACTTGTGTCTGGTGGCAGCATCCATTTTGTGATGCTGAGGCTTGAGTCAACTTTAACCAGGGTTCAAGGTTACTTCCATGTCGTGCCCCTCTAAAAGGGGGGAATGCTAACCCCGTCGCCAGAATTGGCGAGGGGTTCGTATTCCAATTCGTATGACACCTTACTCGACATGTGTAGGTGATGCGATGCCAAAGTTAGCAAATAACCGCAAGGATTATAATGCATTTTAAGGTAGTTGGCCCGCGTCACCATGGAACGGCTATTTAGGACTTGGTTCCGCAAGCCGTCGACGGGCTCAGCTCGCGCCAGAGCACCGTCCCACATGATCCCCAGCACTCTGCCTTCAGGATTGATAAGGCCTGCCATAGGAGTGACTGATAGGAATCCATGTGTCCATTTTAGGGTTAGGTAAAGAATACTACACCTACAGCAACGGGTGATTACACCACCTTGCCCCAGCTGTCGTGCAGCCAGTTGGGTCAAATTTGGGCGGCCATCCAGGGGTGGCATAATACATGCTGCAGCCCCTGGTAGGCCCTGGGTACACCGATGCCCTGGATACCTGTGGTATGCTGAGACAGGGATTGACAAGGCGGCCCAGTTCCAATTAGTGGATGCACCTAATGTACATGTGTATTAATTTCGAGAGAGAACAGCTAGGCTGTGGGTCTGATTGGCAGGCCCACAGCCAGGGAAAGTCGTAAACCAATGAAGCAAAAGCAAAAAATCTGGGTGATCATAGGATTGCAGACCCTACTCTCCTACATTACCCCCCCCCAAACTTTGGGACAATAAGCTAACCTTGACCAGGTGAGTCAGGAAATACCTGGAGAGCCCATCTGCATTGCCATGATCAGTGCCAGGTCTATGCTCCACTGTGAAGTCCATCCCCTGTAGGGAAATGGACCACCTAAGTAGTTTGGGGTTTTCACCCTTCATTTGATTTAGCCACAAGAGGGGCTTATGGTCGGTCTGAATCTTGAAGTGAGTGCCAAACAAGTATGGCCTCAACTTCTTCAGGGCCCAAACCACAGCAAAGGCCTCCCTCTCAATAGCTGACCAATTCTTCTCTCTGGGGGTCAGCCTCCTGCTACTAAAAGCTATGGGCTGGTCATGACCATCAAAATTCAGCTGAGATAGAACAGCTCCCACACCCAACTCCGAAGCGTCTGTTTGGACAATGAATGGTTTGGAGTAGTCTGGACTCTTTAGGATAGGTGCTGTGCACATGGCCTGCTTTAGGTCATCGAATGCCTTCTGACAGCTTGCTGTCCACTGAACTTTTTTTGGCATCTTTTTACTTGTCAGATCGTTTAGCGGGGTCACAATGGATCCATAATTTCTGACAAATTTCCGGTAATAACCAGTCAGGCCCAAGAAAGCTCGAACCTGAGTCTGGGTGGTTGGAGGAGCCCAGTCCTGGATGGCCTGTATTTTGCTCTCCAATGGCTGAACCTGGCCTCCACCTACAAGGTGGCCCAGGTATACAACCTGTGTCTGCCCTATCTGGCACTTAGTGGCCTTGATAGTGAGGCCTGCCTTTTGCAGGGCCTCTAACACTTTCCTCAGGTGGACCAGGTGATACTCCCAGGTGGAGCTAAAGACAGCGATATCGTCCAGATACGCCGCACAGAAGTCGTCCAACCCAGTGAGAACTCGATTCACCAGCCTTTGGAAGGTGGCAGGTGCATTTTTCAAACCAAAGGGCATTACCACGAACTGATAATGCCCACCCGGGGTAGAAAATGCTGTTTTGGGTTTGGCCTCCTCAGCTAACCTGATTTGCCAATACCCAGCTGTCAGGTCAAACGTACTTAAGTAGTTGGCCGAAGCCAACCGGTCTATAAGTTCGTCTGCTCTTGGTATTGGGTGGGCGTCAGTCTTAGTGACTGCATTGAGGCCTCTGTAGTCCACGCAAAACCTCATCTCTTTCTTACCGCCCTGGGTGTGAGGTTTCGGCACGAGAACTACGGGACTAGCCCAGGGGCTGTCCGAGGGCTCAATGACTCCCAGCTCCAACATTTTCTGCACCTCTGTCTTGATGCAGTCTCTGACATGATCAGGCTGTCGATAGATTTTACTCTTTACGGGCAGACTGTCCCCAGTGTCGACCTCATGGGTACACCAATTGGTCTGACTGGGTGTCAGAGAGAACATATGTCGAAAGGATTGAAGAACCTGTTTACAGTCCTTTTGTTGATGTCCAGAGAGGCTGCCGCAAAAGACAACACCATCTACTGACCCATCGTCAGGGTTCTGAGAGAGCAGGTCCGGGAGAGGGTCACTCTCCTCCTCCTGTCCCTCATCTGTGGCCATGAGCAAGCCCATGCCCTCCCTGTCGACATATGCCTTGAGCCTGTTTACATGGAGCACCCGGTGGGGGCTCCGGGGAGTTCCCAGGTCTACCAAGTAGGTGACCTCTACCTTTTGCTCAATGATCGTGTGGGGCCCAGACCATTTGTCTTTGAGTGCTGCTGGGGCCACTGGCTCCAGCACCCACACCTTCTGTCCAGGCTGGTACACAGTCAGGACAGCCTTTTGGTCGTGCCAAGCTTTCTGTAATTCTTGGCTCGCCTCAAGGTTTTTAGATGCCTTTTCCATGTACTCCGCCATCCGCGAGCGGAGGCCGAGCACATAGTCCACAATGTTAGATGCCGGCTTTCTGAGAGGTCTCTCCCATCCTTCCTTTACCAAACAAAGGGGTCCCCTTACAGGAAGTCCGAACAGAAGTTCAAAAGGGCTGTAGCCAACCCCCTTCTGCAGGACCTCTCTGTAGGCGAACAAGAGGCAGGGTATCAGGACATCCCATCTCCGCCGAAGCTTTTCAGGTAGTCCGTGAATCATCCCTTTTAGGGTCCTGTTGAATCTCTCAACAAGCCCATTGCATTGCGGGTGATAGGGTGTGGTGAACTTGTAGTTGACACCGCACTCCTTCCACATTGCAGTCAGATATCCCGACATGAAGTTTGCACCTCTGTCTGAGACAACCTCCTTAGGGAAGCCCACTCTGGAGAACACTCCAACTAGGGCCCGTGCCACCACAGGTGTTGTAGTGGTCCTAAGGGGAATAGCTTCAGGATACCTGGTGGCGTGGTCCACCACCACCAGTATAAACTTGTGCCCTGATGCTGTCTGGGGTTCCATTGGTCCGACAATGTCGATCCCCACTCGTTCAAAGGGCACCCCCACCACCGGTAGTGGTATGAGGGGGGCCTTCGTCGTGCCACCTGACTTACCACTGGCTTGGCAAGTGACACAGGAGCGGCAAAACTCCTTCGTATCTTCGGACATGTGGGGCCAGTGAAAGTGTGGAACAATTCTGTCCCAAGTCTTATTCTGGCCTAAGTGACCTGCAAGGGGAATCTCGTGGGCCAAGGTAAGAAGGAAACCTCTCAGAGACAAGGGGATGACCAGCCTCCTGGTCGCGCCAGGTTTGGGGTCTCTTGCCTCGGAGTACAGGAGTCCATCGTCCCAGTACACTTTGTGGGTACCTGTGGCGTTCCCTGCAGCCTCAGCAGCAGCCTGCTATCTGAGGGGTTCAAGTGAGGGGCAGTCTAACTGTGCCTTCCCCAGGTCTTCCCTGGAGGGTCCCCCTGAGCCCAGAAGCTCAACCTGACCAGGTTCAAGCTCTTTCGGCTCAGTTTCCCTCAGTTCTTTAAGGTCAGCCTCCTCAGAGACTTGATCCACGACCTGGGGCAAGGGGGAAGGCGAAGCCTTACCCTTACTGCTCCTTTTCTTGGAAGGTGTCTGGTCCGTTCTTCCAGGATCCAGCACCTGTTCAGTGGGGCATCTTTTGGCCTGTGACCTGGTCACAGCAAGGACATGTGCTGGCAAGCCTAACATTTCCATGTGAGTCCTCTGCTCCACTTCTGACCATTGTGACGTTTCCAAATCATTGCCCAACAGACATTCTACGGGGAGGTCTGAACTAACCACAACCTTTTTCGGGCCACTTACCCCTCCCCAGGAGAAATCAACAACTGCCATACTGTGATTGGTAGTGACGTTGCTGGCATTGGTCACTAGGTAATCGGTACCTAGCATGATCTGCCAGGGTCCACAAAGTTAGGCGTCACCATGGTGACACTGGCACAAGTGTCCCTGTAGGCCTGGGCCACTTTTCCATTGATCAAAGGTGTCTGTCTGTATTTGCCCAAAGTATTGGGACTGGCATCAGGGGACATATCCATATCCCCTGTACAGACAAGGACGGCCTGAGTGAGCGTGCTGACTAAGTCGTCACTCCCCTCGGTTCCCAAGGTTAACCCAACTAATGCCTTGGGAGGCGCACTACCACTGCTGACTGTACTAGGGGGTGCAGGTGCCTTAGGGGCTGCAGTGGCAGGAGTTTGCCCTCCTTTCTTGGTGCACTCACTAAACCAGTGAGTCTTACTTTTACAGTATTGGCACCACCTTTTTGACTGGCCTTCTGGAGTCTTCTTTTTCTGCTGTGAAGCCTGACCCCCCACCCTCTTTGGTTTGTTGGGGGCCTGTCGAAGACTTCTGGTCATTTTGTTCGTTCTTGTTACTACCCTTTTGGTCTGCTTACTTCTGACCACCCTGGTTCTGAGTCTGGTTCTGCTTGACCCTTGTTCTGACCCATCTGTCTGCCTTCTTTCCCAATTCTTGGGGAGAGGTCAGATACGAGTCGACAAGGTGCTGATGCAACAATTGGTTCTGACAGTTGTTTAAAATCTGTTCTCTCATGATAAGATTGTACAATCCTGTGTAATCAGTAACCTTGCTACCCAGCAACCAGCCCTCCAAAGCCTTAGTGGCACAATCGACAAAGTCAGTCCAATCCTGTGACTGGATTTTCTGGGTGTCCCTGAACAGCAACCTGTACTGTTCCGTGGTTAAGCCAAACCCATCAATCAGTGTATTCTTCAGGACTTGGTAGTTGTTTGCATCCTCAGCTCTAGTAGTGAGGAGCTTGTCTCGACCTTTACCTTCAAAGGAGAGCCACAGTATAGCTGCCCACTGACTTTGGGGGACGCACTGGACAGTGCAGGCCCTCTCCAAAGCAGTTATCCACTTGTGGATGTCGTCCCCTTGCTTAAAGGGGGGCACTATTTTACTCAGGTGTCTAGTGTCTATACCCCTGTCTTTCTCTCTAAGGAGAATGCTGCCACCAGTGGGATCTAACCCACTTAATTTCTGCTCTCGGGCTAAGGCAAGTCTTTCTTTGGCGAGGGCAAGTTCTTCCCGCTCGATCCTCAGATTGACTTCCCTCATCTTCGCTTCATGCTCCCTTCTCTGAGGGGACGTCATTCCTCTCTGAGAAGATGCCTGAGAGACATGTGTTCGAACAGATCTGTTAGAGCCTCTGGAGAGAGACCTAGCTCCTCCGTTCCCAATGTTAGGCCTGCTTGAGCGTGGGCCCGGGGCTCCCCCAGTTCCACTCTCATGCCTGCTTAAGTTGGTCCTCGTAAGCCTGCCGACTACCACTGGACCTTTGTTTGCCTCGTCTCCTGATAACTCCTCCTCGTCTTCCTCCTCTGTATGGAGGTCGAGGTCTGGGTCACCAAGGGTTCCCTCTAAGGGAGGCATGTTCCCATCAGCATTGGGGGGACCTGTGTTAGAGGACCTCCTGGCATCGTACGTCTCTAAGAGACCTATCAGAAATGCGATGGTAGGGTTAGAACCCTGGTTTAGCTTCCTGGAGGCACACAGTTGTCTCATCTCCTTGAAGCTAAGAGCTGCATATCGTGACATGACCTGTGGAGGGTCACTGACCACTAAGGGAGTCTCCGCAGACTCTCCGTGGACCGACATGCTTCTAGTGAGGTGTAAGTGATGCACCTACCTACACTATTTGTTTACCTACTGATCCCTTGCTAAGAGTTGTAGTCAGGGTGTGCTAAGCCCTGTTACGCTACAACAGCTGGTTCAGTAGAACTCAGAGTATTCTAAGTTAAGTTATATGTACCTGGGTACTTATGTGATCTTTCACTTTGATATTCTTAGGATACGTGTGTGGTAAAACAACAGCAAGCTCAAATCCCAACCGCTGCTCACCAATGTGAGAAGTTGGCCTGATATGTAGTGCTCACTATTCTAGTGATCACTGTGTATCATTCCAAACGACCCTTATTGATGATTGGTTGTAAGTCAACCTTTTAGACCAGCTATCCTAGTAGCGTGGATACGAGCAGTCTTTAGGCTAAACTCTAGAGGGCGTGTTAAGCCAGCTGTTTACCATCACATATGCCCCTTGAACGTCGAGTGAAAGGACACCACACAAGTTGTTATGAAAATAAAGGATATTTATTTATAACAAGACTACCCTGGCTCTTTATGAGTCAGGGAGCTAAGCACACTACAAAACTCTTAGAAAATACTTCAGTTGCACAATTTACACAAATGCCCGAAGGGCACGAGAAACCATCTACGCTAACAGTGAAATGCGAGTGGTTAGAGTCTGGAGTTACTGATTCCGGAGTGATCCGATCAGTGGGACTAAACGAAAAAGGAACTGGACACTTGTAGAGGGAACCTGCGATGGAGTACCGAAATGCTCGAGTTACCTAGCCCAGAGGCTGCGGCTGCGTGAGGTTCGGCAAGATGTCGGGAGTCCTCGTTGTAGTCTCAGGAGCCTGAAAGAAGAAGTTGCTGGCAGGCGACCAGTGTCGATGTTTCAGCGAGATCCAAGCCTGGATCGGTGTTGAAGGAAACCTGAAAGCAGAGGGGACTCAGTTCTCAACCGCTAGCCAGCGATCGTGTAGGTACCAGGGAGGTACCGGCTGAAGTCACCTCGACCAGGTGAGTGGATGACGTCGGACTCGGCTGTTCCTCGGACCAGGAGGCGCGGCGGCGACCAGGATGGAGGGCGAGCTGTCCCACGAAGGTGTCTGCTGTCGATGATGCTGGGCCCAGGAGTGGGGCAGCAGGTCTTGGCAGTGGCAAACCCACGCGGGGGAGTCAAGATGGCGTCTGGAGTGGACCAGGAGGGTCCGAGGTACTCCTCTGTTGAAGGGGAGCAAGGGCCAGTCTGGAGCAACCAGACCAGTGATGAAAAACGAACTATCGTGGTGCGTCGTGAAGAGGGCCACAAGCCGGTCGGCGAGTGGTCGGACAACGCGGTGAACAGCAAGGAGCAGAAGGGCCCCCACGCAGATCTCGTGGATGCTGGGGAGGCGGACTTCGGTGCTGGAGCCGCTCAGGGTTAGGGCTTCTCAAACCCTAGGTACACTCACTCGAGGGTCCCTCGGTGGGCGTGTTAGATAAGCGTCGTGCAGGTTCTGAAGATGGCCGGTCCCGCAGGTCTCGTCACACCTACGAATCTCAGCTGGGCTGACGATGTAGGTAGAGGTCAGAGATGGCAGGGAACCCGGGTCTCGTCGAGCTGGGCAGTCTTGATCCGTGGGAGAGACGTACAGCAAACCGCAAGCGCTTAGTTGGTGCCTGCTGGTGCAGGGTGGCTACTCCTTAGCCACAAGGGAGAGTCTTCAGAAAAGTCAAGAGTTCCTTTCGTGGAAAGTAGTTCAAGATTCAGAATTATCCAATTTGGGAAGGGGACCCGCTCCCACCTTTATTCTAGGAAAAAGGGGCTGGCCCGTGACTAGGTCCTACCTATGGGTGGGACCAGGAGGGGGGTGGTTACACCCTTATCCTTTGTCCGGCTTCGCCCCAGCTCAGGGGCTGGTGTGCCCCCGAAACTGGTTTGAGCCGAGCTATGCACAGTGAGCACCGGGGTGCCACTCGCAATCACCTTCCTTTCAGCCCTGCCTACCTGGGATACACAAACCCTGTCTGGGATGGTGCTAACACCGCCCTCGACAGGAAACCCTTTGTCAAAGCTCCCTTCGCTGGAAGGTCTCCCAGCAGCAGGAGGTCAGACTTGTGTCTGGTGGCAGCATCCATTTTGTGATGCTGAGGCTTGAGTCAACTTTAACCGGGGTTCAAGGTTACTTCCATGTCGTGCCCCTCTAAAAGGGGGGAATGCTAACCCCGTCGCCAGAATTGGCGAGGGGTTCGTATTCCAATTCGTATGACACCTTACTCGACATGTGTAGGTGATGCGATGCCAAAGTTAGCAAATAACCGCAAGGATTATAATGCATTTTAAGGTAGTTGGCCCGCGTCACCATGGAACGGCTATTTAGGACTTGGTTCCGCAAGCCGTCGACGGGCTCAGCTGGCGCCAGAGCACCGTCCCACATGATCCCCAGCACTCTGCCTTCAGGATTGATAAGGCCTGCCATAGGAGTGACTGATAGGAATCCATGTGTCCATTTTAGGGTTAGGTATAGGAATACTACACCTACAGCAACGGGTGATTACACCACCTTGCCCCAGCTGTCGTGCAGCCAGTTGTGTCAAATTTGGGCGGCCATCCAGGGGTGGCATAATACATGCTGCAGCCCCTGGTAGGCCCTGGGTACACCGATGCCCTGGATACCTGTGGTATGCTGAGACAGGGACTGACAAGGCGGCCCAGTTCCAATTAGTGGATGCACCTAATGTACATGTGTATTAATTTCGAGAGAGAACAGCTAGTCTGTGGGTCTGATTGGCAGGCCCACAGCCAGGGAAAGTCGTAAACCAATGAAGCAAAAGCAAAAAATCTGGGTGATCATAGGATTGCAGACCCTACTCTCCTACAATCAATGTTTCTGCCTTTTTTTTAAAAGCTGGCTATATTTGATTCCGTAAAATGAGATGATAATTCAGCCCCATCCTACATGTTGTTAAATATATTGGTCAGAAAGGGGAGTAATTTGCTGGCAAAAGTTTTATAAAATTAGGCTGGAAAGCCAGTGTTGCCCGCTGCTTTGTCGCAAGGCATTGAGGCTAAGACATTCTTTTAATTTCTCAGATGTAATAGTTAACATAATTTGTTGAGTCTAGATATCCTGTATAGTCAGCATTATAATAGTCTGAAAACACTCAGTTATACTTAGCTGTGAAATGGGATAACTAGTTTTGTCAATGGACTTAGTGGTCGAAAAATAACCTAGATATTGTATCCTTGTCTATTACCAGATCATCCGTAGCTGGGTTCTTCAGTTTCATTACATACGCAGACTCTTGCTTTACACGGGTAGACCAAGCCAAATACCTCCCAATCTGCTGACTCTCTTCATATAGTTTCTGTTGATAAGCCCTAGAGCTAGTTATTTCTTATAATGTGAAAAATCCCTTAAATTCTGTTTGGCCTTCACATAGGCAGAAAAATGCCTACCAAGTCATGCTACTTGATCTACAGCAGCTTGCAGCTGAGCAATCTTTTGATGATGTTCTCTATGTTGGAATGCCTTGTAAGCAATAATCTGTCCCCTAGTGGTGGCTTTGAACGCCTCCCAAACAGAACAATCAGAAGCTGTAAGCTAGACAGTTAAAACAATTCCTTGATGAATTCCCTCATTTCGCTCACCCACTGTTGGTCTGCTAATAACAAGCGGTCTAGCTGCCCTGAGACCTCAAGCTCAATAGTAGCAGAGATAAGGGAATGATCAGAAAAGGAATGGCCCAGATATCCGGCCCTGCCCCTATCATCGAATGGGAGAGTAAAAAAAAGTCTTTGCAAGAAGCAGTACGATACCGATTTGAAAAACAAGTTAATTGTTATATAGCAGGGTGATCATACCACCATGGATCAATCAAGTGGAGATCCGTCTCCAAGGTGTCAATCACTTTTTTAGTTAATGGTTTTCATTGTTTTTTTGTTTTGTGGGAAGTGTCAAAAAATGAGCTCCTGAATAAAATTAAAATCACTGTCCATAGTAATTGGCCCGACTACCCCGTTGCTATATTATATACCTGCTGCAGAGGTTCAGGTACGTCGGACTCTGGGGCGTAGTAGTTTGCTAAGTTAATACGAAGACCATTGACCAGAGCCTTGACCCATAGCCATCGATCCTGCGGGTCCCTTATTATATCGCTTAAGACCCAGTCAAGAGCTCTACCCAGATATATTTCAACCCCTCTTACTGCCAGCCCAGCTGACGCAAACAACGCATACGAGTACTGCCTTGGTATATAGAACTTTGGATGGTTATCTTTAAGAAGAGTCTCTTGCAAAAAGAGAACATCCGGGGAAAAAGATGCAAGCCATCTCTCAAGTGCCCCATGCTTCCGTCTATTGACTATGCCATTAACATTACAGGATAGAATTCTAGTTTTGTATCCCATTTTCAACAATTGTTATTATTGCCAAAAGCGGTAACCATACATAAAAAACGATCTGCTCACTTTTTAGATAGATGTGGATTATGGCCCCCTCTACTTTATCAAATCCGAATATGTAAAGGGAGAATCGGATCTTTTTTTTTATATATGTACCTACCCCTAACCAAACTGTCCCACCTGTGACCCAGTAATTTCCCTGAGAGGGAGCACAAAAGAAAAGTGCACATAGAAAGAAACCACCCCTGAAGAGAATGGAAGAGTCCACAATACTCCTCCCAGGGAATACCTATCTAACGCCATCTCCCACACCCCTGGCCCCCATGGACAATCTTGAAAAAAGAATTAAAAATAACCATTAGAAGCTGCCAGAATCACAATATTTAACATCCTTTAATAGTGAAAGCAATTCTACGCTAATGTGAAATTATGCAACAAAAAGCCCACTATTAAGTTGTTTTAGAAATCTGTTGCAAAAGCTCCTGAGCCTCGGATATATTAGAATACTGATGGAATTGCCCTTTCAAAAGAACCTTTAATTTAAATAGCCGTGCAATGCTGGCCCGTACCCTTTGCGCTTTATATAAGTGGAGCATTCTAAGAAAATCCTTCCGCGTCTGGCCGCAGCAGCCGACAGATCGGCGACAATTCGACACAGCGGAACCTCTGGTGTAGAAAACTGTCTCTGCTGTATTGCCTTTGAAAGCACCTGCTCTTTAACTCAATAATCCCCAAAATTAACAAGAATTGTGCGTGGGAATTTTGAAGTAGCGGAGTGTTGGACTGGGACTCGATGAGTTCTTATTAAAGTTAAGTCCCCAGAGAAACCCAACATGACATGAGAGACTTAATAAATGAATCGACCCAGGAAGCCGTCTTCAGTCTTGTTTTCTAGCAAAGACTGCTGCTTATGAAACTGGCTGGTTTGCTTCTGGGTGGTGGTGAGCTGGTCTTCGAGCGCAGGGATCTTAAATTCGGCCTCCTTCAGCCTCTCTGGAAGCTGTGCTATAGAATCTTCGATTTTATTGAGTCTGGCATGAAGGGCAGCGGTTTCAAATGCTTGAGAGGACTTCAAATCCCTGTATTTGCAATTTTAGAAGGTTTTCTTCTTCATCAGCTTCATTTTCTGAGAAGTATTTAAAATGTTTATTTTCTTGTTAATTTAACTTTAAAGTAAAAGGAAAAGAATATAATTCATCTTTCTGCTATTAGCATTAATCAATTTGTGAATTCAATATTATGATTTCCACGTTGAATAGAAATTTCATGCAGCAAATACATTATATCATAGGCCTTTATTACAAGTGCTGGGCTAAATTCCAATCCCTGTGCAAAGGTGTTTGCACAAAGATCACAATTACAAGTAGTGTGATAATTATCACACCCTCTGAGTTTTCCCCTGATAAATTCCTGCAGTCAAGCCTGCCAATTATTCGCAGGAAAAAGCCTCTAAACAAGGCAAAAATTCAGAATTTGATGGATTATCTGCTGATTCTCAATGTTATGCCTCATTTTAGAGGGCACAGCTTTTAATGGGCGATAGTTATCACATATTTTAAATTCTGATCCCTGTAGTATCGTATTTTAAAAGGTGAGGTAATAATAATCGCCTTCCCAGCCAGAATCTCCTAGTGTGGGCCTTAGTGTAAACAGGAGGTTTCCATTCATAAATTGATGAAGACTGTTTATTCACAGAAGTACGAGATGCAGCTAGCTGAGGAAACTCCAGCTAATACAGAATTGGGTGGTTCTACTTCAGGGCCGGCTTTAAGGTGGTGTGATCACTCTGGCCCGAGCGTGGGAGAGGGCGCTGTGTTTTGAAATGACTTATAGAATTTAAAATATCTGCTGCAGAGTTCCTTTTCACTCAGCAATTCTCAGGCAATAATACAAATTTCAAGCTAAGTCTGAGGATTAATGCACCTGCAGGAGAGATAAGGCTTTTGTCTAGTCCAGTTTAGAATCATAAAGTAGTGCAGAAGGTTAATGTGCTTGCTGCAAAGCAGGTATAACATACAGATCACAGAATTATATTTTATATAGATAGCTCAGTGTGTTACTGCTTTTGTCATAGAGATCATTTTGTTACCTGTAGTTCATAGGTTACAGTCCTTCTATTATAGCGCAGTAAGCTATGAACTGGCATTAACGAGTTGCATGCATGCAAACTGCAAGGCATAGGTTTAGAACGTTTATTTTTCTTCCAATCTTTCATTATCCTAATTTTGCTAAAAATGCATTTTGGTAGAAATACATTCTTATTAGTACAGCCAACCCAGCGTTCTTAAAGTATACTGCTCTGCCAGTATGGCTGACTCCTACACCTCCTATAACTCATTGTCTTCTGTTATTTTCCCTATACATTGGTTTTCACACGTACGATTCATGGTCTCTGTATAATGTGTGTGTGATGTAAAGTGCTGTGACACCTTACATTGGTAAGAGTAATCGTAGAAATAAAATGCATGTGAGGGAAGGGCTATGGAGAGATGAGGGGCACCATTCGAGGGTCGTAGTCTAGTGTAACGATTGAGCGGTCTAGCATATTGTCCCGGCTATGGCTGGATGTGTCGCACCCACGCGCTCACGCCGCCAGGCAGAGCGCAAAGCAATAAAGGAAGGGGCGTGCCCGGTGATGGGCAGACGGCACCCAGACTCCATAACGGTGTGGTGTGTATTTATTTGCAAGAGTGTGCCTAAGCCAGCGCGCTCAGTGCTCCGCAGACAAGGGGCCTACACTGGCGACGAGGAAACTGACCCCACGCTCCTGTGCCTGTCGCATACCAGCTGACACCGAGCACAGCCCCAACACGGCCCCCAGCAGCAGCCCGCACCACGTCGGAAGAACGTGAAGACACCGTCCTGCCCCACACCAGCAGAGGGCACAATTTGACAGCAGACACGGCGACGGTCCCCGGTGGTGTATCCAGCAGAGCTGGTATGACGCGATCCTCGCTTTTGCACTGAGGCTCGCGCTCGGCCGCGTTACTGCGCCAGTCTGCCATGCGGTCACTGGGGGTGCCGCCCTCGCAGTCGGCCTAGCAGAAAGGCAAACACTTCCAGAGGCAATCAGGCCATGTGCACGTGGCGATTCAGACGCGCAGAGAATAGACGAGGTCGACTCAGTCAAGCAACGACCGGGAAACACAATAGGACCTTAAATAAAGGGGAAGAAGGGGGAAAAAACAAAAAATATAACCAGAAGACATAGCCAGGATCAACCCCGTGGACTCAAAGAACAGCCATAGCCAGACCCTAGGAAACAAACACAAGAGGCACAACAGCCCTACTTCCCACAAGATGCAGCACAGCACAGACAGTTGCTACCCACGATAAAGTGAGGAAGATGGGTGACAAACCCGATGGGAACCCAGCCCCAGTCCGAACCTTCACACAACATGCACCCACAGGCATGCTACCCCATTCAGCGAAGGCGCTGACCCCACAACGGCATCCCTAAGGTGGAAAACGTGTCTGGGGCGGCTTGAAAATTATTTCATAGCCACCAGGGAAACGGACGGAGTGGTCAGTCGGTCGCTCCTGCTCCACTATGCGGGGGAGGAGGTCTACCTGCTATTCAAACAACTCTCGAACACTGGTGGCCCAGCCGACTACGACGCAGTGGTAGCAGTGCTTAACACGCACTTCGACCCGCAACTCAATCTAGACTACGAGAGGTTCAAGTTGCGAGGGGGAGTAGTCTTACCTGTGCTACCCATACCGCCACCGCCAAGAGTCAAGGGGGCCTCGTGAGCAGTTCTTCATTGCGGTCTTGACCTGTCTTGACCTGCATGCATCGCCGCCACTGCCAGTCCATTCCAGCAGCACCTAACAGCGTCGCCGCCCCGGGACTACAATTCCCGGCTGTCCCAGCGGCGGAGCCGACCATCAACGCAGCGCAAGCGCAAGGAGGCGCGCACAAGAGCCGCTGAGACCGGCGGAGCGAGGGGGAGTAGTCTTACCTGTGCTACCCATACCGCCACCGCCAAGAGTCAAGGGGGCCTCGTGAGCAGTTCTTCATTGCGGTCTTGACCTGTCTTGACCTGCATGCATCGCCGCCACTGCCAGTCCATTCCAGCAGCACCTAACAGCGTCGCCGCCCCGGGACTACAATTCCCGGCTGTCCCAGCGGCGGCGCCGACCATCGACGCAGCGCAAGCGCCAGGAGGCGCGCACAAGAGCCGCTGAGACCGGCGGAGCGGGGGGGGAGTAGTCTTACCTGTGCTACCCATACCGCCACCGCCAAGAGTCAAGGGGGCCTTGTGAGCAGTTCTTCATTGCGGTCTTGACCTGTGT
Source organism: Triturus cristatus (assembly GCF_964204655.1). Taxonomy (NCBI): domain Eukaryota; kingdom Metazoa; phylum Chordata; class Amphibia; order Caudata; family Salamandridae; genus Triturus; species Triturus cristatus. Next base: position 259,945,530 of record NC_140587.1, read on the forward strand.
TGACCTGCATGCATCGCCGCCACTGCCAGTCCATTCCAGCAGCACCTAACAGCGTCGCCGCCCCGGGACTACAATTCCCGGCTGTCCCAGCGGCGGCGCCGACCATCGACGCAGCGCAAGCGCCAGGAGGCGCGCACAAGAGCCGCTGAGACCCGCTTCGCGGGACGCGCGCGGGACGCGCCGGACGAAGCCCGGACAAAGGGCGGGCCGTCTGTGGTCGTCCGTGGCTGGCCGCGGCTGGGCTGGGCCACAGACCCTTGATCATCGTATCGGCCCTTCATTGATGTGAGTAGGCCTGACATTGCGGTGGGTGTGTGTAACGGGAACTTAATACACCATTTATTTATCCCCCCGCGGATCAATTGAGAGACATTATTGTATAAGTTGATATTTTGATCCCCTATTGGTCACTGTTGTTGTTGCATCAATATTATTACCGTTTGTACCATGCCTAGCGCTAAACAGGATAAGCTGGTAACTGGAAATGGGCTAATGGACAACTATCTAGTAAAAAGGGTCAATAAAATTAACAATGACCGTAGAGTTTCGCTGGGTAAGGGGGACCTTCCTGCCCCCCTTGATGCTACTTCCTATCCTGAGGCTGACGGCTCAATTGTGGGTCCAACTAGGAGGAGCTCTCACTCAGGTTTATTGGATGATCCCACTTCGGCTGAAATTCTGGATTATGCTGAGGTCTCTATGGTCTCCCAGGACGTGTCTACTGTTGTTTTTGAGGAAGCTCCACCTAGCCCTAGACCTGAGAGACCTGTGAGAACTTGTAGAAAACAAGGTAGTAAAAGAGGGAAGCATATTAAAAAACGTGTGGATGCCACACATAGTTATGTTTCTGGAATTGCACCCCAGGAAGGTATTTCCCCAGCCGGTACTTTTTTAGCACCTGATCACTTTGCACTATTAGTAGCTACTCTTGAGGCTAAATTCGAATCTAAGCTAGCTGAGCATACCCAATCTTTAATGCTCCAACTAAAAAATGCTAACGATGAAGTGAAGAGGCTTGGTGTTCTTGTTGCAGGCCTTTTGGCTGGAAGTGGGAACTCAAAGCCTACTAATGTAAGCATTGACGGTGTTCCCAATGGCACTTTAGGAAATTCTTCCCTGCCAGTTTCTCATGCTTTAGTTCAATCGCAAATTGCTCCCTCTAATCCCTCTTTACTTAGTGGTCCAGCCAAATATACCTCTGCAGGACAAGGTGACTTATCTCTCCCTAGTTTTGGATCTAATACCAGTTTCACTAATCTTCCACCAGAGTGTGCCCCATACGTGGTTGTTTTGACAAATGTGCCCACCCTTCAGGAGCAGCAAGTACAGTTTCACGAGGAATCACATGAGTCACTTAAAAATAAAACTATGTTTTGGCTCAATAGAAAATGCGGGTTCCCTTTAGTATATGCAGATCACATCTTATCTACCAGAAGGACGAAGTGGGTCGGTCCATCCCGGAAAAGTGATAGTGGGGACTGCATTATAGTTAACTTTAGATATCCCCAACATGTCAATACTGTTCTGCTTCGTGCAGCATCCCAGGTCTGTGATGTTAATAATGTAACGGTACGACCATTGGGCTATTTTTACAGGCATCATGGTAGACCGCTGAACCGCATGAGTCCTAGACCATTTATATCTAGGGAACTTCGGAGACCTGCAGCCCCTTATGGGCCAAACGAGGATACTTCTGGGAGGTATGAACCCAATGTTATAACCCACAATAGATTTGGGGCACTCTCGGGCCTGGAGGCCTGTGATTGACGCAAGGACCTAGGACCCCAGGGGACAGTTAGTTTGGTAACTGAGGATACCGGAGATACTACGGTAATTACAACATACCCGGGCAGTGTAAAACCAAATGCAGATAATTTCAAATCTGACAACGGAGAAATAGTGAAATTGTTGAGCTGGAATATTGTGGGCCTACGGTCCAAAAAGAGTGATAGTGGTTGGCTTAATTTTCTAAAGCAATATGATATTATAGCCCTTCAAGAGACCTGGGACAAGAACTGTGATTTCTGGTTGGATGGTTTTATCTCTTACTTTGTCCCAGCTCAGAGCTCTATAGTGGGAAGAGACAGGGGAGGTCTCATGTACCTTATCTCAATAAATATCTTGGGTAGCGTGAAGAAGGTGGCATGTTCCTCCCACAACTGTCTTATACTAGAGGTTAGTTTGCCAAACAATACTAAGTTTGTACTAATCAACTGCTATAATTCCCAGCAAGAAGTGTCCCCTAACGAACATATTAACTGGTTGACAAAGTTTTTAGAATCCTATAAGGATAATCAAACCACTTTTTCTTATTATATTTTGATGGGTGATTTTAATGTTCACTTATGTAATCATAATTGCCACCTTAGAGATATTGATGGTCCACAATACACTACCCCACAACATTTTGAACATAGCTCGAAAGGGGAAGCCTTGGAGTCCCTTCTGTCAAACAATGATTTGTTTGAAGTAGGGTTCCAGGATAAGAATTCCCGTGTCCCCACTTATGCAGCTAGGGATAGTGAATCGATAATTGATTACATATTTTTATCTGTAGGGCTTTTAAGATATGTGCTCTTTTATAATGCCCTACGGTCCTGTGTTAGTGACCATAATCCGGTGGTCCTGTCTCTGGCTAATGTTTTCCCTCTTATGAACAAATGTGCTTTGACATCTGGGGTGGTTCCCGTGAGCGCTAAAGATCAAGGGAGGCGCCTAAAGTTGAGCAAGGTAATTCCTGAAGACTTTTTTAAATTAATTACTACTAAGGCAGGCCCTTATCTAAAAACATGTTCCGATCCGTCCTCCTATGATAGGGAAGTAATACTGGCCTTTGAAGCCATCTGTTCACAAGTGGCCGAAGAACTTACCTTGAAAGGCAGAACTGCTAAAACTGACTTAACTTGTGGTTGGTTTAACCATAGTTGCACTTCTGCCTTAAACCAACTCAAAAAGGCCCTTAATGCTAAACCAAGAGACAAAGGACAAGTGGCACAACTAAGGAAAGAGTATTCTCAAGCAATACTAGCACGGAAGAGGGAAATTAAACAAGAAGCGTGGGTAGCTTTAAATGATAATGTTATCCTGAAAGATAGTTGTAAATTTTGGGAAATTATTAATTCCCCTTTGCTATCCGGTTCCCAGAACTCTGTGCTAGAAGTGAATATCTCTGAGGATGATTGGTTAGGTCATTTTGGAAAAATCTATGGGAGCAATCTTGAGACGGAAGTATTTGTGACCCCCATTCACTAGCCCTCCGCTTTCTCCCATCATTTTTTCTATTGAAGAAGTTGAGAAAGCCATTGAAGGGACGGCTGGGCGTAAGGCGCCAGGCCCTGATGGAGTGCCCTTGGACATGTTCAAGGATAACTCTAAATATTGGGCCAAAGTTTTGTTAAATGTTTTTAACTCAGCGGCGACAGCAGCCCCCCCAAAGTCTTGGTCCCAATCAGTCATAATCCCTGTGTTCAAGAAGGGCCAAAGGGTTGACCTTAGCTGCTATAGGCCCATATCCTTGCTAGACTCCTCGTTTAAAATTTTGGGTAAAGTTATTCTGGCCAGGATTAGTAATTGGGCATCCAAGAAAGGTGTGATTTCTAATGCACAGTATAGATTTAGACATGGGAGGGGCACTGAGGATCAATGCCTTAATCTACATTTAATTGTCGCAAAGTACACCAAAGCTAAAGGGGGCTCGATTTTCTTAGGTTTTATGGATCTGTCCACGGCTTTTGACCTGGTAAACAGGTCTAAGCTCTGGTCAAACTACTGGAACTTGGTCTGGATAGGCCCCTTGTGTACTTTTTGGCCGAATTGCATAGAGACCTGAAGGCCTCAATAAGGATGTCGCAGGAGGGGAAGTGCACTGCCAGTTTTAAGTCTGGTAGAGGGGTTCGGCAGGGTTGCATTCTTGCCCCTAGGCTTTTTACGTTGTATATAAATTCCCTCGAAGATAGCTTGCTAGTTGCTTCTCCAGATACCCCTCGGATTGATGGTATTTCTATACCTGTACTGCTTTATGCGGATGATACTGTTTTGCTGGCCCGGACTCCGCTCGGTCTCCAAAGATTATTGAATTCCTTTGGGAATTTTATGAATTCCTTGGACCTTGTGGTTAACAACGGTAAATCTCATGTTATGGCACTGGGGAAGGGGAAAAATCATTTTAAAACGTGTTATTGCAATGGTGCCGTTATCTCCAGTGTGAAAGTTTTTACCTACTTGGGAGTTGTCTTTGATGAAAAGGGCACTTGGGCATCCCAAGTAGCCACTAAGGTGAAAGCGGTACGTAGCTCCTCGGCTGCCATATTGGGCTTTGCAAAACGGTTGGGAGGGAAACCTTGTGAGGCTATTTTAAAAATTTACCAAGCAAAAACTGTCTCAATAGCTAGGTATGGGGCTGCTATATGGGGGTATACCAACCCGGAACCTATCCAAATAGAAGAGAATACATTTTTTCGTGCACTCCTAGGCCTTCCACAATCCACTGCGACACATTCGATCCATCTCGAACTAGGGACGGGATATATTTCAGACACTATAAAAATAGCCCCACTTCTGCTATGGATCAGAACCTGGCTGAATCCGGACCTTACTCTGAACCATAAGATTCTGAAAGACTGTTGCAAATTAGACAACTGGAAGGGAATCAAGTGGCTGTCTTATATTAAATCAACTTTTAAGGAACTGGGACGCCCTGAGCTTTTTTCTAAACCTGATGGACTTTGTAAAGATGATATAATGTGGGTCAAGACATATTTTATTAAGCACTGCGAGGTTGAGCGTGAATTCCATGAGTATAGTAAACCTTCAGTTAGGGCTCACCTCTTGCTTAGTTCAACTATGGCTATGCACCCATATTTGTCAACTGTCTCTAATTTTTATCACAAATGGCTTCTGACTAAGTTCCGATTCAATCAGATCCACCTAATATTAAGTGTCCCACAGGGTTGGTGTAGGCCGGAAGATGGGGTCCCCTGTAGATGTGATGAATTTTCTGTTCAAGACACGATGCACTTTATGTTTTTTTGCCCACTGTACCTTGACGCTAGGAAAAGGTTTATCCTGCCTATTATGAGAAAGAATGCTTTCGTCCAAGTCAAACCCGCTCTAATGTTTTTACAACTAATGGAATCACCTACAATTATGTTTTATGTAGCTAGCTTTTTAGTAGCCTCTATTAGGCTAAGGAGGGTCGGATTGGCTGTTTTAGAGGTAATCAATTAGTCTTATAAATTGTACCACCGGTTTAATTTATGAATTTTATACCTTTTTAATCATGTATTGGATGGAGTGTTAAATTGTTGTTGATTGTATTGTACACTTTTATGATTTTAATTAATCGAATAAAGTGGTTTTGAAGTTGAAGTTGAAAGTTGCGACAAGCCAGAAAAAGGGAAGGGGAGTCCATCGACGCGTTCCACACAAGACTAAGGGAACTAGCAAGCATGCATCTTTTCGACGAAAGGGCTGTGGAGGAGATTAGAGCCCAACTCATCCAGGGACTGCACAGCATAGTCATATGGGGGCTCATATTAAAGCAGCCGAAAATTCCCCTAAATGACATACAGGTCATGGCCAGGACGCATGACCTGTCGGCAGCAAGGGGAGACTAAATGGACCTGGCGCTGACACGCACAACCAAGAAATAATAATAATAATAATAATGGGTCTTGTAGAGCGCAATGGTGACGCACAACGGCGTGTCCCCGCGCTGAGAGTGTGAGCGTGTTCAGAGGGAGTCCTGCGGGGAGGGCCACTATCTGGTGTACAGATATGTTTTCAGCTTGGCTCTGAAGATAAGCTCTGATGGTTCCAGACGCAGTGCTACTGGAAGTTTATTCCAGCATGATGCGGCGAGGTACCTGAAGGACCTGCCACCCATCCTTGCTCTGGACACCTTTGGGATAGTTAGGCGCCCTGAACCAGAGGATCTCAGCGCGCGGGATGGCTCGTATTGTGTCAGGAGACCCTGAAGAGGAGGGGGTGCCCTGCCATTAATGATCCGGTGACAGGTGCAGAGGGCCTTGAATTCTACCCTGCTCCTGACCGGAAGCCAGTGCAAGGCTTGGAGCGCGGCTTTGGAGGCTGATCTTCTAGGAAGTTTGAGAACTAGCCGAGCAGCGGCATTTTGCAGGACCTGTAAGCGGCTCAGATTCTTCTCGGGGATACCTAGATAGAGAAGGTTGCCATAGTCCATCTTGGACGTGACTAAAGCATGCACTAATGTTCGGCGGGCTCTAACGGGAAGGAGCTCCAAAACCTTCCTGAGAGTCTTAAGGATCCCGAAACAGGTGCCGACCACCCGGTTGACCTGGGGGCCAAAGGTAAGATCGGAGTCGAACCAGACACCTAAATTCCTCGCCTCCAGGCAGGGGGTAGGTGTTGGTCCCAAGCAAGGAGGCCACCACGCCGACGTCCACGCCGCCCGGTCTCCCCCTACCACCAGCACCTCAGTCTTGTTGCCGTTAAGTTTAAGGCAGTTGGCAGACATCCAGGCAGCAAGATCTTGCATGCATGCTCTGAAGATGTCCGCCGCAAGGCCGGGAGTACGCGATAGGGAGATGACCAGCTGCGTGTCGTCGGCGTATGACACCATGCGCAGACCGTAGCTCTCCACTATGGAGGCGACCGGGGCCACATATAGATTAAAAAGCGTTGGGCTTAGGGACGAGCCCTGTGGAACCCCCTGATCCAGTGCCATTCGCCTGGAGTAGCAGTCACCCTGCCTGACTTGGAAACCACGGCCCGAGAGGAACGACTGAATCCATTTTAGCGCTGCGTCACCCATCCCTGCTTTGTTCAGACACTGTAGCAAGGTGGAATGTGCTACAGTGTCGAACGCAGCGCTGAGGTCCAGCAGGATCAGGGCCATAGTGTGGCCCTCGTCGGCCCCCTGTCTGATGGATTCGGAAGCCATAAGGAGTGCTGACTCAGTCGAGTGTCGAGGTCTGAATCCAAACTGGGTGGCGTGAAGGAGATTAGACTCTTCCACAAACTGCATTAACTGCTGGTTCACCAACTTCTCCGCCACTTTCGAGAAGTAGGGAAGAGCGTGACCATCAAAACGGAGCGGGCCGATGCCATCATGACACGAGACAAAGGGAGCAGGCTGCGGGACCGCCCGGCGCAGACCCAGAGAGGCCATTGCAGGTACAGTGGGCACGAAGGACATCCACCACATGCGTGCCCTGCTCAAGGGAAGACGTGCACCAACTGTGGCATCCCGAACCATTTTGCATCCGTGTACAGACAGAGGGGCCCATGCAATGACGGCAGAGGGACCAGGCCCATGCAAAAGCTCGTAAGACAGCTGTCGAGTGTGTCCCTTGTATCCTCCTAAGGGGGGAGAAAGAGTGAATGAACCACCCAATGAGCGGACGACTCATTCACAGAGGAAGATGAAGGAGAGACGTACCTAGTGTCGTTCACGCAGTTACTGAAGAAAAGGAGAAGGCCACAGCCCAAGTGTACAGTAAAAATCGCCGGATCGGAAGTGAGTACGGTGATCAACACCGGCGTGTCGGTAAATGTCATGGGGATCCATCAATATAACCGGCTGAGGCCCAAACCAGAACTTAAACCAATCCAGGACGAACATATTTGCATATGGAAGCCACTCACCCCTGCCCCTCTGCGGCAAGATGACAATGCCGATACGCTCAGAAGACCACGAGATCGTGACCGACATTCACATCATCAACCAAGAGGCCGACACACTACTAAGCAGCCACGCTGCAGAAGATCTAGGGCTGGTAGTGTTTGCAAGGAGTGTGCAGGCGAACCCAACCAAAGAGCTGCTAGACCAATTCGCTGGCCTGTTCCAAGGGTTAGGATGGGTCAAGAAGGCCCCCGTCAAGCTACACATTGACCCGTCAGTCACACCTACAGCACTATGACACAGGAAGATTCCTTTCCACCTCAGGCCGCTGGTGGAACAAGAGCTGCAAAAGCTAGAAGACCAAGGAGTCATCGAAAAAGTCTCCGGGCCCACACCGTAGGTATCACCCATGGTGATAGCCGAGAAGCCCTGGCAGCCAGGAAAGATCCGGCTATGTATAGACATGATGCGCCTCCCCAACAAAGCCATCCGGTTTGAACATCACATCACACTAACGATGAATGACATAGTGGCCGACGTCAATGGATCCCGTTGGTTTTCAAAATTGGACCTGAATGCAGGCTTTCATCAGCTAGTCCTAGACAAAGAGAGCCGCTACATCACCATGTTCAGTACCCACCTGGGGCTAAGAAAGTATAAACGCCTCAATTTTGGATTATCATCGGCAGCAGAGGTGTTCCAGGACACCGTGTGAGAAATCCTGTCTAGCCTGCCAGGGGTGTTGAACGTGAGTGATGATATCCCCATCCACTCGGAAACCGCGGACGAACACTGCTGCCACCTAAGGGCTATATTGAAGCAGTTACAAGACCATGGCATCACCCTGCACCGGGAGATGTGCCTCTTCTTCCAAAAGCAGATAGAGTTTTTTGGATACCTATTCACTCAGGAAGGCATCCAAGTGGACACGCGGAAGACCCAAGCGATCAAGGACGCCCCAGTGTCAGACGTACAAAGCTTCCTCGGGATGGCCACGTACTGTGGCTAATTCATCTCTGACCTTGCCACCACTGCAAGCCACTCCGGAACCTCACCCGAGCAGACGCAATGTGGAAACTCTGGAAGAGAAGGCATTCCAAAAAATCAAGACCACTCTGCTCGACCACACCAACCTGGTGTACTTCGACCCTGCCAAGCAGACAGCAATACTAGTTGACGCTAGCCCCGTAGGTCTCGGGGCAGTGCTAACCCAGGAGCAGGAGCCAGGTAGATGGGCAGCTCTGGCGTACGCCAGCAAAGCGCTCTCGCCCACGGAAAGGCGCTATGCACAGATCGAGAGGGCAGCCCTGGCTATCCGCTGGGCATGCCGTCATTTTCACTTGTACGTCTGCGGCCAACTGACCACCAGCCACTGGTACCACTCTTCAGAGGGTCAGCGCCACACCCACCCCCGAGGATCGAGCGATGGGCCATCGGACTATAGCAATACAAAATGGAAGTAGCCTACCGCCCAGGTGCCAAAAACCCAGCCAACTTCCTATTGAGACATCTGGCACCCCAAGAGGGTCAAGGGGAGGAGGCAGACCTCGAGGCGTTTGCAGCCCACCTGAACATGGTCTCAACCATCACGAGCCCAAAAGCCCTGACAATGGAGGACATTGCCAGTGCAGCGGTGAACGATCCTTTGATCACCAAGGTACGTGCAACTGTACCAGGAGAACACTGACACCAGTTCTTGCAATCAGCCAATAATTGGACTGGACCTGAGAGGGAGTGCCTCATGAAAATGCGGAGGATCAGAAACGATCTAAGTATAACTCAAGGGGGGATTCTGCTACGAGGGTCCCAAATCATTATACTGGTGGCCCTGCAACACCAGGCAACCCAACTGGCTCACGGAGGACACCAGGGAGTTGAAAAGATGAAGGCCCGGTGTACTGCTCGATTTTTCCGGCCTTTTCTTGCGTTAAAGAATAACTAGTGTGACTTCAGTCTCTTTCCATCCAAGTCTAAGGGTTAGAGTAGTGTATAGAGCCTATTTATTAGGCACTTCGACATGATCCTGTGTCCTTCCCCATAGATTAGGGCTTGCACACATATCCTAGGGGATAGATTCGTTAGTCTTAGGGATAGCCTGCCCTGTAGTGAGGGTATTTCATGGAGCCGTGCTGAATTCAGGCCTGGTAGGCCTCAAACGGGGGAGACTCCATCTTTCTTTCTGCTCCAGCAGCTTGAGATGCTTCTAGGTTAAAGGGGATGTTTTAGTTATGAGGTGTTATTCGCTTGGAGAGAACCGGTTCAGACCGGCCCTTATCGAAGGATTGTATTTTTCTTCATGCCGAAGACGCTACATCAGGCCGGCCGGCTGGGAAAGTGTCCTTGGCACGGGGAGGTACAAGAATTTGGTGGGCGGCAGGTTACGGGCTGGAATTTTCCATGAGAAAATGCACCTCTATATTAGTGAAAGTCTGAGGCAGATACTGGCACTTATTCTTTCAATCCATAGGCGGCACCTAGCCGTTAGCAGAAAAGCTACTACTTATTCCAGGGAAGACAGATGACAAACTTGAGGGCGGAGAAAGACCAAGAGACAGATACTCTTCTAGCAGAATTGCCAGAGAGGAGAGAGTAGCCGATGAGGAAGAGGTCCCAGTGACTCGGAGAAGGGAGCTACGGAGGTGTGATCTCCAGGCGAGCCGAGGCACAGACGAGAAGGGAACCTAGATGACCATCGAGTGCAGGCTACACACGACTAAGGTGATGTCGACCCCTTTTTTATTAGAGTGTACAACCTAATCTTTCACTTTTCTTTACAGGTTATGTGTTACACAGTAATGTTATGTGCTTGCGTATATGATATATAATAAAGTCAGTTTGTAGTGAATCAACATGTGCTGCGTGTTCTTGTATAAGAGGGTAGCCTATTCTTATAGTCAGCTGTGACTTGACATGAACAGATGTTAACCCTGATCAGGTAAGTGGTAACTGAATAAGGGAGAGAGGAGCCCCTCGAACCAGAGAACAGGTTGTGCTCAAACTGGCAGTTCTTGTGTGATCTGATAAATAGTAACACTGATTCCCTTGTTGTATGTTATGGTGATCATAGGATGAACTCGTGCTAAGGCTGCCGTCTGGGTAGGAAGTCCTGGGTCCATCTAGGACCGCGAGGCTGAGGCTGCCGTCTGGGTAGGAAGTCCTGGGTCCATTTAGGACCGCGAGGCTGAGGCTGCCGTCTGGGTAGGAAGTCCTGGGTCCATCTAGGACCGCGAGGCTAAGGCTGCCGTCTGGGTAGGAAGTCCTGGGTCCGTTTGGGACCGCGAGGCTAAGGCTGCCGTCTGGGTAGGAAGTCCTGGGTCCGTTTGGGACCGCGAGGCTAAGGCTGCCGTCTGGGTAGGAAGTCCTGGGTCCGTTTGGGACCGCGAGGCTAAGGCTGCCGTCTGGGCAGGAAGTCCTGGGTCCGTTTGGGACCGCGAGGCTAAGGCTGCCGTCTGGGTAGGAAGTCCAAGGTCCGTTTGGGACCGCGAGGCTAAGGCTGCCGTCTGGGTAGGAAGTCCTGGGTCCGTTTGGGACCGCGAGGCTAAGGCTGCCGTCTGGGCAGGAAGTCCTGGGTCCGTTTGGGACCGCGAGGCTAAGGCTGCCGTCTGGGTAGGAAGCCCTGGGTCCGTCTGGGACCGCGAGGCTAAGGCTGCCGTCTGGGTAGGAAGTCCTGGGTCCGTCTGGGATCGCGAGGCCGCCACTTGTATTATAAGAGGTCTTGGTATATATAGTAGGAATTCCCTGTCCTTAGGTGGTATATATATATATATAGTTACTTATTGTGAATAGGCCCTAGGGAGGGGGTAACGTTCTGGCTGGGTTAGAGAGGCTCTGTTGAGCGGGTTCTATCTGATCCGACAACCCAAGCAGAACATTTGGCGTCACGAACCGTTTTCGAAACCTGTGTGCGTCGTGTTGTCTCGTGTTTGCTTTCGGCGTGTGCGTGGTTTTGTTTGTATATTATTTGTAGTATAATTGTGTGTATAGTTTTTCTTCTTCTTTCTTTTCTTTTTCTTTCTTTTCTTCTTTCTTTTTCACAATGTTTTCTAGAAAGTCAAAATCTACTTTTAAGTTGCCCGTTGATATTCCCGGATGGGATTCAACGCCTTATGAAGCCTTAGCCCGTGAGTGGGCTGATTCTACTGGTTTGAGTGAGAATTGGAATTCTTCTTTGGAGCTGGCGGAGCCGGCTAATGTGATTACTTGTTTACAGAAGGCACCCATCTCGAAGGGTGAGGAGATTCCCATTTTGGGGCGCAGAGGTTGGATTGTTCTGTCTGCGTACAGGATTCTGCATGAGAGGTTGTTGAAGCTACAGATCTCTCTTAAGGATGTTGAAGCGCACTTTGTTGAGATTCAGAATTCTCATACTTTGTTGCGGTGTCAAAATAAGTTGCTTGCTGACAAACTTGAGACTTACCAGACTATTGCCGAGAGGGCGGCTGTGCGAATTGCCCGTTATAAATACAAAAATCGGCGCGGCCGGGTTTCGACGCGAAAGGTGCGTCTGGTCGTGGCGAAAGCCGGACTGGATTGGAATCCTGATGAATGGGATGGTAATATCTGGAATTCGAGTGATTCTTGTTCCTCGGGTGAGGAATCTGTTAAGTGCGAGTCCTCCCGCTCCCGCCATGATTGTAAGCCTGCTTCTCGCACCCCTGATGGTGCACCCCGTGATTGCGCTCGTCCTTCGAGTGGGGTTGATGCTTCTTCCACTGGTTGTTCCTCTACGTGTACTGGTCGAGCTCCTTGTGATGCTCACCCCGCGGTCTCGGTGCATCCAGTTTTTCGTCGGAAATTGCAGCAGTCTCCTGCTGCTCCGCAGGGTATTTCTTTAGACTCTATAGAGGACTTTACTCAACAGGAAATTAGTGATATTTTGCAGCGATTTCGGCAGCGAGCTGGTGAGACATTACTCACATGGATGGTGCGCCTTTATGAACTGGGCGCTGCTGGCATTATGTTGGATAATGGTGATTGTTTGAAGTTTTGTTCCTTGAGCTCGGATTCTACTGTACAGGATCATTTTCGTAACTATAATGGTGGTGGTCAAATTTCTTTACTTCAATTGGCGACTGAGGGTTGTAATACCCTACTGAGTCTGATTGGCCTGTGAATGACAAACAGTGGTATACTTTGCGCGACGCTGCACAACGTCTCAAAGAAGAGGTGATGAAAACGGCGATTTTTCTAGGTACTGCTGACAGGTTGCTTGATGGTTCGTTGACATCTTCTGTGCGGAATCGTATTATTCGTTCTTCCCCTGTTGCTTATAAGCAGGTCATGATGACTTTATTGATTAATCAAACTGGTAACGTGTTATCTACAGTACTGGAATCGGTACGCCAACTCGGTGAGTTAGGCGAGTGGTTTAAACCTGAACGTCAGTCCCGGCCTGACACTCGTACTCCTGGTGACAATAAACTTACTAGACGTGATATCTTTTCTGGTCTTCTGGCCGATGGTGTGCGGAGGGAGGACATTGACGGTGAGACAACTGCTCGTTTGTGAGAGTTGTTTCGCAAACGTGGCTTGGATCGGAAGGAGGGTGCCCGGCGTGTTCGGATGTCTGAGTGTGATCGCGGTGGTTCTGACGGTAGCGGTGATGACGACCGCCGTGGGCGCTCTGTTCGTTGTGATGACCGACGTTATGTACGTGATATGTCCCCCCGTCGAGAGAGAGACAGAGAGAGAGAAGAGGAAAGAGAGAGGGGAAAAAATGATTATATTTACAGCAGACGTAGAGATGATAGGGATCAATCCCCTGAGTTGAGGAGGAGAGAGGATCGTCATAATCTGGCCGATCGAAACCAGCACTGTACTGCAGAAGACACGAATCCATTTCGTACTGGGAATGGATATGAACAGGAGGTACCGATACCTAAGAAGCGTGAGAGTCTTTATCCTGATTTATCCTGGTACACAGAATGCAGTAAACATGACTAGGAAATAGGTCAAGCTCCAGTACACAGATGGGCTCACAGAGATAATAGACCCTATGTAGATATTGAAATTTATTGGAGACATCGTAATATCCAAAGGGCCCGAGCATTGGTAGATACAGGAGCGGAGGCCACTCTTATTCATGGTAAATCAAAGAAGTTTAAAGGTCAGCCTTTTACAATTACCGGATTAGGTGGAAAGGAAACTCCCGCAATTCAAACATTACTTGAAATGAGAATAGGTAGAATTCCTAGAAAAGAATACTCTGTACTAGTGGTGCCTCTCTTGGAATTCATAATTGGAATAGATATTTTGAAAGGAATGACTTTGCATTTAGATGATGGATGTTACCAATTTGGAACTACGCATTATATATCGTCCAGGCCTATACGGGTTGGTCGTTTACGAATGCCCCCCATAAAAGTTCCTCAGGCTACAAAAGTGGTTTGTCAGAAGCAGTATCGTATTCCGGGTGGTCATGAGGAGATTAGTACCACTATTCAGGAGTTGGTGGATGCAGGTGTTATAGCCCCAGTTACTTCTGCTTGGAATAATCCTGTTTGGCCTGTACGTAAAAGTGATAATTCTTGGCGTATGACTGTTGATTATCGAGAATTGAACAAACACACACCCTCTTTGACCGTTGCAGTACCGGATGTTATTACCCTAATTGAAAGAATCCAAAAACATCCGGGTACATGGTATGCGTCAATTGATATTGCTAATGCTTTCTTTTCGATTCCGATTGCCCCTGAGTGTCAGGAACAGTTCAGTTTTACGTGGAATGGGCGTCAAATGACGTTTAGGAGTCTTCCTCAGGGCTATGTGCATAGCCCTACTATATGTCACCGGCTGGTGGCAGAGCATTTGGCTGAGGTAGCGGTTCATCCACAGGTTCAGATGTGTCATTATATTGATGATGTTTTGATCCAAGGCGAAACACAAGAGGAAGTTCAGACCCAATTGGACAGAGTCATTGGGTGCCTGCGTGAGAAAGGTTGGGAAATCAATCCGGATAAACTACAAGGCCCGTCCCAGGCTGTGAAATTTTTGGGTATTAATTGGCATGAAGGGCACCGTGAAGTGATCCCTCAGGTTAAACTGAAAATTCTTGATTTTGCAGTTCCAAGGAATAGGAAAGAAGCCCAAAGCTTCATTGGTTTATTTGGTTTTTGGCGTCAGCATATTCCTCATTTGAGTCAAATATTGGCCCCCTTGTACCGTGTCACCCGTAAAAAGAATGCGTTTGATTGGGATACACCACAGCAAGATGCGTTCGACCTAGCAAAAGAGGCAATTCAACATGCTTTGGATTTATGGCCCGTACGTGATGGGGAGGTAGATTTAAATGTGTCTGTACAGGGCCTTTATGCGAATTGGAGTTTGTGGCAGAAGCAAGGCAGGAGTAGAGTGCCGTTGGGTTTCTGGACCAAAAAGTTACCTGATGCTAGTGAGCGTTATACACCCTTTGAGAAACAGTTACTTGCATGTTATTGGGCTCTGGTGGATACCGAGCAATTGACTTTGGGACATGATATAGTTTTGCGACCTGAGATTCCTATTATGCAGTGGGTTATGAGTTCGCCAAAAACTCACCGCATTGGACACGCTCAAGAGGCGAGTGTGATTAAATGGAAATGGTATATACAAGACAGGGCACGTGTGGGACAGAAAGGAGTTGCATCTTTACATGAGCAGGTGGCGCGAGCGCCATCGACTGAGACTGAGAGTGTATGTTCCGTACCTTTAGTACAGGAGTCTCCTGTCAAGTGGGGTAGACCCTTTGATGATTTGTCCGCGGAGGACAGGAACCATATCTGGTTTACGGATGGTTCAGCAAGGTTCATAGGGCCGAAACGGCACTGGAAAGCGGTGTCCTATAATCCGGTCACGCAGAAACTGCTGAGCACAACTGGTGAAGGTAAGAGCAGCCAATTTGCTGAATTGTATGCTGTTTATCAAGTCCTGAAACAAGAATTACCCGGCACATGTCATATTTTCACCGACTCTTGGTCTACTGCCAATGGACTGGCAGTTTGGTTACCGACTTGGCATTCCCATAATTGGGAATTGCATTCAAAACAGTTGTGGGGAAAAGAGTTATGGCAAGAGATTTGGGAGATGCTCCCACAGAGTACTGTTACAATCTTCCATGTGGATGCTCACACCCCTATAGATTCTCTTGACAAAGTTTTTCATAACATTGCAGATGAGAAATCTAAAATTGCTGAGGCAGTGGTGGACAGGCAAGATTCTGATATGGCGGGATTGGCGAAATGGGCCCACCAGAAGGCACGACATTTTGGAGAGAAAGCCACTAGCAGGTGGGCTGCTGATCGAGGAATTTATATTCCCTTAGATTTGATCAAGAATGTTATTTTACGTTGTCCCATTTGTCAGCATATCAGACAGCGCAAAGTGCCCCAAATTGTTAAAGGTCATTTACATCGCGGGAAACTGCCCGCTCAAATTTGGCAAATTGATTACATTGGTCCACTTCCCATGAGCAGGAATTGTCAATATGTTTGCACTATTGTTGATACATACAGTGGCTTGTTGGTAGCCCTTCCCTGTAAGCAAGCTACCCAATTGAATACCATTAAAACATTGGAATTGATTATCATGTATTATGGTGTGCCATTCCAAATTCAATCTGACAATGCATCCCATTTTCGTGGAAGATTGGTACAGGAATTCTGTGTGGAAAACAATATTGACTGGGTGTTTCATGTCCCGTACTATCCACAGGCCTCAGGTCTTGTGGAGAGATTGAATGGTCTGCTGAAGGGGCAGCTGCGTAAACTAACTGATGACAAATATAAGAATTGGCGAGACTTTTTGTCCCAAGCACTATTAATTTTGAATAATCGTCCTTTTCTAAATGCTGAATCTCCACTTATGCGTTTGTTCCCTCCGAATGTTAATGCTCAGCCAAATGAAATCAGAGAGACTGTGATGTACTGGGAGATTACTCCCGGAGCTTTGGCTCCATGTAGAGCGACCCCAGGGTCGGCAGGTTTAGACTTGCATGCCATGGATGACACCGTTCTAAAAGGTAAAGATCGGGTCATCATCGCGACCGGTGTTGGTGTTCATATACCACCCGGGAATTTTGGATTAATCGCCCCTAGATCGGGGCTGGCTGTAAAAGGCATTCAGGTACTTGGAGGGGTCATTGACAGCGATTATCAGGGAGAGATTAAGGTGCTCCTGCTAAATAGCAGTGAGGCTGATTTGCTGATCCATCGAACTGACCGAGTGGCTCAATTACTGATAATGCCTGTCTTCAGTGGTGGGATGGTAAAAGGCACTGCCCCAACTTTGCTAACTGTACGAGGCCAGAAAGGTTTTGGCTCCACAGATAACCCTGGGGCCAGGGTTTGGGTGCAGTCACCTAAGACTCCCCCTGAACAGGCAGAGGTCATCGCCACCGGTCATGATAATACCATTTTAGTTATGAGACCAGGGAAAGATAGCTGGGAAGCGGTCCCGGCTGACAAATGTTACTTACGAGAATGATTAATGCCAGTATTTGATTCTCTTTCAGATCATTCTTTGGACTGTCGCTGCAGGATGTGTCGTCGCAGGACTGTTTTCGGGTTGGTTCGACGAGAGAGGAGGACTCCCGTCAACCCCGGATGAGCTACGCGCCCGAGTGTCGCGTTCCTTCGCTGCGTGGGATTCGTCATCGAACTTTTGGACACTACTGGCGAAAAGGGTGACCGATGCCCCTCACTTTTGTTTGACGCCGATGAGATCTGTACATGACATCCTAGCGACCTGTCTGGTTGCTGTCCCTGCTTCACTGGAAACCCTAACTAATATTTTCAACATTTCGAAGGCTCGCCCCAATGTTCTTCTGGGCGATTTTGCCACCCATACGTATTGCCCCTAATGTACTGAACTACCGGACAGGATACCCCCCGTCCAATCCCAAATAGTTACCTATAATATCACACAAGGTGATATATGCTTTTTTCTTACATGTAATCCTAGTGCAATTTCTGAATGTCTACATTTGAAATTGAAAGGTGCTACTTCCTTCACCTTTCATGAGCGAACTTTGTGCTTTCAAAGGACACCGAAAACATGTGCTTCGGTCATGAACAATATGACTTGCAAGAGTTTGGTAGTTACCCCTAGTCATTATCGCACGATGTTGCTACCTGCCGGATGGCTTTTCTCATGTGGTAATACTTCTTGGCCATATGTCCCCGCGAATATTTCTGGTGGCCCCTGTGCTATTACAAGACTCAGTTTACTAATGTTCTCGTCACATCCGAATGCCAATTCTCGTGTGATTCGAGATGCAGTGATGTTACAGGAGGATTGTGACTCATCTTTGCATTTATATTCCAAGTCTGAATACCTTAGCCTGGCTATTTCAATTATTGGTGTTCCTGCTTTGGCGGTTTATAATGCTAAATCTATTGAGAAAATGGCCTGCTGGATGGTAAAATCCATTAATCATACTTCTACAGTCCTATCTGACATGCTGTTAGACGCCCAGGGTGAACGTAGAGCCATCTTGCAAAATAGAGCGGCCATTGATTATCTTTTGCTTAAACATGGACATGACTGCTCTGATTTTGAGGGTCTTTGTTGTTTTAACTTGTCTGATCATACACAATCTATTCGCGCCCACATTGACAGGTTACATGATTTGACGGAGGAAGTTAGAAAACACATTGACCAGGGCTGGTTTGACTGGCTCTTTAATTGGTTACCTGACCTGTATCTGTTACGTCGAATATTAGGAGGTATTCTAATTACCATCGCTGTTTTGATTTCTATTTGTTGCTTTATTCAGTGTATCCCTTCACTACTTCAATTCTGCACACTTGGTACTAGACATAGATCAGTTAGTTTTGTTTCATATTATTCTTCCACCGATGTTAGTTCTGTTTAATGAATGTATAATAGACTGAAGTCAAGGGTGAAATGTACTGCTCGATTTTTCCGGCCTTTTCTTGCGTTAAAGAATAACTAGTGTGACTTCAGTCTCTTTCCATCCAAGTCTAAGGGTTAGAGTAGTGTATAGAGCCTATTTATTAGGCACTTCGACATGATCCTGTGTCCTTCCCCATAGATTAGGGCTTGCACACATATCCTAGGGGATAGATTCGTTAGTCTTAGGGATAGCCTGCCCTGTAGTGAGGGTATTTCATGGAGCCGTGCTGAATTCAGGCCTGGTAGGCCTCAAACGGGGGAGACTCCATCTTTCTTTCTGCTCCAGCAGCTTGAGATGCTTCTAGGTTAAAGGGGATGTTTTAGTTATGAGGTGTTATTCGCTTGGAGAGAACCGGTTCAGACCGGCCCTTATCGAAGGATTGTATTTTTCTTCATGCCGAAGACGCTACATCAGGCCGGCCGGCTGGGAAAGTGTCCTTGGCACGGGGAGGTACAAGAATTTGGTGGGCGGCAGGTTACGGGCTGGAATTTTCCATGAGAAAATGCACCTCTATATTAGTGAAAGTCTGAGGCAGATACTGGCACTTATTCTTTCAATCCATAGGCGGCACCTAGCCGTTAGCAGAAAAGCTACTACTTATTCCAGGGAAGACAGATGACAAACTTGAGGGCGGAGAAAGACCAAGAGACAGATACTCTTCTAGCAGAATTGCCAGAGAGGAGAGAGTAGCCGATGAGGAAGAGGTCCCAGTGACTCGGAGAAGGGAGCTACGGAGGTGTGATCTCCAGGCGAGCCGAGGCACAGACGAGAAGGGAACCTAGATGACCATTGAGTGCAGGCTACACACGACTAAGGTGATGTCGACCCCTTTCTTATTAGAGTGTACAACCTAATCTTTCACTTTTCTTTACAGGTTATGTGTTACACAGTAATGTTATGTGCTTGCGTATATGATATATAATAAAGTCAGTTTGTAGTGAATCAACATGTGCTGCGTGTTCTTGTATAAGAGGGTAGCCTATTCTTCTAGTCAGCTGTGACTTGACATGAACAGATGTTAACCCTGATCAGGTAAGTGGTAACTGAATAAGGGAGAGAGGAGCCCCTCGAACCAGAGAACAGGTTGTGCTCAAACTGGCAGTTCTTGTGTGATCTGATAAATAGTAACACTGATTCCCTTGTTGTATGTTATGGTGATCATAGGATGAACTCGTGCTAAGGCTGCCGTCTGGGTAGGAAGTCCTGGGTCCATCTAGGACCGCGAGGCTGAGGCTGCCGTCTGGGTAGGAAGTCCTGGGTCCATTTAGGACCGCGAGGCTGAGGCTGCCGTCTGGGTAGGAAGTCCTGGGTCCATCTAGGACCGCGAGGCTAAGGCTGCCGTCTGGGTAGGAAGTCCTGGGTCCGTTTGGGACCGCGAGGCTAAGGCTGCCGTCTGGGTAGGAAGTCCTGGGTCCGTTTGGGCCCGCGAGGCTAAGGCTGCCGTCTGGGTAGGAAGTCCTGGGTCCGTTTGGGACCGCAAGGCTAAGGCTGCCGTCTGGGCAGGAAGTCCTGGGTCCGTTTGGGACCGCGAGGCTAAGGCTGCCGTCTGGGTAGGAAGTCCTGGGTCCGTTTGGGACCGCGAGGCTAAGGCTGCCGTCTGGGTAGGAAGTCCTGGGTCCGTTTGGGACCGCGAGGCTAAGGCTGCCGTCTGGGCAGGAAGTCCTGGGTCCGTTTGGGACCGCGAGGCTAAGGCTGCCGTCTGGGTAGGAAGCCCTGGGTCCGTCTGGGACCGCGAGGCTAAGGCTGCCGTCTGGGTAGGAAGTCCTGGGTCCGTCTGGGATCGCGAGGCCGCCACTTGTATTATAAGATGTCTTGGTATATATAGTAGGAATTCCCTGTCCTTAGGTGGTATATATATATATATAGTTACTTATTGTGAATAGGCCCTAGGGAGGGGGTAACGTTCTGGCTGGGTTAGAGAGGCTCTGTTGAGCGGGTTCTATCTGATCCGACAACCCAAGCAGAACACCCAGATGCGAGAAAAGGTGTGGTTCCCGGGTCTCGAGGTCCAGGTGGAAGAAGGCGTGAGAAGATGCCCAGCCTGCCAGTTAACCAGTGCCCCAGAAAGACCTGCACCCATCCAGACGGAAGAGCATGGGAAGGTCCCGTGGGAGAAGGTGAGCATCGATTTGGGGAATTTTCCCGATGGCCGGGCGACCATGGTCATAATCGATAGCTACTCCAAATACCCCCTGGTAGAAGTCGTCAGTTCCACCGCATTCTCCTGGGTTGCCCCGGTGCTCGAGAAGACCTTCGCACTGTTCAGATACCCAGAGGAGATCAAGAGTGACAATGGGCCTCCGTTCCAGGGGAACAAATTCCACGACTTCATGCAGCACCACGGCATACGTCACCGCTGTATCACTCCACAGTGGCCACAGGCCAACGGAGAGGTTGAGAGGTGTATGAGTACCCTCAACAAAACTCTGCAGATTGCTGTGGCAGAAAATGTGGACCCCGAGCGACACCTTTAGCTATTCCTCTGAGAATATAGAAGCCACCCCCACAGCACCACCCGATGTACACCATGGGCGTTGATGTTCAACGGGGGCCGCTGGGACACCCTCCCTATTTACCCAGGGTGGACCCCACCTCCATACAGTGAAGAAGGTGCCCTCAAGCAGAGAGAGAAGCAAAATCTCACTGCCAGCCGGACCAGGAGAGCAGCACCCCGAGAAGTGCAAAGAGGGGACATGGTGATAATGGAAGATTGGAGGCCAGGAGGAAAGTTCAGAACGAGGCACGAGCCGGGCCATTGGGCAGTGGTCGGTGTAAAAGGGACCAGGATAACAGTAGAGAAGAGGGAGAGAACGTGATGCTAAATATCTCCTGGTTTGAAAGAGTACCCGCACCCCTCTCCAACATGCAAGCTGACAGTATCCAGGATGCCGGAGGAAGCAACGGAACAGAGCAAGAGGAGGTCTCCCTAAGCGCAGTACCGCCAACGAGCCAGGAGGAACACGGCGAAATGCACCAAGAAGCAGAGCCACCAACAGCAAGAGACTCGGAGGCTACCACAATGGCATCTGAACCACCGAGATCCGGTTTTGGTACCCGGGGTGGTTACCTCAGTACGGACTGAGAGACAATCCCAGACCCAGCTCCTGTCTGAAGGACTGTGTATGCTGAGTAAGGATGTAGAAGTGGACCTCAGCTAGGCCTACCAGTGCAAGGGGTTCGCCCTTCTCTGCACAGAGTCCTCAGACCAATAGGAAGAAGTTGGCACAGAAACTGGAATAGAAAATACAAAGTTTAATAAACCTCATGAGGTGGAACTACATTCACACAGCACCCTTCGGTGAAGTAGCACACTGAACAGAAAGAGCATGGTCCTTTTATACCCACACAGGGGCTGAAAAAAGGCGGGACAAGTACACATGAGAAGAGTTATGCACATAGATGGTCATACAGAAACTGCACAGTCGACAAGTAGGAGGAGTTAACAGTTTGCCAATGCTAGTAAACACATCCTGACAGTTACATACTACTAACAGCTGTAAACTCAACTGGGCATGTGCGAAGGTAGAAGATACTAAATATAGTTTGTTTCTAGGCAGATTACAAGAGCAGTTAACACTAAAGGAGGACAAAGCACATGGTGAGCACATGGCAAACAAAATGGCTGCCAGAAATACAAAATGGATTCCAGAAAATGGACAAGATAGCCTCTAAATACTAGATGGATTCCGCTAATGCTAATCCAATCGCAGCCAATTTACAACAAGGAGAAGGTGGGCTTCCAGCAAAAGGGAAACGGACTAAGTTGGGATCGAATGTAATGATTGAGCGGTCTCGCATATTGTCCCGGCTATGGCCGGATGTGTCGCACCCACGCTTCATGCTGCCGGGCGGAGCGCGGAGCAATAAAGGAAGGGGCGTGCCCGGTGATGGGCAGTCAACACCCAGACTCCAAAACGGTGTGGTGTGTATTTGTTTGCAAGCGCGTGCCTAAGCCAGCACGCTCAGTGCCCTGCAGACAAGGGGCCTACAGTCTAGAAGGAGGTCACCTGGGGGGCACTGGCAAAGATTTTGCCACCGGGCAGCACCAGCACTAAAGCCGGCCCAGTTCAGCTTAGGTTGAAAATCCGGAAGTATGATCATGTTCCCGATGCACATCACTTCCAGCACCAGCTCGTCAGTAAGCAGCAGATCCATTTCAAATGTTATGCCTCGTTCAGCCGTCCTTCTGCACAGATGCAAAGTTTCTGTTCACCCTTATTATCGCTCCTCAAGTGCACATGCCTTGTCTCTGATCAGGGTAGCTGCACCTGTTAAGAAACTTAACATTTCAAAAAGATTCCTGTGGACAGTGTCCTTTACAGTTCTCGCACTTCTCCCTTGCCGGCGACAATAGATCTCTTACTCCTTGTTTTTAAAGCTCTTGTGCTAACTTTCTTGCCTCTTGTTCTCTCTCTCTGTTATCTGGCTGTTTTTTGTCTGTGGTGCTGTCCTAGGTCCATGATGCCGTTGGTGAAAGTCTGCACTTTATATATAAAGGAAAGGGGTCCAACAGCCGATGTATAACAGACTCCCTCATCGGGAACCAAGATACAACTGTGGTGAAGGCCCACAACTGTGATCTCACATGCTTCATTTATCTTACTCTGTGCTTCCTTTTCTTCTTTGATCCTCATTGGTTAGCCCCTGTGTATTTCCTGCATTTTGCTTCGATTTGCCTTTTGTGTAATTTTCGCAGACAGTGTCTAATGCGTGTTAGCAAAAACTGTTTGGTGGTTGCTGGTTTTAATTCCACGAATCCAAATGGCTCAAGTTTGAAATGGATGGGCCACTGGCTTCCTAATGCAATCATAATAATCTGCACCGTGGTACAAATTGTTATTTATTCGGTCCAAATGGCCATTTCGTCTCCATCCACTCAAAATGACATGACATCTCACACTAGTGTAATAAGCATTCAGTTTCATGAAGACACCAAAATGCCCCAAGGCACTAGAGCACTGTATATAAAATTAAAATCAAATCAAATCGTGAAGAGCTAAACATGACCTTTTGGCTCATGCTCAGATACCTTCACTTACTTTCCAGTGTGAGTTTTTAGTAGCCGTCTTGGCTTCAAAGTCTCCTGACAGCTTGAGTGAAGCCAATTGTATGTAATACCATCTGCATTCTGGTGTTTCTGTTTGACTGCCCTTCACCCCTTCCTATGCCAGTACATAGAGGAGATACATGGTCAAGGTGGAGATGTTTTTCATCCTCTCACCCTTTCATGGATTGTTATGTTTTATGTTTCTGCCTACATGTTATGTTATGTTATATTGTTGAGGCCAAACATGAACAATAATGTCTATAGCTCTAACAAAATGAACAGAAGTCAGAACTAAATTACTTGACGGGTGTCCTGGGAAAGCCACAAGGTCTTGCTTTTATGGGCTACTAAACACAACACAGGCCTGCACAAATACTGTTTGCGTGCTTTAGCACATTAAACCCAGTCATGTTGGCTTTGCCAATGCTGGGTGTCCTGAAAAAGACAACGCATTTTCGTGTACCAAGCTAAAAGATATTTTCCATTTGATCACCCCCTTTCTAGTAGCTATGACAAGTCCTTATGAAGGATTTGTGAAATTTGGGGGCCTTTGCGCAGACAGCAGTAGACACCTATCCTTAATGGCCTGAATATAGCACCAGATCTGGCTGGCTCTGCTGCTTAGGATCAGTGCAGGTGTAACCCTCCCTGGAGGAAAAACTCTTCCTGAGCCATAATTAGCAGGTGTGTGCGGCCACCACCGCCTCATCTGACGCCGACATACACTGGGGTTCCATCCACCTGAGGTCTACCCTCCAGAGATGCTGAGTGAGCTTTATCGACCGAGACAGACAGACCCTGGTTGCTTGTTTTGTTTCACTTCACTTATACAATGATGTACTAGTGTTGTAGAAACTTTCACGTGTGTGTGTGTGTGCGCGTGTGTGTGTGTGTATGAAGATTCTATGTGCTGAAAGTATGGTTTCTGCAGCAGTGAAAAAGCAAAAAAAAAAATGATTGTGTGATGCACACAATGCATGTATTAGATAAAGAATTCAATGTGTGATAATTCAGTCTACGTTTGACATGTAAAATAGTTTCTCAAACAGTGCAATGTAAGCAATACAGAATTATAATGCAAACATCTCACACAACTCGTAATGATACACCAAACACCAAAACGCATGTGGTGAGAGAGAAAGAAATCTCTAGGTGGTGTCAATGCCCACTCGATGTATATTTTAAATAATTGGTAAAATACATCGAGCGTAGACAACAGAGCTGTTAAATCGGCACTAAATATTGTGTACAAATTACTCATGTGCAGTCGCAGTAACTGCTCATAACCATTTTCCCGCTAATTTCTGAAGCACAAAAAGTGTGAATGAAAGAAACAACATTAAACTTGTATTAATCGGTTGAAGCATCTATTTTGTGGGTTGACTGATTCATGCCACTGGGAGCAGTGGTGCATCTGCTATGTGCTGTCATTGAGGTATTTCACTAGGTCAGTGGCACGTCTCCTGCGTGGGGCCATTGACACAGGATTTTAGGCACATTGATCCAAGTGTGTGTCACGAACATAACGCGCTTAAATACAGGTCAAGTCAAACTCTTTATTCGATTTATCAATGTGAATCATAAAAGCATATACAAATTCAGAATTATTAGAAACAACACAATTACCTCAAAATTGTAAGTACAACAAGGCAGGTCACACGTGCTTAAAATTCAATGGCAAGAGGAGGGGACGTATATACTTGTTTCAGGTTAGCAAATTTGAGACGAATAAAAACGATATGTAAAGTGTCAAGTGCAGCAGCCATATCACATGTGCAACTTGCAGGTTCTGACTATTTATGGCACCCAACTAAATGCTGAAGGAATACATTTAGATGAAAATAAGATCATAAATGTCTGTTCAAAACAGGCATATACAGTGTTAAATACAGTTCTAGTTGGCCTGGAGTTTTAATCATCACAAAACGTCTGCTCATGCTTTTCAGCCTGAAACGTTCCTCTCTTTTTCCTTGCACAAATGCACTAAACGCATCCTTGACCCATGCAGCAATCGCTTTACAAATTAGTTCTGGGCTAGCAAATAATTCAAGTCTTCCCAGGTCACACAAAACACCTTTGCCCTACTGTAACCAGGGGATTCGGTGAGTCTAGCCCCAAACAACCCTTCAAGCTCACTCTATTAAAATCTAATGATTCTTTTAACCAAATCGAAAACCATCAAATTATAGGATGAATTCCTATAAAATCTGAGATGAATCCTATATTCAGTTCCTCATGCACAATCTCTGCTGGTACAGTCTGTGGCAACCTTAGGATTCTATGAAGGAACTGATTTTCAACCACTTGGATGGTATGACTGGAATTGCAGCCCCAGATCTCCGAACCAAATGCCACTGTTGGAATGCATTTGGCTTTGTAGAGGTTCACTATAGATTTGACATGCAGTGGCCAAGTCGCCTCACAATGACGTCAATACTGTGCGCTACCCTATTAAAGGATTGCACATGAGCTCTCAAAAGGGGGTTTCAATTTAGATTAATTTTGATTCCGAAATAGGTGAACTTGTCCGTATGGCCAATGGATATACCAGTAGTTGAATGGGTTTTAGTTTTCTTGTTTTTTGGACCCAGTACCATTGTGTAGGTTTTAGATAGATTTGTTTTCAGCCCCAAATGGTCCATAAAATTGACAAAACGATCTATCAGACACTGCAGCCCATTAGCAGCGCATGTTATTAGAATGTTATCATCAGCATATAATAAAGCTGAGACCTTCCTGCTCCCTACCCTTGGCACATCCTTACATTGAGCTATTAAAAATGAATCTAACTGGTTAATATATAAAAGAAAAAAAAAAGAAGCTAAGGTACAACCCTGGCGGATTCCTTTACCCAGCTGTTAATACGAGGTATATTTGCTCTTGGCGCCAAATCTAACAGAGGCCTCCAAACCAGCATGCAGGTCGCACAAAAAGGCAATTAGCACTCGATCTACCCCCATGGCCGTCAACACAGCTCACAACCTTGTCCTATCAATAGCGTCAAAGGCTGCGCTGAGATCCATGAAGGCAAGATGGATTGACTCTTTACTTACCATTGAATATTTTGCAACCAAGTGATAAAGATTAAGGTTCTGCTCAATCGTCCCAGCCCCCTGCCTGGAGCCATACCGAATGTCAAATGTAACTTTCCCATTTCAAGCCAAGTCCAACAACTGCTGCATCAGAAAACTGTCTATGATCTTAACTCCAGCTGCTATTAAAGAAATGAGCTGGTAGCAGGCTGAGTCAGTGCGACCCCCTTTTTTGAATACCAGAGCGATTATCAACTCTTTCCAAGATGGAGCAATATTACCACGTGCTACCACATTAAAATGTTTTGTGATGAAGAGACCCCATAGATCCACACTGGACTTGAAGAGATCCCTCCGTACTCCCTCTGGTCTGGGAGCTTTGTTTGAGGGGAGAGCCAAAATAGCTTTAATGACTTAACCCATCTCAAAGTGAAGGGACACCTCACTTACAAAGAGACCAGCAATGTCCTAGGGAGAGGGTATATCCACCTTGTAGATGCCTTTAAAGTGAGTAGCCCAGGCCTGAGCAGTAATATAATGAACAGTATCTGGGACCAAAGACTCATTAAAAAGTGGCTGGTTCACTATTTTCCCAAAAACATTATTATCTCTGTCCTCACAAGCGACCCCTAACTGATCCCACACCTCCTGTGCTTATACAATCTTACGATTCATACAGGCCACCTTATAGCATCTTCTCGCTTTTACTAAACCCCTGTCCTTAGATTTACAGTGCAGAGCCTCCAGCAAATATTTGTGGACCCTTGAGCAGCTCTTATCAAACCATTTAGGACCGACACAACCCATCTTACTCGCGCTTGTAGCAAGTGCCAACTGTACTTCATTACAAATGCTTGAGAAAGAGTCTTAAAAAGGCTTGATCAGGAGGGTCTGGCTGCAGCCATGCCTCAAAATCCCTTCTTCGCAACCAAATTAGGTCCCTTCAAAAATCCTCCTGGACAATCTTGCCCTAGGCAATTCTTTGACCCTGCTCCTTAACTTTAACTGGCTCCTTATATAATTTGAGATTTTTCCCCCCACTCTTAGGCCAGCTAAATTCTACCTTAAGTGAGTTATGGTCTCCATGAACATTCCAGACTGTCTTAAAAGTTCAAAGAAAGGGGGAACAAACAAACAGATACAAAAATAAAATCAATACTGGAATTCAAGCCTCTTCCTTTAAGTGTCAGCACCGATTCAGAGGAGTTAAACATTGACTTAACAAAATGTTGACAAGATGGTATTCTGACATTAAAAGATTGTAACTGTCTCTCTGACGAGACTGAAAAAAATTGACCTGATCAGTGGCCTCCTTTTTCTTATCAGGGACACAAAGTGAACAGGAATAGATGTTAAAGTCTCCTGCTAATAGTACCTAAGAGGAAACAGATCGGGCCTGATAAAACCCTTCCCACATTTTTTAGACCATTTTCTAACAGTTCAGCAGATCAAGGAGAATTGTAACCATTAATAATCAGAACGCATAAGTTTTGCAGAAAAGTTAAAAGAACAGCTAAAACATTAGGCGAAGAAGTGCTTAAAGAGTCATCTTATTGGGTCCTTGTAGAAACGTAATACTTACAGCAACACAGAGGTCCTTAAATTTCATTGCAAGACCGGAGGCTAACATTATTCTATCACTTTTAATGCGTCACCAAGCAGCCGCATACATCATAAAGTAAATGTTCCAAATAGAACGTTAACAATAATAAAAGGCATGAGCCCACAACATTCAGCCTCTTTTAAATGCGGCTCCAGGCAGATAAGTTCTCTTTTACAATCCTTATCTAACTTGCCTCTATATTGTATCTTTCAACTTATTCGATGTATTTTGAATGTTTTAAATTATTTGATGTATCGTATGGTATTTCATTTGATGTACTTTACTAGATTTATGCTCTTCTATACTCTTATGTGCCCACATAATCTTATCTACTCATGTTCCCTACACCTCACATACCTGCACTCTTAGGGCGTCCCGCCCCACATCCGATTCGTCTTGGAACTTGCCCCCCCCCCCGTTACCGTCCCCTCCACCTCCAATTTATGGAGGTTGGATCGTGTCCTCGCGCTAAAGCCTTTATTTTTTACTTTTCTCGGCGCTCCTACCCGATTTCACTTTCCCCGCATCCGCTCTCATCCACAACCCGGCGCGTTTGCATTAAACCCGGTGTGATTCTGTTAATTTTCACAAGGCTCACAACGGCACCTTCCCGCTTCAGTAATCTGGAGGAATGGACCTTGGCAGCGCGACGCTAACGTCGTCGTGTTGCCAAGGAACATTCCTCGAATCCTTCTTCTGCCTTTCAGCCAGCATTGCACGCGTCATGCGTGCCATGGCAACCAAGACATAAACAACCTCCGGTGATGGCGCTCGAGCGCACTTCGATCACCGGAGGAGGACAGTTGACGAGCCAGACAGTTTTTCTTTCATCATAGCCTTGCCCTTTACATATAAATAAGCAGACTCCAGAGTTATTTTCCTACTCTAATCAAATTTATATCTTAAACCCTAATTAAAAAAAAAAAAAAGGAATTCAAATATAATTATTATTTATTATTCCCCATTATTATATTTATTAAAAAACTATTTTTAAAAAGGAGAGAGAGAGTAACAAAAAAAAAAGGAGAGAGAGAGAGAGAGTACTTATACTTGAATATATAACTAATAGGAAAATAATACTCCTATCTTCACCTATCATGTCTGATTTTGACTCTGACGAAGCAGAAGCTAGTGCACCTACCCCCAATTTAAATAATGAGGCTTTTAAGGACATCATTCACGAGGAAATGAGTTCATGTATGTTGGAGACCTTGTCTAAAGTGATTACTTCTAAAAGACCCTTCCTATCTGATGAGGATATTAACTCCCTAGACCAACATACTCTCCCTAACGAAGATCTCACTCACACAAGGGGAAAAAGAGCCCAAAAATGTAAAAACATAGAATTTTTCCCCAAGAGCACTGGAGGTCCTAGTACCTCTACTTTTACGGGAGGTCATCGTACCTCTTTTTCCCTGGGTGTCTCTAGCGGCACAACATATAAAGGTGTCCCCAGCGGCACAATACATAAAGGTGTCCTTAGCGGCACAAAATATCAAGGTGTCCCCTGCGGCACAAAATATCAAAGTGCTCAAAACAATGACCTCGCTAATAATGATGATGATCTCTATATTGATGATGCCTCTGACTCACCCGATGAATATGTCCTAGACCTAGATAAAGACGATCTTGAGTTCAACTCTCTAGATGAAGACCTCACTCACTCCTCCAAAGATACCATCTTCGACCCCCTGGGTCAAGAGATGTTCTCTCCTCTCAACATTAAACACCCCAGGAGCTCAGAATGGATTCCTCACGATCACGTGAGCAAATTCATAAACAAATGGCTAAGAAACCCCCTTGACAGGGATGCCCGGAACCTACTAAGAGCAGAATGTTCTCGACCCTCCATTGGAGATAAAACCTGCCAGACCCCAAATCTTTACCCAGAACTCATCAAGTACCTCTTCAAACTCGGAAGAGACCCTAGAATGGGTATGGAGAGGTCCCTAAAAGGCTGCCAAGATAGGGTCCTTGACATCCTGGGCCCTCTTGCAAGAATCATCGATATCACGGAAGAAAGTTACATTAATGGCACTCCCCTTAACACAGAACTCATTAGAGGACTTAGTCAGAGAGCCCTCGTTCTGTTAGGCAACGCTAATGCCAGCCTTAATTCTGAGAGGAGAAGAGTAGTCCTCACCAAAATTAGCCCGAAACTCAGCGACCTAGCAGACAAAGAACCCTCTATCAACCCTAAAGGCTTGCTCTTCGGCGAAGACCTGATTAAGACTTTAGGGAAATATGTCTCTACGTTTACGGCACTGGATAAATCCCACCAAAACATGAAGAGAGTTTTTAACTCAAATAACCTTTTCGGAAGGGCCGGTAGACGGGGCCAGTCTTCTGGCCGATTCAACAGAAGGCCCTATCCTAGAGGAAGAGGATATGGCGGAAGGGGATTCATTCCCTCAAACACTCCCCAATTCTTTCCGCAAAGAGGAAGAGGATTTCGCTCAAGAAACTTCAGATCCCGTGGAACTTCTATCGACAACAACACCCAAAGTGAGTACAATTCCTACCTCCCCTCCTCACCCCCTATCCCCCAAAGTAGGTGGGAGACTCAAACTCTTTTTCAACAACTGGAAACTAATAACTCAAGACCCATGGGTTTTAAATACCGTGAGGGGATTCATGATAGACTTTACACAAACTCCTTACCAATCTTCTTTCCAAAAAGAAATGCCTCTTACCCTAGATCAGGAAAAGATTATAGAGGAGATTTCCTCCATGCTACAGAAGGGCGCAATAGTAGAAGTCCCCTTAGAGATGCTAAAATTTATAAGCACCCTATTGCTTGTCAAAAAGAAAAACAAAGGGTGGAGACCAGTCATAAATCTAAGAGCCCTCAACAAATTCCTTGTTTACAGACACTTCAAAATGGAAGGAATTCACCTCCTGAGGGACCTACTTCTAGAGGAAAACTGGCTTGTAAAATTAGACCTAAAGGACGCCTACTTTACGATTCCCATGGCCAAAGTTCACCAACCCTTCCTTCAATTCCTATGGAAAAACCATCTTATCCAATTCAAAACCCTTCCCTTCGGTCTCTCTTCAGCCCCCTGGTGTTTCACCAAGGTAATGAGATCAATCGCTTCATCCTTAAGAGAAAAAGGTATTCGCATGATACTTTACCTAGACGATATTCTCATCCTTTCTCAGGACCACTGTCAAATCCTTCAAAACCTGAAAACTGTGATGGACCTTCTAGAAAACCTGGGGTTTATCATAAACAGAGAAAAATCTATCCTTTCACCTTCCAAAAACTTAGAATTCCTTGGTTTTTCCGTAGATACCACAAAATGTCTGCTACTCCTTCCTCCAAAGAAAATGTCAAAAATAAAAAAAGAAATAAGACATATCCTGAAACTTCAAAATTTCCCCTAAGGGAACTAGCCAGATTACTAGGTCTCCTTTCCTCCTCGATACAAGCCATCTTTCCAGGCCCTCTAAATTATCGTGCACTTCAGAGAGTGAAAGCAAGAGCCCTTCAATCGGGCCTTTGGTACGGAGACCTTATCTCGCTAGACCAAGAGGCCAAAGTAGAATTGATCTGGTGGTTAGACAACCTAGAGGCTTGGAATGGGAAAGCAATTTTTGGTTCAACTCCAGAATTCGTTTTAGAATCAGATGCCAGCCTTCATGGCTGGGGAGCCTGTTTCCAAGGCCAGAGCACTGGTGGGATTTGGTCTCTAGAAGAATCCACTCATCATATAAATTTCCTGGAATTGACAGCAGGTCTCTACGCCTTGATGATTTTCAAACAATTCATTCAGGGCAGGTCCATCATCCTAAAAATGGACAATATCTCCGCCGTGGCCTACATAAATGGGCTAGGCGGAACCAAATCTGCAGACCTATCCAATCTAGCCAAGAAACTTTGGATGTTCTGCTTGGAACACAAAATTTTGCTAAGAGCCGAATATCTCCCAGGCAAATCCAATGTATCAGCAGACTGGAACTCAAGATTCCTCCTAGACTTCAGCGACTGGAAACTCAATGTTTCCGTCTTCAATTCCCTCAACAACTTCTGGGGTCCCTTGGAATTAGATCTCTTTGCCAGCAGACTAACCTTCCAAATCGAG
Source organism: Triturus cristatus (assembly GCF_964204655.1). Classification (NCBI taxonomy): domain Eukaryota; kingdom Metazoa; phylum Chordata; class Amphibia; order Caudata; family Salamandridae; genus Triturus; species Triturus cristatus. The sequence goes on from NC_140587.1 coordinate 259,977,788, forward strand.
AATTATTACAGTTGGATGCCAGACCCGGGTGCTCTGGCAGTCAATGCCTTCCTGCAACCTTGGCAAGGCAGAAACAGTTACGCCTTTCCCCCCTTTTCCATGATTCAGAGAGTCCTACAGAAGTCAGACTCCATCGATGCTCGATCGTATTAATCACTCCCTTTTGGCCCTCTCAAGCATGGTTCCCAACTGCCCTAGAGATGAGCTACGACCTCCCTTTCCTAATTCCCTCCCTTGTGGATCTTCTTACAGACATAGACGGTCATCTTCACCCCATGGTTCAATCAGGGAAACTGAACCTTCTTGCCTGGAGAGTGTCAGGTGATCCAATGACCTCTCAGGTCTTTCGTCAACAGCTTCAATTCTCCTTGGCGAATCTTGGGCCCCCGGCACACACTACCGATACAACAACATTTGGAAATCCTGGGCTCGTTGGTGCTTGGAAAGGAACCTGGATTCCGTTCAAGCACCTATTGTTGACATAATAAACTTTCTGGTAGAACAATTCGAAAGAGGCCTTAGTTATAGATCTATCAACTGTTATAGATCTGCCATCTCCGCAGGTCATTCCCTCGTCAACGGTAAGACAATTGGTAAAAATGCAATTATCTGCAGAGTTCTTAAAAGCATCAGACTCAGAAGACCTCCTAAACCCAGATATCAATCCCTCTGGGATGTCAATTTAATCCTTGACCTTTTTTCAAACTGGCCTATTAATACCTTCCTAAGCAATAAGAACCTTTCGATTAAACTTGCTACCTTACTTTGCCTAATTTCTTGTCGTAGAGTCTTTGATGTCGAAGCTCTTGAAATATCTAATAGATCTTATAACATGTTCGGAGTAAACTTTGATCTCTTCAAAAGAACCAAGACCATGTCTAATTCCATCTTTAACCCTCGTTTTGATGCCTACCCTAAACTCTGTGTGGTTGACTGTATGAAAGAATACGATTCTAGAATGAATTCTCTTCGTCCGGCTACTGCGATGCAATTACTTATCTCCTTTGTCAAACCCCACAAACCTATCTCTTCCAGTTCTATTTCTAGATGGGTTAAAATTGTTATGAAACTAGCAGGTATTGACCTTAATATCTTCAAACCCCACTCTATCAGAGGTGAAATGGCCAGTAAGTCATTCTGGTCCGAAGGTAAGTTGGACGATATCCTCAAAGCTGCTGATTGGTCTAATGCTAGAACCTTTGCTCATCATTATTGCAAACCTATCCCGCATGTGTCCGATGTAGTATTACAAAGCTACCAACAAGCATAATGGTAGCCTCCGGTCTTGTAACGAAATTGCGATTCTCCTATTAACATGACCAGAGAATCTAGATTTCATTAAAGACACAGAGGCTAACATTATCCCTCCCTCCTCTTTCCCACTTGAGGTTTTTTGTGCTTATGCTTCCATAGAATTTATCTACTGTTTATTTTTCAAGTTATTAAAGACATTGTTGACTTGTCATCTATCTCATGCTGTTAACACATTGTTGGCTTGACATCAGTCTTTTACTTTTGTTATAATTGTATTAATCTCTTTGATTGCTCATACCCTAGTCTTTATTTTATCAATTTTTCTCACAAGACTCTTCTTTTGCAGATACTCTCTGACGACTTCTGGACTCAAACTCATCTCCCTCTTCATCATGCCTTTGATGGTGTTCTACGTTTTACCAAGATGTTTCTTCATCCCTTCATTCCTTAAAGTTTAAAGGATTTTAACGAACTTATCCTGTTTTTTTGCGATTTAAAAGCGGCTGAATGTTGTGGGTTCATGCCTTTTATTATTGTTAACGTTCTATTTGGAACATTTACTTTATGATGTATGCGGCTGCTTGGTGACGCATTAAAAGTGATAGCATAATGTTAGCCTCTGTGTCTTTAATGAAATCCAGATTCTCTGGTCATGTTTATAGGAGAATCGCAATTACACACATCATCTGCCAAGGGTTGTGTCATTAACTCTATGTCTGCGCTACCACACAGTTCCATCCTAGGTCGGGCTTAAGACAGCTGTAGTTGTCTTGCAGATCATATACCAACATTACACTAGTTCTACAATACAGAGGGTTAATATACATGCAATACACATTCATTGGTTGTTGTAATGCATATTCATGTCATATAGAATACTACCGCTTCATACACTTACATTGGTTCATTACGTGTATTATTCGGCTCCCATTGCTTCCCTTGCACTACATGGTCAGCAAAGCTCCCATGTACTGTAACGGAGAACTAGGTAAAGGAGTCATACGTGACAGGGAACAACTAGAAATCTATGCTAATGATTCAACTTGAGATCCCTGCATTAGAATCAGTTCTTATAACACAACACAGACCTAAAGTAAAGCCAGACCACTGGGCTTTGTCAGTGCGTGTAAATGTGATCATCACAATGCATTATATCATGTTACATCATGACGTTATCAGTAGCAGAAGGGGTAAAATCTAACACCTTTCCTTTTTGCCTTTCCTTATGTTTTTCTTTCTGAACGGAGTACCTTTAGGGTTTCCATTTAATACAAATGTTTCCACGTTCTATATATAGGTAACGATCCCAATAACAATTAGCAGTATCATACTTAACACGCCACATCATGGGACCCCTCATCATTATACCATTCTATAATTATTTCTTTTCATGGGCAATTAATTTCGCAGATATAATTATCAAAGGTGTAATTATTAAAAAAGACAGGTATTCTGCCGAAGACTAAAAGAATTGGAAAGGGTTTATAACTGTGAACCTGGAGAGGGCAGCCTACCTATGAAATCCTCAAACTGCAGATGCCCTTGGAATGACCCATTGCAAATGGGCAATCGTCCTTGCTATGCCGCCTCATCTCGCATTATCATGCATCATGTCCTTCTCTGGGGTATTACTGATGGTGGGGTCACAGTGCGTCCTGCAGGGGTGGAGTAAGGATGGATTCCATGGTCCTGGGGACCTACTGATCGGCGCCATTTTTCCCGTTCACTACAAGAAAGTGTCGGCAGGCATTACATTCACAGATCAGCTATCGCGAGTCAGCTGCGAAACGTAAGAGCCTATAGAACTAACCATTGTGAGTGTTCGAAGTCAGCGGCGGCCGGCACAGGTAAATGTGGTTGGGGGTCGGGGGTGGAACAGGGGGGAAGTTGACATACGATGGAATAGGTATAAATAAATAAATAAATACTACTTATTCCATCCTGCCCCGCCTCTCCGCCCTTACCTGACCCGGCCGCCGCTGTTCGAAGTACAAAATAAGATCTAAAATAAGATTCATGTGCTAATTTAGGACTTCATGCTTAAAATAATGTAGACGATGACAGTACAAAGAGACCCTACATTGTTCTCAAACACTTGGAACAGAAACAGTATGGATAGAAACTGGTCACGATCTATGGAATCACTCAGGGCCAGCCGTAGGCATAGGCGAGCTGGGCCCAGGCCCAGTGCGCCTAGGTTTAGTGTTAGGGGGCACTCACTGGGCTGATCTTACTGCCTGCTTTCGTGTTATTTTAGTGCAGGCTGGCAGCACCTTTTCATTTTCTCTATAAAGATTTTCACTCTCTTCCTTTGTTTTACTCCCTTTCCCTCCCTCATTCTCACTCCTGCCCCCTCCTACAGCCTCTCACCTCCAATTTAGCACCTGAATAGGTGATGCAGGTGCGGGAGAGGACAGCGAAATTTGTGTACACAGTTTTGTCCCTGCTAAGGGAATCAACAAGGATCTGACTGACCTGCGAGCGCAACCTCCCCTGTTCTCCCACCCACTAAGATCATCTGCAGTAGCAAAGGGGAAGACAAGGTCAGGAGCAGTGCAGGAGGCAAGGCACAGATTTCCCATAATTCAGCTCTGAACCGTTTCTCACACAGGCTCGCTTAATAACATCCACTGCTAGGGATCTTCTCACAAAGGTAGTAGTTACAACTAGAATGGAAGCAATGAATACTTTACTCATGAGTAAATGAATTAATTAAATTTATTAAGCACACAGTTACACTCAGGGATATGCCTGGCGCTATGCAGACGTAATGGGTGCACCATTAAACATTCCACAAGAAGCTGGGACCTTCACACGCCTTTGGCCAATTGTGTACTAAAGCCAGACGCAAAGGCCAATCGCGTGTGGGCACCACACGCACGAGCTTCTATACAAGCTGAAGTGATTCCAAGAGGTCGATTTCCTAAGCAGCGCATGCGTGCTGCCATAGGCCCGACCTAAAATGGAACTTTTTTTTTTTTTTTTAACACAGACCCGTTTATTTCAAGTAAAACTGACTGCATTTCAAAAAATAAAAAGTTTTGTTTACTAAAAGGCAGTCACAGACATGGCAGTCTGCTGACCTCAGCAGGCCACCATGCATGTGAAGGCCTCCAAATGAAGTGAGATGCAATTTGCGACCTTCCTCATGAATACTAAGGAGATAGGCAATATTGCGACCAACTCCAAAACAAACTTTTCAGAACAGTAAATAGTACATTGGCCCTTAGTGGTTTCTGCATGCAAGGTTTTGTAAGCAATGTAGACTAGTGGGTGAGATTCCATGGGAAGTCATTTGAAGATACTTAGGTTCGGGTTGATGTAGTCCAGTCTACTGACTCTAGTGATTAGTCTAGCTACTGTGCAGAGACCTGGATTTAATGTGGTTAGGTTATTATGGGAATGTGGAACACTAAGAAGATGCTATAACCTAGTCTGGATATCATCACTAATTGTGTAACTGTTCGGAAGTCTTCTGGAGGGACGCAAGACTTGATTCTGCGGAGGAGTATGATACAGTGTTGGGCCCATCTTGCAGAGTTATTTTGGAATTTTAAAGTCCTCTCCATGGTGAAGACTGGGGGTTTAACATTCTCTACTATGCATCATTTGGGATCATGCATTTCTATTATATGCAGAATTATATGTAGTATCACATCGCAGGATGCCCTTTGTTCATGCTTAGCTCTTCAACGTCTACTCATGCTGCCTACTGGCTAAATGGATGGAACGGAAGCCACAGAAAATCAACAGGGCTTTTAAAGCCATGCTTAGTTTCCGAATCTGATATTGTCTTCATGAACTCCGAGATGGGGAGTACCAAAGTCGGTGAATAACAAGTGGCAAGCATGAAGGGGTATCATTTCTACCCCTAACTGACGCCCATATGTGAAGTAGAGGTAGAATAGATGGTCACATTTGTGAACTCCGTTTTCTGTCCTTTGTGCATTTTATTGCAACAAATATTTCCAAACATAGCTTGCTTTTAGTATCTAGGACTATCCAAGCAAATAAAAACCAAGAATACTTGATGAAAGTTGGACCATGAAAGTTCATGGAAAACAGATTCAACATTCTATACATTAGGAGGTATGCACGTGCTGCATGCTCCTCTCCTCCTTTACAGTGAGATTTGTCTCCGATATAAACACCTTAACCTGCAAATAATATAAACGTATGGAGTGCTGACAACTGTAATATGACCAATAATTTAAAAAATGTGCTTACATGATTTGCTACCAATTTTGTTGGCTAAAAAAATAGAATTATAACCAACAAGAAACATGTTGCACACCACAAAGGATATGACTAAACAATTCAATCTATTTTTATAAATATAAAAATCAATCAGTCCAACCTAGAAGAGTGAAACTGATTTGCTGGTGGTCCGAGTGTCTTGGCCTAGGCCAACAAAGATAACGCATAATTTGAAAGTTCGTCCACACATTATCCAATGCCACTCTTAGAGTTCATGAAATCTTAGATTTGAATGATTCCATTCTTAAACAGATACTGCATATTACTTCTAATTTTGAATTTTTTAGGGTGGCATACAAGTTAATTTAGACAATTTTTTAAAAAAAAATTCTAAAAAAAAACCACATGAAAAATTTAAAATGATGAGTTAACCCCAACTAACCGACCCGACACCCCCCTCCTACTACAATTCATCATTAAAACTCTGTTCTGAATTTGTTTTTATTCATACGTGGATGAAAAACTCTGAGGGGAAAGTCGTATAAGGACTTTATTTGTGTTACACTGCTGTGTATATAACTGACTGATTATATTTTGGATGACAACCATTTGGCCTATTAGCACTTAATGAATAGATGACTGTTTGCAATAAATTGTTTCTATGTCGAATATCACACTTGTCACCATATAATGTAAAAATAAAATTAAATAATTTAACAATATACCACGCTAGGCCTGATGAAGTTCCATGGGTGACTGCCATGAGAACGAAACACGTGTTGGCAAAAGAGTTCTGTTGGCAATAAGCTTATTGAACATGGAATGTATAATTGAAATTGAAAATTGGAATTCATATTATGCTTTGGTGGAGGATGTTGAAAGATCTGGTAAAATGTATATTTTTATAGTCCTATTAGGTTCATGCAACTGGCTTAAAGGGGTCAGAATGTGGAACTTTCTACAGATTGTAAGTGATATTAAATCCTGTTGTGCTTGTACCCACACCTTGTACCAGTCCAAACAACCCTTATTGATGATAGGTTTAAAGACAACCTTTATTGAAAGCTATCCTAGTGGTAGCTATGGAGAGCAGCCTTCAGGCTAAGTCTTGAAGGAGTGTAAAGCAGCTTGGTTTACCAGATTATAACCTCTTGAATTACTAAATGAAAGGAGATCCACACAAGGTATATATACAATATATGTATTTATTCTAAACACTCACTACTAATCTCTTTATGAGATTAGAGTCCAAGATACACAATAATACAGTTCTAAAATGACAGTAAATAGCACAATATACAATGGGCCCTAGGGGCGGACCAAACCATATATTAAGAAAGTGGTATAAGAACCACGACTTGACTGGACACAGTGCCTAAAGCACGTAGAATCGCTGGGACCACAAGGAACCACCCAAGGTAGTGATACAGGAGACCCACGGGGGACGCGTGCAGTGTGAGAACAGAGGCGCGAGCCCCGTACTATTCTATGGGAAAGTCGCGGTTGGAATTTTGGAAGTTAAGGACACTTAGGAGAGGACTTTGAGCAAACCCCTTTAGACTTAGGGAGTTCTAGGGCCAGCACCCACGGGAGCACCGGAGTACTCGAGTTACCTCACCCAGGGAAGCTGGGTGCATAGTTGTCAAATGGTGTTGGGAATCGTTGTTGATTTCAATGGCGATCTGCTGCAAAGTGCTGCTGCCGGGAAGTAGAAAAGTGTCCGGTGTGATCCAAGCCTGGATTGAAGATCAGGAGAACCTGAAAGCAGAGGGGACAGAGTCTGGGTCACTTGCCAGTGACCAGGGGCACGGTAGACGAAAGCCCACCGATGTTGGGTGATTCAGGTGCGAAGAGGTGAAGCTTGACTCTGCAGCCACGAGGACCAGGAGGCGTCGACGACAACCAGAAGCTGGATTTGAGCTGTCCCATGAAGGATGTCGAGTGCTGCGGTATCGGTGCTCGGATTGAGCACAACAAGCCTTGGCAACAGCAACCTACGCAGGAGGAGAAAAGATGCTTCGGTGTGGACCAGCAAGGTCCTGGGGACTACCGAAGCAATGGAGAGTCAGGGCACATCTGGAGCAACCAGGTAAGCCTAATTAGAAGTAAAGTTGCCTTCACAAGGACCCACCAGTCGATGTACTAGGGATCGCAAAGGGACCTCGAGAGAAAACACAAAGGGCCAGCTCACGGAACACTCGTGGAGTGTAGGCAGGCAATCTTCAGTGCAAATGCTGCTCGGGGTCAGGGCTATAAGTAATCCAAAGTTCAGCTGCAGGAGTCGTTGGAAAGCTGATGCTTCTGCAAAGTGACGTGGTGTCCAGGGGTTCGGTTTGCACGGTCGCCACGAGGGATACGGGCTTCAGACTTGCTGTGGGCACTGATCGACCTCTGAGACTGCAGAAACCCACCTCCTGTGTTGCAAAATTCTTCGGAGTCTGGCGGGAGCTTCGGAGATGCAAACCGGTCAGATGTGTCTTTGGTGCCTGCCTTGCAGGGGAGTAACTCCTTTATTCCAAGGAAGATTCTTCACTCATCTAGTTCAATGTAGATCGTCGAAGTTCCAGGATTCAGTATCAGAGTTTCGTCCAGGTGTAATCTAAAGTCCTGTAGCCAGGAATTGCTTTCTTATAACCAAGGAAGGGGTGGGACAAACTCTAGGGACCCACCAATAGGAGGGTCAGGAAAGAGGGGTGGCTACACCCATTTCCTTTGTCCAGTTTCACGCCAGAGCAGGGGATGGTAGCTCCTGCAACTGGTTTGAGCTGGACTATGCACAGGGACACCAAATGTGCCCCCAGTGCTGAACTTCAAAGCACTCTTGGAGTGCACCTACCCAGCCCCAATACACTAAAGCCTTTCTGGGAGGTGGTGACACCTCCCTGTGACAGGAAACCTATTGTCCAGGCCTCCCCTGCTGGAGTTTCATCCAGCAGCAGGAGGGCAAACTCGTGTCTGTGACTGGGGGCATCCATTTTGTGATGCCAGTGCTCTGTTAGCTGGTACCGGGTATACCGGTGCTGTCATGTCTCTCCCTCTAGAAGGGTGGGATCATACTCCCACACCAGATACTGGTGTGGGGGTATGATTCCAAAGTGTTTGACACCAAACACGACATGTTTCTGTGCAGCCATCCCAAAGTTAGCATTTACCGTTTGGTTATAATGCACTTAAGAGTGTATGGTTTGGCTGCATCACAAACAACCCCAGTATAAAGGTTCTGCATGGGCACCCTCTCACATAAAACCCAGCACCTTGCCTTCAGGATTGGTAAGGCCTGCCATAGGGGTGACTGATAGGTTTATATGTGCAGTGATATGGAGAGATATAGTGAACCTATATCTCAGTAAGGGGTGCATGCACCACCTTACCCAGGCTGCAGTAGCAGACCTGTGGTGTCATTTTGGAAGGCCTCCCAGGGGTGGCACAATACATGCTGCAGTCCCTGGTAGGCCTATGGGGTACCTATGCCCTTGGTGCATAGTATACCACATACTAGGGACTTATAAGGGTACCCCAGAATCCAATCTGGAGTGTACATATAGTGCTTGTAATTAATTTAAGGAAGAAAGCAGATAGTCTGGCTGGGATCCTGCTATACAGGACCCCAGCATAAGTCGAAAACCAGCAAAACACCAGGAAAAAAGTGGGGGCAACCATGCAGTCAGATTCCACCTTCCTACACAGATCACAGAGTGCACATAATGTAAATAGGTCAGTGGGCTACTGCTTTTGTCAGAGAGATCCTTTTGTTACTTGCAGTTTATAAGTTACAATCCTAACATACAACAGTGAGCTATTAACTTTCATCTAAGAGCTGCATACGTACTGCAAGGTATAAATTAGAGCGTTATGTTTCCCCCCCCCAATCTTTGATTATCCTAATGTAGCAAAAAGTGTTCTTTTGGACAGAAATCAATTCTGATTATTAAAGAGAACCCCCAACCATGGTATTACATTTTAAATTCTGAGTTTGTTTCTCCAGACCAATCAATATTAAACTATACGGCCTAGTAGTGTGGTTGTCATGTGACTCCTACACCTTGTAGTCCTTAGTCTTATGTAACATTTTCTATACAGTGATTTACACACATATTGATTGTCTCTGAGTAATGTGTGTGATTTAAAGTGCTCTGACACCCTACACTGGTATGAGTGGCGCTGTAAATACAATTAAATGCATCTGAGAGAGAGTGTGGTTATGGAGACTTGAGGGGCACTGTTAAAGGGTGGTAGTGAGGGAATCCATGGCAGAGGTGGCCATTGGGGGTAATAACAAACATTAATGCACAGGGCACCACCAGTGCTAAGACCGGCCCTGCCCTTGAGACCAGTCTGCCTCACCCAGAAGTTTCAGAAGTAGTAGGTGCAACTCACCAGGGATTGGCAATGCAGAATTTGCACGCACACCAAACTAAGTTCGCAAACTTCACAGTCTCTCTGCTTCATTCACAAGCACTTTTAACATGTGCTGCTTGCTGTGGGGCCACTGAAATTAAATATGCAGCAAAGGAGGATAACATTATGCCACAGTGTTGACTAAATTATGCATTTTAAAAAAGGCTGCAGCGTAATGCAGTATATTTTCTGATATTTTATTATTTTGACATGTGTACACATGCTAACAGTCTTTGGAAAGATTTTGCCTGATTAGCACCAGTGTAACATACAAATGCAGCAGTGAGAAAGGTGATCAGTCAACCTTTGCAATAAGCCATCCACTCTGCAGCAAAACAAGTCACATTTTTTATTAACTTTTGATATGTTTGAGCTATAAACAATTTATTAGTTTAAATGGTCAGATCATGCAGCAGATCTTGCAATAGGGGGCAAATATGGCAGAGCCATAATTATATAGAAAACATTTGCAAACTAGGATATTTTGCCATTCGTGTTTGAACTGCTGTTGTGGAAAAAGGGAGAAGTGCTGATGACAAACTCCATGGCTCAGCGACAAATGCCTTGGGCTTCCACATTTTATCGTATTTGGGACATTCTGTGATTAGAAGCATATCCCACTTTGTGAATGTGTTTTTATGTCAACAACTCATTATAACCTTACATAATAATGTGTATCCATTGGTTGATTAAGCTGAGCAGTGAAATGCCAAACAAATACTAAAAATTGGAATGTTTGTGCATTCTGGCCACACCTCTGGCTCCGCCCACTGAGCCAATCCTTGGGTTATTCCCGCCCTCTGATTCTCCGCCCACAGTTCCCCTAATATTTTTCCCCCACTTCGACCACTGCCTCCCTCGAACCCTCCGAAGCTTGAGTCTAGTCGAGCCCCCAGTCACGGCCTCCACCATAATATGGCCTCCAGTTTCTGTCAGTCATTCTGTCCGGTCTTTTGAAGAGTAAGGCACACTGCTAGTAAACTGGCTTTACGAGCTCTCTCTCGAGGCTTCTCCGGCGGCCTTGACTGTGCACGCCTGGGGGGTGGCTGGCGAGCAGCTGTGTGTAGGAGCCGGTGCCCTGAAGGAGCCGCACTTCCTCGGAAAGGTAACACGACTCTGAAAACACGGCCTCGTCAATATTTGTGCAGGCCTCGCGGTGTGTGCCAAGTTCATCACGTCAGGACCGGAGACGTGCGTTCTTGCGAAAGCGAAGGAATAAGGCCATTTGTATTTTATATTCGTGTCGTGAATATAAAGTTTTACAACACATACAGAATTCCAAGTTTATTTGAATCCTTTTTACGAGTACAAACTGTTTTAAATGCTCCCTGGCGAAGTTACCTACAGCTGTCTACTAATTAATATTGTTTTTTTCCTTCCTGGATGCAATTCTGAGCAGTGTTTGACAGTAAAGAGCAGAATCTAATACCTTCTTTGTGGAACATCTCATTGGGTTGAGGCCTTGCTGCACAGTTCTCTGTGTGACATACTGATGACAGCAGGCTCCAATACCTCACAGAGATAATTCCGTTTTTCGACATACTTAGGTAAATAAAATGAGAGCCATTCACGTGGGTAACAAAAATGCTGCTATTATTAAGGAGGTGAGTATTATAACAAAGCTCTTGTCTCGCTGAAGCACCTCTTTTAAGCACATGTGGGGTGGTCTGTCAACACCTTAAAGCCACTAAAAAAACTACTCAACGGTGTACTTAACAATTGACATCAACAACCTCTGTGCTGTGAAATCAGATCACCAGAAACGCACTTCCTAGAGCAAAAAGTTCGGCTCCACCAGGGAGCACACACTGGACAGATATAGCTTCAGTGCTGGCACAGCAGGGGTACGTGTGAACATATTTATTAAATGACGAAACGTACCTGTCTGCAAATGAAACACTACCTTTAGAAGCGTGCTCGGGGTGAATCGGGAGGCAGATTTACACAAAAAAACATTTCCGTGGGCTTTTGTGTAAATTTGGTGTGAATTTTTCATTTTTATTTTTTTTCCTGTGCAATTCGCTGGGACTTCCAGGCATTCTCCTGGGGAGGGGGGAAGGGAGAGGGACTACATACACCACAACTTTCCAGGAGTAATCACATGCGTATACTGGTACACGTGTGTAAATGTATGCATTGTACGCTGTATACATGCATAAATATAGTACAAATATTAATTTTTAGGCTAGAATATGTTGGAAAAACGGGGCTCACCGTGAAGTAACACTTTCCGTACACTTAGGGTAGTCAGACACCCTAGATTTACCGGGAGGGTCCCGGATTTCTGTTGCCTGTCTGGCCTTATTTTCTGATTAAAACACGTCGCGGTTTTGGAAAGAGGAGTCTGAGAGCGAGCAAATTAAAATGCAGAAATGTAGCGCATGCGCAATCACATTACCACTGCCTGGCGCTTACAGCACTGCTGGGCCACGAGTTAAATGCTTTGCGACTTCCGGTTGAGTTGTAAAATCATTCCCGTCTCCCAGTAGGATGTAGAGAAGGGCGACTCACTATCTGAAGAGACCCTCGGCATCTGAAGAGACAGACCCCTCAGCTGACCCCCAGGATCGTCGAATTTCCTCTCAGCGTCTTTGCACCATATGTGTGTGCGAGAGAGAGGGGTCAGTTAATAAAACAAGAAAAGTAAAGCACGCGTACCTCGTGCTGCAAGTTAAGGAACAAAACATTGGAAAGGCAGAGCGAGGTGCGCGCGCTTGTGCGTGTAACAGCAAGCTGGTGGCTGCCTTGGGCAGCACTTTAAAAACCCGCTTACTAAATGTCTCGCCAGACCAGCGCATGCGCTGGCTCTAGCAAGACTTAAAAAGGAGCAGATAAGCTGTAAACAAATGGAAGACTGGTGGTTGATGGAAGCTACGTGCTTTCTCTGTATCAAATACATAATAGGCATGGACTAAGGGTACATGTGCACATAGAAATGATCGTAGCCTGAAATAGAAATTCCTTTTGTATGAGCAAATAATGCTTCTTCTGGATATAAACTACTTGTTCAGTGCAAATACTACAAGGGAAAATTATCATATATACAGATTTAAAATATTAATTGGATAAAAGCACATGCCTTAAAAAAATGTGTGCAATGTGGCTAATAAAACCACCCATCACCGTGCTGTGTTGTTGAAAATATAGCTCCTTATATCCCCTGAGAGTTAGAGTTTTGTGAAAGATGCACCTCAGTACCATTGTGTGCGAGCCATAAATGGGCCACTATAGGGGGCTGCACCCATGTGGCCTTGTAATATGGGTGGTTTTATTAGCCACATTCCAAACAAAATTTTAAGTCATGTGCTTTTATCTAATCTATATTTTAAACCTGTATATATGATCATTTTCCCTTGCAGTATTTGCACTGAACGAAGAGTTTATATCCAGAAGAAGCATTATTTGCTCATAAAAAGAGAGTTTCTATTTCAGGCTACAATCATTTCTATGTGCATATGTATCCTAAGTCCATGTCTATTGAATATTTGATACAGAGAAAGTTGAGACGGTCCCCTGATGAAGGCACCCCAGCCAAAACACGCGTAGCTTCCATCTACCACCAGCCTTCCAATTTTTTACAGCTTATCTACTCCGTTTTCTATTTGTATGTTTAATACATAATGAAGTCAATCAGTTGTTTCTATGTATTTTACATGTTTGTACATGTTTTTATGGCTGCATGATTATGTTGCAGTATGTTTTATGTATTAATATTTATCAGAAAATGTATACAAATATATTTTGAAACTGATTAACAAGAAATTAAGTACTCAAAAAATCAATTTAATAATTTGAATAAACAATTTTCAACATAGTAATGTGTATATATTCAATGTACTTTGTTATATGTATCATCTCTAGTATGTAGCCTGAAATCTCATAACCTATAATTACTGAATGACTTCTATTTAGCAATTTTCTTTCTCCCTATTGCCCGTGGTGCTGCTAACGGTTTTTAGGCACAGAACGATCTCCTGGCACTAAAAATCAGCACAAGCAGCGCAACATGCCAATTTTCGCCCATTGGCAGAACTCTGCGGAATCTCGATGAGTTTTCATGTAACGAATAAGGTATTTAACTCCTTCGACAATTATCAGATGTGTTAAATACCTCAATGTTAGAAATTGGGGGGCATATTTACAAAGAAGTGACGAAGTGCAGCGTTAGCCTTCTTTGCTTAACGCCGATCTCTGCCACTTCTGAAACGCAGGGCTGCAACGTATTTACAACAATACGGTGTAGCCCTGCGTTTCCCCCTGCGCTGGTGGTAATTTCAGCTGCCTAGCACCAACGCAGCCACCCTTGCACTACAGTGCAAGGTTGCTTGCATTGGGGTAATGATTGTTTATACACAGGAAGGTGTCCCTTCCTGCACATAAACAATCTTAAATGGTGAATTGTAACTTCTATCTGTGCTGTATTGTGCAGCACACATAGAAGTTGCAACTCATCATTTTTAAAATGATCGTTTATGTGGAGGAAGGGACACCTTCCAGCACATAAACAATCATACATGGCGTCTTGCTGTTTCTATGTGTGCTGCACAATGCAGCACACATAGAAACAGCAAAAACGAGGAGAAATAATGCAATTCTCCTCCTTTCGTCATGTTAAGACCAGGTTTTTTTGTCTTAATTTTGGTGCTGCCTCCTGTTTATGCCACCCTTGTAAATAGGGGGCAGCTTCAAGATCAATGAGTGTTGCGGTGGAACACCCACCGCAACACCCATTGCCCACCCCTTTCATGCTAAGTATAGCGTGAAAGGGTGCCTTATTTACAAGGCAGCGTTAAGCCATGTAAAGTGGCTTAACACTACCTTGTAAATAAGGCAAAGCCCGTATCGCCACAGAAACATCTTTAAAAGTGATGTTCCTGTGGCGAGAGGGACGTAAAAATATGCCACTCAGTCTCTAGTTTGCAGGGGCTGGCACCCTGTCCAAGTAGGGGCAACACTCCTAGTCAGGGTAAGTCAGATACACAACCTAAATTAACCTGTCCTCACCCTCTGGTAGCTTGCACACAGCAGTCAGGCTTAACATATTACTGTAACACAGTGAAAACACCACAGAAAGACTCCACACCAGTTAAGAATAATAAATAATATTTTTATGAGTAAAACAAGACCAATATAACAAACATCCAATAAGTAGAAATTGAGATATGAATTTTAAAAAAATAAACTGCAATGTATCTGCATGCTACGTTTGACATTGGTGCACTATTGGGATATGGATGCCTAATAGGTCTTAGGGAAAGACTAGAATAACCAGCACTAGCATTAAGAGTCCCTGTCTCACAGACCAAACGTAAGGGCCAGTTCAAGACTCCTACAGAGCGAAGTCTGGTAGGTATTGCACGGTTCTAGTCAAATCAAACCATAAAGGTTATGTCATTGTGAGTACTCATGCAATGTGCATTTGCACTCACCGGTGTGCACCTTGTTGCTTTGGAGGTTACTAGCACCTCAGCATCTGCAGGAGTAGGTTCAGGTTAGTATCATGAATACATTGAGAAACCACAGGAGATGGGTGGAGAGAACCATCGGAGAAATAATGACGATTTGTGCTTTTTTCTTTACAGGTCTCCATCCCTGCAGTTCTTTCCCCTCAACCCTTTCCTTTACCTAGCCACTCCAATAGACTGCGCTATAACAGCATTTATACTTGGCGGTGCCTGAGGTCGAGCATTCTAGCAGCGAGCAAGCCTGATGAATCGTTGAGATGACAGAATAGCATCCACGGAGCAGCACGGAGGCATACAGAGGCGAGGAAAGATCCTTTTATCATTGTTTATTCGTGGCATCCTTCCCTCCAGTGCAAGCTCAAGACGCCCGATTATGACTCCAAATAGTATTCCAAGTTGGTTAATATTTACAGGGGTCAATGTACCCTTATAAACTTTCTCCAGACCCATACATTTTTTGTGGTTTGGTTTTTGAATAATAGGCATACAATACATATAAACTAGTTTTATACTGTGAGTGCAGTAGGGATCATATTCGGTCCTGATGAGTAAAGCAGTGGGGACTGCTTACGAAACATGTTGACCCAGTAGGGGGTATCGCATTAAGGCACACCCCCTGCACATCCCCATTCTTAATGTTCCCAGCGAGAGAAATGAATAAAATGGTTTTTTCTACTAGCCAGGGAATTTTTAATTAATTTTTTGTAATTTTCACTAACCCTACCACTCGCACTCCCTAACCACACATAGCCTATTATTTTTTTTCATAACAACAGTGCTCCCGCGTATCCGCAGGTTGTAGCACGCCCCGCCCCATAGAGGGACGGGAAGACCCCTATGATGAAGCCTGACACTATGGGATTCATAGTGTGTGAGGGGTATTTGAAAAACACTTAGTGCTTTTCCATGACATTTCATGGATCACTAAAACACACCCTATTTCACATCACCAAAATACAAAAAATACTAAATATTTTCCATATATATAGGGTAGAATCAAATTTTTTATTAAAAGAATAGCAAGGGCACCAGTTTATTCCCTCCTGGCTTGCTCGATTCTAGAATGGCTTCACTAGATGACATAATGAAGATCCTGGTTCATGTCCAGTAGGAATTAGCTGACTCCAAGGCAAATACAGCAACCTTAGTGAACAAGGTGTCACAGTTACAACAACAAGTAAAGTCTCAGGGACGTTCAGATAGAAATCCCTTCGACGTTCAATTTGGGTAAATATCCAAGTGTAGTACACACAGGTGGTCAGGGTGCTACATCCGGGACCAGGCCTTTGTCTCCCACTATCGCAGTTACAGTACAACCACAGATACCCTTAGCAGCCCCTGAACGGTTCTCGAGAGATCCTGGGAAGGTTCACATCTTCCTTACTCAGATCAAACTACACTTCACGTGTAGTCTGACATCCTTCCCTGATGCCCAGTCTCGAGTGGCATTACTGATATTCTACTTAGCAGGAAATGCAGCAGCATGGGCTGTTCAATCGGTGCGAGGTGACAACGCTATCCTTAACAATTGGAAAACCTTTGCAATGGTGTTTGAAAAGGTCTTTGATAGAAGGGCAGCTACTCTATCCACCGATAGAGAATTGTTAAAGCTTAAGCAAGGGAACCGTGACTTGATGACCAGTCTGACCCAGATCAACTGCTTGGTAGCATAGACTGCCTGGCCAGATGAAAAAAGGTCGGCGGTATATTATCAAGATTTTAAGGATGAGATTAAATATATAATAGCTCAAATAGACCTTCGAGCTCAAGACTGCACTGAGCTCATTAATCTAACTTTACATCTGGATCACAGTCTAGCAGAAAGAAAAGGAGATCGTCGGAGCTCTGATCATTCAGAGTTCAGGATTGATCGCCCTTGAACTGGCTTTAATGCTAATATGCATGAAAACCATGGCGAGCCAATGGAAATAGGCTCAGTCCGTCTGGCCCTCATTAAGGAAGAGAAGGACTCTTGTCGCTACAATGGCCAGTACCTCTATTGCGGCAGTAAGGGGCATTTCATTCATGAGTGTCCTAATAAACCTAAAAGAAAAGCCCCTGTTCCTTCAGCCAAGACTTTGAATGCGATTGATACCCCAACAGGAAATTAGGAAACTCAAAAGATATGATCAGGGTTCTTTTGAGTGCTTGGAAAATCCTCTCTGTCAACACTACAATCAACGAACATGAAGCTCATTTGACTTTACAAATGGACCTGGTAGTACCAGCAAAGGTAAAACACTCAATCATGGTACTAATAGACTCTGGAGCCACGGGTAATTTTGTGTACGCAGACTGGGCACACACCCTATGTCTGCCATGTGTTTTGAAAAAGAAACCAGGTATTGTGCATACAGTTGATGGACGGGTCTTAACCTCTGATTCCATCACTATGCAGACTATCGCCATGTCATTGGAATTTAAATACACTGATGTGAAGTATGTAGAGACCATTCATTGCAGCCTTATCAGTGGCCCATAAGATGGCTTTTTCCTTGGTATGTCTTGGTTACAGTTAAATAACCCAAGAATAGACTGGGTTTCAAATTCCTTTGTAGAACTATCCTCCTTTAGTCAACAACACTGCTTAACTCCGTTGCACAGAGAACAAAAACATTCTGTGACCACAGCTGCCAAAAAAGAAGTTCTATTACTGATCCAATATGCCCAGTTTCAAGATGGATTTTGTGAAACACAGGCTGAAACTTTACCACCGCATCGCCAATTTGACTGCCAAACTGATTTTGTACCTGGAGCAGTAGTTCGTAACCGTCGGAGCTATGCCTTGTCTGATAAAGAGAATGACCACTTTAGAGACAAATAACTAGTGAATGGATTCATTAGATCATCTAAATCTCTGCGGCCTCCCCTTTGTTCTTCGTGCGAAAGACCAATGGCAAGCTTCATATGTGTATAGACTATATAGCACTGAACAAAATATCTGTAAGAAACAAATTACCACTTCCCCTGATTCCAGTGTTGCTAAATCAGGTCAAGCCTTCTGTTGTTTATACTAAGTTAGACCTCAAAGGTGCATACCACTTGGTGAGAATGCGCAAAGGTGATGAATGGGAAACTGCTTTTAAAACCCTGTATGGTCTGTTCGAATATATGGTGATGCCATTCAACCTTTGCAATGCCCCAGCAGCCTTCCAATTCTTCCTTAATGACATTCTTCAGGAGTATTTAGACAAATTCATCATTGTCTACATTGACGACATTTTAATCTATTAGGACTCAGAAACAACCCATGTCAAACATGTGACCACCATCCTAACTACCTTACGAACCCATGGGATTTATTGTACGTTGAGCAAATGTGATTTTCATGTCACTGAGGTTGAGTTCCTTGGTGTGATCCTATAACCAGAGGGCTTACACATAGCTGACCGAAAAATCCAGGCTGTTCTTTACTGGCCATCAGAAAAGTCTGTTAAAGATGTCCATTGCTTTATTGGGTTCACAAATTTTAATCAACCCTTTATTGACCATTTTTCACAGATGGTAACCCCCATAAGTCGTCTTTTGGGGAAAAAGGTACAGTTTGAATTGGGATCTGAAGCCCAAAAGGCTTTTGAACACTTGAAAACAGCTTTCACCACAGCGCCAGTCCTTGTACATTCAAACCTGCAGCTGACATACACGATGGAAGCCAATGCTTACGACGTGGCAGTTGGGATCATAATATCACAAAGACACGTGGACACTGGCCAACTCCAACCAGTGGCTTATATATCCCAAAAACTATTCCCAGCGGAGAGCAACTTTACCAACCCAGAGAAAGAACTTTTAGCCATTTGTGCTGCTTTCATATAATGGAGTCAATATTTGTTAGGAGCCAATCACACCATCACCATGTACTTAGATCATCTCAACTTACAGTTCATGAAAACAGCATAAGTGCTCACTCCTCGCCAACTGCGATGGATGCTTTTCTTTTCAGAATTTGACTTTGTGGTCACATTCCACCCAGGGACTGAAAGCAAAATGTTTGATAGCTTAACAAGACAAGATTTTACTTCAGCACTCTCAACTGAAGTTCCACAATCAATCATAGATTCTAAGAAGTTTGTGAATATGGTATCCACTGAAGACTTCTTAGATGCTGTACGAGATAGCTTCAAAATACAAGACTGGCCAACATGGCTCAGTCAAGCGCCTAATAGACAACTTGTACAGTATTTACCTTTGCATGTCTCAAAATTGTATGTACCAACAGAACGTCTGTGTAAGATAGTCTACAGATGGCATCATTACTATCCTTGCTCCCTGGCACTCTGGGGAGCGAAGAACCTTGGTAGCTATGCAGCACAATGTTTGGTGCCCCACAACGAATCATGGTCTCCAAACATGGACCAAAGATTGTGAAATCAGTGCTAGAGCCCTCTTGTTATTCTTGCCTACACTACATAGACCATGGGAGCATTGTTCCTTAGACTTCATTACTGATTTACCCTGTGCTCATGGATGTACCTGCATCCTGGTGGTCATAGATAGTTTCTGTAAACTCAGACATTTCATCGCCTGTAAGAGAGTTCACGGCTCTGGGGAAATGGCTCAATTGCTTCTACACAATGTTATATGACTTCATAGAATCCCCAAAAAGATCATTTCTGACTATGGCGCTTAATTTACGGCTAAATTCTGGACCAGTTGGTGCAAGGCATTACAAATCAACCCAGTTTTGTCTACCAGTCACCATCCTCAATCAAACAGTCAGACCGAAAGGTTAAATAAGACTTTCAAACAATAACTTTGATGTAATGACTAGCGCTCCAGTCCTCCTCGGGGACCTTGTGCATCTATAAAGCAATTTTGTAGGCCTCAAACCATCTGCCTATGTCGTCTCCCACCACAAAGTCAGACATCAGACCCTTGGGTATGTGGACCCTCCTGTCAGAGGGCAATGAAGCACTGCTGCCACCATCTTCGCTGGACTCAGCCCTCCTCGCTTTCAAGCCCAGTTCTGTCAGGCTCAGCTCCTGAGCCAACATAATTATTTTTTCCTCCATAGTCAAACCTTTCTCTTCCATCTCCATGGGCAGCCTTTTCTCCTCTAAGGCCTGTTTCTTTTGCTCTGCCTCTGGCTTTAGGTTGGCAAGTTGTAACTTTAGTTTCCTCTCCTCCTTTCTGTCCTCCAGCTCCTCTTTGGATGGGCCTGTAGAGGACATGGTGCTCCCTGCCCTGGAGGGAAACCATTTTTCCATGCTTGCTGTTTGCCTCTTGTCCCACAGGCAGTCCCAGATGCTCCATTGAATCCTGGTCCAGCTCTTCATCATGCTCTTTCTCCTCATCCTTATCATCTGTGGCCTCATTTGCTGCATCTCTAGATTCCATCCAGGTTCCACCTCAGTGCCTTTTGCAGCTCCACCTTCTTTGTGAAGCCTCTGGTAGAAACCTTAAACCCCTTGCAGAAATCCTTGAGTTGGCTTACAGTGACATTTTCCAGCTTGGCCAACTCCAAATGCATATTTTCAGGTGCAGCTGTTGGACCTCCAATTAGAGACATGATTTTAGGAAAAAGCTAAAAGCTATTCAGGGAAAATAGATTTTTTTTAAATGTCAAATAAAGAGAGTAGGGAAAAACACCAGTGGGGATCAGAGGCAATTGATTCTGTAGTAAAGTCCCTTTAGGTGCCAATTGGTGCTCCTTCATTTTAGCCTAAGTGACTTTTTAGGCCACTTTTTGCTTTTGCACAGCCACCCAAAACACGTTTATTTTGTGCCACAATATTATTTAAAAAATACGCTGCACAAGTTATTATTATTCAACTTGCTTCAAAATAGAGCACAATAGTTTCAATAAATATTGTGAACTTTCCTCATGTCTTTCTTTTGTTTATTACGGACATGCATGAGTGAGAAGCAAAAGGTGATGATCTTTTTCTAAGGTTCTCTTGGGGACTAGAGTGTTGTGTTCTAGGTTGCCAATTCATCTGTTACTCTGGTATGGTTAGGAGGGCAGGTGAGGCACTATGATCTAGTCGGATTTGGGCCCATAGGTACTCCATTCCAACATTCTGTCATCCCAGACCTAGTTCTGTTTCAAAACAGAATCCCTGCAACAATTTGAATTGGTCTAGATGTGGATGGTAGTGTACACCAAACTACTGTAAGGTACTGCACAAACAGGAGTCCAATCCTCACCGCTGATCACCAATGTTAGAATTAGGTCTCTAGTTGGCAGAGGTTTGCACCCTGTTCAATTAGGGACCACAATCCTAGTCAGGGTAAGTCAGATACACAACCTAAATTAACCTGTGCTCACCCTCTGGTAGCTTGGAGCAGAGCATTCAGACTTAACTTAAGATGCAATGTGTAAAGCACTTGTGCAACACTTAAATTGCAGTAACACAGTGAAAACACCACAAAAGACTCCATACCAGTTTAGAATAATAAAGAATATTTTTATGAGTGAAATAAGACCAAAATGTCAAACATCCAATAAGTAGACCTTGAGAAATACATTTTTAAAGAATGAACTGCAATATAGTGCTTAATAGCAAATAGCGCTTTGGGGGTTACTTGAGGTCATGCTGGACTGGAGTAAATTCAAAGTTCAGGCCGACTGCAATGGAGGAGAGGCCAGCTACAGGTTCCATGCAGGTCCCACTGAAAAAGTAGCCTGGATGGAGCAAGCCTCGGCGTCGAAGACTCAATGTTTCAGTTCCGATCCACGCAGACGGATTGATGCGTTGTCGTTGAACCTCGGAGTCAGGTCCCGCATCATTGCTGAACACCTTGCGATGAAAATGCTGCTTCTTCTTCGAGCCACACAGTCAGGTCCCATGTTGTCGTTGAACCCGTTGCGATGCACGTGCTGCATTTTCTTCAAGCACCGCAGTCAGTCACGTATCATCGTCATTGAGCCAGGCAGGGATGTCCTCTAAGTGGCACAGCGTCAAATGGCACTGCATTAGTTCTGAACGGCACAAAGTCGGCGCTGCATCGATTTTTGTAAAGAAACAGCTTGAGAATCCACTTTCAAGGCACAGGACTGGATTGGCATATCTTGGCAGGGCAAGACTCACAGTTGTTAGAGTCCCGAAACTGAAGCAGAGTTGAAGGAAGTCTTTGAGGGCTGTTAGACTTCAAAACAGAAGGCAAGTCAGCAAGCACTTGGAGTCACTTAATTTCTAGAAGGATGTTGAGATGCAGTCCCAGGCCTTCTCACTACCAGGCAAGAGGCAGCAGGCCAAGACAGCACAGCAGTTCAGCAGAGTCGCAGTCCCTCCTGGCAGCACAGCAGTACTTTTTCCTGGCAGATTGTCCTCAGATCCAGAGGTGTGCTGAATTAGTGGTGTCAGAGGTCCAGTACTTATACTGAGTTGTGCCTTTGAAGTGGGGGATACTTCAAAGAGGCATTTGAAGTACACAAGATCTCTGCCTTTCCTGCCCTGGCTCCAGACTTACTACAGGGGGGTAATTAGCTCTTTGTGTGGGGACAGGACCTCTTCTATTCAGGTGTCAGACTCTCCCTCATTCTCCCCCATGAAGAGCCATCAGACTGCAAATGATTGCTCAGACACACTTAACCTTCCTGTGCTTGTGGCTGTCTAGAGGGAATGCACAAAGTTCAGCTGTGACCCAACCCAGACATGTATTCAGAGACAGGCAAAGGCGAGCTGGGCCCAGGGTAACTAGGTTTAGTGTTAGGGCACTCGTTGAACTGGTCTAACTGCCTGCTTTCATGTTATTTTATTGCAGGCTGGCAGTGCCTTTTCATTTTCTCTAGAAAGCTTCTCACTCTCTTACGTTGTTTCCCTCTATTTTTCTCCCCCCATTCTCACTCCTGCCCCCTCCTACCTCTCACCTCCAATTTAGCCCCTGAATAGGTGATTCAGATGCGGTAGAGGACAGGGAATTTTGTGTTTGCTGGTCCCTGCTAAGGGAATCATCAGGTAGATGACTGATGTGCGAACATAACCTCCCCTGTTCCCCCACCCACTAAGATCATCTGCAGTAGCAAAGGGGAGGAATGGTTAAAGTAAAAATATTGTCAGGCTCTGAACAAACTGCGACTTACATACGTTCGGTGAAGAAGGATTCAGCTTAGAACCCATTCCCCGCTGTTCCTACCCTAATTCCTTTCCGTCACTTGATTGCCTCAATACTCTGTACATTTTGGGTCAGAGTTGGGGATGTCAGGAGGGGGACCCCTAGCATCACCCGGATTCCGAGGAGTACCAGTGGACCGTTACAAAAATGCCAACTTTCCGGAAGTGGTATTTTTAGACTGGCAACTTAAAATCCAACTTTACCATAATTTAGGATTTTAAATTGTTTGTCCAGAGACACCAAACTCCAAATGTCTATCTTTTCCCAAATGGAAATTACACTTGAAAGATGTTTTAAGACAATCCCAATGTTAACCTATGGGAGAGAAAGGCATTGCAGTAGTGAAAAATGAATTAAGGAGTACTTCACTACCAGGACATGTAAAACTTAAAAGTACATGCCATACTTTTTAAGTACACTGCACTTTGCACTCGGGCGGTCTAGGGCCTACCTTAGGGGTGACTTACATGTGATAATAAAGCTGGTTTAGGTCTGGCAAGAAGGTTAACTTGCCAGGTTGACATGGCAGTTTAGAACTGCATGCACAGGCTCTGCAATGGCAGGCCTGAGACATGTGTTAAGGACTACTGAATTGCGTGGCACAATCAGTGCTGCAGGCCCACTAGTAGCATTTAATTTACAGGCCCTGGGCACATGTAGTTTACTTTACTAGGGACTTATAAATAAATTAAACATGCCAATTGGCGATAGCCATTGTTACCATGTTTAGAGTAAAAAGCACATGCACTTTAGCACTGGTTAGCAGTTAAAAAGTGCTCAGAATCCTAAAGCTTGCAAAAATGAAGTCAGGAAAGCAGAGACATTAGAGAGAACCATGCCAAGGATACCATGTATAACTCTCAAGCTTCATTAAATTTCGGCAGGTCAAACCTGCCAAAATTGAGAAGAGAGAAATGTATGAGGTATTTACCATACCATGCGTTAAGCACCAAAATCTGCATGTTTTTCCCACTAACTCGCAATAGGTGCTATTTATCGCACACGATAAATAACGTACCTTGTGGTATGATTATTTCTTAGGTGCGCTAAATAACACCTATGCTTCTAATCAGACCCTTGCTCAATGGCATCTATTTGATTTTACCTTCAAAATGAAAAGAGTCAAGTTTAACTTGGGTGTGCCGGTTGATATTTAGACCCACTGACATTTCTTTCTTATCCCACTGATTTGTGCACTCTGTCATGCCCCTGACACCCTTTGCTAAGCCCGTCGATGCATGCACTCTTTGTGGTCATAATACCTATGACCAAGCCTGTTGATGCATCTATTGTGTGGGGCGACTTATTCATGCTACTAGGCCCAGTGATACATCCACTGTGTGGTATCACTGATACATGTTACTAGGTCAGTGGTGCATTCAATGCGTGGGGCCACTGATAGCAGATTTTAGGCACATTGATCCACGTACGCGTCACTAATTAAACATGTTTAAAGAGTAATCTTATTGGATCCGGGCATAAACTAGATACTT
This sequence comes from Triturus cristatus, assembly GCF_964204655.1. NCBI lineage: Eukaryota > Metazoa > Chordata > Amphibia > Caudata > Salamandridae > Triturus > Triturus cristatus. Next base: position 260,002,653 of record NC_140587.1, read on the forward strand.
TTTTTTGTTTTTTTTGTTATTAAAATTCTTTTTATTGATTTTCAAAGAAGACAATTACCTTCATCGCCTCGCAGGGCGGAATCAGTTAACAAACAAAGTCCAACAGGACAAAAACATCATAATCATCGTGATTGACCTTACTTACATTATTCCTGCACGTAGAGACTATGTCGCACATTTACAAGCATTTATCCCGAAACAGTACATTCACAGTTCCACAGCCCTCAGTATCAAGTTTCGAATCACCCTGAGTCTGTGCCTAGAGGTATTGACGTAATGGTTCCTATACATCCCTGGGTTTAGAAGACGAAGGGAGTTCCTCTGCATATAGCTCAAGATTTTTTTTACAATAGACCATATCGCGGACCCAGTGTTTTATGCTATGCGTCGCTTAGCCAGCTGGAGGGCAATTCTCACAAGTTTACCCAGCGTCCCCTTCAGCTGAGGTACAGAGCCTAATAAGAAGATCAGTGGTGTACACCTCACTGTGACTCCTGAAATTTTCTGAATACAGTGCATTACTTTCTCCCAGTACTGAGCTACTGGTGGGCAATACCATGCAAGGTGCCAGAAGTCCGCGTCCGACATACCACAGCGCTTACAATTGCTTGTGTCCCTAAGACCAAAGGTATATAGTTTAAGAGGTGTGTGGTATGCCTGGTGGATATATTTAAAATGTATAATTCTCAGATTGTCATTGGGAGTGAGTTTACCAGTGAGGGCGCAGATATGCTCACATTCCAATGGCGTCAGAGGGGGTCAAGTCTTTCATTCCAGCGACTCAAACTTCTATCATTGTCTTGCGCTATCTCCTCTCTCATTGCTCTGTATAACTTAGTGACCATCTGATGTCGTGTAGGTGCTACTAGGAGGAGCTGTAGGGCTTTTTAGTGAGGGCAGTTCAGCAGGGAATGTCGTGTAATGTTTTTTAACTACTAGCTTCAAGCGATGCACCGTGAACTGAAACAGCGGGGATTGGTTAGTAATGTGTTGCAGATTTTCAGATGTAATAAAGTGGCCATCCTGATATAAGTCCTGAATTTTATCCATGCCAGCTTCAATAAGTAAACGCATCGAGCCCCGCTCCTGCTGCCAGTGGTAGGGCCGGAGCATACAGGGGAAGCTTGTCTGTGAGTCTCCCAGTTGCCTGCCAGGCACAATAGTAGTGTCTAGGGTGTTGATTTCAGATCTAGGCGTGCCTCTATGCATGTGTGTGAGCATTCTAGCTAGCGGAATGGGATGTGCATCTCCGTCCTCCACTGCAAAGTGGGGTGTGAAAGCATGTGGATGATACCAGTGATACGCATATTGCACCTGTGCACACAGGTAGTAAATATACCAACATTACACCAGTTCTACAATACAGAGGGGTAATAAACATGCAATACACATTCATTGGTTGTTGTAATGCTTATTCATGACATATAGAATACTACCTCTTCATACACTTACATTGGTTCATTACGTGTATTATTCGGCTCCCATTGCTTCCCTTACAAAACATGGTCAGCGAAGCGCCCATGTACTGTAACGGAGAACTAGGTAAAGGAGTCACACGTGACAGGGAACAACTAGAAATCTATGCTAATGATTCAACTTGAGATCCCTGCATTAGGATCAGTTCTTATAACACAACACAGACCTAAAGTAAAGCCAGACCTCTGGGCTTTGTCAGTGCGTGTAAATGTGATCACCACAATGCATTATGTGATGTTACATTGTGACGTTATCAGTAGCAGAAGGGTTAAAATCTAACACCTTCCATGTTTGCCTTTCCTAATTTTTTTTTCTGATTGGAGTACCTTTAAGGTTTAATATTAATTTTCCCTCATTCTATATATAGGTAATTATCCCCATAACAATTAACAGTATCATACTTAACACGTCACATCGTGGGACACCTCATCATTATAACATTCTTTAATTATGTCTTTTCATGGGCAGTTAATTTCGCAGATATAATTATCAAAGGTGTAATTATGAAAAAAAGGTATTCTGCCGAAGACTAAGGGAATTGGAAAGAGTTTATAAGTGTGAACCTGGAGAGCGCAGCCTACCTATGAAATCCTCAAACTGCAGATGCCCTTGGAATGACTCATTGCAAATGGGCAATCGTCCTTGCTATGCAGCCTCATCTCGCGTTATCATGCATCCTGTCCTTCTCTGGGGTATTCCTGACGGCGGGGTCACAGTGCGTCCTGCAGGGGTGGAGTAAGGATGGATTCCATGGTCCTGGGGACCTCCTGATCGGCGCCATTTTCCCCGTTCACTACAAGAAAGTGTCGGCAGGAATTACATTCACGGATGAGCCATCGCGAGTCAGCTGCGAAACGTAAGAACCTATAGAACTAACCTTTGTGAGTGTTCGAATACAAAATAAGATCTAAAAAAGATGTATGTGCTAATTTAGGACTTCATGCTTACAATAATGCAGACGATAACAGTACAAAGAGAAATGCCCTACTCTGTTCTGGAACAGAAACAGCATGTATAGAAACTGGTCCCCACCCATTGAAGCACTCAGGGCCAGCCGTAGGCATCGGCGAGCTGGGCCCAGGCCCAGGGCGCCTAGGTTTAGTGTTAGGGGGCACTCACTGAGCTGGTCTAACTGCCTGCTTTCATGTAACTGTAGTGCCGGCTGGAAGCGCCTTTTCATTTTCTCTATAAAGATGTTCACTCTCTTCCTGTGTTTTCCTCCCTTTCCCTCCCCCATTCTCACTCCTGCCCCCTCCTACAGCCTCTCACCTCCAATTTAGCACCTGAATAGGTGATGCAGGTGCGGGAGAGGACAGCGACAACGACAAGCTCTCACCCCTATATCCTCTTTTTCACACAAGTCAAGGTTTGTTAAAATTGTAACTAGGTATCATCACAAAGCAGTTGATAATAATGGCATGCATTAATGCAGAAAGCAACTTATAACAATGCACATTAATGGCTACTGCACTGTCCTAATGTTGCGTAAAGCACTCGGTATATATACACTCATGCATACATAGGTAGATGGCCATGCCTAATGCACATGAGTAGTCTTGTTACAGTGTTCCACGAGTGAGTGCTGCTTACACTTTTTGCACAAACCACAAAGAAAAGTGACTCACGTCCACAAAAGGAATTATGAAGCCAAACTCGGCTAAACTCTCCTAAACAAGCGAGACAAAGCAGCTTACCTCAGTCCCGGCAGCACAGTAAGTCGTGGCAAATTCTAATGTAACTACTATCAAAGTAACTTTTTCTATGAGTAAACTGTAGATTTCTGCCAAATTACATGAAACCTGTGATTTTATATGTTCTCGACTCTCCTCTTCTCAAATATAAGGAACATCTATGTTAATGTTGTTGTTATTTGAGTTGCTTTTGTGTAAACTTGGAATTAGTTAAATTGTGATTAACAAGAGGCTTTATGTATACTTCTTCTCGTGAATTACTTTCTTCATTTAGGCCTCGGGAGAAGAACAAAAATACATATTTTTTAAGTTGCATTTTATTTCCTTTCTGTAAATCAGAATCAAACTTTATAACTGTTTCCTGTTTGATTAATGTAGTATGGGAGGTTCCATACATGTGTCTCTGGTTTGGCTTTGTATGTCTTGTTCACAGGTCCTGAAGGTAGAAGGAACCTTGTTAAACGCATACTAGGATGAAGATATTTGTCTAAATAAAAACCAAGTTACAGGATGGGAAGAAATAAAATCATTCTTTCAAGCAGCCATGTTCAGAACTGTCAACAACAGCACAGGCGAATATAGCAAGAGGATATTGATCAGTGTTTGTGCAGTCTTTAAACGCACAACACACACATGCATGCATGCAACACATTCACACACGCACACACATGAGTGTGCACATGCATCAGACACTGCTTGGAAGGAAGCATATGTACTATTCTAACATAAACAGGCTAGACTTCTGGCAGGAGCAGTGAGCGCATTGATCTGTATTTCAGCCAATCTGCACACTGGTGGGTGTGGCCATGACACCCTTAGTACATGCTTCCTTCGTAAACCCAATCCACTCTCATTCAAACAATCAAGTCCAATCCAATCCACTCAGAAGGCGCTCAAGACAACGGCATTCCAGCACTGAACTAGAATCAGAAAATGCATTTCACTTTTTTGCAGGACAAATAGTCCCCCATTCTTCTAATGCCTTTGGCCAATGTGTAGATGGCTTGCATAATGGAACTTCTATCACCATCTCTGATCTTAGCATTGGAATAGCAAGTAATGGCGTTTTCTGAGATTTGGGGACACGTAGAAGAACTTATCTACATTTAGGAACATAAGGGCTAACGGACAGATTGATGGTTGCACAACAGAAGCTAATATAGCAGATATCCATGTTGCCTCTGACAGCCAAAGCAACAGCTAGAGAATCTTGCAGGAGTTTGGATCACCATGTGAACCGTCTGATTCTGCATTATTTTGAACTTGTGAATCAGGCCCTTAAACAGAGCTGCATACAAGGCATTGCTGTAAACCAACCCAACCTGGCTCCACCTATTGCTGTTGCAGTGACACCTTGACCTTCGTAGAGTTTGAGCCTTCATGGTAGGTGAGGCATCAAAATAATCACTCAGAGCTTTGACTTTAGAGACAGGGAGGATGTCAAAACCTTAAAGGTTAAAACACAAAAGCAATTACCTCAATTCGGTGCAAAACTGAATCTCCAACTTTACCTCAATGTGTTCTTACCGACCTTTTACCATCCAGCTTTGGAAAGAAGCCAGAAAATGGCTAGAATCCCCGGTCATCTTAAAGTTCACTCCATTGCTTCAGTGTATATTTAAAGCACAGCCCGCACTTCAGAAAGTTGCACACACATGCTGAGAAATGCAGGTGACAAGGCAAGCCATCTTTCCCATTCCCAGACCCCAATCTTCGAGTCTATGAATTAGGGCACCATAGTTGAGGTTGTCAAAAGCCAAAAAGGTTCTCTTCTCCACAGATTTCTATTACTTCAGCAAGGGTCAGTTCAGTGTGTTGCCCTAGAATAAACCCAGACTGGAAATCACCCGGCATGGTCTTGGTTTCCAGGTTGTTGTGCCCCAAAAGCACCCTCTACAGAATTTGCATTGGGAAGAGACCATTATTAAATGCCAATCATGAAGCAAATTGGAAGGGGTCCAGAAAAACGATATTTATATATTGGCTACAGCTTTAGATGTTTGTAGGTAGACCTATTATTTCCTATATACTTAGGGGCAGATTTACAAATGTTTTGCATCGTGGTTGCACCACTTCTGTGTACAGCCCTGATGCTAAATCAGTTTTTGTTATTTACTAGGCCATGCAAAGCCAGATTGTGTGGCTTTTGTGTGGTTTAGTAAATACAAAGTAATGCAGCACCTTGCGTTGTAAAGGAGTTCCATGGGTGGAGAATGGGTGTTCAATAAATCAATCAGGATTTGTAAAGTGCAGCTGCTTCACCCTTAAGGGTCTCTAGGCGCTGTGGGGTTCATGCTGCTGGATCATGCTGCATCTGCTTTTTGGTTGAACATCCAGGTCTTGAGGTCCTTCCTGAACTGCTGGAGCGATAGGTGCAGATCAGCCGCGGTCAGTGCAGGTAAGAGCAGTGGGGCGGTGGGGCCTGGTGGGGGAGATTTTGACATACAGCCACAAGGGAAAATTAATTATTTATTTAATTTTCCATTGCGGTCGTATGTTGAAATCGCCCCCTCCCACATGGCTGCACCGCTCTTACCTGCATGGATTGCGGCTGGTGCAGAGGGAGGGTGTTCTAGATCTTTGCCGCCAGGTGGGCGAAGGAGCGGCCTCCGCTGTTTGATCGGCGGATGCATTGGGTAGCTTCTAAGGAGAGGGATCTGGAACAGAGTTTCCTGGTAGGCTTGTGGAAATTCACGTTTGTTGACGTACACCGTTCCTTTGTTGTGTAGTGCCTTGTAGGCATGGGTGAGCAGCTTGAACTGGCATCTCTTTGCGACTGGTAGCCAATGGAGTTTCCTAAGGTAAGGGGTGATGTGCGTCTGTCTGGAGAGGTCGAGGATGAGTTTGCTTGCTGTGTTCTGGATGGTCTGGAGTTTCCTCATGAGTTGGGCGGTGATTCCTATGCATCCACCCATAGATTTTAACACATTCTCAGATTTACAAAGACTCATAAACCTGGGAATGAGTCAGAATGCAATGCCTTCCCCAGCGAGAGGTAACAAGAAAAATAATATGTGGTTTTTTTCTCCTCGTTATTTCCTCATAGTACATGTGATGCATTTTGCAACACACTTAGAAAGAGGAAAACGGTGCTAAGGATTTTGTTTGTGCAGGAAGGTGCACAAAAACAATCCTGCCTGTAATGCAGGCACCCTTGCACCACCTTGCAAGGGTGCCTGAATTGGGGCTAGGCAGCACACAGTGTGCCGCTGCTAGGAGGAATGGAAATGTGCCCTATTCTAATTGATGTTGCACATTTTGCTGACTCCCTTTTCATGCAACGCAATGCAGCAACTTCGCTTTTTGCCCTGAGTTGCATGAAAAATATATAAATCTACCCCTTAGAGCAGGAATTGAGTCAGCCCCTTGCTCATAATGAAATGTCTTTCCTCCATAATCTTGTGCTTTTCCAACTCAGGAGCATTGTGGCCTTTCGGTGCTTTGAGTGGATGCGTTGTTTCCTTCCACTGCTGACTTGAGCAGACTTTTCATTTTACTTTCAGCACCCCTTTGGAGTGCATGTTTCTTTGCTCTTTCTCCCTGTTTTTCTGTCTCTTCCCCTCCCCCACATTCTCTTCATTCTCCCTTCCCTGCTTGCCTGACCTGAGACATATTCACTTTGCCAGTGCTTGTTTAGAAAATGGAGCCTTTCTACAAAGCAATGAATCAGAAATCAGGTTAGCAAAAGCTGCGTTTGGACTGAATCCAGCATCCTTAACCAGAGTCCTCAGTCACCAAGTGTCAGAGCATAAAAAGGTTCTTGAGCCCTCACCACTGTCAGCAAGACTTCCTCTGTGATCGGTTGAAATGTATAGCAACGGACAGAACTACTCCAGGTTGGTGAACTCAACTCAGAGAGGGTTGCCACCACAATATCGAAGAAAAGATATTGTGTGGCAAAATAATGTAAAGAAATTATCGTGAAGGTAATTATATATAGGTAAGTATTTGTTTACTGTACTTCACATCTATGCATCTTGACAATATATGTATCTTCAAAATACATTGATCTGGAGTTAAGTATACAAAATCTATACTTACCTATTTAAACTCACCTTCGCGATATTTTGTTTCATTATATTAATGCCGTGACATTTTGTCCCCATGATATTGTTCCCTCAATACTTTGATATACAGTCCTAAGTGTTCAAAACCATAGCAGCAGTGAGATGAATCTCTGATACTAGCAGCGACTGATTTCGTAACTGAAGGAAATAATTTACTGATCATGGAGACAGATAAATCACCAACCCATTTGCTTGCTACTGGTACATACAGGGCAGTGTGACTCTTTTTGATGAAGCATTTTAAAATACCACTTTGAACCCAGAGGCCCCCGCACTTTGAGATTACAAGATTCTAATGCAGCTGCATTGATGGATTTTCTGTATTTTAGCATCAAGCTTGTCAGGATGGCTTTTAGCTCATTTTTATGACATTTGTGCGACCTTCTGACTACAGACTTCAAGAGCCATAGGTTCTCTAGATAAATGTATTCTGTTTTCAGCTTTACCAGTGGGGAAGGGTAAGGGGAGAAGAGTATCAGCTGCTGATCCAATCACTGCTTCTAGTCTGGACATAATCTCATCTGCTGACCCTTTAGTAGTAAGAATGGCATCTTTAGCATTCAACATAGGCAAGAGTACCTCCAAGGCGGGAATTCAATACTCACAACTTTAGTTGATAACCATGGACAGTGGTATCACAGCCCAAGGCAAGATACCCTGACCAATTCACACATTCATTCTTGCACCTCTCCAGCCCTGATCTAGAGCATGCTTTCAGCAACATTCACAGGATAATGAATTATCCCTAGAAGTAACTCTTTCCTACTCGCATGTGTCGCACTGCTCTAAAGAACCCCATCACAGCTACTGATTGACCTACCAACAAAGAGTACAACGGTCTACAAGTGACCCCACCTACAGGCAGAGCTCCTACCCACTGTACACCATGGCTGAACAGCAGACACAAACCAGCTACATGCATGAACGTCGATTCACCAAAATAGCAGGGGCAGCGGAAGTGACATCATACGCCATTTGAGCTTTACTTTCAATCACACACACATGCTTACACATATGCATACATACACAAGCTCTCTTTCACATAAACTGGCTCTCAAACGCCTGCATGCATTTGTCTATGATTGCCAGGTTGTTTCTCTTCTATGTAGAAGATGATCTACAAAACGTATCTGACTGTTTCCACTAAGTGGGCAACAGACAGATCATCTTGCCAATAGCAAAACAAATTTGTGGCAGATCAAACTTAAAATAGGTTTAATCTTAACTCATTAAAAAGTATGTTATTGATGGGAGGGTCGGATCACATGCCTAAGAAAATAAAACCCTGTTCAAGTAACAGCCACAATCGCTGTCAGGATGAACTACAAAATTCACTAAATTAATCTGTACTTAACCCTCCCGTAGTTTGGTACAATTTAGAAAACTAGAATAAATTGTAAAAAATTATTTGACAACAAAAATGGCATAAATCCAATCAGCAGAATCAGAGTTATACATTTTAAAAGTTTAAGGTAAAAACTAGCACCTAAAAGATGGAAACGCCCAATGCGGACATCTAATTGCGCGAGATCGGATCAAAGTTGAAAAATATGGCCAACCGCGATGGAGTGTGGGTCTTATACAAGAAGTGTATTGGACACAATCAAAGTTTACCTTCAAACTTTGAAGAACATTCTTAGAATAATTTTCTGAGCAGGTAGAGTTCAGCAGGGCAGGTGTTAGACCCGGCCTCGTAGCATGGCTCTTCCTGTCCTCGCACTACCTAACCTGGTACCAGGGACCCCAAGCACACGGCCCAGCCGATCCTTCCCACCAGAACACACACACGCAGCCCGGGCCTCCCCGTCCATGGCCTCTCTCCTTTCGGCCACCCCGGGCACGCGTGCCCACTTCGTGCACCAAGATGGCCGCCCGGCCCCAGCACAACCCGGGCCTAGAGGCGCCACTCCGGCTGGAGGACATCACGCTTCCAGGGGATGAGAGAGGGAGGAGCAGTTTCTATCGCACCTCTGAACTCCCCTGGGACGATGGGTTTCGATCGGCCCTCCGGCCTCCCTGAGGGCTGGCTCCACGCCTGCTGGGTGTCTGGGACTCCTCCCGACCCGGCCCTGAAAGGATCAAAAGACAATAACAGGAAATCTCGACAAGCGACCCCCAGGTGACAAGACCCCTGCCTGCACAGACAGGCAGGGGTCATCAAAGAGGGGTCGACCTATAACAAGGGGTGCTCTGGGACTGTCCGGCAGATTCGCCTTGGAACATCTGAGCCCTGCTGAGTGACTCGCGGCTCCCCGAAGAACGTAAGACCTCCGAACCTGTGCTTGAGCCCTGCTGAGTGACTCGCGGCTCCCTGAAGATCGTAAGACCTCCGAACTTGTGCTTGAGCCCTGCTGAGTGACTCGCGGCTCCCTGAAGATCGTAAGACCTCCGAACTTGTGCTTGAGCCCTGCTGAGTGACTCGCGGCTCCCTGAAGATCGTAAGACCTCCGAACTTGTGCTTGAGCCTGCTGAGTGACTCGCGGCTCCCCCTGACTCTCTTTGGTCCCGCCGGACCCCACGACGACAAGCGTATCCCCCAGCTTGAGGATTGTGAGCTGTGCGCCGGGTACGCTCCTGCATTTGATCCGATCCCCCCCAAACACTGTCCCGCTACCTCCTACCCCCGCCAAGACTCTGTGAGCCCACGCTCTGCTTGTAAATATCTGCCTTGCTGATCATAAAGATCCTACTACTTCGATTTGATAAAGTTTGAATCCTAAGAACCCTCGGTGTGGCGTCTCTTTGTCGTGTGGTGCCAAGTGTACGATCCTAGGTACGAGATTCCTCCCCCCTGCGGAATCTCCCGCCAGTGGCCGGCTACGATACCGTGAGGGTGGGTCTCAGGACAGTCAGGGCCCCCTCCGGGCTCCCCTGAGGTCGCCTTCTAACATTGGTGGCAAGCGACGGGATTCGGGCTCATAACCTAGAGATCGTACCGTGAACGACTGACACACTACCGACAAAGATGGCAGAAGGAAGCGCCATGAGCCCCGCAGAAACCAACACCAACAGGGTGTTCCAGGTGGAACAACTAGAAGAATACACGCACAAAGAACTGAAGCAATTCTGCAAAGAACTTAAAATCGCTACCACCGGTCTCAACACCAAAGAAGATTTGCAGAAAGCACTGAAAGCTTGGGTGGATGCCGGGGCCTCCCGCCCAGAAGGCATGGGGGAGCGACACGACGAAACAGAACCCACCCAAGGCGAAAGCAGCAGCGATCAGGTGCGAGGCTTCGTGCCAGACGGGGGCCTTTCCCCGGAAGAGCTCGCAGACAGAGAGAGAAGTCGCAATCACGAACTCGAGTTAGCCAAACTCAAAATCGAAGGCGAATTGAAATTAGCAGAAAAAAAGCTAGCAGTAGAACAAATGCGCGTACAAGGCGAATTGGAGGAGAAGAAGCTCCAACGGGAGCACGAAGGAAGGAAGCTTCAACTGGAGCACGAACGCAGCTTGAAGGAGATCGAGCTCAAAGCCAGAAACGAGGAAGGGAGGCCCCCGGGGAACCGAGAGGCGACCTCCCCGGCGGAACAGAAGGTCCACATCCCCAAGGACGTGGTCAAAGAATATTATAAAAATGATGACATTCAACAATGGTTCAGGGCCTACGAGGTCGCATGACCTCTCATCGGGTCCCGCAGAAGGACTGGGGGGCAGGGCTGTGGGGACGGTTTCTGAGCGAAGGAAGGGACACCCTGCTCGACCTACCCCTCTCCCTGCAGACCTCCTACAGCCACATGAAAGAGGCTCTCCTCACTAGGTACGGCCTCACCCCAGAGATGTACCGTCAGCGATTCCGGGACTGCAGGAAGATCCCGGGCACCACCTGGGTGGAGTATGTAAACTTTTTCAGTCGGGCCTTCGATGGGTGGATCAAGGGCAGCAAGGTCACCACCCTCGAGGAACTCACCGAACTCATGTTGTGGGAACACCTGGCGGCGAACTGCTTTGTGGAACTACGCCAGCATCTGCTCGACAGCAAACTCACCGATCCCCGGAAGCTGGCTGTGGAAGCAGACCGCTGGACCAACACCCGGGTCCCCCGGAGCAGTGTAGGAGAGTACCCCCGAGCCAGTCAGGGACCACCCCGCCAGAGAGGGGGAGGGAACCAGGGAGGGCAGAGAGAGTCCCAGTCGAGTCCCCCGAAGGCCCAACCTCCACCTTTCCCGGCGCCCCCCCCCACCAGTCTCCGGACCCCCCGGGAGACGGGGGCACCGGGTAACCATCACTTGTTTCCGTTGTCAAAGGCCCGGGCACTACGCCAATGACCCGGAGTGCCCCATGGCCCCCCAGGTTCCCCCTGCTGCAAACCCTGCTAGACAGATAGCCAACGTAGCCCTGGGGGAGGAGGTTGAGGACACCGGGGAGTGGGAACCCGCAGCTATGGCCCTAGTGTCCCTGGGAGACAGAGAGATGGTCCCTGGTAGCCTCCTGCCCTCCAACACGAAGAAGTACGGGCAGCTCGTCAAAATCAATGGCCACCAGATAGAAGCCCTGCGAGACACCGGGGCCAGCATCACCGGTGTCCTCAGGTACTTAGTCCCCGAGGAGCAGATCCTACCCAACGTCTTTTGCCCCGTAATTTCCGCAGATAATAGAGAGAGTATGTGTCAGGTAGCCCTGGTGCCGTTTGAGTGGGGAGGGGTGATAGGTAAACTGAGGGTTGCCGTAAGAACCTCCCAGCCGGTCGACTGCCTCTTAGGGAACGACCTGGAGAGTTCTCCCTGGAAGTACGTCGAGCGCAAGGCCCACCTAGAGATGATGGGACTCCCCGAGTGGGTGTGCGCCACCACCCGATCTATGTCCGCCCGACTCACCCCCCTGGGGGAAGTCGAGGACCCCCCGACCGAGGGAGTCAGAGTAGTCCCCGCCGAGGGTCCTCCCGTCCCCCCATCGGGAGGGTCAGTCGCCAGCGACGAACCCTCACCGTCCGACACCACCCCGGTCCCCGAGTTAAGCGATCTGGCCGAATTGGCCCCGTGGCGCCACGAGGGCGGGCACCCGGGAGGAGTTCTGCCGGGAGCAAGCCACCTGTCCTTCCCTGGTCGGACTACGGCACCAGGCCGAGGGCCAAGCCGCAGGCGACCAGACCGGAACACACCGAGTTTATTGGGAGAATAATCTCTTGTACAGTGAGCAGAAGTCAGTGGAACTAGGATCCGGCCGGGTGCTGGTGGTACCCGTACGCTTCCGAGACTTCCTCCTGGGCTTGGCCCACGACGTCCCCCTCGCCGGCCACCTGGGTCAAGACAAAACCTACAGCCGTCTTGTGACTCACTTTTACTGGCCTAGGATGAGAGTAGCTGTAGAAGCCCACTGCAAGTCCTGTCCCACGTGCCAGGCTAGTGGGAAGAGTGGGGGGAAGCGCAAGGCTCCCCTCCAACCCTTCCCGGTCGTCAGTACCCCATTCGAAAGAGTCGGAATCGACATCGTGGGGCCCCTGGATCCCCCCACCTCCCAAGGTCACCGTTTCATTCTGGTCCTAGTGGATCACGCCACCCGATACCCTGAGGCGATCCCCCTACGCACCGTCACGGCTCCCGTGGTGGGCCGAGCTCTGATGGGGATCTTTTCCCGGGTGGGTTTTCCCCGCGAGGTCGTGAGCGATCGCGGCACTAATTTTATCTCGAAATACATGACGTCCCTGTGGCAACAATGTGGGGTGTCCTATAAGTTCACCACCCCGTACCATCCCCAAGGGAACGGCCTAGTAGAGAGGTTTAACCGGACTCTGAAGGGGATGATCAACGGCCTAGAAGAACCCCTCCGGCGTAAGTGGGACGTCCTGCTCCCCTGCCTCCTGTTCGCTTACCGGGAAGTCCCACAGAAGCCCTTGGGGTTCAGCCCGTTTGAATTACTATATGGACACCCCGTCCGAGGTCCCCTCAGTTTGGTTAAGGAAGGGTGGGAGGCAGCACCCCAGACACCCCCACGAGATGTGTTCCAATACGTTCTGGCCCTCCGGAACCAGACCAGGAAGTTCCGAAAGCTGGCCGAGGCTAACCTGGAGGCCAGCCAAGAAGAAATGAAGCGCTGGTACGACCAGAATGCCACTCTGGTCGAGTTCCAGCCGGGCCAGCAGGTATGGGTCATGGCCCCCGTGAAGCCTGGCGCCCTCCAGGACAAGTGGACCGGGCCCTTCAAAGTAATTGAGCGGAAGAGTCCAGTCACGTACTTGGTGGACGTCCAGTCGCCCCGGGATCCCCTGCGGGTCCTACACGTGAACCGCCTCAAGCCTCACTTCGTACGGACAGAACTGAGCCTCCTGCTGGCCACCGATGACGGGGCCGAAGATGAGTCCGATCCCCTCCCGGACCTCCTGTGTGTCAAGGAGAAGGATGGCTCTGTAGAGGGAGTGAACCTTTCCCCATCCCTCACTGACCAGCAACAAGCGGACTGTCGCCAGCTCCTAGGACAATTCTCCGACCTCTTCTCCCTGATCCCCCGAGTCACCGACTTGTGTGTCCATGACGTGGACACCGGGGACAGTCCGCCAGTAAGACACCGAGCCTACCGAGTCCCTGACCGAGTCCGATCCTGCATTCAAACTGAAGTCTCGAAGATGTTGACCCTGGGGGTGATCGAGCCATCCGATAGTCCCTGGGCCAGTCCCGTGGTCCTAGTTTCGAAGGCAGCGGCCCACGGTGTCGCCCCCGAGCTCCGATTCTGCGTGGACTACCGGGGGCTCAATGACGTCACCCGGGCCGATGCCCACCCCATACCCCGAGCCGACGAGCTCATTGACCGACTCGGTGCGGCCCGGTTCCTCAGCACATTCGACCTCACCTGCGGATACTGGCAGATTGCGCTCACAGAGGAAGCCAAGGAGCGGTCCGCCTTCTCCACCCCAGATGGGCATTATCGCTTCCGTGTAATGCCCTTCAGAATGAAAAATGCCCCGGCCACCTTTCAGCGACTGGTGAATAGGGTCCTGGCCGGGATGGAACAGTTCAGTGCGGCCTATCTAGACGACATCGCCGTTTTCAGTTCCGGATGGAGTGAGCACCTCCAGCACCTTCGGAGAGTGCTAACCGCCTCACAGTAAAAGCCAGCAAGTGCCAGATTGGGCAAGGATCAGTAGTCTACCTGGGGCACCAGGTCGGGAGCAGTCAGGTCGCCCCTCTACAGCCAAAGATCGACGCCATCCTAGCCTGGGAACCACCCACCACCCAAACGGAGGTCCGAGCCTTCCTGGGCCTCACTGGCTACTACCGAAGATTCATCCGGGGGTATGGCAGCCTGGTTGGCCCCCTCACCGAACTCACATCAAAAAAACAGCCCAAGAGGGTGCAGTGGACGACTGCCTGCCAGGAAGCGTTCGATGCCCTCAAGAAGGCCATGTGCACGGCCCCCGTCCTCCAGGCTCCCGACTACTCCAAGGAGTTTGTAGTCCAGACCGATGCCTCCGAGCATGGCATTGGAGCTGTCCTGTCCCAGGTGAATGACCAAGGCCTAGACCAGCCCATCGCCTTCCTCAGCCGGCGGCTGTTGCCCAGAGAACAGAGGTGGAGCACCATTGAGCGCGAAGCATTTGCCGTAGTCTGGGCCCTCAAAAAGCTGCGCCCTTACCTGTTTGGCACCCATTTCAAAGTACAAACCGACCATCGGCCCTTGCGATGGCTCATGCAGATGCGAGGAGAAAACCCCAAGCTACTGCGGTGGTCAATCTCCCTCCAGGGGATGAATTTCACCGTAGAACATCGCCCTGGTACGGACCACGCCAACGCGGACGGCCTCTCCCGGTTCTTCCGCCTCAGCGAAGAGAACCCCCCAAGATGATGGGTAGTTCTCTCCGGCTTTCAGCTGGGGGGGACGCGTGTTAGACCCGGCCTCGTAGCATGGCTCTTCCTGTCCTCGCACTACCTAACCTGGTACCAGGGACCCCAAGCACACGGCCCAGCCGATCCTTCCCACCAGAACACACACACGCAGCCCGGGCCTCCCCGTCCATGGCCTCTCTCCTTTCGGCCACCCCGGGCACGCGTGCCCACTTCGTGCACCAAGATGGCCGCCCGGCCCCAGCACAACCCGGGCCTAGAGGCGCCACTCCGGCTGGAGGACATCACGCTTCCAGGGGATGAGAGAGGGAGGAGCAGTTTCTATCGCACCTCTGAACTCCCCTGGGACGATGGGTTTCGATCGGCCCTCCGGCCTCCCTGAGGGCTGGCTCCACGCCTGCTGGGTGTCTGGCACTCCTCCCGACCCGGCCCTGAAAGGATCAAAAGACAATAGCAGGAAACCTCGACAAGCGACCCCCAGGTGACAAGACCCCTGCCTGCACAGACTCCGGACATCAAAGAGGGGTCGACCTATAACAAGGGGTGCTCTGGGACTGTCCGGCAGATTCGCCTTGGAACATCTGAGCCCTGCTGAGTGACTCGCGGCTCCCCGAAGAACGTAAGACCTCCAAACCTGTGCTTGAGCCCTGCTGAGTGACTCGCGGCTCCCTGAAGATCGTAAGACCTCCGAACTTGTGCTTGAGCCCTGCTGAGTGACTCGCGGCTCCCTGAAGATCGTAAGACCTCCGAACTTGTGCTTGAGCCCTGCTGAGTGACTCGCGGCTCCCTGAAGATCGTAAGACCTCCGAACTTGTGCTTGAGCCTGCTGAGTGACTCGCGGCTCCCCCTGACTCTCTTTGGTCCCGCCGGACCCCACGACGACAAGCGTATCCCCCAGCTCGAGGATTGTGAGCTGTGCGCCGGGTACGCTCCTGCATTTGATCCGATCCCCCCCAAAGACTGTCCCGCTGCCTCCTACCCCCGCCAAGACTCTGTGAGCCCACGCTCTCTGCAGGGGTAGTCCGAAGAGGAAGCGTTGTTGTCGGGGAGCTGCTGGACGAAGTTGCGGTGAAGATTTCTACGTTCAAACTTACTTACTAGCCCTGTGCGCTGCAGAAACATCACTTTATGTGATGTTCCGGTGGCGCACAGTGCTTAGCCATTTCTACAAGGCCATATAAAGCCATCCTGTGTGGTTTTCATGGCCTTGTAGATATGGAGTGAGGCAACGCAGAGCAAGTCGCTTCCTTGCCTTACTCTGTGTGAAAGAGGCGTTCCATGGGTGTTGCGGTGGGTGTTTCAACTCAACAACCATAGAATTTGACACTGCCTCAGAATTACAACAGCAGATGAATCTTGGCCAGCGCCAAAACCTTGTGCGTCCCCAGAGCAGGCGTAACGGGGAAAAATGTTTGCATTCCTCCTCGTTCTTTCCTCTTTCCACATTTGCTGCATTCTGCAGCACACACAGAATGAGGAAAACACCCCTTGTGATTGTTTTTGTGCTGGAAGGTGCCCCTTGATGCACAAAAACAAATCAGGTCAACAACACAAACACCCTTGTGCCATGATGGTGTGGTGAAGCGACCAGTGTGCCTGACTCCGGACCCTGGGGTTTACGGTTCGATTCCTGGTGCCGGCGGCAGGTTAGCACAGCACCATGTGACTCTGGGCAATAGCTCGCTTAATCTTTCCGACGGCCCCCAGCGCTGGGGTACCTCTTCGGAGGTAGTTGTGCATTTTACAAATGATGGTATTTCATGCAATACGGTGAATTCCTGCCCTTTCAAATTCACATAGGGCAGCGCAGCTAGAAGCCTTGCATCTCTGCCCTAAGCCAATTTCTTGAGAAAACGCCCCTTGGTCTCTTTTTTGGAAGTCAAAAATCTCCAGCTGGATGAGGCAGGAGGCTGTAGCTGATGAGAATTCCACGAGCCTGAAGACCCCTTGAGCGGAGGCCAGCCGAACAGGATTTAGTGCTGTACAGAAGAACATAGCGGGAGCCGCCATGAAGTCAGACCTACTGGTAAAGCACCTTGAGTGGATAGATGAGCTGGTTGGTCCCAGTCTTCCTCTTGGTTCTCCGAGAAGTTTTGAGCAAAAATTTTCCAAGTATCAAGTCTTGGACTTTGTCTATCTGGCCGCATTTAGCACCACCACCAAAGGTCCAGGACCTGAGGGGTACCATTTGGGGAGTTAGGACTCACTCAGACTGGGTCCTGTGCTGGTTCAAGAAGGTTACAGCCTTTTCTGGCCCTGAGGCTTTGATCAGAAGGCCAGCCAAATAGCACTTGGAGTCACGCTGGTAGTCCTGGTTTCAAGTGTCAGAACAGGACTCAAGCAGCAGGGGAGGCCTCTGAAGGTTCAAGACAGGCTCCAGGAAGCAAACCAGGCCTACAAAACAGGCTTGTGGAGTACACAGCCAGCCACAGCAGCAGGGGGTCCTCCGAGAGTACTTTCACAGGTCCAGAAAGTGAACTGAAGAGTGGATCTGAGGGTCCAGTTTTTATACCTAGTGCATCCGTTGAAGTAGGAGATGTGTCTAGACCATTTTGTTTGAAGTGGTTGCAGTTTCCTGGCTTCCCTTCCCTGGCTCTAAGCTGCCTGCATGAATAATGCATGTCTTTTGTGTGAAGGCAGAGCACAGCCTATTCAGTTGCAAGTGGGGCTGTGCCCAGCTCCGCTCCTCCATCCTGACAGTTGATGGCCTATCCAGGCAAAGCTAATCACTCTATTGTGTGGCTGTCTGGGTGGAATAAACAAAGTACATCTGTCAACTACACTTAGGCATGTGACCTAGGACAGGCTGCAGGCACTACACAGCTAGGGAAGGAAAATAGCATCTTTCTAAAAGTTGCATTTTCAAAATTGTAACTCCAAATCTGATTTTACCATTAAAGAGGACTTTTAATTACAATTTCTAAGACACCAAACATGAAATGTTTACCTATTCCCAATCAAAAGTCAACACTTATTAAATATAAAAAGGCAATCCAATCCTATGGGAGAGGTAGGCCCCATAGCAGTGAAAAATTAATTTAGGAGTTTTTTACTGCCAAGATATGTAAAACATAAAAGTGCACATCTAACCTTTTATTTACATTGCACCCTGCCCTATGGGCCACCTAGGGCATACCTTAGGGGTGACTTGTTTGCAATAAAAGTGGAGTTTAAGGCTTGGAAAGGTTATATTGCCAAGCTGAATTAGAAGTGTTTGATGCACATGTACTGCTTCCACAAATCAACTTCCACAAAGCCAACTTAATTTTTAGCCTTCAATATCAAATTTCTTCACATTTACAGAATGTTTTAAAAAATTCAATTTATAATTTGCTTCATTATTTGTATGCACTTGAGTAATCTGTCCATATTATTTAATTTTCTAAGCAGTCACAAAATCCCTGAGTAGGAGTCATAGATCTTTAGGAGGCCCTGGACCACCGCCCTAGATTGTATACCTTGCACTTAATTTTGGGGATTTAGTACTGGTTGCGAATGATTGATCCTGCTGTCTGTCTCCCTGCCCCCAGCTGCTAACTTCTACTTATGAGGTATCGCGGCACAAATCCAATTGACTGGTTTGGTTATGCAACTTACAAACAAACCTTGTTAGTAAAGAGGTGAGTAATGTAATTTTGAGAATGGCCTTGTCATTGAGATTTTTGTGCATGTGTTTTCAACTTTCTTGATTGTACTGTCACTGACGTGTAATTTTGATTTTGGCGCATGTTTCGTTATACAGGTTCATTCAGAAATATAATAATTTAAGCAGCAGTAAGTGAATCAGGTATGCCCATTTGCTGCTTGATCACGGCACATAAGCCATGCGTAGTTTCACACTTTGCCATTTTCAGTCATATAGTTCCCATGATTTATTATGAAAGCACTTTTTGAGTCTGGCTACACAACACTTTAGCTATGTAGCAACCACATCTAAGCACAGAACACACACCATACACATATAACTCAAGATAGCATACACAAACACATACAAATTGAGGCTAGGGGAAGCATGGGTTTTGTGCTGGAAAGGGTCTCTTCTAGTCCACAAAATAAGCTTTAAGGTATTTCCACTTTGTATGTGTGCTGTTGAATGCAACACACATGCACAGTGGGGAAAAAAGAGGAAAAATTAACAATTCTCATCTTTACTCCTGCCTCGCGGAGGTGCAGGATTTTGGCACAAATCCCTGTCTACAGTACTTTGTAGATAGGGATTTAGGTAAAAGCCTATGGGTAGGGTGAGAGATACTCAGGGAAGAAAGAGGCTCCAAACCAGACCAACATAACCCAACCCATGTGAGTGTCAGCCTATTAGGTGTACAAAAGATTAATTATCTTCACCTCCATCTTGGACTCCTGTCAAATGTATTTGCAGCTACTTAAATCAGGCTAATTATTCAGATTTAAAGATATCAAGGAATCAAATAAGTTAAAGAATTTGTTTACCTTTTTATTTTTACTTCCATTTTTTAATTTGATTGTGGGTGATCTGAAGTTGCAGTAGGGGTCTATTTTGCATTAACTTTTTTTTTTTTTTTTCTAAGGCACTGCTGTTGCACTGCTATTTTGCTCATTTTACTGTGGGGCCTAGTCGGCTCAATTATTTTACTGAGGGACTTAGGGGCCCATTAGGATGGCCCCGCTGGGCCGACTGTAGCCACTGCTGGCCTGGCGGGGGCGATCCGCCTGCCATCCATGCCTGATTAACTCCTCGCCATGTTAGTATGGCTGAGAGGTCCGCGGCGGACGTAAAGACCGTCTGCCGCATCTCCGCCGGCAGGCAATCCATCCGATTGCCATGTTGGGCAGATCTCGGGCCTAATATGATGGCGGTGTCTGGAAGACACGGCCATCCATATCAGGATACCTGGCGGAGAGAGCCTTTCCATGGCGAAAGCCATGCGGTCTTGTGTATTGGGGGCCCGTTGCGGGCCCCTGGGGTGTTGGGGGTGTACTTGGGGACTACCCATGGTACCCCCATACATTTGCATGCACAAGGTGGCAGGCACCGCGCGGTGCCTGTCACGTGGTGCATGCAAACATGCATTTTTTACATTCCGGCGGGTGCTGCTTACAGCACCACCCGCCGCAATGTAAAAAATGCGGGATGCGACCGCCATGGTGGCGGTCGCATCCTGATTGTCATGGTGAGACCGCCGCACCTATGGCGGGCGGTCCCTTTTGCCGTTGTCATCTTAATGATGCCCTTAGTCTGCCCACGCCACAGGCCTCTGCCAGCTAGCTATCATCACAAGGCATTGGTTATATATATTAAACAACTGTTGCTTATGTGGTATATGTTTTTTTTTAAAACACATCTATTGATTATAGATTTAGGGATGGTCTTCAATTAAATGGAAAATGTGTTTCTCTATGTTTTTCTGAAAGGTGTTAAAGTATTTTCATGAGGTAATTTTTGATTCCTTGAGATGTCTGTGGTTGGTGAACTTTTAAAGTTGACATTGCCGAATTAATGGTAGTTGTTTCTCCTTGTTTACCATGTCTCCTTTCTTTGCTGGCCAAGTGGCCATTTTTATGTGTGGCCTGTGTGTCTGTTTGCCACACAACACCATTTTGTCTTTGTCCCCATGCCATGTGGCAGGATGGCGATTTTGTTTTTTGTTGTCCGTGTGCTTTTTGCCATAGACCTGCATGTGTTCCTTGGTGTCCATGCCTTTGCCCCTGGTGGCCATGTGGCCGGCTGCCATTTTGTAGTCATTGTGCTTAGCTTTTGCCAAATGCCAGCATGTGTTCTTGTTGTCCATGCCTTTGCCCTTGGTGGCCTTGTGGCTTGCACCCACTTTGCAGTTGTTGTCCATGCCTTTGCCCATTGTGGCCATGTGGTCGGCTGCCATTTTGTAGTCATTGTGCTTTGCTTTTGACATAGGCCTGCATATGGTACTTGTTGTCCATGCCTTTTCCTTTGGTGGCCATGTACCCAGCGGACATTTTGTGTAGCCAATGTGTTCTTTTAAAAAAAAACTTTTCAAAGCCATTTTCTAGGGTCATTGATAGAAGAGCCCTATACCTCTTTGTTTTTTCTTCATTTTCTTCTTTTTTCCATAATGTGTTTTTGATGTGCTTAAGGATGATTTCTCCCATTTTCCACTGTGCCTCCTTGCCTCCCATAAGATTTCTCATAGTCCTAAGGGAATTCCATACAATTGCCCAAGATGCCCATTGAGTCTACCACCTCCTGGTTCTCTCCGGAAGCCTCCTGTGTCAGTAATGCCACAAAAGAAAAGAATCCAAGCTGCTAACACTGGCATGTTTAGGCAGGAGAGGCCGTACAAATGCAACCACCCAGCGGCACATTTGTATAATGGGAAGCTGGCTAAAATGGTACTGCTGGACCTCCTCACTTTTTCTTTTGTGGAAGGAGTGGGCTTTTTAGAATTTGTAGGGGTCATCTGCCCAAAATGGATTCCCAGCTGGTCCTATTTTGCCAGAGTTGTTGTTACAGTGCTCCATCATGATGACACTATTCAACTGATGACAGACATGTAAGCCAGTTTTCAAGCAACTGATTACATGTGTATCACTGCATACTAGATTTCTTTTGTGGGGGGTAGGCAACAGCTTTCTGCAGGTCTCAGAGCTGAAGAAGGTACTAGGCGCATTCAGCGGCATGCAACATTAGCGATGTTTTCCAAAGCCATCAAACAACAACTCAGCTGGATACCTGGAACTCAACCAACTACTCGAAGTATCACAATTTGGATTCCGGGCCAACCACAGCACTGAGACCACACTAATCGCAACCACAGACGACATGAGATCTCTCCTCGACTGCAGAGAAATTGTATTGACCTCTCTGCTGCGTTTGACACCGTCTCTCACCACACCCTCATTGACAGACTCCACACTGCTGGTATACAGCAAAACGCTCTCAAATGGATCATTTCATTCTCAGGACACACACATAGCATCCGACTGCCTCCCTATTTCTCCGCACCCAAGGATATCACCTGCAGCATATCCCAAGGATCATCCCTCAGTCCCACCCTATTCAACATTTCATGACTCCCCTTGCATATGTTGTCAGATTCCACAGCCTCAACCAAATCTCTTACGCCGACGATAGTCAGCTCATCCTCCCACTCACCCAGAACCCTACCTACCCCTACCTACGGCAGGGCCGTGTTAGGGGGATTTCGAGGCATGAAGCCGAAGGAAAATTAAATGAATAATTAATTTTTCCTCTGCATCGTCCCTCGGAATCTCCCCTTACACAGCCCCACCACTGCACAGCTGTTACCTGCACTGACCGCGGCTGCTGGTGGCCCAAGGAACTTGAGGCCCTTATCTCCTCCCCTTCCTCCCCCAAGGCCACCAGCCAGTGATATTCCACTGCCTCCAACGTCTGGTGCAGCAGTCGGATGGCTGTTTTATGCTGGAAGGGTAGTTGCTGGTCAGGATTAGCTAATCAAGAAAGTAAAAACAAAAACACGAATTGTGATGCTCAGCGCAAACACTTGTTTATACTGTCCATAATGGCACAGAAGAAGAACACTGCTAATCCCTTAGGGCTATTGAAATTTTATTCAGATGTGGTAATTAGTCACAGCCTGGGCCAAGCTTTCATGCCCATGCATCACATAATGCAATAGCTCAGAGTGCAAGAAATTAAGCCAGAACAGCAACATAATCAAAAAGGGATTTTAGTTTAACGGTAGTACAGCGAGCAAGATATATTTTATCACAGAATATCCCATCCACCAAACTCTAAATCTCCCCCTCCCTAAATTGCTGGGCCTCTTCTCTAGTTCCTGGCTGGCTGGCACTTGCTGTGGTGGCACTGGTGGTATTTGTGCCGAGAGAAAAATAAAATGCACCCATTTTAGATACCAGATTAGCCACCTAAGTATTTTTTTCACACAAGGTACAACAGCAATACCTCACTGCAGTATGGTTAGCTATATATCGTATCTTTTTTCTATCATACGTATCACTTTGGGAGGTTTCTCACTTTTTGTCTTGGTTGACATCATTTTAAAAACCAGGTAGTTATTGAGTCAACCAAAACCCTTTTTCTCCTAATGAGGGATAAGGTAAGGGCATAAAGGGCACGAAAGGATAAGGGGGTAAGGGAATGCAAGGACATATGGTATTGGTTGTGGTATCTCATTTCTACCATGCTGCAGTGTCATGGAAACGGCTAGTATAAGGCAACATTGGGGTCCATGACCACTCTATCTCTGTCCCTGTACTTTTTGACTGTTTAATCAGTAAAACCTTTTCAACCAACATATTTGGTGTATTGAGCCTGTGCCAGAGTTCCCCGATGTAATCCTCAGGATTGTGCTCATGCTCAGAGGGGTCCACCTCTCGACCGCCCCAGGCCCGGAATAATATCTTAACACGGACTAGTGAGATAGTCAAACGAGGGAAGGAAAGGGTAGGAACTGCAGGGAGGGAGATCTGGGAATGACAAAGTAAGAACACTGTAAATAATATTGTCCCTCAATAAATAACACCCACAAATTCTACAGTACTAATCATAGGAGCATTTGGAATGACTATATAAACACTACCTGTAAAGGAAAGAAGGAGCTTTATCAGGAGACATGAGAGTTTGGTTTCAGAATCCCAACACGAATACTGTCATGAAGAAATAACAATCAAGGTGAGATTTTTCATATACCAATAACACTTTTACCAATAAGAGAATGAGACACAATCTCACCTACCCCGTTTAAGTACTGGAAAGCTTTGCTTGAAAAAGCAGTTGTCTTCCTGGACATCCCCTACTAAACTCTCATACAATCAAGAAACAAAAGAACATGTAAAAGAAAGACCATAGCTCAATCTCTTTCCTTGTAATTATACCGCTTTGATGAGACTACATTTCTAATCATGAGCCTTGTAACATGAGTAAGGGAGTTCCATACGATAAGTCAACTGAACAGTCATTGTTAGCCTGGTCATGTTAGTCACTCCACTCCCATGTGGAAAGAGAAACATATAGAACACAGGGCGAAGTATGTTCTCCTAGCCCTCTGAAACTTTATGAGGATTTAGCCACTTTAATCCAAGAATTGAGAACTAATTCTCTATGAAAAGAACACTTCAAATCCCAATGTCTCCACTTGTTGTCAACGAAGACCAGGCACTAAGCATAAACAATGCGCTTCCCACTCTTTCAATTTAAGGGAGCGTGCGCGCTGAATTGGAATTGACAAAGAACTTGTCGCTTTTATTCTTCCCTGCATGAGACTGACAAAATTGCATGTCTCTCCAACAGGGAAGGAATGAAGACAAACAGGCATAGTAACCAACACTCCCCTCTGCATGAGATCGCCGCAAATGCAAATCTCGCCAACGGAAGTGACAGAAGATGACCAACATGATCCGCTGGAGTCATAACCAAGGAAAGCGGATATGAAGTAAACAATGGTGCTCAGAGCACCCTTACCGCTACTTGCTCACGGAGGATTGAAACTGCAAGTAGATCAGGATACACAAAATAATCGGCAGCTTCCCGATCACAATCCTCAAGTATATCCGAGGTCCCTGACATTACGTCCTGTTGACGCAGAACATTCCCATAAGGAAGAATTCCAGGAGTTGTAGTTCTTGTTGTCCCCGCTCCTCTCTCATATGGCTGACGGCAGTCAGTGTACACCGGACTGGTGCACCCTGACAGCCTGGCTGCGATCCTCTTACGTTATCAAAAATCTGTTTTCCTCTTAGTACTACATAACAAGAAATATACAAGAGGAGCGAGGGAAAGCTTACTAAAAAAGGTAGCAGAAGGAATCTACAGACAGGAGAAAGTCAGCTGTGGAAACAGGAAATGGAGAAAACACAGGGAGATATAGGGATAATGAACGTTAGAGTGGGAGTTGAAAAAAAAAATAGTAAGTATACACAAGGCCATATTTAACTAGTGGGAATAGAAAGAAAAAAATATTAAACATTACTTATTGGGGCCAGCAGAACCATCTGCCGCAACACTGGTGGTGGTCGTCCCACTTGCCGCAGCATTGGTGGCGGTGGCAGGCCCAGGAGTCTTCTTGCTCCTGGGTGCTTATGGAAGAAAGAAGATAAAAAACTGTGACAGGTGGTACTCTCTACAAAAAACATTTTGAAAGGCACAGCATTGTACTTTTTAAATCAGATAGCCCATTCCTAGTTTCCTGATCCTAACTAAAATAAAATATTGAACTATTCATGAATTCCAATGAATTATCTTTGCTTCTCCGCCCCCTTTTGATGTCCCTTTGCGTACTGCACATCAGGGAGATTGGGACGATGAGCTACATAAAGCCACAGAAAGAAAAGAACGCTAACACCCCTTATATATCATTATTGCAAGAGTAACTGACATGAGTTGGCGTCCTTTAAATCAGCCCAAGCGAGCACCTGGCTAGATCACACTGGAACAGAATCATGGCAGTATCATTCACTTGACGTCCACCTCACTCCGACGTTCCTACACCCTCCCGGTCAGGCTGGCACCAAGCACTACTACTCTATCAAGAGGTTGTGTTGTCCTTGCATCTAAACATTGTTTGTGCTGGGAAGTGTCCCTTCCTGTACGAAACAATCCAGGGTGCTGTGCTGTGTAACCATGCGCCAGGGCCCAAGGGTGCCTTCACTGGCACTAGGCTACAGATTTTGTATTTTATGTGATATATCTTTAACACATACAATTCATCAGGCCTCTTGGTGGCACTGCAAAAAGCTCTAGTGAGGAAAACGCTTTTGAAACAAATAATACATTGTCCCGGGGTCCTGGTTTCAATGACTCAGAAGACTTATGTTTTTTTTCTAGTGTTTCAGTGGTGCTGCAGCTCTCCCTACAGCCCCTACCCCCACAATAAAACATCTTTTTTGATGTCCGTGCCCCTCCTGGGAACATCACCAAAAGCAAAATATATGATGTAACTCTCCAAGGGAATTACGGGGTGCTCCATGAAGGAACAGAGTATAGTCAATGTTGCTGCTCATTTAATATTGACTTTTGGCTTTTAATAATCTGGGTGTCACAGTCCCACCCAGGACACCCACTGTTTAACATTTTTTTTTATAACAGGCCGCAGGGGGAACCCCCGTGAACACGCTGGCTCCCAGCTAACGGTCCCATTTCAAGGGGCCACCCACAAGCTGGCATTATATTTTCTACCAGGTACCCCAGGGCCCATTCGGGGCACTCCAAGACATTATTAATTTTTCGGGGTCACGAGGGGAGCCCCAGGGCCCCCACCGGCATTGCCTGTTTTGTTGTAAAGTGCCATGTCCCGGGTTCCCACATTGGGCACCCACCCTAAGCAGCTACACTTCTCCCGATCAATGAGAGATGCAGGTTCAAGATGTTGACCTACGCATACAAAGCTCTGTACAACGAAGGACCAGCATACATCAACAAATACATGACCTTCCATCAACCGACAGCTACGATCCGCCTCCCTCTTCCTCGCAAACAATCCACAGATCTTCCGAGCCAACAGCAGAGGAAGCTCTCACATCTGGCAGCCAAAGCTTGGAATAACCTTCCCTTTCACCTCAGGAACACCTCATCCCTCCAGCAATTCAGGACAGGACTCAAGATCTGCTTGTTCGAGCGATCAGATAACTATGCAGCAGCTAGCAACTCCAGCACCTTAAGACCCTCATGGGTGATTTGCCGTGCTTTATAAATGATTGATTGATTGAGCTGGCCCCGTGGATGGGGTCCCCAGGGCCACTGTACCACTCAGGGAGGTGGACCTCATGGCTCCTTTCCCCTTTAATTGAAAGACGACCCCGTGGGATGTGGTCTCTGGGCCTCTGGGAGGCTTGGGGAGGGGATCACGCTCTATCCCTCCTCTTATGAAATTAAGGCCACGGAGGGTGGGGCCCCAGGGGCCTCTTGGAGGCACAAGGAGGGGTGTTGTGTGGCCACCTACCCCTTTATGAAATTATCGGCCCCAACGGATGGGGTCCCCAGGGCCTCATGGAGTCTTGGGGAGGGGGGGCACATGCCCCTCTCCCTTAAATAAATGCTGCGCCTTCCCCTCACCCCTGGACCACCCAGGGAGGCGAGGTTTAAATGTGCGGGAGCCTGTGCCTTTTTTTTTTGCTGTGGATTTGCAGATTCTCCACAACGTTTTGCCAACACTTTTTGCAAAAAAACATTTTTGGCCCCAGGCGGGCTCCCAGGGGTACCCTAAAACCAGACATTGGGGGTCAAGGTATCTGTACACTGCCATTATGCTTTTTTTGTATTTTTATTAGAACTTTGGACCAAGTCCCAAGTCCTAAGATGGCTGCCACCACTTACTGGTTGAAGTGGTGGCACCCAATCATATCTCAGTTTGAGATCTGTTGACTCCGCGGATCCTCCGCGGCGTGATATATACACATTTTTTAACCTTAATTGCTCAGAAACTACTGAACAGATTTACACCAAAATATAGAAAGCACTCTTTCTGGACCAAAATCTAGCTTTCTGCCAAATTTGATGTAAATTAGTTCAGCAGTTTGGGCTGCAGCTGTGTCTCAAGTTCCTATGGAAAAATACATTGGGAAAATTTATTTTGGGACTCCCTTTTTTTCTTCGCCCCCCCTTTGACAGACCACCCAGAGACTTTTCATGCACAAACTAGTAAAAAAGTAGCACTTTTTGGGAAGTTTCATGGAGATTTGTCAGATGGGTCCAAAGTTATTAGCAACACACTGTGTTGTGGTGGTGCTGCCTGCTTTTGCTGTGGCTACTGCCATTGGGTGGGATTTGAACTTAGAATGGGAATAAAAGAAACAGGAGGACAAAGAGAGAGGCAGGCCAGAAAAGGAAAACACACAGTGAAATATAAATACACACACGGAAAGTCAGACAGTAATAAGGAAATGGTGAGATTGGGAAGTGGGTGCCCAGATGGGGTGGATTAGTTTGGATTGGAGTGGGATGGAATTACAGCAGGGAGAAAGGCAGTCAGGAGCAGGCAAAACACAATGAGCAAATGCTTGGGCAGTGGGAAAAATCATTGTGGAACGTACTACCAATGCTAAATCGCAGTGCGAGCAGCGCAATATGCATTTTCCACCCATTCTTGTAACTCTGCGGAATCTCGCTGAGTTTTTTTGTAACTCCAAGGAATTCTGCAGAGTCAAATTTCACAAGTTCTACCCACCCCTACGTTTAACACCATTTGTCACTTACATCTACAAACCTTTAAAAACATTATACTTTAGAAGAAAAGCATACCACATTACCAAACTACATGCAAAATATTGCTAATAGCTGTACTTGCTTGGATATAATTTTACAGACTGCAATAATCTGTTTGAATCCTAGATTTTCCTTTGAAATTATATCCATTCCACCCACAATTATTCTTAATATTTTTCCTAGTAAATTACTGTTTTGCCACATTGAATTTTACCATGATTGTTTACATTCAGGCCATTTTGAAGACTCTTTCATGTTATTTAAGATGTGTTTCCACTCAGACCAAACATGTGACGTATTACATTGATGAAAAGATGCAGAAAACTCATTGTGTTCTATTTTACAAATTTATGCAATAAAAAATGTACGAAACAAGATGAACTCCAATTTAATGTTATGTAGTATAGCAAACCATGATGGAAACTAATTTCGCACATTTTTTCAACTTATAAAGTAGGAAGAATAGCACTATGGGGTCCATTTACAGTTTGGCAATTGAGGGGCATCACATCCACCAATATCACAATTCCCCCACCCTGTTTTGTGGATGAAATGGTTTCTACTTGTGTTGCCTTTGCTGGCTCTGCAGGCAGAAACCCTTGACCAGGGAGGTCGTCAGCCCGGAAGTCAAAGTTGAGCGGTGCTAATCAGAGGTGGCACCTGCTCAGCGTTCTCCTCTGCCTTCAGAGCATCCACTCCACTGGCAGATGCACTAAGGGCACTGAGATCCCAGCTAGGCTGGAGAGGATCACTCATTATGGCAGGCGGTGCACCACTAGAGGACTGGATGCCAGTGCATCCGCAGAATTGGTGGGTAGCGGGCCACCTGTTATTCCATAAATAAATTATTGACAAAATCAAATTGTTTCATTTTCAGTTATATAAGTTGCAAAAAAGTGTACAAAATCTCATTGCCCAGTCCCTATTATTTAAGTAGCAAAAATGTGCAAAACTGATTCCTTCTACTTTTTGCACCTGTGCATTGATTTTTGGATCCTTAATGTCATGAGGATTTGTTTTAATGGAGGTCACAGTTATACAAATTACAAAAACAAGACTGGTCATCTTTAAAAGAAAAATTCTTACATTTTAAAACCAGGAGGTTTGACAATGCACACATATCAACGATCACTCACAGTATAATGGGTCTGTATGTGCCATTGCATTTCAGATGTGGGTGAGATAAACACAAAAACAAAGACATTGTGTGCTTGATTTCATGTTCTCTGTAGTTTCAGAGTGCGGTCCTATCGCTGGGTGCAGGCCATGATCTTCGCCATTCATCAGATTAACCACAGATCAGGGCTTTTGCCCAACACCACCCTGGGGTTCATGATCCATGATTCCTGTGGGGTCATCTTCCGCGCCCTGGAGGGTACCGCCTGGCTGCTGACCGGAGAGGGGGAGCCGGTAACAAACTATGGGTGCCACCACCAGACACAAATGGCTGCTGTGATTGGGGACGCTTCCTCCCTGACATCTATTCCCATGGCCAGAGTTCTGGGACTGCACAGATACCCACAGGTACCAATCACATGCAGGTGTATACAATGAATACTGTAAACAGTGAATGTGTCAGTTTAATAGGACCTTTAATAGGATAAACAAAGGGAATTATAGAATCAAATAGAAGTAAAATGCAAAAGCAGATTCACTGACCACATGCACAAAACAAGGTGAGGCTGATAGCTCAGTTCTTTTTAAGCTGAGACCTGTTGGTTTTGCCAATGCTTATTCTAATTACACGCCACCCCCTGACTGCTTCAAAAATAGAATACTTCTCCAATTGAAGTATTTTGTACAACATACCCCACAATAACATATATTGAAAGGGTGTTATATATACACTCAGTGTTTTGTACCTGTATAAATCACAGTGGCCTGCAACCTTGCACCTAGTGTGCCAATGAACTCCTCAGTGACTTTAAATATCCGTCCCCTCTACAGCTGGCAGTGACATTATATTTATCCATCTAGTAGTGCCATCACACCGTAACAATTATATTATAATCCTTCACTGGTGGCATCACATGTTTTTAAATAGTACATTTCAGACTTTCTGCATCTAAAATATACTTATCTAGAGAAACTTGCAGACAAATGGCTGCCAGCGCATTGAGACAGCAATGGTTGTATTGTGTGCTATTTAAATGACCTAATGTAGTGGTTACTGGAGCTTGCGCTCGGTACCGACATGGTGTGAAGGGTTATGCATCGCGCGGCTAGCGCACGATGCATCGTTCACATGATGCAGTCCTCGCGCACCCGACTGTGTTTAGTTCTTTTGTATATGTTTGAATAGGAGTTCTGTGAGACTCGGATGATACGAGTCAGTTGCGAATAGGATCTACATTGAAAGGGATACTCCGTGTCTTGGGTGGAGTGCAATCAAATAAACTTCTCTTCACAAGTTATCGTGACTCGTCTGGATTACTCACCACTTCATTTGGCGACGACCGGGAGAGACTCCACCCATACCCACGCTTTTCATGACGAAGTTTATTTTCTGCTGATTTTTCACGCTGAAGATTCTTCCTACGACGGCGTTCAGGCAAAGTTCAAGCCGGATCCCACGTACATCAGAGTTTGTCCCGGAAGAGGTACGTGTTTAATTTGACTGACACGGAGTCCCATTGGCCCGTACGCCTTATACAAGCGTACAGTGAGACACCTCGCTATTGGCTGTTTGGAAATTTTACATACGGCGCTTGTTCCCGTACATTGATACATTGTTGCAGTCTTTCCCTGAGGTTTGAGACACTGCGCAGAATCGAACGTGTCAATTTCCCTGAAGTTAGTCAGCGCGTCGATCTGATTATCAGAGACGCGCACGCTTGAAAGAGTCCATTTGAGTTTGGCTTCAGTTTAAAATATATTTATATTTGGGCAACAGCTATTTAGTTCTGGACAAGACACGCCCAAAGATAAAGATTAACCAGCGCGTCGATTTACCTTTCAGCGACGCGCACACTTAAAGAGTACACTGACCTCAATTTCATGCTCATCTGTTGTTATTCAGCGATGCACACGCTAACTCATATTTAAACTAGTTAATTCAAGTCTTCTACCAACGCCTTGTTTGTTTTCCAGTGATGTCCACACTTAGGTTAAATTGGATCATTTAAATTCCCCTAATATGTGATCTCTCCGTAAAATGAGTTTAGTCACGCTTTGTTTTATTTAACATGTTATCGTGTTAATAATTACAAGTTATTGTTTTAGCATTTTTCTCGATGGTGGTTGAAATACTGCAGTAATTGTTATTCATTAACATAGAACGTGATATTTATACATCATATTCGACTTACATAATTCATTGATAAAGTATTTACACTTTCATTTTTTTTCTCAACATGCCTAATGTTCAACAAATTACCCAAATTACTCACCCACCTTCATTTCTCAGCAAACTAGGTTCCCCTGAGATTATTTGGTCCGAATGGTTTAGACTGTTTCAAAATCATTTGGTAGCCATTGATGCTGTCGGTTATTCTCCTAACAGAAAATTTGCTATTCTCTTTGGGTGTTTGGGTCAAGCCGCACAAAGAATTTTTGACAGTAATGTACCTATTCCACCATCAGCATCTCATGCAGGGGATGGACAATGGAACGTGTACTTAGAAGCAATAGCCAGGTTAAAAAAACAATTTTCAGACGAACCGAATATAATGCTAGAGCGACATAATTTTTACAGTAGGAAACAAAAAGAAGAGGAAAAAGTAGAGGAATACATATCTGCACTCATAGTATTGTCTATTACATGTGACTTTGGGCCGTTGTCAGACAATTATATCAGGGACCAATTCGTTTTCAACTGCGCTTCAAGGAAAATTAAACAAAGAATTCTAGGGTGAAAGAATCCAACACTGACTGAAGTAATTGATCTGGCTCTAAGTATTGAACGTTCAACTATTTCCAGCAAAGTAATAGATGGTGTCAAGAGCGGTGTCAACATGGTTTCAACCCCAGAGACAGATAAGGACAACACATTATGCGCAGTGAGTGTTAGGAGCAGACCACAAAAAAACTTTCAAAGGAAACAACCAATGTTTTGTTATAGGTGTGGGTCGAAAAACCACATCCGCAATGCTCCTAATTGCCCAGCCATTAACAAAAGATGTGTTATATGTAAGAAAATTGGTCATTTTCAAGGGGTGTGTAGGAATGTTAGAAAACCATTCAATGTGAGTTATGTTGATCCTGACGTTGACAATTGTACCAATTCTTTGAACAACATTGTGGTAACGTTAGATTGCGATGACCATGTGAATCAGATAAAGGGTCCCTTATGCTCTGCCATAATTGATAACGTTTCCTTACAGGTAATGGCTGATTCTGGTTCCCCGATTACAATATTAAGGGATTCAACTTTTTACGAGTTATGGAACAGGAAAAATGATTTGGGGGTATCTGATGTTAACCCAAAAGCATTTGGGGAAAAAGATATCAATATGCTGGGTTATTTTCCAGGTATGGTACAGTGTCTAGGTAGGCAGACCATGACTAAGATATATGTTGCTGTGAAAGGGAAAAATATTATTGGGTGGAAGGATCTTGCTCGTATGGGTTTGTATTTGGTGCCAGGGGATGACGAACCGATTAAAGTAGGTGATCTACCATTGTGTAACATTGATTGTGACGACATCAATGTTATATCTAGCTTTATGAATGAGATCATCGCTGAGTTTAAATCAGTTTTTAGCAGTTCAGTGGGGTCAGTGAAAGGTTTTGAACACCGTATTAGGTTGATACCTGGAGCTAAGCCGGTTTGTCAGAAAGTTCGCTCCGTGCCATTAAGCGTGAGAAAGGAATTGTAAGAATCGTTAAAGTCTTTATGCGACCATGGTATTATTGAATCAACAGATTCCTCTCAATGGGTCGCACCCATTGTGATCGCACGAAAAAAAAATGGCGAGGTTAGGCTCTGTTCGGACTTGCGCGCACTTAATAAAAATATTATAATTGACTGCCATCCATTGCCTAAAATTCACGAACTACTTGCAAACCTTGGTGGTGCAGAATGGTTTTCCCTGATTGATCTAAGATCGGCTTAGCACCAGGTTCCTTTCACTAAAGAGTCCCAAGAATTAACTACTTTCATTACACCGTTTGGTGCCTTTACATTTTTACGTCTTCCTTTTGGCTTGGCGTCAGCTGGAAGCGTTTTTCAGAAACTGATGGATACGCTATTTAATGGAATCAACGGGGTACAAGTGTACCTGGACGATATTTTGATTTTTGCAAAATCATTTGAAGAACATAACATTATTTTGAAACAAGTTTTATCAATTCTCGCATCTAGAAACATGACTGTCCGTTCGGATAAATGTAAATTAGCGGTGCAGGAACTGGAATATTTGGGCCATACGGTTTCAAAGAATGGAATCAGACCCACATTTTCGGTAATCAGAGCTATTACAGATGCTAAACACCCATCTGATAAAGACTCTTTGCGATCATTTTTGGGACTGGCCGAGTATTATGCCAGATTTGTACCTGCATATGCCCAGATGGTTGAACCTTTGAGGTTACTCTTAAGGAAGGGCTCTAGCTTTAATTGGTCACCGGAACTAGATAAGGTTTTCAATGACGTAAAAAAAATGATTACTTCCGCGCAAACCTTACACATATTTAGAGACGATTGCGTGTCAATAATAACAGTTGACGCGAGCCTCTCTGGCTTAGGCGCAGTGCTCACACAAAGAGTTAACGGCCAAGAACAAACAGTAGCCTTTGCGTCCAGATCACTCAAATCGTTTGAACAGCAATATAGCACTATAGAAAGAGAGGCTTTAGCATGTGTATGGGCCGTGCAAAAATTTAAGATGTACATATGGGGGTGAAAATTTGAACTGGTCACCGATCACAAACCACTTATTTATATATTCGAGAAAGTCAATTCAGCCTCAATGTCCGCAAGGTTAATGCGGTTAGTTTCCCGTTTGCAAGAATATCATTTTGCAGTGAAATATATTCAAGGAGGGAAGAACTTCCGCGCTGATTGTCTGTCCAGATTATCGATGATTAAGGATGATGACAACGAGTCTGTACCTGATGACATAGAATGTGTCACAGTAGTAGACGCAGTTTCTGAATTTTGTTCGGTTTTATCAGAAGAGGAGTGGAATTCTGCAGGCCGGGAGGATGGAATACTTCAAAAAGTAATGGAGTATTCTTCTAGAAATTGGCCTAACCCTAGATGTCTCAACGGTGACCTTAGAATCTTCGCCCAAATAGCTGAGGAGCTTTCGGTGGAGAATGGGATCGTTCGTAGAGGGGACAATTTGTTTCCCCGACGAGCTTGCGACCGTTAATTATAAACAAAGCTCATCAGGGGCATCTTGGAGTTACCAAGACGATTATGAGGATCAAACAACACTATTGGTGGCCTTCTCTGGACAGTCAAGCGAGAAAATCAGTGAATGATTGTCCTGAGTGCCTTTTGTCCGATAAACACTGGAAAACACTTAAGGTTCCACTCCATCCTACAGAATTTCCCCATTCGTCTTGGGAAAAAGTAGGGATTGATTTTTCGGGACCTTATTCTATTCTGGATCAGGATGACAAGTACATTATTCTTCTAGTTGATTACCATTCAAAATGGATGTATTGCGAGTTCGTAAACTCACCTGACACTGATACAACTATTTCATTTTTAAATAGGATTTTTCTAGTGGAAGGCTCTCCAAAAGTAATAGTTACCGATAATGGTACCCATTTCGTGTCTGAGAAAATGTGCTAATTTTTAAAGAACCTAGACATTAAGCAATTAAAGGTAGCATTGTATTCGCCTTCTTCGAATGGGTTGGTGGAGAGAGGTAACAAAATAATCAAAGAAGGGGTTCAGACCGCTTTATCGGCAAAGATTAATGTGAAGGAGTTCATCAGACAGAAAGTTTGGAACTATAACACCTCCCCTCATTGTACCACAGGGGTTTCTCCCTTTAGTTTGTTAAGAGGCAGGGAAGTACATTCCACGTTATTACCAACTTGGCTCCTGTTAGACCTGTCAGCCCTTTGGGTGGTCCCTCCTCATCATTATTTATTTTGTCCCACTTTTGCCTCAAACCCTGTTAGTATTTTTCCTTTTTGGGAACCACCAGACTTTTTAGTGTTGATGCAGGGTCAGGGAGCCATTTTCCCTACCCCTGGAACTTCTGTCTGAGGGCCTGAAACACAAAATGGTGGCCACCCATTGTCACCTGTGACATCATCAGAACTCACTGGAACCTACTAGTACCTTCCAGAACATTCTAGAACCCTGTGACAGTGTGAGGCAGGTTTAGAATGTTGGGAAGCCAGCTCAGAGTTGGCAGTTGGAGTAGGCAGTTGGCACCTGACTGGTGAAGGGAGAGCAGCACAACACTGAAGGAGGAAGGAGTGAGGCAGCAGGGGTGGAAACTTGTGCCTGGAGTGGGGTCTGGAAACCCACCCTTGATACTAGTCCCTACTGACTGAGCCCAGCCTGGAGCCCTGTGTGGGATAAAGTCAAGAAGAACCAACTCAAGGACCTGAACAGCCGGAACAGGCCTTGAAAGTAAAGAACAGCAAGTTCCTGACCTGTCTATTGGTATCTTCCTGGAGTCCGACTCCGAGAAGCCTAGAGACCTGGGGCCGGAGGTGAAGAAGCGGCGCTGACTGGAAAGCAGACGTCGTACCCGGAGCCGCCAGAGGTCGAGAGAGGGCGCCGACGGAGGTCGTGGAGACACCAGAGGTCGAGGAGGAAGTCACCTGAGGACGAGTGTGCGGCGTCGACGGGGGAGTGAAGTCCGCCCTCCGGAGTCGCCGGAGACCGAGGTGAATCGTACCGGAGGTCGGGAGTGGAGATCGCACTCCGGAGTCGCCGGAACCTGAGGAAAGGAGCACCGGAGGTCGGGAGTGGAGATCGCACTCCGGAGTCGCCGGAACCTGAAGGGAAGAGCACCGGAGGTCGGGAGTGGAGGTCGCACTCCGGAGACACCCGGAAGTAGGGAGATCGAGTCCCTGTGACGCCGGAGACCGACATCGAATCGAGGCTGCCCAGCGACATCGAGCCGAGGCCGCCCGCCGACATCGATCCGGAACCACCTCACGGCGTCGACAGGAACTGACATCGAGCCGAGGCCGCCCGCCGACATCGATCCGGAACCACCTCACGGCGTCGACAGGAACTGACATCGAGCCGAGGACGTCCGCCGACATCGATCCGGAACCGCCTCACGGCGTCGACAAGAACTGACATCGAGCCGAGGCCGGCTAGCGACATCGAACCGGAACCGCCTCACGGCGTCGACACGACTCCGGTGGAGTCGGATGTTCATAAAGAGGGCAGTAAGTGGAATAGAGGGCGCCTAAGGCCCTGTGGAGCCCTAAGAGACCATCCTAGGGGCTAGAGAGGTGTTAGGACCAGCCTGGGAGTGCCAGGGGTGGACTGAGACTGATACAGTGACCTGTGTGAGGGGTTGTGTAGTTTGGGAGAGCCAGATCCCTAGATTACCCTTGATCTACCTCAGTTTTAGCCTCAGCCTTATCCAAGTTAGGTGAGACACCCTCAGGCCATCCACATAACCACAAGCTGTGATTGGGCCAAATCAACCCATAGTACCTCTGTAACGCCCTGAACGTCTCAGGATCGTTTAACAGACACGACAATGAGGACGCAACCACTAGTGAAGGGTTAGTTGTTTTAATGAAGGCAAATATAATACAAAGAATAAACAAAAGTTATAGTCACTGGAATCCTCCAGGCTAAGTACGTTACCAGCCCACAGCACGGATGGTCCTAACCGTCCTCTGCATATACGCCGGTCCCGGCGTATGCCAACAGAGGGCAGAAATGAAATGGCCGACAATGCCAATCGGTAGGCTGTGAGGGGCACGAAGAGTGTTGGGGAGAATCGAGGAGTCAGGGAAACACCCAGCCGGGGTCTCTACCTGAAGGGAGCAGCCGCTCAACCTCTTCCTCAGACTGCACCGGGACGCGGAGTCACCTCCTGGTGATGCGTCACCGATACCCCAATCACAAGGAAGAAGACTGAACCGAGAGCAGCCGCTCGATCGATCCTGTGGACTTCCGAGTCTGTAACGCGGCAAACACCTCCTGGTGTGCGTTACAGCTGGCAGTCCCTGTGTCTCTGGTCGGGCTGGGAGTTACGACTCCAACCAGCAAAAGCGCCACTGCGCTTGGACTCAGCCGAGTCAAAAAGCGAAGCTCAATGGTTGACCGGTAGAGCTTCCGGGTCCTTCACAGGTGACGATGGGGCAAGACACGGCCCAGGGAGTAACGACTCGACCTACCTCCGTTCTTGCCTTACTGGAGCACCACTCCGGAACACTGCTCTTCACGAAGCAGGTACGTCGGTGTGAACACAATATCCGACAGCGTTGTACCTCCCGGTTCCTCCCTTTATAGGGCGTGTTTTCCTTGAGTTATGTAACAGCTCTCCTGTTTACATAAGGGCGTGTTTCCTTGAGTTATGTAACAGCTCTCCTGTTTACATAAGGGCGTGTTTCCCTTGAGTTATGTAACAGCTCTCCTGTTTACATAAGGGCGTGTTTTCCTTGAGTTATGTAACAGCTCTCCTGTTTACATAAGGGCGTGTTTCCCTTGTATGACAGGAATTCTTGACAGTACATCCTCCCTCTCAGCGGCCCCCCACGGGTCCAGCGCTGGCAGGAAAACGCCGATGGAACAAGGAGACCAAGCGCGGAGCATGAACCCCTTCAGCCGGTTCCCATGAATGCTCCTCCGGGCCATAGCCTTTCCACGCAACCAGGTACCACAGCTTCCCCCTGCGCCATTTGGACGCCCGTATGCCCGACACTTCATACTCCACCTCCGACTCCACGCATACCGGCCGAGGTGTCCCAGACGGCTTGGAGGGTGCTGGTTTGAGCAATGATACATGAAAGACAGGGTGTATCCGCAATGACTGGGGCAAGCACACCTTCACGTTCACGGGACCCATACACTTGGTAATTCGATAGGGGCCCATGTACTTGGGATGGAACACACTGTTCTTTCGAAACCTCATGTTTCTTGTGGATATCCAGACGTAGTCTCCAGTGCAGTACAGTGGCCCGGGCCTTCTCTTCCTATCTGCCGCAGCCTTGTATCTTCTCTTGGCCTCTATTAGGACAGCCCTTGAGCGCATCAATGTGTCTTTTATGTGTGCCACCCTGTCCGCTGTGGCGGGAATCCTGTCCTCTCTGAACGGATGTAAAAATGGCAAGAACCTGGGATGTTGGCCATAGTTGCTATAGAACGGAGATGACTGTGTGGAGCTGTGAGTGGCGTTGTTATAGGCTATCTCTGCAACCCATAGCAAGTCGACCCATTCTTCCCTGCCCTGGTCCACAAAACATCGCAGATACTGTTTGAGCGTTTGGTTCAGGCGCTCGGTTTGGCCGTCCGTTTGAGGGTGGTAGCTGGTGGACAGGGCGGTCTTAACATGCAGCGCAGTGCACCAAGTCTTCCAGAATTGCGCAGTAAACTGCGACCCCCGGTCCGACACGATCACCCCAGGTAATCCATGCAGTCGTACCACATTCTTTAGGAGTAGTGACGCCAATTCCCCGGCCGTAGGGACTCTCTTGCAGGGGATGAAGTGCCCCATTTTCGTCAAGTAATCCACCACCACCAGTATTGCCGTCATCCCCTGGTCTACCGGTAGGCCCACCACGAAGTCCAGTGATATACTATCCCATGGTCTATCCGGGGTTGGAAGTGGATGTAAGAGCCCTTGGGTTCGGCCATGGTCGGCCTTCATGGTAGCACACGTAGGACACTCCTGTCCCCACCTCCTGACATCCACTCTCATGGTTGGCCACCAGAAATGCCGTCCCATGCTAGCCACCGTTTTTTCAAAGCCCAAATGACCTGCGCATGGAGAGTCATGGCACCAGATGAATGCTTGTTTCCTTAGCCTAGGCGTGGGTATCAATAGGCACCTGCCCTTCAGGGGTATCCCGTCCTTCAGCTGCCATTCTCTGTGACTGAGGAGCCACCTCCGCCATGCGAATGACCTGATCCCTCTCTTTATTCCCCTCAGGAAAGTATCCGGTTGGATAACCCCCAATACCATCCTCGGGGAAATGATGGAACGCTCGGTCGCAGGCAATGGTTCCTTAACTGCAGATTGACGGGACAGGGCGTCCGCCTTTCGGTTTTCCGTCCCCGGCCGATATGTGATGCGGAAGTTGAACCCCGCAAAGAAGATCATCCACCGCAGCTGCCTGGGAGAAAGGTGTCTAGTGGCCGTCATGAACTGTAGGTTCCGATGGTCCGTGTACACCGATACCACATGTCTTGCCCCCATCAACCAATGCCTCCATTCGGTGAAGGCGTCCTTGATTGCGAGAAGCTCCTTCTCCGCAATATGGTAGTTGCGTTCGGCGTCATTGAGTTTGCGGGACATGTACGCAACGGGATGAAGCACCCCTGTGTCGTGGTTGCGTTGGGACAAGATAGCCCCCAGCGCCACATCCGACGCGTCCGCTTCCACCACGTAGGGGAGATCCGGATCGGGGTGAGCCAACACCGGCGCCTTACCAAAGGCGCTTTTCAGGGCCTCAAATTTTTGTTCGCTTCAGGGGACCAGACAAACTCCTTGGACTTCCTCAGTAGCTGTGTGATTGGGGCCACCACTCCTGAAAATCCATCTATGAACCGCCTGTAAAAGTTGGCGAAGCCAATGAAACTTTGGACGTCCTTCACGCTTTGGGGCACCGGCCATTCTTTCACCGCCTTGATCTTTCGTTCTGCCATCTCCTGTCCCTCTGGACTCAGCATCACTCCGAGGAATTCCACGGATGTGACGTGGAAGTCACACTTGCTGAGTTTACAAAACAGCATGTTTTCCCTCA
Source organism: Triturus cristatus (assembly GCF_964204655.1). NCBI lineage: Eukaryota > Metazoa > Chordata > Amphibia > Caudata > Salamandridae > Triturus > Triturus cristatus. The sequence continues at coordinate 260,042,666 of NC_140587.1, forward strand.
GCTTTTGGAGCACAGCTTTGACGTGGTGTACGTGCTCCTCCACACTGGACGAATAGATGAGGATGTCGTCGATATATACGACCACGTAGATATCCAACTCCTCTCTGAATACCTCATTCAAAAAGTACTGAAAGGCTGCCGGGGCGTTGCACAGACCGAACGGCATGACGAGGTACTCAAAAAGGCCGAACCTGGTCTTAAAGGCGGTCTTCCACTCGTCTCCGTCCCTCATGCGCACCAGATGGTATGCCCCTTTCAAATCCAACTTGGTGTAGATACGAGCTTTCTTGACCTGTTCCAGAAGTACACTGATGAGAGGCAAGGGGTACCGATTTTTTATGGTTATCGCATTCAATGCCCTAAAGTCCACACAGGCTCTCAGCTCCCCATTAGCCTTCGGGATGAAGAAGAGTGGCGAGGCGGCCGGAGACTTGGACGGGCGGATGAATCCTAGCTTGAGGAGTTTATCCAGGTACCCCCGGAGATGCACGTTTTCAGGCTCCGTCAGGGCATACAGCCTGCCGCTGGGAACGCTGGCCCCTGGCACCAGGTCGATCTGGCAGTCAAACTGTCTATGTGGTGGTAGCACTTCCGCCTTCACCTCATCAAATACATCCTCAAAACTGTGATAAGCCTGGGGGAGAGCCACATCTTTTTCTGCCGCTGTAGCCACCGTCTGACTCCCGCTCTCATCTGCGTCAAGGGATTCCGTTCTTATTCCACAATGCAGGATGCAATACGGTGACGTCATTTCGATGCGATGTGTTGGCCAATCCACAAAGGGGTTGTGTTTCTGTAGCCACGGCAATCCCAATATGACGCCATATTGGGGCGCTCGGATGATGTTAAAATCGATTTGTTCCAAATGGTTCCACCCATATCTCATCGGAAGGACCCCCGTGTGCTGCCCGATGGGCCCCGTCACCAATCGCCTTCCGTCTACAGCATAGACGTCTTCGGGTACAGCTTTGGGAAGAAGCACTAGCCCTAGCCTGCATGCCTCGTTGTGGTCCATAAACATGCCAGTGGCCCCTGAATCCACCATGGCCACAACGGGTATCCACTGGTCATGCACTCCCACGTGCACCGTGATAAACAGATGTCGTTGTCCCTTAGTGACCGAGTTGGAAAGTGAAGGGATGGATGAGTGACTCCGAGATGCCCCTTCTCTGGTCTTGGAGTCCTCTAGTTTTCCGCCGGTATGTCCACCACGGCTGTTACCGACCGGTTGGCCCGATAACGTGACGTCTTCGGTTTGGCAGGGCATTCACGTACGTAGTGGCCTTTTTTGCCACAATATAGGCACAATCCTTGTTTACGGCGTGACTCTTTCTCCGTGGCTGTGAGGCTCGCTCGTATTGCGCCGATGTCCATGGGTTCTCCCTTGGATGCGGTGGAAGTTTCAGGACTTCCCACCGTCACATAGGATGGAAGGGATTTTCCTTTTCTCCCATGATCCCCCTTTCTTTCACTCAGCCTATGTTCCAGCCGTAATACCAGGTTGATAAGGCCCTCACATGTCTTGGGTTGAGGGTCAATATGAGCCACGGCGTCCTTGAGCTCATCGCACAGCCCTTGATGGAAGAGCGCCGTCTGTTTAGCAACAGGCCACTTGGTTTCCGCAACCAGCCTTCGGAACGCGTTGAGATACTGCACCAGGTCGTTGGATCCCTGTCTCAACTCAAGCATTTCACGGTCCGCCGTGTACGAGTCAGCCCTTCTGTCGAATACCTTCAGGAATTCCTCGCGAAAAGCACCCCAATCACATAAGAGGGGGTCGTCCCTGCTCACCAGAGGCACGGCCCATTGTGCCGCGTTTCCAGCCAAATAGGATATAAGGAAAGCCACACGAGCCTGACTCGTGGGGAACGCCTTTGGTTTGCACGATAAATGTAGCGCCACTTGTGTGAGGAATACCTGCACTGTGTTAGGATCCCCACTGTACCTCTCTGGTGTCGCCAAGGGGATGGCTACCGGCATTTCCACTACTACCGCAGGGGTCTGATTCGTGAGGGAGGTGCTGGGCGTGAGCGGGTCCAATTGGATAGCATCCAGTCTGGCTTTTACATCGGCTGTTTCTTGCCTAGAGGCAGCCACTTCAACTTGCATGGCTGCTAAAGCAGCCAGCACATCATCAAGTGTGGCCATGTCTGTTATCGACCGGGAGACAGTTAGTGTTATTAAGGTCGGATATTTTGTAACGCCCTGAACGTCTCAGGATCGTTTAACAGACACGACAATGAGGACGCAACCACTAGTGAAGGGTTAGTTGTTTTAATGAAGGCAAATATAATACAAAGAATAAACAAAAGTTATAGTCACTGGAATCCTCCAGGCTAAGTACGTTACCAGCCCACAGCACGGATGGTCCTAACCGTCCTCTGCATATACGCCGGTCCCGGCGTATGCCAACAGAGGGCAGAAATGAAATGGCCGACAATGCCAATCGGTAGGCTGTGAGGGGCACGAAGAGTGTTGGGGAGAATCGAGGAGTCAGGGAAACACCCAGCCGGGGTCTCTACCTGAAGGGAGCAGCCGCTCAACCTCTTCCTCAGACTGCACCGGGACGCGGAGTCACCTCCTGGTGATGCGTCACCGATACCCCAATCACAAGGAAGAAGACTGAACCGAGAGCAGCCGCTCGATCGATCCTGTGGACTTCCGAGTCTGTAACGCGGCAAACACCTCCTGGTGTGCGTTACAGCTGGCAGTCCCTGTGTCTCTGGTCGGGCTGGGAGTTACGACTCCAACCAGCAAAAGCGCCACTGCGCTTGGACTCAGCCGAGTCAAAAAGCGAAGCTCAATGGTTGACCGGTAGAGCTTCCGGGTCCTTCACAGGTGACGATGGGGCAAGACACGGCCCAGGGAGTAACGACTCGACCTACCTCCGTTCTTGCCTTACTGGAGCACCACTCCGGAACACTGCTCTTCACGAAGCAGGTACGTCGGTGTGAACACAATATCCGACAGCGTTGTACCTCCCGGTTCCTCCCTTTATAGGGCGTGTTTTCCTTGAGTTATGTAACAGCTCTCCTGTTTACATAAGGGCGTGTTTCCTTGAGTTATGTAACAGCTCTCCTGTTTACATAAGGGCGTGTTTCCCTTGAGTTATGTAACAGCTCTCCTGTTTACATAAGGGCGTGTTTTCCTTGAGTTATGTAACAGCTCTCCTGTTTACATAAGGGCGTGTTTCCCTTGTATGACAGGAATTCTTGACAACCTCACAAATGTGACCTGATTTGAAAGTGGTCTGATGGCTTATATTTATTGAGAGTATTGAATTCTTTGTATTTATCCTATTTATTGTCTCACAGTATTTATTGTCTCACAGTATTTATTGTCTCACAGTATTTATTCCCTCACCGTATTTATTTGCCTATGTATTTTATGCACATCTATTTATTCATTGATTATTTATGATCTGAGCTTATTCATTTGACCTACCCTTTTTACAGAAGAAGCTTTGTGTACTGTAAGTGTGTTATTATTTATTTAACCTGCAACTAAGAGAAAACAAGATAAACACAGATATATTTTCATAAATTTTTACGGTGTAGAGTCGTTTTTGGAACGGATGAACGCATGGTTATTGTGAGGGTGTGACGTACGCTTAACACGGTGCCTGACCCCCGACCGCTCGAGCCAAGCTACCCCTTGTGTGCTGGGAAACACCGGGTGACTGCCAACCCCGGTTGCCCGGGGTTTTCTAACAGCTCCAAAATACGGCTGGGGAGAAAAAGGTCAACTTGGATGAAATCCGTAAAAGGGTAAATATGAGACAAGAGCAGATGAAGATTAACTTTGATAAAAAGAGGGGGTCTTATGAGGATGTTCTAGTTGGGGATTGGGTTCTTATTAAGAAACCAAAGTGTGTGAGAAAGGGTGAGTCTATCTATTATGAACCAGTTCAAGTTATGAAAGTTAGTAGAGGGGCTGCGTTTATTGATGGAAAAGGCTGGTGGAATAAAAGACATTTGGTAAAGGTGTCCACACGCCAAGTTGGGATTATGCAGGACAGGCGTGGAAGAGATGAGGAGGATCTGCATCGGAGTCACTGGTTGGAACCTTCTGGTAGGGGTGTGGAACCTCCTGGTAGGGTCTTTAACTACTCTTCATCGTCTACATCCTGTGCTCCCACGACTGTTATCCAGAATCCTTCTAGGGTTTATCCGCGCTCTTCTCGTGGGCGTACGATTAAAGCACCAGCAAGATTTAATTCATTCATCAGATACTAAAAAAAAAAAAAAAAAAAAAAATGTGTGTTTTCATGTTTTGTTTTGTTCATTTTTATAAGGGGGAAGGTGATGTAGTGGTTACTGGAGCTTGCGCTCGGTACCGACATGGTGTGAAGGGTTATGCATCGCGCGGCTAGCGCCCGATGCATCGTTCACATGATGCAGTCCTCGCGCACCCGACTGTGTTTAGTTCTTTTGTATATGTTTGAATAGGTGTTCTGAGAGACTCGGATGATACGAGTCAGTTGCGGTTAGGATCTACATTGAAAGGGATACTCCGTGTCTTGGGTGGAGTGCAATCAAATAAACTTCTCTGCACAAGTTATCGTGACTCGTCTGGATTACTCACCACTTCACCTAACTAATGAACTAACCAAATATGGCCAACAAACCACGCTGGAAGTGAAATGTCTTATCCTTACCTGTTGTGGTCACTTCGAGGCCACCACACTAAGAGCTTTATTCAGAGCGCTCTGGTGCAGGGAGTGTTAATTCCCTAAGCCTAGTTTTAATGATGCTGAAGGTCCCATTAATTCAAACAGTGTGAAATTAACAGGGATTACAGACTGAACCGTGAGCATCCCTTGTGTAATGAATAACTACCAAAGGTATCTTTACTACCGTGTCCGAATCCTACTGCATTTCCTTAATTTCCTCGCTGCTTTCAGCAGCCGAAGCCACCGAGGGAAACTTGACAGGTCAGTGATGTTTCAACAGAACTTTTAGAAATTCCTAAAACTTGTAATGACACGCTAAGTAGAAATCTGCTCATGGGCTTACTTCCGTTTCACTGCCCACTTCATCTGAGCAATCAGATAGTGTTCAAGAGTCATGAATCTACACTGAGATGTGCACAAAGCGTCTATCATTGTAGAGACCATTCTTCCAGGCCCCAGGTGGGGTGACCGGCTGCTGACCACAGTACTATCTAAGAAGTGTGATGTGAGGCCCTGTTAGAACTTAATTTGTGCCAGTGGTTGCAGGTAATGGCCACTAGCCATAATCTTTTGAGGACCAAGAATTATTTCATTCATATAATTTGACCCAGAGCAAGAAGGAGAAAAGGCAGACAAGGCAGAATGAAGGCATTATGCCTGCCGCAATACAAGTGAAGTGGACAATGTGGATGTAATTGCTTAATATCATTATGCCATATTCCAGCTGGAGCAAGTGTAAACGCTTTCACAATTAGACCCCTAGTGACAATCTAACATAGTGCCAATGACCATAAATATCAGTCATTCACTTAAATTTCCTTCTGAAGGAAATAAAACCTTCCATGGATCCATCTAATGTAGAGCGGATGAACATTTTGTATCAGTGAGTTCATGAGTGTACCATTCATACCATTCAGTGGTAATGATTGTAGAAATAATTGATTTCAATTTTTTCTTCTGTGGGAGCAAAACTGTACCCTAATATTTAGGACATCCCAGAATTCGAATTTCCAAAAAAGTATCTCAGACCGCAAGTAGAGCATGCACGAAAAGGCAACCTCCACAACATCAATGTGGCAGAGTAACAATTATAAGTGACTGGGACCACTCAGTAATTGAGTTCCGGAGCAGAGGAAAGTTCAAAGATTTTATTACAAAAATCTCAAAATTAAGTGGTACTGAATAAATGTTGTGAAGACTCAAATGCAAAGTTATACAGAGTAGTTAAAAAACAGAAATCATTATAAGTCCCAATTGAGCAGCAAAATCAGAAAAGAGTCAAATAGCATCCCTAATAGGAAAGAAAAGTCTTCTTCTGTCTCACCCCCAAATTCATACACAGTTCTTGGATAAAAAATTAGAGAAATAGCAGACTCAGCATGGTATGATCTAAAGAACAACTCTCTTGGAAATTCAGAATAAAATACGTCATTCCTTAAGTACATAAGTGCTATCCCATTTTAAAAAAGAATCCAGCATCTACCATGCTACTACCATCCAGAGATGTTCAAACTATATGACATATTAAAACAGTGACGCTTCACACAAATAAACAAGACTATGCCCATTAATGGAACAACAAAAGGGCCTTGAAAACTACAATGGTTAGAAACACTAGAAATCTCATTGAAAGCACATCAGTAAAAACGGATTACATCAGCTTATATCCTCTGCAGAATTTGTGAGGAGAGAAGATGCGCAATGGACCAGAATGGGAGGGAGTGAATAAAAAACTGTCCTACCTATCGTAAAAGAAGGTTTCAATTCTAATAAGGACTCAGTGGCAAGGATTATGCTTTACTTTCTTCACTTTATTTTACCAGCAGCCATTTAGGAATGCCAAAAAAATCCACAACAAACTACATTTCCCATAAGTCCTCGGAAAATGGAAGACAATTTCAACATTATAGTGTCTAAGCAGGGTGCCAGCCCTCCAGTGCCTTCCCTCAAGGACGTTCTATCCTCCTCGTTCTTCCTGAGAACACAGCCGGTGAATTTCCAACTCACTCCTGTTTACTTGATTCTGTTCCTGCAACGTAAACACAGCCATTGTAACATCTAACCAAGTCTAGCGTCAACAATAACCTCAGAGCACAGTAGAGCACCATCAAAATCAGCAGATATTGCCAAACAATCAATTAAGCCATTAAAGAGCCCAAACGTTTTACTTACATCTCTATGCAGATATATTGGGCGGGAATTCAAACAAAGGTGGGCTAATCATTGCCTCCGAGTCCTTAATAGAATGAAAGCTTTCCTTTACGATAGCTAGGACATTTTTCATTCTATGTCAGGACTGGAGGCTCAGATTAGGCTAGTTTAAAGCTTGTCCACTATCAAGGATGCCAGGCTTGCCACCGGCCTAAAGTAGAATCTCTTAAATGTGGAGTCCGAAGACCAGTCCACGGCATTTAGAAGATCTTCCAGCCACACCCCTAGACATAATGCCTTAGAGGCCATCGCCCCCGTACTGAGTGGACTCCGAAATGGGAAGTATCTAACCCTGCCTCCTGCTTGACCCAGCAGACCCATCTGGCTATAGTCAGGGATTAAGCCTCCGTGTGTGGCTTAGTGAGAGCAATAAATAACTGTCTGTGGGCATAGTTCTTCAGTCATAACTTCATAAACTTTAAGCACACATAACAGACACAGCTTAGGAATATCCGCGAAAGCTGGATACGACAATGATCTAGAATTACACTTTGCCCTTCTTGAAATATGAAAAGTAACACCCTCAGGAGTAAATAGCCTACCTCTCAGGTCCAGAGCTGTCACATCCAAGACCCTGTGGCATGAAATCAAGCATATCAGAGTTGCCAATTTTGCTGACATCTGTTTCTGAGATAGATACCTATGAGAAGGCCATGAATGAAATAGGTTGAGGACCTTGTTCACATCCCAAAGGATGGGGTATCTGGGCTCAGGGGGAGCAGACAGCCTAATACCCGCAAGAGCTTTCACACCAGCAGATGTTCTCCCACTGGGTGACCATCTACCGGAACATGTCCCATCGAAAATCCTGAAAGAGGGGTAGGCGGATTGGAAAATCCCAAGAAAGTTCCATCAGAACTGGAAACCAAGCTTGAGATCTCCAAACTGGGGTAATCACCACCAGATCCGCCTGCTGCCTCCGCATCTGAGTAGAGAGCCTCATAATCATCGCAAGGGGGGAATGCGTAACCCTTCTCTATGCTCCAGTCCTGGAGAAACGCATCAGCATCCCAGGTCTGGCCGCCAGCTGCAGTACCTCTCCAGTTGGTTGTCCAGCCATGAGGCAAAGAGGTCTATCGAGAATGGGCCCCAACGGACCTTAAGCTCCTGAAAAACCATCAGATGTAATTTCCACAGACTGGCATCTTGCCAGTGGCGAGAGTTCCAATCTGCCACCTGATTAGAGGTACCCAGAAGGTGTTCCTCCAATAGGGAGATCTGATTGTCCAAGCAGTGCTCCCAAAGATCTTGGGCTAGATCTGACAAGGCCTTCAAACTCGTACCGCCTAAGTGATTGACATAGCGGACCGCTGCCACATTGTCTACTTTGAGAAGGACACACTGCACCTTGTCCTTGGTCCAGCATTTCACTGCAAAGGACCCTGTCATCAATTTCAGGCAGTTCATTTGAAGCATTCGTTCGTCTGAGGACAATTTTCCTCCTGTGGATACATCTCCACATTGAGCCCCACAGCCTGCGCACCTGGCATCGAACTCGATTACCATATCTGCAGGAGACTCAAAAATGGCGTGGTCATTCCATGCCTCCATATGGGAGATCCACCACTGCAGCTCAGTCTTTGCTTCCCCACACAGGGTAACAACCTGGGAGTACGATAGACAGATCCATGCGCAGATGCATGCACTTTAGGCGCTGCAACGCTCGATAGTGCAGAGGACCCAGAAAGATGGCTTGTACTGAAGAGGAGAGAAGGCCTACCACTCTGCCCAGATGGCGAAGAGAGATCGTGGTCCTGGCTAAAGTTGGCTTGAGCTCATGTCTGATCTTGGAGAGCTTGCAAGAGGGAAGGATTAAGGAAGCTTCAACGGAGTCCACAACGAACTCCTGAAACTGGACCTTCTGAGATGGAATAAGCATAGACTTTGTCTCATTGATCACAAAACCTAGAGCCTCCAGCTGACCAATTGTCAATTGCAGGTGAGATCTCAGACTATGAGGGCACTGATTTATAAGGAGAATGTTGTCCAAATACACAATTAGCCTGAATCCCACCAATCTCAGGTGCTGCACCATAGGTTCCATCAACTTGGTGAAACACCACGGAGCGGACAATAGATCGAGAGGGAGGGAGGTAAATTTGAATATCTAAGAGCTCCATTAAAATTGTGGAAACCGCCTGTGAGGGGAAATTGTCGAGATTGTGAGATAAACATCCTTTAGGTCCAGGTAGGCCATCCAATCGTGACTCTGTAGAAGATCAATAAGGAGATCAATTCTCTTCATTTTGAACTCTCTGAGGTTTATTACAGGTTGATGGCCCCCGCTTTTCCACCAGGAAAATGTTGCTGAGGAATCCCCAGAGATGAAAGGTGGATGACACAATCGCCCTCTTCGCCTAGAGATATAAAATCTCCCATCTATAAGCTCCATCTACCCTTGGGAAAAAATAATTGGACTGTGGTAGGAGGTTTGGACGTGGCAGTCATAGAACTCTATTCGGAAACCTCCTATTGTCTGCAGGACCCAAAAATTTGTGGTCAGGGCTGCCCAGTTGTGTGAGAAGTGTTGCAGCCTGCCCCCAATGCTGATGCTCGCTGAGTTCCGAACACTCACCTTTTTGATTACTGTAGGAGCCATAGCCCCTTCCTCTACCGTCTCGCCGCCTCAGGAATGATCTTGTGGGATAAAAGTTCCCAAACTTGGTCGGGTCCTGCCGCTGTCCTCTGCGGGATTCTGCACCCCTATAGGGAGCCTGTTGTAAGCGCAGCCGGTCGAGCCCCCCCTGCCACATCCGTCTCCGCCCAAAACACAAGATTTAAAGATAGGTTTGATGGAAGACTGAGCCAGGGAGAGAAGAGCGCCAGAAGCTTTGGTGTCTCCTGCCATATCTAGAATTTTTGCTAATGGGCTAACAACATCTGAAAGCTTATCTTGGTAGACGCGCCAAGAACGGTCAATTCCCTTCTTGGATTGCGTACAAATTTAGTCAAAAAGGTGGCCATCTTAGCGTCTATCTCTGGCATCAGTGATACTTTCCCCTCCAATGCTGGCCTAGGGCATTCTGTGCTGAGGGAGCGCCTCACCTCCTTGTCCAGTGGTTTCCACAGCCTAGCGGCAATGTAGGACGCTACCTTAGGGCCACAGGTCCATACCGCTGACCTCGGATGAAACAGGTCACCGGGATTCAGCATACCAATTAAAGCATTATTAAAACAGTATTAAATGTGAGCCACTGCAAGCTTCATACCATGCCAGAATACACAGTTTACCCGCATATAATACACCAAATATAGTGCGAATAAGGGGCATCAGAAAACACTTGTCTTAAGCTGCTGGAGCAGCGAAGAAAGAGGAGGATAGAATGTCCTCGGCGGAAGTCGTTGGAGGGCTCGCACCCTGATTGGACACTATAATGTTGAACTTTTCTTCCACTTCCCGAGGACTTATGGGAAATGTAGTTTGTTATGTTTTTTGGGGGAATTACTAAATGGCTGCTGGTAAAATACAGTGAAGAACGTATAACCTAATCTGAGCCTCTGATCCTGACATAGAATTCAGGAGTGAATGATAGAACTACATAAGAACAACATCCATTTTATCAAAGATGACGTTTTCATTTAAATGTGACACAGCTAATTTGCATTTATAAACACTCTTCTATATATCATATTAAACTTGTTTCAACTGTGATAATGTTAGTTTATCATTTGCATATTGGATCCAGCATAACAATCATTATTCATTATTATTATTTTTCACAAAAATATAAACCCAGAAAAAACTACCTCTGTTTCATTTGTAAATACATTAAATGATGACGTTCTTGATCAAGAGAAATATGCTGATTAAATGTGATGAATTGACTGTATCATGGTGTCTTGCACAATACATTTCAATACATTTAGCTACTGCATAATTTGTTTCTTTGTTTGCCTTTGCTCTCGGATGCTAATTAGTTTAAAGAAAATTGTGGATATGTGTTCTATGTATATTTGGCAGAGGCCTTTTCTTTACTCCAATTGTGAATTTCTTTAGCTGTAGGAGAACATAACATGTTTTTACTTTTGTCTAGTTCTTTGGCAAATAACATAAGGAAACACATCCTATTAACTACATTCCACTTTGGTTTGCTTGGCCCATGCAACTCTAGGAATCATCATGCAGTACCGAAGCGACAGGCTACATTTTCTTAGTGAGGAAGACCAGGCTTTTGTCAGTGGTGTAACACCAAACAAGCACTGCCGCCTTTCAAATTCATGCTATGCTGGCTCATCTCAGATATGTTAAAGTCTCAGGGTGAGTGGGGTGCCTAGAGAAGTGGAGCCCTTTTGTGTACCCTTGCTGCTATCACAGAACGCTGGGATGTTATAGATCTTAGATAGAGACAGGATCAATGATGTCTTGCATTATGTGGGCAGCTAGCCCAGACAGAATGTGGATTTCAATAAGCAAAAGCATGAAGAGCTGCACTGGGCGTTTGTTTTTTGCTTTTCATGTGTCTAACATGAATACATAAAACTCTGAATTTTTTCAAATAAATGAATGAAATGCAGACTGGACATATCGGAAGCAGTGAGCAGGGATTGCTTCTCAGTGTGGTCTTGGGATGGAGCCTGGCTCAGGCTTTTGCTCTCTGGGCATTGCATCAAGAGTGGATAGTGCACATGATGGCTACACAGGGGGCACGTGGCCCTATTACATATAGGGCCCATGTCCTACTCTGCACTGAAGAACACCCTGAACTGGGAGTGCAGGGTGCAGACCAGACACTTTGCACTATTACAGTAAATTTGTTGTTCAGAGTGGAGGTGCAAACTCATACCTGCACTATATTAGCTCCTAGTGAAAGGTGAATATCTTGTAGAACAGTGGTTCCCAAACTTTTCACTCCTGAGACCCCCCATTGAGTCACCACTGGAACCGGGGGACCCCCAAGCAATTTGGATGAAATACATTTCAAACATTAAAACAGTAATTAAAAAAAAAAAACACAGATGTGCACACAAAACAAATACTCAAATTACTAAGAATATTAGTATTTTACATTGAAAGAATTTAAAAAAATGAAAAGTTTTAATGGGAAGGTTGGTGCTGCATCTCCATGACTAACTTTTAAATGGTTGATTTTATTTCGCAGTACAAGGCTCCTGCTCCTGCCAGGGCCAGACTGGAAACCCAAAGCAGCCGTGGCAAATGTTTTCTGACCAGTCCCGATACAGTGCACACCAAGTGCAGTGACTGAGCCTGATCACTATCAATTGGGCTTTGGGAAGCTCTCCCCCCAAGAATATTTAGGAAACAATGGTGCATTCTACAACACATTTATCATTATATACTGAATTGTATTAGTTTTGAAAGAATAGTAAATGATGACCTTACTATGCACCAGGATACGACAATCTTTGTTGGGGTTCTTCAATGATTCCCTTATTATCACCCTCCAACAGTGCCTCTCATCTCTCCATAGCCCCTCTGTCACAATGTATTTCATTTGTTTTTATAGCATCTCTCATACCATTGTAGAATGTCAGAGCACTTTACATCACACACATATAGAGACAATGAATCATACATGTAAACCAGTGTATAGAAAATGTTACATAAGGCAAAGGGGACTACAAGGTGTAGGATTCACATGTCATTCATACTGTTAGGCATTTGTGAAGAGTGCTTGGTCTGGAGAAGCACAAACCCAGGTTTCAGAACACAACACAGTGGTTAGCATTGACTTTAACAAGAAAAATGTATTTCCACCCAAATAAACCTTTTTAGGAGCATCAGGATAATGAAAGACTGGGAAACACTTAAGTTACTAACTTGTACCATGCAGTTTGCAAGCATCTCTTTGATGATAGTTTATGGGACACTGCTAGATTACGGTTGTCACTTATGAACTGCACAGTAACAAAAGCATCTATGTGACAAAAGCAGTAGCCCACTGACCTAGGCACATAAAATACTGTTTTTCAAAATGCATAGTACACGTTTTTTGCATTAGGCATATTAGCCCCTTGTGCTACATTAGATAAGTCAAAGCTGCCTCTGGACAAAACTCTCATCTCTCTCCAGCAGGTACATTAATAATCTTGACACTTTTATTGTTGCTCGAAACTGCTAATTATACAAGGAACTTTGCAGTGCTTTTAAAACTGCTGCCTGAGGACCCCCTAGGAATGTGTCAGGGACCCCTGGGGGTCCGTGGACCACAGTTTGGTGGGTGCTGGGTGTTGCTGCCCCACTCTGAAGATGGATGCCTGGGGGTGGGGCTCTTCTAATCCCTGCAAGGCCCTCTGTGAAGAAACCTTCAGGTGGCTTACTAACTGTCTGCAACATCTATGTGCTTCACAGTTATTGCACTTTCTAACTACTCCTTTGCCTCTGCTCCCACATCTCTAATGTGGTGCACATACAAAGGCAAAGTGATCCCTTGTCCCTTGTCCCTCATTTGCCTGGAGACATGCCCCCAGGTGAATAAGAGAACATTCCCTATGATCGTGCTAGCACAATATGTGTGCTGGCATGATCCATATTATGAACCCCTTCTATAATGCTAAAGTGCTGCGTGGGTGCAAGTGTTCGTTGCACCTCCGGGTAATTTTTAGTAATACAGCCTGCAGGTGGCAGAAGACCCAGGGATGCCTGTGCTACCATCTTACTCTGGCTATCACATTAATCGGTGAGGCCTGTGTCCTGGCATGGCAATTTTCCATTTGCCACCAAGGGCCACCTACATAAAAGTCACTCTCCTTCAGTGTGAACTTGGGCAGCTGTGGCTCCAAACTGACTATAATCTCTCAAGGGACACCTTTCTTTTACTGGTCTGAGCTTAGCTCAACTGGCATTGTACCAACAGATGATGACTACTTCATTGTTAATCATAGTAATAAAAACAATGTTATCAATGGTATACCTGTTTGCCTAATTCTTCATGGAAAAAGGCACTTGTTAGCACCTGCTATATATTATATTGCATATTTGAACATTTATTTCATTCAAGGTCCTGAATGAAAGTGTTTATTTGTAAGGGATAGCATTGTTATATCTCAGCCTTCACTGCCTTATGTGACCACAAACACATTTCTGTAATGGATTACATTTCACAAAATGGAGGGACTCTGGAAAAGACCTAAATCTATGATAAATGTACTGCATGTGAGTACAGGCAGCATCATCGTCCAATTCTGTATTTATTCCTGATATATTTAGAGATTCCTTGCTGCTGATATTTAAATACATGAATTATTTGAAGGTCAAATACACTGATATATGAATTTCTGCAAGCAGCAGTTGATATCTAATCAGCAGTAACTCCGACCCATTGAGCACTTATCTTAAACTTATCTTACTACTTTACTATTTTGTTTTTTTAAGATCAGTTATGGAGCCACCGTACCGCTGTTGAAAGACAAAAACAATTTCCCATCCTTCTTTCGTACAGTGTCTAATGACGAAGTCCAGTCCAGGGTCATAGCCTTGCTGGTGGCTCGCTACAAATGGAACTGGGTGGGAATCCTGGCAGAGGAGAATGACTACGGCCTACAGGGCAGCCAGATCCTGAAAGAAGAGCTTGAGAGAGCGGGCATCTGCACTGCGTTCTACGACACTCTACCTACCGTGTATTCCAGCCGGAAAAGTGAAAGCATCATGAACACCATCCAAACCACCACGGCCAAGGTGATTATCATATTTTCTTCTGATGATAGCCTCTTTCCATTTATAGAGGATTTTTCAAAACAAAGCATTACTAGGAAGATTTGGATTGCTAGTGACGGGTGGTCTGTTTCTCCCATATTTGGCCGACAAGACTTATGGCGAACCATTGAAGGTACCATTGGTTTAGTAGCTTCAAGAGGAGATATGCCTGGCTTCAGAGAACATGTGTATGCCATGCACCCTGACACTGTGGCAAGTGATGTCTTCATCCATGAGTTCTGGGAGGATATCTTTGCGTGCAGGTGGCCAGAAGTGAATCTTGCAACTGATAAGTCAAGCAAGGGAGCCATTGCTTGCACAGGATCAGAAGACCTCCACAATGCATCTAGCTCTTTCTTTGATTTTCTAAATCTTAGAACTACATATGCCACCTACAATGCAGTGTATGCTATTGCTCATGCCCTACAGGACCTGGACACTTGTCAGGATGGAAAAGGACCTTTTCTCAATGGAACATGTGCCAGTCTTACTAAGTTTGAGCCATGGCAGGTAAAGGTCTATAGAATCAACTCTAATAATTTAAGCCTCACAATAAAAGTTCACACTCAAACCATGTTGTGAGCCTACAATATCTCTATAATATTGCACAAAATTAATTTACTTTATTTTAATTTACTGTATTAGAAACACTTGCAATATTCTAGGAAACAGTTATTCTAATGCTTATGTATATGTATGCGATTACTACTGGTGTCATAGTGCACATGCTACAAACATACAATTTTGCCAATGATAATAGGAATTTGTTGATATTGCTTTTCTTTTTTTAAATAATACATAATTGTCAATAGCTCACAAAGGACATGCTCTAACGGGCAATCTATGACCATGAAATTAAGAATTCACTGGCATAATTCCTGGTCAAATCAGATGGTAGAACCTCCTGACGTGATGCTGTATGATTGACCACGGCCTGTTTGTAGCTAAAGAGAAGGTAAGAGCTTGCACTGATGAACAGCCTCTTCGTAGGTCCCAGTGATTTGTCCAGGTTGTAGAGTTACTTGGAACTGATTCTGAAACCATAACCATGCTGATACAGATTATGACTGTGCAGAAAAGTATGATCCAGAGGCCGACAGACTGCTTCTTCCTTTTAACTCTAATACTGACTGTTATTTTGACCTGCAAAATGCTAGTGCTTTGGATACCTTACCAGAAGGGGATATCTCATACCTGTCTTGCTCTGCCATAGAGGAAGTGTCCTCAATTACCACACTGGCGAGCAAAGCTACAGAAGCATTAGAGTTCACCTTTCCCTATGAGGACAAAGTTCAAGATTCTGACAGTAATTTTGCATCCTTCCTCATATGCTGTTGAGCCCTTGCTTCCTTAACAACCTACGTTTGGATCCTGTCCTGGCTGCCTGGGTGAAGCATTACTTGGGAACAAGCAGTCCACAGACAAATTGCCAGACACCAAAGGTCTGTATGATCCAAAGTGTTTGCCCTCACACTTATCGCTAGAGAGTTTTTTGGTTCAGGCTTCATCTTCCAAGATGAACACTAATGCCTTCCTTATGGCCCCTCCAGACACAAGGTCTATGTTCCTGGATGCCATTAGACAAAAGGTTTTAACTTCAAGGAGCCTTATGCTCTAACCAGCAAATTCCACATGTCTACTGAGGGTTATGTCCATGTTTTGTTTTCAATAGCAAAGCTGCCAGTGGTAAGTCTACTGTAACACATGAAGAAGCACTTTTCGTATTTGGTCAGTGACAGCTTTTATGTTTCAAAGCAGATCCTGAAGTATGACGTGGACTTGATGGATAGGGTAGTCCATCTATTCCCACCATACCACCATGGCATACCTAAATGTATTCCACTGACATTTGGGGAGACATTCAAGCCACTCTCATGCACATGGCATTCGATGGAGAGCGTCTTTGTAGTGAGATTGTTGACTCCTCTCTGGAAACTTCAAGAATAGCAGAGCTACAGCGCACTCTCTTGATCTTGCATTTTAGGTCTTCCTGTAAATATATCATTCTTTTTGGGGCAAGGGGCGGTCTAGGGATCATTTTCTCCAGGAGTAGGTTTTAATGTGAGGCAATCTTCTCCATATGGGGGTGTCCTTTGTGGATCTCTTCACCATAGCCCACAATAGGAAGTGTCCTCAGTTTTCTGCCATATACCTCCCTCTGAATGGTTTTGCAATGCCTTCACGTTTAACTTTCCTCAGGGCCTTCTGTATGCATTGCACCAATTCAGCTCCTGTCAAATGTACTGCATAAGATGGAGGAAGATGGAGCACAGCTGATTCTGATTGCCTCAGACTGGGTGCAGAGTATCTAGTTCACTGATCTTTTGGCAGTCAGCCTCCTCTACCTCTACCATACAGTCTGGACCTACTCTCGAAACAGGATGGTCAGGTCTTTCACCACAGTCTCCATGCACTGAGGCTGCACACATGGAGATTAAGTGGTGCTAGTTAGAGTCCCTTTGCCATATGTAATCTTGGTGGCAGGAACCCTGCCACCAAAATAAGTCTTTGCAAGTTTCTAGATCATGTTTGTTCGGTGGTGTGATTCAGAAGACCTCACCCCTCTTAGATCTTACCTTTCAAACATCTTGCAATTTGCTGTGTCCCTTGCTCAGGTGGGGCTGGCAGGGACTACTGCTAGCTGGTAACCTAGATAAATTCACCTGTCTACCTGATCAACCTTCCCAGTTTATAGATCCATTCTGTTTATTCACCCTTTCCAGTTTGGATTACATAATGTGGCATGTTTTCTAAAATGTCTACTTCACTTGTTTGATCTGACTCTCACTTGTTTCTCTCACTCCTTTGATTAGCATCTGTATTTTTTTAATTGCATACCCATTCAAGCCGATGCACAATTGACCCGGTTACCTTCTTACATTGAATACAGTTTTGTTGTGCCAATATCTTCAATGCATTGGGCTTTAGAATTTCAAGCTCTCTCAGTTGGCCCACCTATAACAGTTTTCATCCCGGATATGTTGTTCATTTGCACCTACCCATACTTCATACCCAAGGGGTTTCTGCGTTTCATATGGTCCAGTCCATTACCGTTTCATCTTTCTTTACTCCTCCAAATCCAACCAAGAATAGAATGGACTCGAGTCATGCAGTGTCTGACTCTATCAACCACACTCTTCATGATAGAGTGGATGATCACCTCTTTGTGGACTTCACCTGCGCTAAGAAGAAGACAGTGACCAAATACATTATTCCAAGCTGTGTCATTCTGGGTGGCATTCATATCCATTCCACTAAAGCCATATCTGCCACCAGGGCTTCTTCTACAGGCCTCCGGGATGCAAACATCTACCGGGTAGCAACATAGTCATCACTGCATACGTTTACCAAGTCTCAAGTCTCAGACACACAGAGGTGGGCCCTTTGCCTGAGATATGCTACATAGCTTCCTTGGTTTACTGGCACTGCTTTGAGGAAATGAGGAATTTGCAGGAAGATGTTTCGATCAGAAGAAAGTGTTACTTAGTCCCTTGTTCTGTGTAGTTAGTGCTGTGAATATTCAGATCTCAAGGTATGCAAACATGCTATGTGATGTTTTTTGCTGTCCTTGCTTTGTCGGTTCCTCTCTGCATGCCTCTTGGGGAGCACAGAAAACATCCAGGAACTGACATCAGTTTACCGGATAATGCCTACTATACATAAATGTGGTCATTTTTGGAGACAGAGTGGAGGCTGGTGTTACATGGAACTACAAGACAGCACTGGAGAGCTATTGCTAGATAAAAACCTTTTCTGGACCAACCTCAGACCTGATAGGATAATTCAGAAAGCGAAGAACCTGCAAAAAGATTACGTATCCACCGGAAATATTGTTAACAGTGGTAACAATTCATATTTTTAGGTCGAGCCTAGAGTCAGCGTGCAAGCACTGCTCTAGGGAAGATCTGTGGTAGTTCAGTACGTGAGGGAAACCCCGCCCACTCTCCCGCCCATATTTTTCATTGGCTTGTGTCTTTGTCCTTCGTAAATGCCGCCTTCTGATTGGTTTATAGGCTTGTTAGTCCCTCCATATGACTGCCATGTCGTCATTTTTATCCTCCCATGGTTACTGGCCCCTTTACTTCGAGAATTACATGGTATGTGTTCTTTAGATTGTGAGCACTACTTTCTTTAATGAGGTTCTCTTACTGCCCATGCCTTCTCCCTCACCCGCACACCCATTGCCCATGCCTTCTCCCCCACACTCTCGTTGTCTGTCCCTCATCGCCCCTATCCCCCACACCCCTGTTGTCTGTGCCTTCCCCCCCCCCCGCCCGCACTCCCGTTTGCAATGCAAAAGGTCTTGCGCAAATTCTTGTTTAGGACTTCGCATGATGCCAATACTCGTGTGCCTAGCCCCTAAACATTCCTGGCTACGGCCCTGAAGCCGGGTACCAGGATATGGCGAGCGCTGGGCCCAGAAGGCCTGGTGCGAACATGGAAGGGCGGAAACGCTGTATCTGTGAGGCAACCTGGAGTGAGGAGCAGTGAGGGAATCAATGACAGCCAGTAGGAGAAGTGGTTTTTATAGCAATGGGCAGCAGCTGGCATTCTGCAGATGAAAACACATGATTCGCATTTAGTAGAGATGACAAGACATTAACAACTTCGTGCCAAAACTCCCCAGGCGCAGTGGCGCTTCCAGCAGTTCTGTAGATGTTTGCAGGAACCAGCTGCGGGCTCTGGTCTCACATTTCTTTACTATGAACCTGGAGCCAGCAACACCAGATCAATCCTTAAAACACGGCCACTTCACTACACCGACGGGTCGTAAACACCAGAGAGAAATATGTCTGTTATTGTCGAGCATTTTTGAGTGTTGTACAACAGCACACGTTTAACACCACAGTTTGTTTAGATTATGGAATCGCAGAGAGTGTTATCTCACTCTTTCTGTTAGACAAAATGAATGCTTCTCCTTTAGAAATATGCATGCCTGCAGCGCTTAGAGACTTCAGAGGTGCGGTATAAAGAGCTATAAAAAACGCATCTGATGTTTTTCGTCATGTGGTGCTGAGACAGGAAGGGGGGAGATCTCTCCTACAAGGGAACCCGGGTCTTTCAAACTGAAGACCTTGAGAATGACTGCACGGGGCTTGAATTGAATAGGAACTGATCGAGGCAGTCAGTGGAGCTGCCCTGCGCTTCATGTGATGTCATCACTTTCTGTCGGTTGAGGGGCAGCTGCCCAGTTCAGAGGTTGGGCAGCCGCATACATGCTGTGATGGGTATGTGCCCTCTCTGTGACAATGGTACGTCTTTGATGCTATTCAATTAGTTGGTGAGATGCTGTGGTGCATGGTGCCGACACCGATGCATGCCAAGAACCGTGATGACAATATGAAAAGTGGTCACGTGACGATGCTTCACCAGGGGTAACAGGCTCACAAGTGTGTGCACACCTTTCAGCCAAGTGTGCACGGCCTGGTGATAATAACAAGAGAGTATAAAAAAATGCACCAAAGGAAGCGGAAGTGACGAAGATGCTCGCACGAGGCGCTGAATCACTCTATATAGTATAGAAGAGGGTGAGGCCTCTTTTATTTAAATATACAACAGCTGCTGAAATAATACGGATGAATTAGTCACATTTTCAGTCGATAAATTCCTTCAGTCTGATCTTAATTTTCACCAGTCATTTCGTCCTTCTGTTCTGTTCTCTTAGGACAACATTTCTCTGCCCATACAGGTAAACAAGGGCCCCTTTATCCTCCTGCACTCAGTTTAGAAATGATACTACACAGTTCATGCAATCAGCTCTTATTTAAAGACCAGCAGCCATAAACACACACTGCTTCTGAAAATAATGTAATTTCAAAACGGCTCCTTAAAAAAGCATGGGGCATATTATCAAGCACGGCGTTAAAATTATCACCGCTTGCGGCTTGATAATATGCTGCAGAGAATTCCAATAGAAGCCCACATTGACACCAGAACATGGGCTTCTATGGGAATTCTCTGCAGCATATTATCAAGCCCATTATCGCCGCTTTAGCGGCAGTTTTCTGCTGCTAAAGCAGCGATAATTGTAACTCAGTTTCTTGATAATATGCCCCCATGTACGCATCTTTACTATCACTGCACAAGTTAACTACAATTTTCCATTTTTTTTAAAGGATTGGGCTCTTGCCCTGATTTACAATATACAATAGAGGAAAGCAAAGGATACAAATGTTTTCCTCCTCTTAAAGAAAAGCCTGCAAGATATTAATCAGTGTTGGATATTAACTGATCCTGCTGACCAGTAACATGGGGAGGGTCACGCAGTTTGGTTCACCCTGTATGGCCATACAAGGGGAGCCATGGTGCATAATCATGCAAGGTTGGACTGGCCTATAGGGCAATCAGGCAGTGCCCGACGGACTGGTATAACAGGTCAATGGGTGGGCCAGTTTTTGGCTGTTTGTGGGCCTGTTTTATGATCAGATAGGCTGGTGTTTACTGTTGATTTCCCTGATATTAAAATAAACATTGGCTACAGCAAGGTCAAATCCATACAGCCTTCCATACATTGCAAAACACTTATACAACGTGTCTTTACAAGTTCAAAACGGCCCTAATTTGCAACATGAGCAAATGGGGTCACTTTTATTTTGGTGCCATGCCTATTTTCTGGTTCAGTATGACACTGTAATAATGTTCAAACCCAGGAAAGGGAAACAGAAAGGAACAATTCAGAAAATGAGTAAAATTCGTGCATATGTTAACTGACGTTGGAGAGTAAAAAAGATGTCTTGCAAGGTTCAAGGTTTATGTATATCTAGTAAAGCTAACTAAACTTCATATATAACTTTGGAGTAAGCAGAAGTCCTGATTACGAGTGGTCTGTTAATTCCAATGTGTCCGATAACAGGAGTTATTCACTATTAGTCTAATAAACAAGCAATGCAATAGGTCTCGCATTTGCGAGCGTTTGAGCGATTGGCATTGCAAATGACAATGCCTTTTATTTATGTGTTGGTTTTTAAAACAGACAAATAAAAGGCATTGTCATTTACAATGTCAATAGCTTAAACCCTCGCAAATGCGAGACCTCTTGAATTGTAAATGCTTGTTTCTGTTGTTGTTACAGGTCTGAGCAGGCTTTTTCAGTCTATTCAGTCAGAAATTATTAGTCACACGTGTAGGACGTGGACAAAACGTGCAACGTGCGGGGCTGGCCTACTTGCGCTGAGCCTCCAATCTGGAGGCATACCATTGTGCCTAGTTGCGAGGTCAAACGCTTTAGAATCCAAGCATAGCTATAAACTTGCTAAGAGAGAATTCAATTCCCTATGCAAAGTAGCTTGTGCTGAATACGTGAACAAGACTATTGTATCAGCACATAATAATGCTAAAGTGCTGTTTAAATTAGTTGGGGAGGTCTCGGGAGCAACCTGTCAACCGACGCCCCGGTACTTGATGAAGCACACTGTGAAGTTGTGGCTAAATTGTTTATCGAGAAAGTAGAGAAGATCTATATAGAACTCGAGACGGTATCTATTAATGCTGAAATAAAGAACTTATCCCCCACTCTAGGCTGTAACAAGCCAGTCGGGGCCCTCTGATTCTGTGTTTACTCACAAAATAACAACTTGGCAACCATTAGGCTTTTTGTCTTTTACTGGTATTGAAATAGCCTTAAATCAGGCTCACCCAACGACCCACTCCCAGTCCATATTCTCCAAAAATTAAAATCCACCTCATTGGATATCATTATGGAGCTACTCAATGCTTCATTGAGGGAAGCTGTCTTACCAGCAGAGTGGAAACACACAATGGTTCTTCCCCTTCTGAGAAAACCAAATGCTGACCCGGCCGAACCTTCAAACTTCCGCCCGATTTCCCTACTCCCTGTTTTCTTAAAGATCTTGGATAAACACGTGAATCAACAGCTTACGCAGTTTGTGGAATCTAATAACATCCTGCATGTGTCCCAATCAGGCTTCAGAGCTGGGTACTCCTCAGAGACTACACTGTTGGGAGTCACAGAAACACTACGTGAGCATCTGGATAATGGGGAGACGGTGGCACTCATTCTATTAGACCTGAGTGCCGCCTTTGACACTGTGTCTCATCTAACCATTTTAAAGGCACTCCAGTCCCTGGGGATTGTTGGCTCAGCCCTAGATTGGATTAAAAGCTTCCTCACCGGAAGGACTTTTCATGTTTTCTCCCCATCGGCTAGCTCTAAGACCTATGCATCTCCATATCGAGTACCACAGGGCTCAATCCTCAGCCCTATGTTATTCAATCTCTATGTCAGCCCTTTAGCCACCATTGTGGAAGAAGCTGGGTTGTCTATCTTCTCTTATGCTGATGACACCCAGCTTCTTTTTTCATCCCTACAGGTAGGGCTGCATAAAATAGCCAGTTGGATGCACACTAACTGGCGAAAGTTAAATGGTGGAAAGATGGAGGCCTTGATCATGGGGAAAGATAAAGATCTCTTGGTCCCTCACCATTGGCCACCCGAAATGGGTGAACTTCCCCAACCGGTGCAAACTCCACGCAATCTGGGCATAGTGATTGATGATCAGCTGTCCAAGAGGCAGCAAGTAGCTAAGACCGCATCTATTTGATTTACCATTCTTAAATGGCTCCGTAAGATACTTTGGATGTTGCCTGGGTCCACTCAAAGAACTGTGATCCAAGCCTTAATTATGTTGAGACTGGACTATGGCAACATCCTATATTTAGGAGCTGTTAGACCTGTCAGCCCTAAGGTGGTATTTCCCTGTGTTTTTGCCCTTGCCTCATTTTTTCCCACCCTCTTTTTCGTTGGCCTTAGGTCTCCGAGCGCCTTTCCATTGCTAATCAGTGTTAAGATGCAGGTGCTCTCTTCCTCCAATATGGCTGCCACAGGCCCCTGCTATGGCGGAGTGGCCTTTTTAGTAGCACCCTAGTTGCCAGGAGCTGGCTGGGACCCTACAACATTGTTGCGACACCAGCCCGCCTTTTTGTCCTATAGCTAGAGTGGGGAAGCTCCTGGAACTTGCTGGAACCTTCTAGAAGAAGGGTGGGGTTTACTTTCGCCGCATTAGAGGGTGGTCACCTGACCTAGGGATACTTAAGGAAAGGGGGGAACATTTTTAGTCAGTTGGGGCGACGCAGACCTGGGGGAACCTACGCAGGAGTTTTAGGTGGTAGGGCCTAGTCAGGGACCTATGCCACTGAAAGTGACAGGGCTTAGGTGCTGCCTTTTAAGTTGAGTGAGGGATCCTGAGCTAGCCCACTGATCTGGCCCAGCGGGAGGGGAACCCAGGGGCAACCTACCAAGCCTGACTGAGAACTCCCTTCAGTCACCAACTCAATCTACCTTCCCCCCAAGGAACCAAACTACTAAGGGCGCCAGAACCAACAAGCGCCAAGAGGACCTTAAAACTTACCACAGAAACTTACCACAGAACTGCTGGGGGATCAACCAGGTATCTGCGCTGTGCCACTCCTGCGCTCCCTGACTTAACCTGGACTCCCTCCCTAGATTGTTCTGCCACGGGCGCGTGGCCTGCCACCTCTCCACCTACCTGCCCCGAGCTGGGGCGTCGCTGTGAGAGAAAGGGGGCGCTGGGCGCTGAACGAATCGCTCCCCCCCCAGCTACAAGCCATGCCCTTAATTTCTTCCACCCCCGTCGGGGAACCCCAAAAAGAAATAGCTCACTGCCGTGAGATTGCCCCCTGCCATCACCGGGGCCCGCGGAGAAGCCCGGGGCACCGTCGCTGCCGTCGCAGCTGAGGTAACGCGGCCCCCAGGGCGGAGAAGGCCGCCGGAAAGCAGCGAAGGCCTCGTTAGGCCGAAGTCATCCAGCCCGGGCCGCGCTAGGCCCTGAAGCCAGGCACTCTCATCACCTGACAGGGGCGCCCCCGCCGCTTCCTCATTGGTTCCCGCAAACGCGTCCCCGCAGGCCGCGCTGCTATTGGCGGCTGCGGGCGCGCCCCCGCGAGGCCTGCAGAGCTCCGCCGCTGTCTACTGAAGCCCCTCGGCCCGGACATTGCTGGGAGACCTACGCGGCCGGCGGGAGGGACTCCGGGGAGAGTGAGCCCCCGCCCGGCCGCGGAGCTGCACCAGGGCCCGGTGAGGCCGAAGACCGAGGTAACCCCTGGGGAGGAGGGCGGAAGGCCGGGGAGAAGCCTGAGACCCGCCCCTCCCCCGGGGTTGGTACCTATTTAGCCCGGGGGGCCCCCATCGCCCAAAAAGGAGGGGGAAAGTAAAGCAGCCTTGGGCCCCCCTCGACCTTCGCCCGGTGAAGGGCCCCGCGAGCACCTGAGAGGAGAGGGTGACTCGAGACAGAAGGAGAGCCTGGGGAACCCCTCACCCTACCGAAGGCCGGTGACTTGAGACATAAGGAGAGCCTCGAGTAACGGTCTCCACGGCCCCGATAGGTCCCTTAAGGAGGGGACCCGTCAAGGCCCTCCTGGAACGCCCTGATCGAATGCCATGTGTCAGGCTCCAATTAAGTGCCATGAGTAGCGCTTGGAGTTCGTGCTCAATGTTATGCAAATGTCTAATGCTCAAAGGAATTGCCCAGTTTCGCGCTAGGGAATTGCTATGTGCAGCGCTATGTTTAAATGCCATGTGTTGCAGCGCTATTGATTGGCTATGTGCAGCGCTATGCTTAAGCGCCATGTTTTGAAGTGCTATTGATTGGCTATGTGCAGCGCTATGTGTAAATGCCATGTTTTGCAACGCTATTGATTGGCTATGTGCAGCGCTATGCTTAAGTGCCATGTTTTGGAGCGCTATTGATTTGCTATGTGTAGCGCTATGCTTAAATGCCATGTTTTGAAGCGCTAATGAATTGCTAGGTGCCGCGCGTGGCGTAAACGCTGTGTTTGACGCTCCCCAGGATCACCAGGTGTCGCGCTTTGATTCAATGCCAGGTTTTGGTGTTTTAATGAACTGCCAATCTATTCCTAATGAAATGCTTTTGATCCTAATGTTGATCTAGATAAAACTGATAGGTTTTATTCAACCTATGGTGTGGTGTCAATTATTGCGTGCGTTTCCTGTCTCAGTGGATGTGTGTGCTGTATGGTCACTTTACAGGTGAGCCCTTGGATGCCTACCTGCTCGCGCCACGCTACCCCCATAGGGCCTGGTGACCCCCGGTCCTACAGGAGCCAATAGGAAGGTAGTACGCAAATTGCAAGTGGTCCAAAACTCTGCGGCTAGTTTACTCTGTCATGTATCCAAAACATCCTCCATCACAGGTACTCTCCGTGACCTCCACTGGCTCAGGATTGAGAACCGGACTAAATTTAAGGCCTTATGCTATATGCATAAGATTAAACTAGGCACAGCACTCCACTATCTATGCTCTTTAGTCCAGACATATCTTCCGACACGTCTGCTCTGATCCTCATCTCAAGCCAAATTCTTAGTCCCCAGATTCAAACTATCACGTGTGTGGACGGTCCTTTTCCTATCTGGCCCAGTGTTGTGGAATTCACTACCTTCATCACTTCGTCATGAAGTCAGCCATAAGATTTTCCGCAAAGGCCTTAAGACCTGGCTATTTAATCAGTAAATGCTGTCCTCTCCGTTGCGATTTGTCCTTTGGTGCCGGGAAACCTCCGGGTAGCTGTGCGCCTTACAAATTCAATTTAATAATAATTTAATAAAAGATGAGGGCAACATTATTATAAAAGAAAATAAACAATACTTAAAATCAATTAGCTCAGACACATCCATGGAATCTGTAGATATATTACTTTATATCCTTAATTTGCATGCTCTTTTGTACTCTTGTTGTGAGAAATGCACGCTGTAAAGGCACGTCCATGCAGGGTATAGTCATGCTCTCAGTAGTGGGTAAGAAGACATAATCTTTTCATCACAGGCATTCACACCAGTGCTAATACAGTGAAAACACAAAAATAGATACATATAAACACACACTTGTTTAGGTTCCACACCACTGCTTTTTGTGTCTCATAAAACATCATGTACATTTTAAGTAATGGTTGTTACCCTCAATTATGACTTCAATCACCTTATATGGGGTGGTGGGACACGTCCCTGTAGTCACGCTCTAAGATGTAAATTGGAATCAATCCGCATAGCCCATTTCCGGCTACCGGTATATTTCTCGAGAACACCGAAATCAGACAGGATTAAAAAGAGGGAGCAGTCCTTCTCACCACGCCAATGGTTGCATGTCACTGGTAACCTATCCTTCCACCAAATGTGCCCATGCCGGTAGCTCGTGAGAGTAACGCTGTTGTTTTTAAACCTTGGCCTTCTAATCTCTATTGCTGGTTTTGCGGGGGGATTTTTGTCCTTGCTGGGTGCGTGATGACACGCACAAGTCATTCCGCCCCTCAGAATGCCAGGAATTGTAGATGCCGATTATTGGAAATGGCCCTTTTTGCTGGGTTATCCCCAAACATTTTGCTTCTTCTTCCTGACATGTTTTTGTTCGCTTTAGGACTCTGGGCACTTTAGCACTGCTAATCAGTGCTAAAGTGCATATGCTCTCTGTGTAAATTGTGTTTATGGATTGGTGTTTCCATAATTGGCTTATTTGATTTACTACCAAGTCCCTAGTAGAGTGCACTGTGTGTGCTCAGGGCCTGTACATCAAATGCTACTAGTGGGCCTGCAGCACTGGTTGTGCCACCAACACAAGCAGCTTTTCAAAGGTGTCTCAGACCTGCCACTACAGTGTCTGCATGCAGTTCTAACTGCCATGTGACCTGGCAAGTGCACCCACTTGCCAGGCCCTTCCCTTTTCTTTTCTTACATCTATGTCACCCATAAGGAAGGCCCAAGGTAGCCCCATGGTCAGGGTGCAGTGTATGTAAAAGGTAGGGTATGTACTGCTGTATTTTACAAGTCCTGATAGTGAAATACTGCCAATTTCGTTTTTTACTATTGAAAGACTAACTGTCCAGTAGGAGTTACTTTGTAACATCTTACAAGTATAACTTTCCATTGGGACAAGATAGAGAGATGTTTAGGCTCTCTGAACTCAGAATTTAATAACACATCTTTTTGGGGAGATGGTTTTTAAATTGTGTGTTTAAAAATGGCACTTTTAGAAAGTAGGCATTTTCTTATTTAATCATTCTGTGTGACTCTGATGGTTTGTGTGTTGACTGTCTTCTTTTGGAGTGACAGAGGCTGGGGATCTGCATTCACTGTAGACAGCCACTGTGGCTTGAGGTGTGTCCTGCCTTTGCTGGGTGACTCAGAGCTGAGCATAATAGACCTTGCCTGCGTTTAGAGTGGTAGGACGAGGTTCACCAGAATAGGCAGTGTCTCCTCTGCACAATCCTGTCACCACCTCCTCTAGTGATACTGCCCAACATGTTTATTTTTAAAATATTTGTTTAAATAAAAAATATATTTTAGTGAAAGGATGTTGAGTTTATAGGGAATAAGGGTGGGGAGATTTTTAAATATTATTTAATTAAATTTCTTTTGAAAAAAATGTATTGATGACAGCGAACCTCCTGACATCTCTGCAATTCAAGATCAATAAATCAAAGTTCACCTGACTCCTTCGCAGAGGTTTTCATTAATTTGAACTGTGTGGGAAACGGTGCAATTAAAGGCCTTCCCACTGCCACAGTGGATGGACCACTAACTGCGCAGACAAGCTCGCCCCCTCCGCAACCCCAACAGACAGTGCCTTAGGAGGGACACCTGGTTCACCGCCGACCTCCAAGAATCCAGACACACCTGCAGATGTCTCAAGAAGCTATGGAGAAACAGCAAAACCTCAGAAGACCTTACCACCTACAAGAATGCCATAACGGAACACCACAAACTCATCAGATCCACCAAAAGGACCTTCATCCGAAACAAAATCCACGCCAACGCCAGCTACTCCCAGAAACTCTTCAGCATCATTCAGGAATTCACCAAGCCCCCCAGCAAAGCCACAGACATCACACCCTCCCAGGACCTCTGCAACAAACTCGGCTCCTACTTCCACCTGAAAATAAGATTCCTCTATGACAACTTCAATGAACAGACTCCGGACACCGAACCCATTTCTCCCCCCAGCAACGACAGCCAGCCTACCATCTCCTCCTGGACCCTAGTCACCACCGAAGACGCAGCATCAACCATGAAAGGCATTAACTTAGGAGCCCCCATGGACCCCTGCGCTCCGCACATCTTCCACAGAGCCACCGCCATAGCACCTGAGCTACGACACACCATCAACACCACCTTCGAAGCAGGCACATTCCCCAATGTCAAGCCCATCCTCAAGAACCCCCTCAGCAGATCCGACGGATCTCAAAATCTACTGACCCATCTCTCTCCTCCCTTTCATGGCCAAAGTCACAGAGAAGATCGTCAACGCACAACTAACGAACTTCATCGAAGAGAACTCCATCCTCAACCCCTCCCAATCCAGATTCCGCAGCAACCACAGCACCAAGACCGCCCTCCTCGACCAAGGCCACACCGCAGCCCTGATCCTGCTTGACCTCTCTGCAGCCTTCAACACCGTTTCCCATCGCCATCTGTCCGCCAGACTCCATGATGCTGTCATACAGGGAGCCCCTCTCGACTGGCTCCGCTCCATCTTCTCAGCAGAACCCAAAGAATCAGACACACGCCCTTCCTCTCCAAACCCACAGAGATCAACTGCGGTGTACCCCAACATCTACATGGCACCCCACTCCGCCATCGTCAGAAAGCATGGACTCAGAATAGTATCCTACGCCGATGACACCCAGCTCATCCTCTCCCTCACCAAGCACCCCCACACCACCAGACTCAGCTTCCAGGAAGTAATGAAGGACGTCGCATCCTGGATAAGCAGCAGCTGCCTGTAGCTCAACTTGGAGAAGACAGAAGTCCTCATCCTCGGACCCTCCCCCTCTGTATGGGACAACACCTGGTGGCCCACCAACCTCTGTAGCACCCCCACCGACCACACCCGGAACCTGATACTCAACTCCTCCCTCACCATGACCCGACAGATCAACGCCGTCGCCTCCACCAGCTTCAACACCCTCCGCATCCTTCGCAAGACCTTCAAATGGACCCCCCCCCGAATCCAGAAACACCATTACCCATGCACTCATAACCAGCAGACTGGATAATGGAAACACCCTCTACCGCGGAATCAACAAACCCCTGCTCCACAAGCTCCAGACCATACAGAACACCTCAGCCAGACTCGTCCTTGGCATCCCTCGACATGAACACATCACCCAACACCTACGAGACCTCTACTGGCTCCCTGTCGAGGAGAGAGTAACCTTCAAGATACTCACCCACGTCTACAAATGCCTCCACAACACTGGACTCCAATATTTCAACTAAAGAATCTCCTTCCACATACCCAAGCGAAACATCTGATCCACCGACCTCGCCGAAACCCCGCAGAGCCAGAACAGGTGGAAGAGCATTCTCCTACATCGTGGCAAAGACCTGGAACCAGCTCCCTATCAACATCAGACATGCCCCCACTCTGCACACCTTCAGGAAGAGCCTCAAGACCTGGCTCTTTGGCTAACCCGGAGTTGCACCCCCCCAGCGCATTGAGACCCTCACAGGTGAGTAGCGCGCTTCAGATTTCCCTGATTGATTGATTGATTGATTGACAGTGAGTCTTGGAAATTTGGGTTATAATCCTGATGTTTCAGCCTCTGTCCTGTATCTTGGTGAGAGCAGCTCTGAAACTTCTTGGTATCTTAGTCTCCTGCATCTTCCTGGTCGACTACGCTAGGTGGCATACGCAGGCTGTGCGATGGAATTTGAAGTGGGTCCAGCACCAAGAAAATATAACAGGTGCCATCCAGATTTAGCAAACACAATTTATCCAGTGGCAGTCCCCTCTTCCTTCCCCACCCAGAGCTGATGGTGGTGACAGATGCATCCCTACTGGGTTGGTAAGGCTGTCTTGGAAAGGTTGAGATCAGAGGACTCTGGGCTCCAGCAGAAGCCCAGCTTGATATCAATCTATTGGAGTTGTAGGCCATCATCTGGTGTTGAAAGCCTTTCTGCCATTTATTAAGTGGAGGCTGGTGCAGGTTCTCATGGACAACACCACTGCTAAATGGTAGTGCAACAACCAGAGGGGGGTCCTGGGTCCTGTGCCAGGAGGCTCTGCACCAGTTGGTTGCAGCATCAGGGCATTTCCCGGATTGCGAATCACCTGGCAGGAACCTTGAATGCCAGGGATGACAAACTCTGCCAGGGGCATCTGGCAGATCACAAATGAAGTCTATATCTAGCAGTGGAAATAAATAGAACGGTTCTGTGGGACTCTTTGTGATTCAGTGAATATAACTCTCTCTCTTGACACAAAAAACTCAATTTATTCTCCAAAATAGGTATAGTTTATCATATATAAACCAAACTTTTGAGTATTATTATTGTCAATACAGTGGCATTGCCACTGTATTGACAAAAATTGCCAATCAAAGATTTCCTAGTTTTCGAGGCAGATGCACTGAACATACTGAACATACTGCGTGCATGGTGACGACCGTTTAGGAACATGATAGGCAATTATTGTCTATTCAGCAGCAAGTTGAGATCCAGAGGCCATCTAGTATTGGCTACACCAGCACACAAACAATATACACTGCGTGGAGGTGTTGTGCCAAGCGGCATGTTTGTGTCCTGAAAAGACCCATGTAAATTGTGTGTAGGGTCGAAACTTTGACAATTTTAAAAGGGAATGTCTGTTATTCAATCATTTGGAAACAGTAATCAGCAAATACATTCTGAACTGGTGTTTACTTTGAAGTATCCCGCTTGTACATATGTATCATTGTAAATGTTTTTAGCATGTTCACCGTCTGCACTAAGTTTGATTTATATATAATAAACAATACCTATTTTGGAGACTAAATGGAGTAAATAGTTTTTTGTGTCAAGAGTGAAAGTTATACTGACTGAATAACAAAAGAGTACCACTGAACCGTACTGTTCATTATCAATTTCTACCCTGGTTCCTCTATATTGTTATATATATATATATATCCAGAGGTGGGGCAAGGTATCTTCTGACAGTGGGGAGAGGCCTTTCTACATCTTTTCACCACTGTTGAGAATGTGCACTAGAGTTTCCATGAAGACACTCACTATGAGATACATTACAGCAGAATGGAACCAGGATTCCTGTACAACTAGCCGCTCCTACGTCTTCTGCCCCAATTTCTGTAAAAAGACCATGATCAACTAGGCTCAAGTATTCCTGGTGGCTCTCAATTGGCCCAGCAAAGTAGGGTAACTGGATCTTCTGGGTCTGAGCATATGTCTCTACTTCAATAAAATCTCCAAGCAGCAGGTCAAGGTCCTTCGCCCGAAACCTGCACAATCTACACCTCCATGCATGTAGATTGAGAAGCAGCGGTAAATTACATTTGATCTCCCACTCA
This sequence comes from Triturus cristatus, assembly GCF_964204655.1. Lineage (NCBI taxonomy): Eukaryota > Metazoa > Chordata > Amphibia > Caudata > Salamandridae > Triturus > Triturus cristatus. The sequence goes on from NC_140587.1 coordinate 260,074,534, forward strand.
AAGTGATGGGCGTCATCCTCGCTGCCACATTTCCATCCAGGAAGTCAACTTACACTGGGTGCTGGGACAAATTGGTGGCCTGGTGTGGAGTTTACAAGAAAGGCCTTTGCAACATAAACTGCCAGATGTTTTCTTGTTCGTTTTGTCTTTGGCCCAGCAATGCTTTTCAGAGCACTATTAAAGGTTATTTTATCAGCCCTTTTAGCTGTTTTATGTCTGCCGGACCAACCATTCATGTTTAAATCAACTTTTGTGATGTTGTTTATTAAAGGATTTACCCAGATGTTCCCTTCCAAACCATTTTTGATGTCATAGTGGGACCATAATTTAGTCTTGATGTTTCTTGTGTACCTCCTTCGAGGTGATCCACAGCTTCTTTTTGCGTTGTCTGACTCTGAAGACAGTCTTCCTCATTGCAGTTACTTCACATCACGTGGTTGAACTTCAGGCACTGTCGGTGCAACTACCTTATACCACCATTTTCTGTATAAACTGGTGCTAAGGACTCAGGTGGTCCTGTTGCCCAAAGGTGTGACTCTCTTTCACATTGGGATACCATCAGCCTGCCTGGGTCCTTCGAAAGAGGAGAGACTTCAACGGCCGGACCCCAAAAGGGATTTAAGCTTTTACATTGATCGATCCATGGTCCATCTTTTTGTTGGGTTCTCCAGGGTGTAGAAAGGGAAGATGGTGTAGAAAAGGACCTGTCGAGGTGAATAGCCCTCTGCATTAAGAGCTGCTATACACTGGCCAAAAAGCTGCCTCCAGAAGATCTGAGACCTCATTCCACCAGGGCCAAGGCTCTATCACTGTGTTGGCAGGCAAGCTGGGACATAGGAGATGCTGCTTTGGTATTTATTGCAAAAAGTGAGGAATCAAGGGTTAGAAGGATCCATCAGAGGAGCGCGTTACTTTCTTATGGTTTTAATGTTTCTGGTGTATAGTCTAATCTCAGATATCTCACCTCCCTCCCACGGTTTTTGGAGTTGTCTCTTTGGAAACGAAAAAAGGTCCCAAGTTATCAATTGGCACACGGTTACCAGCAAGTGTTTCATGCTCCACATTAGAGAGTGCAGAAAGAGCCAAGCAAGTATCTGTGTCACCCTCACTGATCAGTATAATGCACTTTCATTCTTTCTTTTCCTACTTTCCCTTGAAGGCACCTTCTCCTTCCTCATTGGACTAGGGCATACCATGTGACAAGGGGTGTTACTATATTGGAAACACCTGAAGCAACCTCGAGTTGCTTGGCTTTATCGAACTTCATGTCATGGATCCTTACTGAGTGAGAACGCCGTTCCAACTTCCTCTCCTTTCTTTCGAGTATCTACGGTGCAGGGCCGCAGGCACCGCATCACCAAGGACTTTTTAAAATATATTTTTTTTAAATCTTATTTATCACGTTTTTTAAACATAGAAACAAACCATAGCTTCAGCAATAAACGGACATTGCCAGGTACATGAAGTTATCGAAGTGAAATGACATGCATTGAGATCTTGTGCTCGAATCTGCCTTGTACATTATCATCTATATGACTCAGTGGATCGTCTCTCACCCCCTCCATAGCTCTCGGGTCACTCACGGAGCCTCAGGACCCCTCTTACATAGATGTGCAGTGGCTTGTGCAACCAGAGTGTTACCCAGATATATATAATGCTCTCTGTGGGTAAGTTACATACATCATGTTGCTATGTTACACTTCAAAGATACCCCCTGCTCAACCAGCAGGGGAGGCACACAGTTTCACTCACTATGTTCCCGTAGGTATGATACCAGTGGTTCCCAAATGTCTTTGGGGCGAGATGTAGCTGGCAGTAGTTCTGCATAAGTCGTGAGCTGGTCTTTACCATAGACAAAGTCGTTGAGCCAGTCCTTGAATTTGGGGGCCCTCCCTCTACCCCATCTGCGGGCCATCTTGCGCTTGGCCAGCAGCAAGCCCATGGCAGTGAACTTTCTGTGCGTTTTAGGAATACCTGCTGTATACCCTAGCAGCGCAAGTAGGGGGGAATACGGGAGGGGGGTTGCGATCATCTCAGATAGTGCATCTAGTACCTCCCGCCAGTAACCCTGGACCTTGTTGCAACCCCATGCCAGGTGTAAGAAGTCAGCACCCTCCCGGTGACATCTCATGCAGCGGTCGTCCTCTTGCAGCTTGTATTTGCGTAACAATGTGGGTGTATAGTCGGTTCTGTGTAAAAACTTTAAGTATATTATTCTCAGCCTGCTGCTATCCTTGATGTCTGCAGTCTGCACGCAGCAATAATTCCACTGTTCGTCTGTCAAAGTAGACTCCAGGTCCTTATCCCATGCAATTCTGGCCCCTGGTGGTATGTGCGGTCTTTCTAGCAACGCAGCCCAGTATATACAAGACACAGCGTGTGAAGGACCAGACATTTTTACCGTGATGTGTAAAACCTCCAGTGGGGTAGGTTCCTGCAGAAAACTCTGTGTGTTGGCCCAAATTTCATGCTTTAGCCTTATATAAAGGAACATCTCCAGGAGGGTAACGCCTTCCCCGGTCAATAGCTCCTTTTGAGCTTTGAACCTTCCCCCATGATACAGATCACCCCTCGTGTGCAGATTCCTTTTGCGTAACATTTACCGACATACTGCTTCCTGTGTAACGGGGGCGTACGAAAGGTGTGATAGTGGCACAAGAGGGGAGTAGAGTAAGATCTTACCCATTTCTTTAGCCAGGCGCTTCCATGCATTGTTGGTGCAGGAAACTGTATGACGTGACACCCTCTCAGCTGGGACTCACGCCCCAGGCAGGTAGTTTGGGGTGTGGGTGACATATAGCCTTGTTCAATGGCTAGGTGTGGCATGAAGGGTGGCGGGTGAAGCCTATATATTTGTAGTTGGCCTGAGCACTAAGACAGTATAATTCCATGTCCGGTGCTTCAAAACACCCCGGAAAACGGCTTGGTCATAAGTTTCCAACCTATCGGGGGTTTCCTCCCGTCCTAGGCAAGTTTCATAAGTAAGGATCGGAGAGTGTTAAAAAAAAGTGCGCCATGGGTAATAAGGTGTATTAAATAATAGGTAGAGGGGCTTGGGCAGAATATTCATCTTCATTAGGGCCACTCTGCCAGCTAATGAAAGCGGAAGAGTAATCCAGCGTTCTATCCAATTAATGATTGTTTCAATCGCAGCCCCATAGGTTGTTCTAAGCGTCTCTTTAGGATTTCTGGTGATGGTTACCCCCAGATATTTTATTTTGTCATCACACCAACTTAGTGGGTACTCAGGGACAAACCTAGGTGTGTTGGGGGTGAGCGGGAATATCTGAGATTTGCTCCAATTCAACTTTATCCCAGATAAATGGCCAAATCTAATGAATTCCCTCGGGATGGGGTTAAGACTCGTGCTGGGCTCACATAGGTAAAGGGTGATATCGTCGGCATACAGCAATATTAATATTTGGCGGGAGGGATATATTATGGCATACTGTCTATGATGCTGTCTGATTTTGGCAGCTAGGGGCTCGATAGCCAAAGCAAAAAGTAACGGGGATAGAGGGCATCCTTGGCGGGTGCCTCGCTTAATAGGGATTGGATTGGAATATAAACCATTGATCTGGACCACCGCCTCCGGCATAGAATAGAGCAAATGGATCCAAGCTAAAAAAGGACGGGGGAGTCCCATTCGGCCCAATATGGCAAGCATATAATCCCATTCCAGGGAATCGAAGGCTTTTGTGGCATCTAAAAATATCCCAACGGCAGAAATATCAGGGTCGATGTCGTGGAGGAGTGCAAATGTGGTGCGCAAATTGTGTGAGGTGGCCCTGCCCGGGACAAAGCCTGCCTGATCTGGCAGGACTAGCCCCTCCATTAGCAAGGTCAGTCAGTTGGTCATGACTTTGGCGAGTTTCTTCGTGTCACAATTAATTAGAGATAAAGGTCAGTAGGCTTCACATTTATCAGCTGCCTTACCTGGTTTGAGCAGGGATATAATTAGAGCTTACCGCATGGAAAGAGGGAGATGCCCAGAGTCACGTGCTTCTTTAAATACTTGTTTGAGGATGGGGACCAGTTGTTCACTGTAACATTTATAAAATTCGGCCGGTACGCCGTCTTGTCCTGGGGCCTTACTAGAGCTCAATCCCATTATTGCAGCTCGGATCTCATCCGCCTCAATGTCAGCCGATAAAAACTCTCTACGGGAGTCACTGGTCCAGCCCAAGGCTGTATCTTCAAAATACGTAGCTATATCTGGGGGAGAATGCCGCTAGTATGGTAGAGTGTGGCGTAATATTTGGTGAAAGTGTTGAGTATCTCTCGTGAGTCTAAGTGCCTGTAGCCCTCCTCATCTGTGATTTCCAGAATTTGATTGGCAAACCTGGGGACTCTGCTAGCTTCAACCAGGGCCCTGCTGGGGCGTTCGCCCTTGCCATAGGATCTGACAGTGAAGTATTTTGAACAAATTCACATTCTGCTCAGAGTACTTTTTAAGCCCCTCACATTCTGCTCAGAGTACTTTTTAAGCCAAGCTTGTGGTAGTGTGTCAGGCAAAGATGTGGCTCATGTCTCATTTGGGGGCATATCAACAACAACCGGCGATAATTATCTCTAAGCGCACTTAGCGCTAGGATAATTATCGCCGGCTAGCGTGAATTTTTATTGCTGAGATAGCGTGCTATTAGCAACGCTTATCTCAATAGCGATAAAAATCCTCACGCTAACAGGCTAACGTGAGATTATCGCTGGAAACCCAGCGATAATCTCACGTTACCTTGTTGATAGGGACAGGCAAACTTAGCCATGATATCCTTCTTCCAAAGGATATCATGGCTAAGTCTGAAAAATACCAGACGTAAAAAAGCAGCGTTAACCGCGGTTAGCGCTGCTTTTTTTGTCTCTAACAGGGTTAGCGACATTCTTGATAATAGGAGAAATGTCGCTTAGCGACATTTCTCCTATTATTTTACTCTGGAACGCCCCCTTTGCATCTCATTAGAGATGCAAGGGGAAGCGTAGAGTAAAAGGGAGCTAACTTGCGAATTTGCATGTTAGCACCCTGTTGTTGATAGGGCGCTAGTTTTATCTCTGCTTTTTTGGCTTTTAAAGCCAAAAAAGCAGAGATAAAGCCCTTGTTGATATGCCCCTTGATGTCTATTTCTAATCTGTGCAAAGTACGCCTAATGGAACGCAAAATCCCCCCGCTCTTAGCTATGCATAGGCCTCTAATTATAACTTTAAAACTTTACCAGACACATGAGAGGGTGGATACGCTATCTATGTTGCGTGGGATGAAGTCTACAATTTCCTGGTGCAGTTCCTCCAGGAAGGCACTGTCCAGCAGAGCTGTAGGCAGAAGTCTCCAGGACCGGTATGAGGATTTACTGCCTGGCGGCTTCAACATCATAGGAACCGGGGAGTGGTCCGAGAGGGTGCGAGCTAGTTGCGATACCTCCCAAAGCCAAGTGTTTAGCCCAGCTGATAACATCCAATAGTCGAGGCGGGACCAACTATTGTGCACATTCGAGAAAAAAGTACCCTCCCTTTGCGTTGGGTGTAGAGATCTCCATGCATCAAAAAACTGGTGATCAGCCATTATGGCTGACAGGTGCTTGTTAGCATGGGGTGTTAGGATGAATGCGTGTGTGAACGGTCCATCTCTGGATCAAACGCTAGGTTAAAATCTCCTCCCCATATTATAAAAGTAGAGCCCACTTTCATTAGGTGCCCCCATAACTTACTAAAATAATTTGCGTCATCAATGTTGGGCGCGTAGCAACTCACCAAAGTAATCGTGTGTTCCGCTAATTTGCCCCACATTATGCTGAATCTACCCTGAGAGTCTTGTAGAGATCCCAGTGGGCAGAAGCCTAGGCCTGTCTTAACCAAAATAGCAGTGCCTCTTGCATAGGTGGAGAAAGAGGAGAAGCAACTGTGTGCAGCCCATTTCCTGCAAAACCTGGGTAATGCCCCGGGAGCCAGGTGCGTCTCTTGCAGCATTGCCACCTAGACGTGGTGCCTATCTAGGTAGTGTAGGACCTGCCTTCGTTTGCGGGGGTCACGTAGACCACGTACATTCCACTTTAAACAGTTAATGGTGGGTTTACGAGTTGGAGCCTCACCAGTCATATATTTCTTTGTAAGTGCTGAAGTGACAATTGCAGATCAACATTATCTACCTTGGTATATTCCGAGTACAGTGCATGCATTCGCATCTTATCCAGCAATGAATGGTACCATGCAAAACCGACTTGTATAACATTTTGATTAAACAGCCCCCCCACCACACATGCCTGTGGCCCAATCCCACAGGGAATAGATTCCCCTCAGAAACCCAAGAACCAACAGCCCAGACATTGTGAATTGTCCACTATAGTGATATCGCCTCTCAGCCCAGTCCCGGCCCTTGGGAGTAGATAGGGCATAAAGGAGGCGCAGTCTATTAGTCTCTGCATTCTGAATGTGCACTAACAATACCAAGGAAGTAACCATTAATATCTTATACACCGTACAAAACATTCTTAGGGGGAATTCCCTCTGGGGGTATGCTCCAGAGAGGCGGTCAGTGTACTTCGAAGAACGCGAGAGAGCCCGGGAGTAAAGTGCCCCAATAGTCGCTACAGGGCTGAGTCATCCGCTGTGGGGGCTCAACAGTGCAGGTGCAAAGTCAGTGCTCCTGGGACGGCGTATGCCACCCTCCGTCTTTTGGTTTAGCAAGAGGTTTGATCTTACCAGTTCACAGCGGCGTCGCTAATCTTACTAGGCCTGACTCTACATCTCCTCAAGGGCTGGCGAGGATCGACCAGAGCCAAGATCATCAGCCTGTGATGTGGGAGAACACCCCATACAGGCACGCAGGATTTTTTTTTTTTTAAATAAATTTATTTATTTCGTAACGCACAGTAGCACAGGCATACACCATTGCTCGCATACAACCCGGAGGCCGGCTGGTTCAGTTCTTATAGGCATTACACATTGCAGCTTATCCCACATTCCGGGGGCCGGGCATCGCTGTCTTCCTATGCAGTAAGTTGGCAACTCTATTATGGTGTATAGCCCTTCTCGCCGTTCCTATGTGACCTGGTCCTTTTGAGGGACAACAACTTTTTGTACTTAAATTACCACAAAAAACTTAACCCCCAAAAAAAAGAACCACCCCCCTGTCGAAAAGTCCCATCTGTCGCACTCAGGGCCTCCCCCACCTAGAAATCCATGCATCTGTCCCTCTCCCTAGCTCGCACCCCTGTGTACAACCCACACACCCATAGTTGGACGTATCCGGCAGCCTATGTGAACACTATTTCTCGGAACGTAGCCGGGAGCGCACGCACCCCCGTCTGCAAAAAAGGTCGGCTCTCCACCCAATGCATTAGGGCTTGACTCAGTTCGCCCTCACTCCCTCCGCGCCCAGGGATAACACTTCTTCCTCCCCAGCCCCAGACTTCTCCCCCGCCCCGCCCCTCCTGAGGTATTCAGCATAAAGTCCCCAAAAGTTCTTTGGCCTACTTCTTGGGGGAAGCAGTTCGCTATACGTCTCCGACTGCGTACAGCAGTAGAGCACGTTCCGTTTCCACTGCGCCAGCGTGGGCAAAGACCCTGCGTTTGGCAATCAGCATGCCCATGTCTACCAACCTGCGCGCCGCCTTTGGGAGTCCCCTTGAGTGTCCCAGCAGTGCTATCGAAGGGTCCAGAACCAACTCCAATTCCGCTATCTCTCCGATCTGGCGAAATATTGCCTCCCAAAACTTGCCCAGGCCGGGACATTCCCACGGCAAGTGCATAAAGTCTGCCACCGGGTGCGAACACCGCTCGCAGTTATACCCCTTACGCAGGCCGTATCTATGCAGCCTTTCCGGCGTGTAATATGCTCTATTAATGAATTTGAAATGAATAAGTCTATGCTTGCCATGCAGTGATATCCGTCTTATACCCGAACAGCAATAAGTCCACATGGCATTGTCTATCAACGTGCCCAGGTCCCTTTGCCAGGCCATGCGAGCTTTAGTGTATTTTTGGGATCTCTGTGACATAGCTATGCTGTATAGCTTGGACACCATCTTATGCGGGCTTTTGTGCTTAAGTAAATGGGATAATTCCCGGACCTCAGGGGGTTCGGCCATATCCTCACCTAAGTGTCGTCGCCATGCGCCTCTGACACTATGAAATTGAAATCTCTGTAGCTGAGTGCAGTTCTCCAATGTTGACGCCACGTCGTCCCATGTTTCGGCGACACCGTCCGCAAATAAGTTACCCAGCAGGCGGATGCCCAATCCCCGCAGGGAACGGACAACGCTGCCGTCTCCACAAGGGGACAGCCACACCGCCCATTCAAGGGGCATGGCCGGAGAGTATAACAACGCTCCCGCAGTCTGCCCAAGTAGCCAGTTCCAAGCATGCCGAGTGGCATTTAACGAATCTAAGAAGCCAGTCCTGCGATTGGCCGGCTCGAACAGTACCGCGGGCAACGGGAGCGGTGCCGCAAACAACCTTTCGAGTTTTAGGTATGGGGCAGGCCTTCAGGAATTCCTGAGTGCTTTGAGGGCTGCTGAAGATGTGTGTCTTTCCACGGTGCTGGACGCACACTCGCCGGGTAGAGCATGGCATATGAGATGCCAGCTTGTTGGAGTTTCTATTTAACTGGGAGAAATTTCTTCCACGCCTCCTCTACTGCTAAGGGGAAGTCCGGATAGAGCGCAACTTTCACTCCCTCATAGATTAAGTCCTGTTTCTCCCTAATCAATCAATCAGTGACACTTGTAAAGCGCGCTACATACCCGTAGGGTCTCAAGGCGCTGGGGGGGGGGGGGGGGTGCCGCTACTGCTCGAACAGCCAGGTCTTCAGCTTCTTCCTGAAGGAGAGGTGGTCTTGGGTCAGGCGCAGGTCGGACGGGAGGGAGTTCCAGGTCTTGGCGGCCAGGTAGGAGAAGGACCTTCCTCCTGTAGTTGCTCTGCGGATGCGGGGGACGGCGGCAAGGGCGTGGTTGGCTGATCGGAGGTGGCGTTTGGGAGCGTAGAAGTTGACTCGGTTGTTGAGGTAGCGAGCCTCAATGCAGTGTCACGGTCTTTGTAGTTGAAGATGCGTGCCGGGTGGTGGTCTCGCCATGAGTGATCTGTGGGCCCGCTCAACTATCAGTACTTTGGAGTAGGCTTCCACTCCGAAGAGACCCAGAAGCATCCACTCTACATAGCCCGTCCACGGCCAGTGGCCATGTACTCTGGGACACCCACGATGCGCAAGTTGTTTCTGCGCTAGCGCGCTTCTAAATCTTCATTTTCCGGCGCTACAACTTGAAGAAGTTTCTCCATACCTTGTAGTTAAGCGCAGCTATCATTGGTGGTGTCTTCGAGAGTGGATATACGTTGTTCGGCCTCTGATATTTGACCATCATGCTTTTCATGTTTCTGCGCAAGGAAGACCATGCGTAAGTTCATGGAGTCCATCTTGGATTCAATAGAAGTTAGGCTTTGACGTATCGTAAGGAGTATTGCCTTGAAGTCTTCATCTTGTGTTGGGGCCGATGGAGGCTGGTCATCATCTTTTTGCGGTTCTGCATTCTCGCTAGGGACTTGCTTCCGCGCTGGGAATTGCAGTTTCTCTTGTTTTCCATCAGTGTGGCCCATTGTTCTCTTCTCCCCTTAGGGCAGGCTCCTCTTGTTACTTTCAGTATCTGGAGTTAGACCCCAGCAGCAATGGGCTCAAGGTGGTGGGGATTCGCGAGAGGACTTAACAGAATGGCACTACTCCAAGCGCTTGATTCGCAGTAGCGCCCTGCACCTAGGTCGACCTGCGGCGTGGCTCCCTATTCAGGCCTTAGTAGCAGATCCTTGCAGCCAGGCTTCCCGTGGTGTGCAGAAGCTCACTTTTCAACTCTTCATGCAGGGCTACTCGGACCCTACTTTCAGGAGGGTCTGGACTCATGAGTCAGTGCGTGCGTGCACCCGGGGCGCTGTAATGCGGGGTGTAGGGGTCCAGAACTACCCCCCAGCAACACAGGCCTCTGCCACCTCCGCAAGGCAGCAGTGCAGCAGGCCCAGACCCAGGACGACACGCGGCCGCGCACCTTCTAATCCAGCTGATCAAGTCTCCGGGTCGCGCAGCTCGCACCACGCCTCCAGGCCAGGGTCTCTCAGCCGGGGCTCCCTGCAGCAGCTCCAAAAATCAAGCAGCCCTCACCTGTGCACCAAAGTGAAGGGTGTCGCAGGAGCGGGTCAGCGGAGTCCCAGGTTCCACAACGCGATCTCCACCACTCGTCCGGGCCGGCACCCTGTTCCACATGCAGCTGGGCGATTTGGTCACACCGCACCCCTGCCGCAATTCCCCCCGTCAGGCACCAGTGTACGATGAGTGCTGCAATTTGCAGTCTAGGCTCACGTCCACAGAGCAAGGATGGCCGGAGTCACAGGCCCCGCTTCCCAGCTCCGGGCGCCACCATTTTACTTCTCGCCTCGCAGAGTTGGGCTGAGATCAGGATCGAGCCAACATCTGCTCCGAATCAGTTTCCCAGCTGCTGGCTGTATTTACAAATGAATAGCTTGGGCTCTGGAATGTGTAAGTGCCCTGTATGTGCAAGATTATGTAGGGTATTGCCCCTGGGCTGACAGAGTATCCCTGAGGTGCGGCCATCTTGTCCGCCAGCTCTCTAGCGCCCCCCGGTTTTTTATTATTTCTCCCGTCCTGGTGCACAGCAGGGGCCGAGAACACCACAAAGACCGCCAAGGACCGTATGAGTGGTTTCTTTTTATTTTACTGGATTGTACGGTGTCCGGCCCCCACCGCGAGCACCGCAACGCAGGAACAAAGGCCTCAGGAGCGGTTCTTTATTATTTCTCCCATCCTGGTGTACAGCAGGCGCCGGGAACACCACAAAGCCCGTCAAGGATCGCAGAAGCGGTTCCTTGACATATCTACCACGCGATGCCCAATTGTTACCACGAGCAGAGCAACGCCGGCAAGAAGGACCGCAGGAGGGGTTCTTTTATTTATTACCTACACGGGGCCCGGCCTTCGTTGCAACACCTAAAAAGCCGGAGTGGTTCCTTTTTTGCTTGTCATAAAGTTATGGGCTTCTCACCAGGCCACTGTGGCGAACACCGCTAATGTTTTATAGTGCATACCGCAGGAGCGGTTCCTCTTTGTTTTTTGTTCGATTAGGTACAGCCACCTCTGTACTGTATCGCAACAATTCGCGTAATATCCACAGAAGTGATTCCTTTCTTTGCATTATAAATAGTTTTTTTGTGCACTGTCCCAATGAACTTTTAGGACATCTACTCCTTCCCTGGATTGTACCCTGCTAAAGGACTATTTTAGCGAGGATCTTTTTATCTTTTTTTTGTTATAGTCCTTATTCTGCCAAAACTCTTACTGGTATTACTCTCATCCCTTAGATGCCAGGAGGGAAAGATGAGCATTTCCACACAACAATACTGCTGTTTCCACTTCCATCTTCTTCACGTAGAGACCGGGACACAGGTGAGCCAGGACCAACAGCATGTATGGCTTAATTATTGGACCTGCTAGACAGCTGTCTCCAATCCACCACCAATGTCCAGACTTTGTCCAAACATCCGGGGTCACAGGCCACATCAGACGGACTCGTGCAGATAATGCTTTTAAGGCACTCAGCAAAGGATGGGGGACTTTCGGATTCCCAGAGCCTACATATCTCCCGCCTCGCCAACAGTATCACATAGAAGATGAATTTAGTGATGACTGTGTTTATTCGTGCACCACCTTCTTGATAAAGCTAAAAAAATACAAGTGGAGGGCTTACCTTGATTCGTTCGCCAGTTACTTCCCCAAGAAAATTACACACCGATATCCAGTAGGGAACGATCCTCGGGCCCTGCATAAACAAGTGCAGGTCATCTGCTGATGGAATCACTGACAAAATATCGAAAGACACAAAATCGACTTACAAATATATCGATACAAAATTATCGATCACATTATTATCGACATCACATACTTATTTAAAACATTACAAAAATATCGAACACACTATATCGAACTACATAAATATAGATACACAAAATATCGCAAACACAATTATCGAAATCCTGAAATATCGACGCTCATTAATAAACATATACTACATTACAAAATATCGTAAACTAAAATATCGACCACTAAAATATCTCCATTTTACTAATATCGACTATATAAAATTAAATTAAATACTAAAATCACACAACATAAACACCAAATAATGTCTTTTAACTCTACACTAAATTAATATTAAACAAGAATATATTTACTACATTTAAAAATAGATTACAAAACGTAAGTATTTACTAAAATATTATTAACAACCTTCCTACATTAAACAACAATATTATTGAATTATACTTTATCAATTCATGCATACAATACATAATATAATGTTTACAAAAATACATATAGAATAATACACCACTAAACCACTAATTAGCGTTTTCCTTATTAGGAAACTAACTACCAGAATTAAAATTAAAAAAATTTGAACGAACCAATAAAAACACTCCAAATTCAAACTGACCAATAAAACACAAATTACAACATCCAAAGCACTATAAAAAGAAGTTCTACTTCATTCACATTCCAGAACCAAAAAAAATAAATTAAATGAAGAACAAAGTCTACTGGATTGCAACTGCAGATATAAGGAAATCAACATACAGCAAATATTTAAAACTATCACAAGTAAGTTAACTATATTATAGTCATTAAGACTCAAAGCTAATAAATTGTAATTACAATATACATACACTATAAATAAATAAATGTCTTCTTTCTATTTCATGTTTTCACTACAGGAAACTCCAAAAGAAACTAAGAAAATACAGAACAGCACCAAAAAAGTAAGTATTTCACAACCAAAAATCAACTAATAGATTAGAAACCACCCAAATTAAATCCCAAATACAAATCCCCTAACCATTCCCTATAAAAATATAGAACCAAATCTTAAAACAAATGTACTTTTATTTTCCACAGAAAGAAAATACTTGAAGAAAACTCCACAAATAAAGAAGAAAAAGGATTCTACTCAAACACATCAAAACCAACTATGTAAGTATATTGCAACTAAATCTTGGTTTTTTTCTACTGAAATTCAAACAAGAGCATATATAATAACTATAATATATATTTTTCATAGATAAAGCTACATCAAAATGACTGAAGGAGCAGAATTCATAACAAGCCAGAAGGGAAAAATGTTACTATGCTATATGGGATACACTTACACACAGGAAAAAGTGTATGGTTTAAAAGTTAACTGGAAATGCACTAAATACTACTCTAATAAGTGCTATGGGCGTGCTACAACACGACAAACAACAGTACTGTACACTAGAGAACATAACCATCCACCAAACATTACTAAAATAGAAGTCAGATCTGCTTTGGAAACTATAAAGGAAGCTAGCACAAGTTCTCAAAAACCTACAAGTGTAATTTTAAAAGAGCAGCTTCCCAAAATTCCTAAAACTGCCACAACACAAATGCCATCTATAACTTCACTCAAAAGAACTATAGCACGTACTAAAAAAACCACTACTACTTCAACCCCAATTCCTCACACATATACTGAGGTTATTCTAAGTCCAGAACAAAGTATAACTTTAAACAAAGAACCATTTGTCATATTTGATAATAAAAACAATGACAAAAGAATAATAATATTTGGAACAGCCAATAATCTCTGTAAACTACAAGAATCACAAAACTGGATGATGGATGGGACTTTTACCATATGTCCCAAACCCTTTTTCCAACTATATACAATACACGTCCTATATCACAATTGCAATATACCATTAATTTACACATTATTACCAAACAAACATAACTCCACATACACTGAACTATTAAATACAATAAAACAAAAAACAAACAACTTTTCCCCACAAAAAATCATCCTAGATTTTGAACATGCAATGATTATTACTATATTAAAAACACACCCCCATACCTCCATCCAAGGCTGTTACTATCATTTTAATCAGTGCCTATGGAGACACATGCAAAAATCAGCCCTAAGCATTGAATATGCAACTAATTCAGCTTTCGCATATCAAATAAAAAAACTAATAGCACTAGCTTATGTACCTGACACAGACGTAACAGAACATTACAACATTTTAATAGACAGCACCTTCTACAAACAAAATGAAGAAAAACTAAGTCCACTATTGGACTATTTTGAAGATACATGGGTAGGCAGACTACATAGATCTGGCCACAGAAGAAATCCTAAATTCTTAATTCCCTGGTGGAACGTATACAGAAGCACATTAAATGGAGAATCAAAAACTAATAACGCAGTTGAAGGATGGCATAACGCCTTCCTGCAATCAACAGGCAGAACCAAACCAACACTAGAAAGATTTATATCATGCCTACAAAAAGAACAGAGTTATCAAGAGTTCCGAATGGAACAATCCATAACTCAGCTAACTCCAAAAACCTCAAAACAAACTAAACAAATGTATAAATATCTAGAGCAACAAGTAAAATTGTACCCTACTACCAAAGGCCTAGAATACCTAAATATCATAGCTAAAACACTTCTTTAAGAAACCAATACAAATAAATGACTGATTACTCATTTTCAATCATATCAAACACATAAAATATATTTATCTTATCACAAAAATAATTACTGTGTGTAACATATTTATACATATTGTCAAAAATATATTAACACACATTAATAATATTTGTAATAAAATAAAAATAAACAATAATAATAAACAATACCCACCCACAATAAATAATTATAAATTAACTTACCAAGTGTATTCCAAACTCTGAAAAATCCATTGCCTGCTTACACAATCCAAACATAAAAAAAAAAAGTTCCCAAAAAAAAATGGAAAAATACAACTGTCGATTTAATCCATAATCCATGCACCAAATATCCATAGGAAAACCATAAAAACCCCGAAAATAGATAAAAATAGTAAAAAACGCTCCATGAAAACCGAAACATTTAAAGAAGTGTAAAAAACATATTGTTCAATAAAACGAACACACACTTCTTTAAAAAAAAAAACGACTCCATCCGAAATTAAGAACCTAGAAAAGAAACTATAAAAACAAAGCCACATACATTCCCACCCACATAAAACAACACATAAACACTTATTAACAATAGTACTAGATTTAAAACAGTTCTAAATAAACACCTTACACCGAAGTCTCGAAGCATGCCTACACAACGTTAAAAACACGTAAAAACACAACACGCAACTCTAACACATAACATTTCCAAATATAACTAATGTATATACAGCTACACTAAACAGTATCTAACTAGGCTCAAAATAAAATTTTAACCATGTAAAACATATAAAACAAACCTTACCTGTCACGACGCGAAGTAACTCCCAACCGCGAGCTTCCCTTCAACCCAAATGACCCAAAACAACATGACCGGGTTACAAAATAGAGCACCCAAAACATAATAAAACATTTAACTATAACAAAAAAACCCTCATTAAATCAGGTAAAATGTAAATTCACACCCAAATATTTTCTACTATTTAGCTAAAATAGACCTCTTTTTTTCATGTACCTAAAAATAGACTAAAAATTTTCATCATGTGTAAAATTATAAAAATAAATATTTCAAAAATTAAAATATTTATTATTATAATTTCTAAAAAGAAAAAAATACAAAACAATGTATGAAAAATTGTTAGAAATATTTTGCATGAATTATAAAATTTTATTTATGTTAAAAATGTGTTTGTTTTCAAAACATTGTTTAAATTAATATTAATATTTTACATATTACATGTTTGTACAACAAATATGAAAATGTTAAAAATGTGTATATATGAAAAGATTTGCCAAAACTTTGGTATAAATATTTTCAAAACCTATTCCTATTTTACATTTAATTTAAAACACACAATTGTACTACATTATAAATAATGTAAATGTATTAAAAATTTGTACAAAATATAGTAAATGTACATAACATTTTTCTGTCCTATATTCAATATGTTTGAATTGAATTACAATGTAAATAATGATATTTCTGAATGATTCTACTCAAATAAATAAACAATAAAAATTTAGAAAAACTACAATAAAAACTATGTTCTTGTCTTATTAATTCTGGTTCTGTGATTATTTATATTTACCTTCTATTATCAATATTGAACATATGTAAAAAAATAGTTTTTACAAAAATAAAAAAAGTACAAATATTATAAAATTACAGAATACCATTACCCATTATTCCAATACAAAATATTCAATTTTTTTTCCTACTAATCACCTTAAATATATCAATAAACATATCACATTACAACTTTAACTATATTTATTATCCTAAACTATAAATATTTAATTAAGTAGTACAAATCCAATATATAATAATAAAATCCAATTAATATACACTTAATTTTTTTTTTACTATTGCTATATCAATTTAATTTAATTTAATAAAATACCATACATTAAACCTCAAAATATACTATAACCACTGTACTTAACAATAATTACATTAGATGTTCCAAAGTAAAAACCACTAATTCTACACTTCCAATGCTATTTAAATTAATTAAATCAATAATAACAAATATACAAAATTGACATACTATTATCACTACAAAACATAATAAATACTTTAAACACAAAACATAAACTATTACCTATTTCCACTCTAATCTACAATAAATTGTAGTAGATAGATGCTGAACAGTAAACATGAATAATTTCCTATTCCCACTCCACTTTACAATAGAATACAATAGCTCCAGTCTATAATAAATTGGACTATGTGCTGGACACTGACCATAACTAATTTACTATTCCCACTCCAGTCTATAATAAATTAGAGTAGCTGCTGGACACTGACCATAAATAATTTACTATTCCCACTCCAGTCTATAATACATTAGAGTAGGTGCTAGACACTGACCATAAATAATTTACTACTCCCACTCCAGTCTATAATAAATTACAGTAGATGCTGGACAGTGACCATACATTATTTACTATTCCCACTCCACTCTAGAATAAATTACAGTAGGTGCTGGACACTGACCATAAATAATTTACTATTCCCACTCCACTCTATAATAAATTTGAGTAGGTGCTGGACACTGACCATAAATAATTTACTATTCCCACTCCAATCTATAATAAATTAGAGTAGGTGCTGGACACTGACCATAAATAATTTACTATTCCCACTCCAGTCTATAATAAATTGGACTAGGTGCTGGACACTGACCATAAATAATTTACTATTCCCACTCCAGTCCATAACAAATTAGAGTAGGTGCTGGACAGTGACCATAAATTATTTACTATTCCCACTCCAGTCTATAATAAATTAGAGTAGGTGCTGGACACTGACCATAAATAATTTACTATTCCCACTCCAGTCTATAATAAATTAGAGTAGGTGCTGGACACTGACCATAAATAATTTACTATTCCCACTCCACTCTATAATAAATTGAACTAGGTGCTGGACACTGACCATAAATAATTTGCTATTCCCACTACAGTCCATAACAAATTAGAGTAGGTGCTGGACAGTGATCATAAATTATTTACTATTCCCACTCCAATCTATAATAAATTAGAGTAGGTGCTGAACACTGACCATAAATAATTTACTATTCCCACTCCAGTCTATAATAAATTAGAGTAGTTGCTGGACACTGACCATAAATAATTTACTATTCCCACTCCAGTCTATAATAAATTACAGTAGATGCTGGACACTGACCATAAATTATTTACTATTCCCACTCCAGTCTATAATAAATTACAGTAGGTGCTGGAGACTGACAATTAATAATTTACTATTCCCACTCCAGTCTATAATAAATTAGAGTAGATGCCGGACACTGACCATAAATAATTTACTATTCCCACTCCAGTCTATAATAAATTACAGTAGGTGCTGGACACTGACCATAAATAATTTACTATTCCCACTCCAGTCTATAATAAATTGAACTAGGTGCTGGACACTGACCATAAATAATTTACTATTCCCACTCCAGTCCATAACAAATTAGAGTAGGTGCTGGACAGTGACCATAAATTATTTACTATTCCCACTCCAATCTATAATAAATTAGAGTAGGTGCTGGACACTGACCATAAATAATTTACTATTCCCACTCCAGTCCATAACAAATTAGAGTAGGTGCTGGACAGTGACCATAAATTATTTACTATTCCCACTCCAGTCTATAATAAATTACAGTAGGTGCTGGACACTGACCATAAATAATTTACTATTCCCACTCCAGTTTCTAATAAATTAGAGTAGGTGCTGGACACTGACCATAAATAATGTACTATTCCCACTCCAGTCTATAATAAATTACAGTAGATGCTGGACACTGACCATAAATTATTTACTTTTCCCACTCCAGTCTACAATAAATTACAGTAGGTGGTGGACAGTGACCATAAATAATTTACTATTCCCACTCAAGTCTATAATAAATTAGATGAGATGCTGGACAGTGACCATAAATAATGTACTATTCCCACTCCAATCTTCAATAAATTAGAGTAGATGCTGGACACTGACCATAAATAAATTACTATTCCCACTCCCCTTTCTAACAAATTAATCTAACTGCCAAAAACTACATATAAAAAATGTATTAATCCAACAAAAACATATTAAATGTTTGGGTACTTACTGCACACTAAACATACATATTTTTCTTTCACCACTACTATATAAATTGCTATCATAACAACCTCATTACTCAACATTAGCAATACTATACCCCTAAAAATATTTATTAGCAATAACTCCCCACCCTCAACCCACATAAATGCAGTATTTATTTTCAATTATTTTATTTTTATTAAAATTTCTTATTTTTTTGCCTCAAAACTAACTTTACAAACACTACCCATCCTTAACCCTATAAACCCACCATCACACTTCTAAATTAAAATATTATAAGAAATTGATAATATTAAATTGGTAAATTTAGAAATTTGTGCTAATATTTACTGTTTTTGTTAGAAATTTTTTAAAAATTATTAATTTCAAAACACTACCCACCCTTATCCCCTATAAATCCTAAATACCTCCTATTAAAATAATTATCTTCTTACAAATTTTAAATTTTAATTTAAAAAACTATTATAAATGTAAATTTTAATAATAAATATTAAATTTTATATATATTTGTAAAACAATCCACACCCTTATCCCCTATAAACACAAAATCCCACTTATTACATTTATTTTCTTATTAAAATTGTAAAATTTCAATTTTAACACCAAATTAGAAATTTTAAATTTTTTTTTTATATATATTTCTAAAACACTCCACAACCTTATCCCCTATGAACCCTAAATCCCACTTATTACATTATTTATATTATTAAATTTTTTGTACTTCAATTTTGTTCCAAATTTTAATTTTGAAATTATTTCATAATAATTTAAATTTAATTTTTATTTATAAAACACTCCCCACCCTTATCCACTATATACCCAACATCCCAGTAATAAAATTTATTTCCTAATTAAAATTTAAATATAGCAATTTTGTTCACAAATTAAATTCGAATTCCAAAATTATTTCTTAAAATATTTTATTTAAAATACATATTTTTAAAACACTCCCCACCCTTATCCCCTATAAACCCAACATCCCGCTCCTAAAATTATATATCAAAATTAAAAAAATAATATTAATATAAACAAAATTATTATTTTAAATACACTTAAATAAACATTTTCTAACACTTATAAACAATAATTTTTAACTATTAACAAAATCACAGAATACTATACTTTTTCGATATTTTCACAACACGATATTATGTCTTTCGATATACTATACCTCGATATTTTACTACACATAACATTATCGACATTTTTTACATCGATATAAAAAATAGAGATATTTTATCCCATCGATATATTTACTTCGATATTTCTGTATATCGATATTACATTTCCGATATTTTGTCTACTCACCCTGCTGATGTAAACATACACCTTAGATAGACGTATGTGTTCCCTGTAACTCTTGATAACTTGGCTGGAGACCAATATACTCTATGGTGCCGATCACGATCCGGTAAAAAATGTCGCCGTACGACTCGTATCGGGTCTTTTTACCGTACGAATCGTACAAGTGCCGTACGAACTGGCAATCACGATTCGCATGGTAAAAAGTCCATACGAACCGCACTGGGAATCATTCCCCACACGTCCTCGGGTCGGAAAATGTGTCCGACACGTCCTCGGACGATTTACCTTACAAACGTGAAAAGCCAAGTCCGACCGAGGAATCACGATCCATCCCGTGCGTCCGAGCTTACAACCGTATGGAAAAAACACCGTCCGCACCGCACTCCTATAGCAACCATGGAGACATGTGCCTGCATACGCGCCCAACACTCCCCCCAGCCCCCGTACGTCCGACACGTACCCCCCGTGTATGTATACCCCCACCCGTCTAGGTACACCCCAGTACGTTCCAGTCGTACCCCCACCCCAGTACGTGTCATACCCCCGTGTACCTACACCCCAGTACGTTCCAGTCGTACCCTCACCCCAGTACGTGTTATACCCCCGTGTACCTACACCCCAGTACGTTCCAGTCGTACCCCCACCCCAGTACGTGTCATACCCCCGTGTACCTACACCCCAGTACGTTCCAGTCGTACCCCCACCCCAGTACGTGTCATACCCCCGTGTACCTACACCCCAGTACGTTCCAGTCGTACCCCCACCCCAGTACGTGTCGTACCACCGTCTATGTACACCCCAGTACGTTCGAGCCCCACCCCCACCCCAGTACGTGTCATACCCCCCGTGTACCTACACCCCAGTACGTTCCAGTCGTACCCCCACCCCAGTACGTGTCGTACCACCGTCTATGTACACCCCAGTACATTCGAGCCCCACCCCCACCCCAGTACGTGTCATACCCCCGTGTACCTACACCCCAGTACGTTCCAGTCGTACCCCCACCCCAGTACGTGTCATACCCCTGTGTACCTACACCCCAGTACGTTCCAGTCGTACCCCCACCCCAGTACGTGTCATACCCCCGTGTACCTACACCCCAGTACGTTCCAGTCGTACCCCCACCCCAGTACGTGTCATACCCCCGTGTACCTACACCCCAGTACGTTCCAGTCGTACCCCCACCCCAGTACGTGTCATACCCCCGTGTACCTACACCCCAGTACGTTCCAGTCGTACCCCCACCCCAGTACGTGTCATACCCCCGTGTACCTACACCCCAGTACGTTCCAGTCGTACCCCCACCCCAGTACGTGTCGTACCACCGTCTATGTACACCCCAGTACGTTCGAGCCCCACCCCCACCCCAGTACGTGTCATACCCCCGTGTACCTACACCCCAGTACGTTCCAGTCGTACCCCCACCCCAGTACGTGTCGTACCACCGTCTATGTACACCCCAGTACGTTCGAGCCCCACCCCCACCCCAGTACGTGTCATACCCCCGTGTACCTACACCCCAGTACGTTCCAGTCGTACCCCCACCCCAGTACGTGTCATACCCCCGTGTACCTACACCCCAGTACGTTCCAGTCGTACCCCCACCCCAGTACGTGTCATACCCCCGTGTACCTACACCCCAGTACGTTCCAGTCGTACCCCCACCCCAGTACGTGTCATACCCCCGTGTACCTACACCCCAGTACGTTCCAGTCGTACCCCCACCCCAGTACGTGTCGTACCACCGTCTATGTATACCCCAGTACGTTCGAGCCCCACCCCCACCCCAGTACGTGTCATACCCCCGTGTACCTACACCCCAGTACGTTCCAGTCGTACCCCCACCCCAGTACGTGTCATACCCCCGTGTACCTACACCCCAGTACGTTCCAGTCGTACCCCCACCCCAGTACGTGTCATACCCCCGTGTACCTACACCCCAGTACGTTCCAGTCGTACCCCCACCCCAGTACGTGTCGTACCACCGTCTATGTACACCCCAGTACGTTCGAGCCCCACCCCCATCCCAGTACGTGTCATACCCCCCGTGTACCTACACCCCAGTACGTTCCAGTCGTACCCCCACCCCAGTATGTGTCATACCCCCGTGTACCTACACCCCAGTACGTTCCAGTCGTACCCCCACCCCAGTACGTGTCATACCCCCGTGTACCTACACCCCAGTACGTTCCAGTCGTACCCCCACCCCAGTACGTGTCGTACCACCGTCTATGTACACCCCAGTACGTTCGAGCCCCACCCCCACCCCAGTACGTGTCATACCCCCCGTGTACCTACACCCCAGTACGTTCCAGTCGTGCCCCCACCCCAGTACGTGTCGTACCACCGTCTATGTACACCCCAGTACGTTCGAGCCCCACCCCCACCCCAGTACGTGTCATACCCCCGTGTACCTACACCCCAGTACGTTCCAGTCGTACCCCCACCCCAGTACGTGTCATACCCCCGTGTACCTACACCCCAGTACGTTCCAGTCGTACCCCCACCCCAGTACGTGTCGTACCACCGTCTATGTACACCCCAGTACGTTCGAGCCCCACCCCCACCCCAGTACGTGTCATACCCCCCGTGTACCTACACCCCAGTACGTTCCAGTCGTACCCCCACCCCAGTACGTGTCATACCCCCGTGTACCTACACCCCAGTACGTTCCAGTCGTACCCCCACCCCAGTACGTGTCGTACCACCGTCTATGTACACCCCAGTACGTTCCGGTCCTACCCCCAACACAACCTCCTAAGTACGGAGCGCACCCCAGGCCCCAACATCACAACCGCATGTACGAGTCGTACCAACCCACACACAAGGACAGCACCGTACAACCAAATGGCCCATCTACACACCGTACACACGCTCAAAACGCACGTACACAACCAGGACAAAACAAAACAACACAAGAAGACACTATTCGAATGGCACAAAGCCACTAAACATGGCCAACAAACACTACAAATACACCTTCACTGACCTGCAACTGCCAAAGACAAACAGAGGGCCAAAACACCACCACTACTTATAACACACCCACCCAAAATTCAAACACTGCCACACCCACCCATGGACCAATAAAAAGGGCCCACACACACAAACCATGAGCCTTTGCAACAGACTCACTGCTGCCAGACACCACAGAACCATACAACAAGCTACACCACACCTTACACTTGCACACCTTCACACAACCACCCTCACAAACACCCCCTCATCACATTCACACACACACACACACAACCATCCACCCCCCCCAACATCCACACCCCCCCCACCATCCCCACCCACACCCCTCACCATGCCCACTACCAAGAATCCAAAGTTCAGTAACCGAGAGTTGGAGGTCCTTGTTGATCAAATCCTCAGAGTCGAGCCACAGATCTTTGGAACATTGGTCAGAAACACCAGCCAGGCAGCAAAAACAGCCATGTGGCAGACCATCGTCGATGCTGTGAATGCTGTTGCGGACACCAGGAGGACCAGGCAGGAATGCCAGAACAGGTGGTACGATCTGCGGAGGAGGGTCAGAGCCAAGAGGCAGGAGGAACACGACCAGGCCAACGCCACCGGAGGAGGGCCCTCCCGCAGACCCGTACAGTACCATCCCTGGGAGGAGAGGGTGATGGCCATACTGCCGGTGGAGGCAGTCGAAGGATTAGAAGGACTCCGAGACCCGGGTGAGTACACAAACAACGCACCTCACATGGGGGGAACGGCATCCACAACCAAAATCACTAACAGGCACGCAACCACCACAAGCCATCGCATTACTCAACCACACTCCATGAGCACGCACATGCCACTGCTGCCACCATGTCCCATGCACCCAGCTGGACAATGGCAAGTCACAGAAGACAACAACACATGACACGGTAACCCGGATGGCGGGAGGCTGGACCCCAAAAATCACATAGTGCGACTCCGAAGCAGACAACTATGCACTCTGCCCATATGGCCTAGGTCACAGCCAGACAAACAGTGTGTCCCAACACAGGAATGACTTGCCAGCAAATGGCGGACGCCTTGCATCAACACATGGGGGTGAAGGCACTGTTTTGCACATGACAGCAGCTAATGAACAGCCAACATTGTGAAAGAGTGGCAGCACACACCACCACAGCAGCAGCGCACAGACACACATCACACCCAATGGGTGCCTGGAGATCAGAAACAAACTCACATCAACAAGCCAAGGGCCACTCAAAGATCTGCTAACAGTGTGTGCCCAGGAAGCTGGGCTGAGGTGACAGAGGGTGACACACAGAGGGAGGGAGAGGGGGACAGAGAGGGAGGGAGAGGGGGACAGAGAGGGAGGGAGAGGGGGAGAGAGTGGGAGGGAGACACAGGGAGACGGACAGAGGGAGGAGGCTGACACACAGAGGGAGGGAGAGGGGGACAGAGAGGGAGGGAGAGGGGGACAGAGAGGGAGGGAGACACAGGGAGACGGACAGAGGGAGGAGGCTGACACACAGAGGGAGGGAGAGGGGGACAGAGAGGGAGGGAGAGGGGGACAGAGAGGGAGGGAGAGGGGGACAGAGAGGGAGGGAGACACAGGGAGACGGACAGAGGGAGGAGGCTGACACACAGAGGGAGGGAGAGGGTGACAGGGAGGGAGGGAGAGGGGGACAGAGAGGGAGGGAGAGGGGGACAGAGAGGGAGGGAGACACAGGGAGACGGACAGAGGGAGGAGGCTGACACACAGAGGGAGGGAGAGGGTGACAGGGAGGGAGGGAGAGGGGGACAGAGAGGGAGGGAGAGGGGGACAGAGAGGGAGCGAGACACAGGGAGAGCAAATCAGCCGTGTGGTGTGTGGGAATGTCTGCTCGTCAGCAGGTAGACTGCGTGCATGTAGCCAAGGGTGGCCCGTGCCAGAACCCCCCCTCTTCACCATGGCAAAACACAGGGCCATGTCACAAACTGTGCACAAGCACAATGACAGCTACCTGCATCACATAAGTGTGTGGAACAAATCCATATGCACATGTACAGTGCTACACGGAAGGCGCCAATGCATGGCTCGCAACACCGGCCCACTCCACTGCTGACTGCAGTCACACTTGACACAGCAAGTAAGACTGTGCCACACATAGTTAAAGGTGCCAAAGTGGTGCCCAAGGGACACACCCATGCACAAGTGCACTGTGAGTGGAATGCAAGACAGATCCTAATTCCAAGAGGAAATGTGCCAACTTATGAAATGATGAAACATGGATGTTGCATGGACCAAAATTAACATTGTCTCTCTTACACACAGGTCAACGTCGTGGTGCACCCCCCAACACTGGGGGGAACACTCACAGGACCCGGATCTGCAGGAGCCCGATCCCACCGGCAGCGACCACTCTCACCACTCTGTGGACGACCCCGACCGACCTGGCCCCTCTGGTGTCCAACCGCCTGCAGCACCTGCGTCAGGTACAACTGTGCCAACCACCACCCCCACTCCTGCCACATCCCAGGAGACACCCAGGATCCCTGCCCCAACACCACAATGCAGCCAGGCTGGCCAGGAGGGACACGGTGTCCCGGGCACCCAGGAGGAGGCAGGCGACAACGCCAATGCCACCCCTCAGGGGTCCCGGAGACCCGATGTGCCCGCAAGGGCAGGCCAGGCGCAAGTGGGCAGGGGTGGTGGGAGTGGAGGACGGCGGAGGCACGAGCCTGACCAGTTGGCTGGGGATACGGTATTTTCCCATGTCCGTAACATCCTGGACTCATACCGGCAGGACACCACGGGCATGGCCCAGGTTGTGTCCACCCTCAATGAGATCAAGGGGAGCCTCGATGAGATAAAGACCCAGCAGGCCCAGCAACATGCGGAGCTACATGCCTGTCTACTGGTACACCAACGGAGGATGGAGGACAGACAGGCTGAGCAAGTGACGGCATTCCAGGGGATTCACGCTACACTCAGTCGGATGGCCGACAACATGGCCGACCCTCCCTGTGCCAGAAGGCGGAGAACATCACCACCCACAGGGAGGGATCAGGAGGAGGAGGAGGAAACATCCGACGGAGCATCCCAGATGTCGTCACGGCCTGCTGGTGAGGTTCCCCGCAGGAGGCCGGGTCGTCCACGGAAAGGACCGTGAGGGTCGGCGCTACATCACCATCTCCCAGGACACCTGGCCTGGCACCTGGCCCACTGGATCAACAGCATCACAGCATCAAGAGACATTCTCTGCCACATGGCCCTGCTGGTCACTGGCTGACCAATGTTGACAAAGACTGTGGCATGGACTCTGAGGACATCCAATGGAAAGGACACCAACTCCCCTACTGAACTTTGGATTCAAACTACCCGGAAAGACACTCACTTTGTTCCCCCCCCCCCCCCCAATAATAAATCACACTATGAAGAGTAGATGGCTGCTGGTAGCATTATTACCTAACATGTGTCTTGTAAAGTCAAAACATGCCTGAGTCATCTTTTGTCTTCAACCACCCACACCCTGGGGCCTGAGTCTGGCACAGGACACATGGGTCACAGTGTATTAGGCAAGACAGACATGGAGCACCATACACACCCGTGATGGGCCCAACCAGCTGAGGGGGTTACCGAACAACCGTGCTGACAGACACATTGAGTACAGCAACAGTCATGCGCAGAGGTCAGGGATCCAGTCCAGTGTCCTGGGGGGCACCCAGGTATGTGTAGACAGGTGGCAGAAACATGTCCTGCAAGCTTGAGTCCGGTGGATGCAGAGAATGGGGGCCTGGCCAACGTTGGATGCATGGGGATGGCACATGTCACAATACCCACACAGTCATGGACATCATGCCCAATACACAGTCTCAGCCCACACACACAGCTTGCATCTTGCCACTCGACACATTGACACATAGCCACAATCAGGGAATACCATGCCAGACAAGCAGGATGCACCATGGCAACACACCAGCATTGACTGAGAA
Organism: Triturus cristatus; assembly: GCF_964204655.1. Lineage (NCBI taxonomy): Eukaryota > Metazoa > Chordata > Amphibia > Caudata > Salamandridae > Triturus > Triturus cristatus. Next base: position 260,101,389 of record NC_140587.1, read on the forward strand.
GAGGCACCTTGGAGGCATAGGGACACCTTTATTAGTCATGTATTCGGGATTGCAGAGGCAACTCGAAGTACACATGAACACATCATGTGGAGTAACATGTGGGTCCAACACTGGCACCCCCCTTCAGCAGCACACATGCGTGTTCGCCATGGAACTGGCACACAAGCGTCGGCTAACAGCTAAATACCCACAGCTGCACACGGAGAGCCTGCCATACACCATAGATCCGCGGATGTCGAAGTCCCACACCATGTCAAGCCAATGCTAACCGAATGTGTCCGAGGGCAGTGTCACACACATTGATGCCATCATCACAATCCCCTATCCCATCACTGATGACTGTCAACCAGGCAGACCATCTATTCAGGTGTACACAGCTGCATGTCGTGTCCCATGGGGATGCGACATGGCTGCAGAGGAACCAAACACCGACAGGGGCAGTGTGCACACATCGTGAACAACTGCCACACCCAATACACCCCAGATGCATCCCTTACCCCATGGAGACTTCCAAACGTGTCCGTGCCTGTAACGCTGAGTCAGCCCACGATGTCATGTCCATGAGGAATAGCAGTGCCACAACAATGCAACCAGCAGACGGCATGCGCAGGTACCTGGGGAAGAGAAACACACAAGAAGTCAGCCACAAAAAGCACAGCCACTTGCATTGGCATTTACTCGACACATGTATGGATGACAACATGCTAGGTCACAATTATGACTGCGGAAGTACAACCATCACTGGCACCATCACTCCAGTGACACACCCACACACACCTCTGACTCACGTGCCATACATGCAGGTGGAGACACACATCACAACGCATGCCACACGGGGACAAATGCGTGCACACTCAGACACTGGTACTCACCACTATGCAAAGAAGTCGCGTATGAGCCGAGTCCGGATGTCCTCTTGCGGCTCCACATCCTCCACATCACTAGCCCCATTGCCAAGCCCTTCGTCCTCCACGGGTGGATGGTCCTCGTCATGTTGATTCAGGATGAGTGGCACAGCTCTTTCAACTGCCATGTTGTGCAGCATGCAGCAGACCATGAAGATCTTGCAGACCTTTGCCGGGGCATATGGGAGTGCGCCGCCGGTCTTGTGGAGGCACCTGAATCGGCTCTTCAGCATGCCAAACGTCCTCTCTATCACTCGCCTTGTCCGGCCATGGGCGGTGTTGTAGCGGAGCTGGGCCGGCGTGATGGGGTTGCGGAGAGGTGTGAGCAGCCAAGGCATGTTGGGATAGCCAGCATCCCCTACATGGAAAGCACATGGTCATCGTTAGAAGTGGTGAAGCGGTTGTGCTGGTAGGCTATACTGAATACAGGACAGACAGAGTGTACCCACCAACAACACATGCCCGTTCATTGCGCAGCTGCATCATCATATCAGGCATCCCGCTACGCCTCATGATGTAGGCATCGTGTGCTGATCCTGGAAAACGAGCACAGACATGTGAAATCACCATGTTGGACAGACACACCACAAGGGCATTGATGGAGTGGTAGTGCTTCCGATTGCGGTACGCCACCTCCCGTGCGTGTGGTGGTACCAAAGCTACATGTGTCCCATCAATGGACCCAATGACATGGGGCATCCCTCCCAGGGCATAGAATCCACGCTTGACCTCAGTCATCTGTTCAGGGGTTGGGAACTTGATGAAGTCATCCAGGTGAATCAACATGGCCTCTAAGAAATCATGCAGCACACCACTGAACGTGCTCTGGGACATGCCACCAACATGAGCTATGGTATTTTGAAAGGTACCCGTGGCAAGAAAATGTAGGGCAGCCATTACCTTCAGCTGGGGTGTCAGTGCCGTGGGATACCTGTGCTGCGGTTGCAGGTGTGGTGCCAGTCTCGCCGTCAACTCCAGAATCCATGGTTGGGTGAAGCGGTAGAGCCGGATGCTGTCATTATCCTGCATGGCAGCCAAGTCTGGAATTCTTCGGGCAAGAGGCGGCGCTCTGCAGTAATTTTGAAGTGACAAGGAAGAGTGAGTGCACTACGACAACAACTCATGTGTACTGAGCACATGTTAATCTGGCAATACACACATGCTACATAGGGAGTCAGGTATGTGCTACATGGCCAGGACACGTATGGATGCAGGGTGACACTCCTTCAAAGACCCAGCTACACACGGAGATTGAGAACCTCCCCATGCCACGCCATGGGAATAGCTGTGTCCCAGTGCAAGTGAACAGCCAGACGCAACACAGGAGTGACATACACCCACACATCAGCAGCAGTAGGATGCCGATTGCAGAGATTGGTAGCGGAATACTGGAGCCACAGGTCACATGACATTACACTAGGCCAGCCCACACACCTTGCCATGAAGGTGCACATGTCATGACTCACCACACATACCTTGTGAGGATGCTGACATGTCCTTGTCACGCTACTCCGTGTCCCATGCATACATGTGCACCTCACATCCGATACCACATGTGGCATGGGGTGCGGAACAGTGTGCAATGACAATCTACACACAGACACATGTTTGTTGCTGCAACGGCTGCAGCTTTTGAGGGCGCTCCCACATCAACCTGATGTGAAGCCCCCACACATACATGACATAGTCACATTGTGCACCGTGGGTAGTGACAAGTCAGGTGTCATAACCCCTGTACCGGGCATCAGGGGACACTTCCGTGTGTTGGTGTCCGTGCCATGCCAGTGACGCTCACCCCAAGTGCGCAGTACGACATGCACACATGTCAAAGGAGTCAAGGGCATGCCTGGCACACATCGCACCATCACACAGTACATCTGTACACATCTCATCATACATCTGGTGCCTTCTCGACTCAGGAGTAATGTTCCACATCACAGGCCTTTCACACCTGTGCCCCACACATGTAGTGATGCACAGACGATGCCTCAATGTCAATTAATGGACAAGTATGTCCATCCATGGACAAGTATGTCCGCCCTATCCCTACCTGTGTGCCGCCTGTCACCACTGTGATGTGTGAATCCCGCTGTACTGCTGCAAAGAGGGCCTGTGTACGTTCCCATATCACTATGGGAGTGCAGCCGTATGTGTACCCATCGTGATGGCGAGCGTACAGGCATGTGTACGGCCCGTACCACTACGAGTACGCATACGCGAACCACACATACTGATAGGGAGCGTACAGGCGTGTGTACGGCCCGTACCACTACGAGTACGCATACGCGAGGCCACACATACTGATAGGGAGCGTACAGGCGTGTGTACGCTCCCTATCAGTATGTGTGGCCTCGCGTATGCGTACTCGTAGTGGTACGGGCCGTACACACGCCTGTACGCTCCCTATCAGTATGTGTGGCCTCGCGTATGCGTACTCGTAGTGGTACGGGCCGTACACACGCGTGTACGCTCCCCATCAGTATGTGTGGCCTCGCGTATGCGTACTCGTAGTGATAGGGAGCGTACAGGCGTGTGTACGGCCCGTACCACTACGAGTACGCATACGCGAACCACACATACTGATAGGGAGCGTACACACGCCTGTACGCTCCCTATCAGTATGTGTGGCCTCGCGTATGCGTACTCGTAGTGGTACGGGCCGTACACACGCCTGTACGCTCCCTATCAGTATGTGTGGCCTCGCGTATGCGTACTCGTAGTGGTACGGGCCGTACACACGCCTGTACGCTCCCCATCAGTATGTGTGGCCTCGCGTATGCGTACTCGTAGTGATAGGGAGCGTACAGGCGTGTGTACGGCCCGTACCACTACGAGTACGCATACGCGAACCACACATACTGATAGGGAGCGTACACACGCCTGTACGCTCCCTATCAGTATGTGTGGCCTCGCGTATGCGTACTCGTAGTGATAGGGAGCGTACAGGCGTGTGTACGGCCCGTACCACTACGAGTACGCATACGTGAGGCCACACATACTGATAGTGAACGTAGTCACGCGTGTACGGGCCGTTGCAATGCATTTGGGGTGCCCTAGGGCCCTGGAACGCACCGTACCTGTGTGTGGAGCTCAGAATTACATAGGGGACACATGAGGGACAAGTATTAAGGCCTACAAGCATGCTGGTTGTCATGGAGACCAAGTTCAAAATTCGAATTTCTTCTGGAAGGTGAACAGCAGAAGTCAGTTGGAATAAAAATACTTTGTTGCAATGTGTTTGTGGAGCTGACATCATGCAGGAGAATGAAACCGATAGAGTACACACAGACTGCTAGGTTTGAAGGGATTGGTGGAAACATAGGATGCAAATGTGAGTGACCAATCACTCTGTACTCCTGTGCATGAGACAGGGCAGAAAGGCACATATAAGGCAGCCAGGTCCCATGAGGGAGTACTTGCCTGCACATCTTTGAATTCGTCGACCCAGCTGCTGCTACTGATTCCCTGGAACCATGTCAAGGGCTGTGGAGAGGTCACAGCCATTCACCCTGGAGGAGAACATGGCATTGCTGGATGTGATCCTCCCACAGTACCCCATGCTGTATGGGCGACCAGGGTATCAGGTGAGTGCATAGGCCACTGGCACAGACTGTCCCTATGTTGTGACTGTGACTTCTGCCATTGTGTCCTGGTGTGACACACATGCCATGTACTGTTGGGGGGGGTCCCAGGGGGGGGATGCCTGATGTCTCCCAGCAGTGCCCTGAGCAGGAGGGGTGTGTGCCTATCACTAACAGCAGTGCCCTGAGACAGGAGGGGTGTGTGCCTATCACTAACAGCAGTGCCCTGAGACAGGAGGGGTGGGTACAGAGTGCTCCCAGCAGTGCCCTGAGACAGGAGGGGTGTGTGCCTATCACTAACAGCAGTGCCCTGAGACAGGAGGGGTGTGTGCCTATCACTAACAGCAGTGCCCTGAGACAGGAGGGGTGTGTGCCTATCACTAACAGCAGTGCCCTGAGACAGGAGGGGTGTGTGCCTATCACTAACAGCAGTGCCCTGAGACAGGAGGGGTGTGTGCCTATCACGAACAGCAGTGCCCTGAGACAGGAGGGGTGGGTACAGAGTGCTCCAAGCAGTGCCCTGAGACAGGAGGGGTGTGTGCCTATCACTAACAGCAGTGCCCTGAGACAGGAGGGGTGTGTGCCTATCACTAACAGCAGTGCCCTGAGACAGGAGGGGTGGGTGCCTATCACGAACAGCAGTGCCCTGAGACAGGAGGGGTGGGTACAGAGTGCTCCCAGCAGTGCCCTGAGACAGGAGGGGTGTGTGCCTATCACTAACAGCAGTGCCCTGAGACAGGAGGGGTGTGTGCCTATCACTAACAGCAGTGCCCTGAGACAGGAGGGGTGTGTGCCTATCACTAACAGCAGTGCCCTGAGACAGGAGGGGTGTGTGCCTATCACTAACAGCAGTGCCCTGAGACAGGAGGGGTGTGTGCCTATCACGAACAGCAGTGCCCTGAGACAGGAGGGGTGGGTACAGAGTGCTCCAAGCAGTGCCCTGAGACAGGAGGGGTGTGTGCCTATCACTAACAGCAGTGCCCTGAGACAGGAGGGGTGTGTGCCTATCACTAACAGCAGTGCCCTGAGACAGGAGGGGTGGGTGCCTATCACGAACAGCAGTGCCCTGAGACAGGAGGGGTGGGTACAGAGTGCTCCCAGCAGTGCCCTGAGACAGGAGGGGTGTGTGCCTATCACTAACAGCAGTGCCCTGAGACAGGAGGGGTGTGTGCCTATCACTAACAGCAGTGCCCTGAGACAGGAGGGGTGTGTGCCTATCACTAACAGCAGTGCCCTGAGACAGGAGGGGTGGGTACAGAGTGCTCCCAGCAGTGCCCTGAGACAGGAGGGGTGTGTGCCTATCACTAACAGCAGTGCCCTGAGACAAGAGGGGTGTGTGCCTATCACGAACAGCAGTGCCCTGAGACAGGAGGGGTGGGTGTGATGCACAGTCTGAGCCTTGATCATTGATTGTGACATTGCCATCATTCCACCTGTGTACCCACTATGGCACGTACTGCTTTTTCCCTCACCAGAGGATCATGTCCCTATGACAAAGGTGCAATGCGTTGGCTGCATGACATGCCTTGTTGTTACCAGCTAATTTGTCATCAAATGTCTCTCTGTGACATGTGGCTGGTGTATTGATGTGGTGTCACTTGTACTTCCTCACAGGTAGGCGCCACTGCCAAGGAGCAGATCTGGCTGACCGCCGTCAGTGCCGTGAGGGGTGTGGATGGTCGGAGGCGGAGCATGTCCCAGGTGAGGAAACGCTGGCAGGATATCCGGTGCTGGACGCGGAGGATTGCACGGGTCCTGCTGGGGGACTCACCTGAGAGCCACAAGAACCGCGGGCGCCGCCGTCTGAGCCACCTCCACAGGCGTGTGCTGCCGGTGGTCTTTCCAGACTTGGATCGGCGCTTACAGGCGAAGCAGCAGCCGGAAGGGGGTAGGTACATGTGTGTGTTGTGTGTCACCGGCATTTGTAAGGGCACAGTAGCATGAATTCACTGCCAGGGTTTAAAGGTGCTGTGCAGATCCATTTTGCCCCAGTATAGCGCTGCGCCCCTGCCACCCTTCCCCTCCTTGCAATGTGTTCCCTGGTCTGTGTGTAGCCACTCCTTCACAAGGTAATGTAGGCTGGCGCTTTGTCCACGAGAACTATGCCTGTAGCATCATGTGTGGGGGTGGTGGGTAACAGGTTTTGGGACCTTGGCTGTGCCCTGTCAAGTTCACTGCATGTGGGTTCCATGTCAGTTGGCACTGATGCTGACTCCAGACATGGGAGTTGGTCTCTCATGTGTCATGCCTTACAGTGCGCATGTCCTATGTAGTGGCCTGTGACATGATGTGCATGAGTGTGCGATACGCATAGTGCAGGGATGGTGGCGTGTGTTGCAGTCATTACCATTCAGGAGCATGGAGTTGCGTGGCCACTACTGTCCTCTGGGGCACCTTTTCATCGGTGTTGTATGTGTCATCATAAACGTGGACACTCTCAGTGTCTACAGCGTAGGTTGTGCTCTGTGCCATTGTCCCCTGGCACCATGTATATAGACGTGCTATTTTGTACAGGTGTCCACTGTGCAGCCTGACCTGAATGTCCTTCTTCATACTCACAGTTGCTAGTGCCTGTGTGTCTTGTTATACTCATCTGAGGATGGGCACTGGTGCCTCATTATTTGTACAGGCGCACCTTGGCTGTTTGGCGTCCAATCTTGCATTTTGCCTGCCCCTGTGTTTATCACCCAGACTATGAGATGTTGGTGCCACTTGTGTCTCAACTATTTGCCTCGTATAGGGGGTGGTTGGGGCGGGCAAAGCCTATATGTCAAATCCAGATTTCTACTTGCTGGGTCTGGGCAGTGTGTGATGTTTGTCTGGACACACACGCAAGGTGCAGTGACCGAGTCATGTTGTGCATGTTTTCTGCATTACCTATGCAGCATGTGTCTCAAGTTCATGGATATGGTCCCTGGTCATCGGTATTTTCGCCAACGCTGTGTGGTGCAGATGCAGTGCTGGATTGTCCCTAGGGCCTGGGTGCTGTGTCAGACTCTGTTTCCTGTCTTTAGCTATTGTCTCATGCTCTCCATGGTATTTCAGTGGCATGGTGGCTCAACCAACTGTGTGTTTCATGCCCTACATCGGTACCTTGTTTAGTAGATGTTAGGGAAATTCCTTTTCAGGCTATGCAATGTTACCTATGTAGATTGGACTCATGTGACAGATGTGTACAGGTGTCTGATTAATTTATGTCTCTCCACCCTGCCCACAGCATCGTCAGGGGACACAGAGGGAGACATGGACACAGACCAGGCGGAGGGACCGAGCACCAGTGCCAGCCGTGACATCGGGGCTGGCACATCGAGTGGGACAGAGGCGGAGGAGAGTGTGGCCGAGGACCTGTCGACTGGCACATCAGAATACGAAGCTGACAGGTCCGAGGAGGATGTCTCCGAGTGGGCGGAGGCTGCACCAGCAGCTGACAGCGGAACAACACCTCGCACCGCCCCCTCAGTTCCCATCAGCCGCCTCCCACTTGCTCGTGTCCCTTCCCAGCGTGCCCGGTCACCGCATGTCTCCTTCATGCCAGGCACCGCACCCCCTGCCCCTGTCTCCACTGCTGCCGCCAATGCTGAGTCTGTGGACATCCAGCGGCAACTGCAGGTTGGTCAGGCTGCGATCCTTAATGTACTCCATGCCCACGGGCAGACACTCAACAACATCGAGGCATACTTGGAGGGCATTCATTCATCGCAGGCTGACCAACGCAACTTGCTGAGGTCCATAGACTCGACACTGACTGCAGCAGTGGGTCTCCTGCAGCGCGACCTCCCCCCACCTACCCCTGCCCCATCCACACTTCCCACTCCCATGCCTGTCCCACGTACACCCAGACGTCGGCATGCACCCACATCAACAGACACAGGCACCACACCAGCAGGGAAGGTCCACCGCACTCCTCCTGACACGCACACACAGGGTGAGGTAGGCACACCCACTGGGTCGGGGGGCAAACGTGTGACACGCAGCCATAGTGGGAGTCCGCATTCCACCCAGTCCACTCCCTCCAAATCCCCTCCCCTCAGCTCTCCTGGCCACATCTCCCCCAAGGACTCCTTCATGGCCGCTCTGTCCCTGAGCCCCACAGTGACACCACCCCGCAAGCGGTCAAGGAAGTCCTCGGTCACAGTGGTTGATTCTCGCCCCCTGTCTACGCCCTCCCCCGGTGGCGCTGCGACCCATCCCTATGACCCCCCCCCCCCTCCTTGGGGCCTGTGGATCCTTCGGGTGCAGGGGACTCCCTGGAGGACCTTGCAAAGGTGTGTAGTGCCATCCTGGCCTCCGCCTTTGGCCCTGCCCCACCCCCTGTGGTGGAGTCCTCCATCCCTGCACCCACAACGCCTCCCCTTTGCCCTGATGTCCCTGCGGTGCCTGGTGCTTCCCCCCCCCTGATGGCCTCACCCCTGTGGAAGACGACGGCATGTAACTGTGCAGGCAAGCTAGGGGACACGCATCCCACTGTGTCCCCCATCCAGCTGAGACTGATTGACTGCCCTATGGGCTTTGTGAATATTTAACTGCCTGCAATCCACGGACACTGTGATCATGCTGAATAAAGCTTTATTTTTTTTCCATTCTGACACTACTGCTATGCTGGTATTGGTGTTGGTGGGGCTGCTACATGGTTTTGGGTGGTGTTTATGTGTTGGGTGTGTGGGAAATGTAGTAGTGGGCCCCTCATTGGGGGGACCCTGGGATCTGTGTGCCATCACAAGGTGTTAGCTAACTTTCTTTGTTCATGTCAGCAGTTACTGCATGGTGCAATTGTCCCAGGGTGTATTCCTCCCTCTGTGTACCCTGATATCTTCCCTGCAGGGTGTTCCCAATGTTTAGCGCAGAGCTGTGTCTACATGAGCTGTGTGTGTGACGGAGCCCTTCTACTTTGGCCATGCATGCAGGGCCATGTCTCCACCTGCAACATTCGTGGCATCCTTGGTGATCACTGTACTTGTGTGTGGAGTCTGTTGACATGAGTTCATGGGGACATGTTCCCTTGTAGGCAGTATGCATGTGGGTACTTCCAGCCTCACACACATGTGTTGCACACCTCCTGTCTCAGGGCACTGCTGGGAGGACTCTGCACCCACCCCTCCTGTCTCAGGGCACTGCTGGGAGTGTTAGGCACCCACCCCTCCTGTCTCAGGGCACTGCTGGGAGGACTCTGCACCCACCCCTCCTGTCTCAGGGCACTGCTGGGAGTGTTAGGCACCCACCCCTCCTGTCTCAGGGCACTGCTGGGAGGACTCTGCACCCACCCCTCCTGTCTCAGGGCACTGCTGGGAGTGTTAGGCACCCACCCCTCCTGTCTCAGGGCACTGCTGGGAGGACTCTGCACCCACCCCTCCTGTCTCAGGGCACTGCTGGGAGGACTCTGCACCCACCCCTCCTGTCTCAGGGCACTGCTGGGAGTGTTAGGCCCCCACCCCTCCTGTCTCAGGGCACTGCTGGGAGTGTTAGGCCCCCACCCCTCCTGTCTCAGGGCACTGCTGGGAGTGTTAGGCACACACCCCTCCTGTCTCAGGGCACTGCTGGGAGTGTTAGGCACCCACCCCTCCTGTCTCAGGGCACTGCTGGGAGGACTCTGCACCCACCCCTCCTGTCTCAGGGCACTGCTGGGAGTGTTAGGCACCCACCCCTCCTGTCTCAGGGCACTGCTGGGAGGACTCAGCACCCACCCCTCCTGTCTCAGGGCACTGCTGGGAGGACTCAGCACCCACCCCTCCTGTCTCAGGGCACCTCTTGGGAGGACTCAGCACCCACCCCTCCTGTCTCAGGGCACTGCTGGGAGGACTCAGCACCCACCCCTCCTGTCTCAGGGCACTGCTGGGAGTGTTAGGCACCCACCCCTCCTGTCTCAGGGCACTGCTGGGAGGACTCTGCACCCACCCCTCCTGTCTCAGGGCACTGCTGGGAGTGTTAGGCACCCACCCCTCCTGTCTCAGGGCACTGCTGGGAGGACTCAGCACCCACCCCTCCTGTCTCAGGGCACTGCTGGGAGGACTCTGCACCCACCCCTCCTGTCTCAGGGCACTGCTGGGAGTGTTAGGCACCCACCCCTCCTGTCTCAGGGCACTGCTGGGAGGACTCAGCACCCACCCCTCCTGTCTCAGGGCACTGCTGGGAGGACTCAGCACCCACCCCTCCTGTCTCAGGGCACTGCTGGGAGGACTCAGCACCCACCCCTCCTGTCTCAGGGCACTGCGGGGAGGACTCTGCACCCACCCCTCCTGTCTCAGGGCACTGCTGGGAGGACTCAGCACCCACCCCTCCTGTCTCAGGGCACTGCTAGGAGGACTCAGCACCCACCCCTCCTGTCTCAGGGCACTGCTGGGAGTGTTAGGCACCCACCCCTCCTGTCTCAGGGCACTGCTGGGAGGACTCTGCACCCACCCCTCCTGTCTCAGGGCACTGCTGGGAGTGTTAGGCACCCACCCCTCCTGTCTCAGGGCACTGCTGGGAGGACTCAGCACCCACCCCTCCTGTCTCAGGGCACTGCTGGGAGGACTCTGCACCCACCCCTCCTGTCTCAGGGCACTGCTGGGAGTGTTAGGCACCCACCCCTCCTGTCTCAGGGCACTGCTGGGAGGACTCAGCACCCACCCCTCCTGTCTCAGGGCACTGCTGGGAGGACTCAGCACCCACCCCTCCTGTCTCAGGGCACTGCTGGGAGGACTCTGCACCCACCCCTCCTGTCTCAGGGCACTGCTGGGAGGACTCTGCACCCACCCCTCCTGTCTCAGGGCACTGCTGGGAGGACTCAGCACCCACCCCTCCTGTCTCAGGGCACTGCTGGGAGTGTTAGGCACCCACCCCTCCTGTCTCAGGGCACTGCTGGGAGGACTCTGCACCCACCCCTCCTGTCTCAGGGCACTGCTGGGAGGACTCTGCACACACACCTCCTATTTCTGGATATGTACGCTTGGAACATACACGGTGGGGGTACGCTCCATGCATACGCGGGTGAGGGTACGGGTCGTACTTACACTGTTGGGGTGGGGGTACGGTACGTACATACGCGGTTGGGGTGGGGGTATGCTCCATGCATACGCGGGTGAGGGTACGGGTCGTACTTACACTGTTGGGGTGGGGGTACGTTCCATGCATACGCGGGTGAGGGTACGGGTCGTACTTACACTGTTGGGGTGGGGGTACGCTCCATGCATACGAGGGTGAGGGTACGGGTCGTACTTACACTGTTGGGGTGGGGGTACGCTCCATGCATACGAGGGTGAGGGTACGGGTCGTACTTACACTGTTGGGGTGGGGGTACGGTACGTACATACGCGGTTGGGGTGGGGGTATGCTCCATGCATACGCGGGTGAGGGTACGGTACGTACATACGCGGTTGGGGTGGGGGTATGCTCCATGCATACGCGGGTGAGGGTACGGTACGTACATACGCGGTTGGGGTGGGGGTACACTCCATGCATACGCGGGTGAGGGTACGGGTCGTACTTACACTGTTGGGGTGGGGGTACGCTCCATGCATACGAGGGTGAGGGTACGGGTCGTACTTACACTGTTGGGGTGGGGGTACGCTCCATGCATACGAGGGTGAGGGTACGGGTCGTACTTACACTGTTGGGGTGGGGGTACGGTACGTACATACGCGGTTGGGGTGGGGGTACGCTCCATGCATACGCGGGTGAGGGTACGGTACGTACATACGCGGTTGGGGTGGGGGTACGCTCCATGCATACGCGGGTGAGGGTACGGGTCGTACTTACACTGTTGGGGTGGGGGTACGGTACGTACATACGCGGTTGGGGTGGGGGTACGCTCCATGCATACGCGGGTGAGGGTACGGGTCGTACTTACACTGTTGGGGTGGGGGTACAGTACGTACATACACGGTTGGGGTGGGGGTACGCTCCATGCATACGCGGGTGAGGGTACGGGTCGTACTTACACTGTTGGGGTGGGGGTACGCTCCATGCATACAAGGGTGAGGGTACGGGTCGTACTTACACTGTTGGGGTGGGGGTACGGTACGTACATACGCGGTTGGGGTGGGGGTACGCTCCATGCATACGCGGGTGAGGGTACGGGTCGTACTTACACTGTTGGGGTGGGGGTACATTCCATGCATAGGGGGGGTGGGGGTAGGGTCCGTACATCTCTATCCCCACGCTATGTGATGCTTGTGCGGGCCGTACCCAGGCCTTTGCCACGTGGGTACGATCCGTCCCGCCATTGTTGGGGTGACGTGGGTGTGGGCGTGGTACGTCTCGTACCCACGCTCTTGAGGCGTGGGTACGGGACGTACCGGTCTGGTTGTGTTGCCGGTTCGCGTGGTGACGGACTTCCGTTGTGGCGGTCGCTGGCTTAGCTGGACACGCCCCCACCCCCTCATAGTGACCAGGGCATGGGTGTCAGGTATGTCCTGGGCATGTGTGGTGTGTGACTTTGGTGGGGGTTTTGTGGCCTGCCCTGGTCCTGCCACCCCCACCCCCCCCCATTTCCCCCCTCCCTTAGTTGTTCTGACCTTCTGCGGCGTCTGCGTCGTAACCTGTAGAGGAGGTGGACTGCTATGAGGGCCGGGATGACCCGTAGGTTCGGGTCCATGTCTGTCCGTCGCGTACGGGTCCTCCTTGTTCGCGTCGTCCTGTGTGTCTGTCGCGTACTGGTGGTCCTTGTTCGCGTCGTCCTGATTTCCCGGCAGTTTTTGGCAGCCGGAAAATATTCACCGTGCGGGATGATGTCGGTGCGAATCGTGATTCTTGGTTCGTGAATGGCAGGCTGCGAGCGTCCCGACGTCAGGTCGGCCCTTTCCCGGATCGCATTGGTAGGTTTATTTTGTTCGGTCGGGCTTTTTTACGAATTGTACGGAAATGGTGTTCCGTGCGAATCGTAATTCCTTGTTTGTACATTTTGACGACCGGGTACACGTCGGACGGAGAATATGCTCCGTCCGACGGTTCGTACCCGGTTTTTACCGGATCGTGATCGGCACCTATGTGTAGTAAACAGATGGTTACGCTTGAGCGAAGCTGGTTTCACCACTGCTCGTAGAATGGAGAAGGAATCATACCAAGCTTGCTTCAGATCTCCTTCCCCAAGCTCTTCAACCCATAAAATGGACATTTCTGAAACAATCTTATCATCCCCCTCCACAAAGGCCCAATACCAAAATGAGACTTCCTTTTTCCATGGGTCAGTTTTCATCACCTGGTCTAGCCTAGAGTCGTCTTTCTCTTCTGCCCACTCTTGTGTGGCCCACCAAGAATGTAATTGGTAGTAGTTAAATCTTGTCAGTTATCCCTTAGCACAATTACTTAACACTTGCCAACTCACTAAGCTTGTTCCCATTTTAAGATCTGCCCAATAGCATAGCCCCCCAGATTTTAAGGGCTGACTTAGTTGATCCATCAAGCAATCGAGGGTACCCGGGATTCCAAAATCGGAGCCCATGGCGAGTAATATGGGACTCTTAAACGTTTCCGAAAATACATGTTCTTAAAGCAGACTTCAGAATCTTCAGCCTCACCTTTTTAAAGTATTTCGGGTCTCCATATTTAAAAAGGAGGTGACACTGGCCTTGACACACATCGGCTGACATTGCCCCAAAAAGTAATCCCATAGGTGACCTATCTGTTTTATTAGCAAACATGTGAAAGTTCTTAAAGTGAAAAAGCATGACAGTGTGAGAGCAGATCCGGTAAGGCCAAACACCCCGCCTCCAACCTCCTCCTCAGTTATCCTAGGTCCCTTTGAAGCCCATATGAAGCTACCTATTTTCCCCTGGAGCTTGGCTATATCCTCCTTCCAAAAAGTTAGAGGAATGGAATTGAAAAGAAAAATAATTTTGGGGAGGACAATCATCTTAATGAGATTCACTCGACCATATATATTTAAAGGTAAGTTGGCCCATCTTATCAACAAACTCCCTATCGCCCGGCTGACCTTTTTCCAATTTATTCTAGGAACATCTTTGAGTTTCTGTGTAATTAAAACACCCAGATAACGCATTTGAGATTTAACCCCCCAACTTCTCTTGTCCTGGTTCCATTCCATGACTTCATTTGTTTCTGCATTCACCTTGTACCCTGAAATCGAACCAAAGCTCTCCGCCTTTGCCATGAGATAAGGGATTGCTCCCTGAGGGTTGGTGGTGTAGAGAATCAGATCATCCGCATACAGAGGCAATTTTGCCACTAACCCAGATGATTTAAAAGGAAGAATTGTGGGATCTGCTCTGATCAAATTTGCCAAAGGCTCAGTATACAGATTAAATAGGAGCGGAGACAGGGAACAACCCTGTCTTGTGCCCCTAGTGATGTCAAACCAATCTGACGATTCTCCATTTACGAACACCCTAGCCCTAGGGAGATAATATAGGTTTTGCATAGCACTCACCATGTTCTGCGGAAAACCAAAGTTTCTTAGGGCTTCCCAGAGATACACCGAATGCACTTGGTCGAAGGCCTTTGCTGCATCTACAGCTGCTACAGTCAAAGGCAAATTCTGGGACTCCGCCATATCTATAACCCCCATCATCAGGTACATAAGCTCATTAAGCTGCCTCCCTGGAATAAAACCTCTTTGGTCTGAGTGTATAACTCCCCTAATGACCTGTGCTACTCTTGAAAGTACTATCCCTGAAAAGATCTTATAATCTGTGTTCAAGAGCGATATTGGTCTGTATGAGTCTACTCTCAACGGATCTTTGTTCGGTTTCAAAATTAAAGTTACCGTGGCCTCTGACCAAGTTCGAAGAGCTGTTTCATCTTCTATATATATTTCATTAAACATATCTTTCAAGTTTGGAGCTACTTTATCTATGATTTGAGTGTAGATCTCAACTGGGAGGCCACCTGGGCCAGCTGCCTTCCGCCTGCCATTTTCCTACATTGTATCCTGATCTCCTCCTCTGTGATCTCTACCTCCAAAACCCTCTTTTGCTCGTTTGTTAATTGCGGAAGCTCCGTCCTCTTTAGCCAGGCCTCTATACATTCTTTCCTAGGTTGTATATCCTTTCTATATAGGCTACTCATATATCTACGGGCTTCTCCACTTATATCCGCATTGGTAATCAACATCACTCCTGACTCTGCATTTATTAAATTCCGTATTGAATTTTTGGCCCTATCAGTTTTAGCCTCCAAGTCATAAGCGAACTACACCTTTCACCATATGAAAAATGCTGACGCTTACTCACTTTCCATGTATTCAATATCCAATTCTCTACTAAGCACAGAAACTCTACCTGATCCCTCCATTGCTGCCTTCTGAAGATCACATTCCCTGGCCTTGATCTCTTTAATTCACTCATCGTCTTCCTGCCTCACCGCACGCCTCTTACCAACCATTATAGAGCTTAATATTGCCCTTAGATAAGCTTTAAAAGCATCCTAGACAATTTGCAATTTTTCAGAGCCCCTATTAGGAAGAAAAAAGTCAACTGCCTTATCCGCCAAGTTAAGTACCACCCTCTCGTCTAATAGGATAGTCCTATCCAGCGTCTACCTTCTCTGTCCCATTTTTTGGTGGTATCTTAGGGACAGGACACTGAAGAATGGTCTGAAAGAACTTCAGGGACATGTTTTACCGCTTCCAGCTCTGCATGTAATTCCTGATACACCAGAAAATAATCGATGCAAGAATGATGCCCATACTTTTTCAGCCATCATATTTTTAAACCTAGCAAATGTTTTATGGGGTCTAACATATTTAATTTTTGATGTTCTATCTAGTTCTTTATTTAGAACTAAGTTAAAGTCCCCTCCACATATAATCGGGCCGTAGTCTCCAACAGGCAAGATTCCAACTTCATTAAGGCTTCTGGATTATCATTGTTTGGAACATAATACGTTGCACACGATACAGGCCTGACTTGAATCACTAAATTAGCCATTAACCATTTACCAGAGAGATCTGATTCATATTTTACAAGCCGTATTCCAGAGTTGTTTCTGATGATTAGAGCCACCCCTCTAGTACAACCTCTCTGGTCTGAACACACTACATCCTGAACCCAACGTAGCTTGCTAAAACATAACCCACACTCTTTCAGTTCCAGATGGGTCTCCTGAAGCAGTATAATTTGCACCTCACTATTCTTGAGGTATTCTATCACCCTGGCCACCTTCTTCCTAGATCTCAAACCATTGAAATTCCAGGATATAAACTGAACTATGTTTGACTTATTCATACTCGAAACTCCACACTCTACCCCCGTTTAGCTCCTTCAGCATAGACTCTTGATTAAACTTCCTAACCTGATAGGACCTAGAAATGGCTATAACCATATTAGAGGATAACAAAACGAGGACCAATTTTTTCTTTTTTTCCCCATGCTCCAACCAACCAGTGCCCCCAATAACCCATCCTCCCTGGGAAACCCCCTTTCCTATCCCTGGGTGATAGAGTCCGCCCTTCGCGAGCCCCCCTCCTGAAGAGAGATAGTTCAATGTGCATTAAAGAAACAATACAAAAGAAAGCCTAAAAACTCATAATGAACTTATTTTTATGCACCTACACTATTTCACCTGATAGGAGACCCATACAGAGTCTTTTAGAACTAAACGTCATCCCTCCATCTGAGCTAAAAAAGTGTCCACCTCTTCTTTGATTACTAATATTATGCATCTTATTTCTCCACATAATTTGCAACATCGCTGGAAACTTCATCTGGATCAGGGCACCTTTACCCAGTAAATCGTTCATCCTTGTGCCCAATTCCCATTGCCTCTGTGCAGTTCTCTTGCCTATGTCCGATCTCACTGATAGCTAAAGTCCCCGTACTTCAGAGATCCTTCCTTCAGGGCACGTCCCAACGCCAACTCTTTAACTGCATAGGTAAGAACATTAATCAGAATTTTCCTAGGAGTCTTCCTAGCAGGATTTAACTTAAAGGGATCCCTGTGCACTTCCTGAATCTCCTTCTCAAGATCCAGGTCCGGCCTGGTATGTAGTATTTTTTCTCTTAGTAGACTACAAATGAAACTTTTAATGTCACCTTTTTCAGTGCCTTCCGGAATACTAAGAACTCTCAAATTGTTACACCTGGACTGAGTTTCAAGCCTCTCCAAGTCTTACTGCAGGGATTTCTTTTGGGATTTCAAGATCTCCATATCCCTGGAATTCTCAGACATAGCTGCAGACAGAACCTTCACCTCCCCTTCCAGAATTGCAGTGCTTTGTGCAATACCATCCAGTTTTTCCTCTAAAACCCAGCATTTTTCTTGGCTACCTATTTGGTTGCCCTAAGAGACCTCGAACTTCGTGATAATGTCCTGCCTCAGGTTCAATATCATTGTTTCCAACTGATTTACAGTACCCCCTCCAACCTGAGGACTACCTTCCCCTTGGCTTAGGTTATCTGCCATAGATGGTCAACTGCTATCTTGAAGCAGTCTCAATCTAGGATTTGGACCGCCGCTTTCTTGTATGGCCAACAAAGAAAAATGGTTTTCAAGAGGGAGCGATACTATCTGCTTTGGCGTGGATTTACACTGCTCCTCTCCCCCTGAGTAGACACAGCAACCTGCTCCATTATTCTAAAATAGGAGCTAAGGGAAGGTGTGGGTTTTGAGAGTGAATGTGCCTCTTTAGGTCTGCAACGCTTAGGTTTCCCCTGCAGCTTTCACCACCTTTTTAACAGTGGAAACATCTACCACCTCCAGCACGTCTGATCCTTTCATTTCCCACTTTTACCTTTCCTCTCCGGGACCGACCGTAATTGGTACCGATTCCTTACTTGTGGTACTCTATCAGCTGGAGTATTAACCTTAGAAGAAGAAAGGACCTGCGGGTAAAGATCTCTTTTCATCGGTCCCAGCTGTACCTGCAATAATTTCAGGGGTTGCACTCCGTTCTCCCCTACGTTTCTCTTGAGTGCACAGGGACCCCCTGTCTGCTCAATCAATTTCTCCGTGTGCTCCTCTGTGTAGTCAGTGCACCTTCTTTCCTCTGATGGCTGCTGTCCCGTGCTGCCTCTTCCACGACCGACCTGGAAGCCGGCCAGTGCTGTTGCAGCGTGGGATCTCTGCCAGAGAGTCGCCGCCCAGCACCAAATCACCCAATGACGCCTCACGTCGGATCCCATCTGAGTTTTTACGGGTTCACTCATGAAAACAGGTAAGCCTCCACCATCAATAACCACCGGCGCATATACAAATGTGCGATATTTTTTCGCATAACTGAACAAATTCTGCATTCTTCGGTTTGCGTCTTTCCTCTCAGTCCGGGAGCTCCCGCGAACGGCGTTAGCCTGCCACCATGTTTCCCCTGCGCCCCTTTTTATCTTGATTTTTTGGTGAGTGCATACAATTTTTTGTGTATTCTAAAACAGTAGAGTAGGTTCTCTCCATCTATTGTGGCCCTCCCCAGCGACCCAAAGACTCCACTGAGGCAGACACTGTCTTCTGTCCTCTCCATCCCCAACAGAGGCCGGTAGGAACGTCATGGGGTCCTCAGCCTGGGGCTATTCCCAAATCAACTCTTCCTGTAGTACAACCTGCCACCTTCCTATTTGACAAACTCCAGTTGGATAGGGGGGTTTCAACCTGCTACCATCACAGTAGTTACTCCCGTTCCGGTCCCATTAGCTGCTCCAGAGAGGTTTAGTGGAGAAAGCGGTAAATACCGCAGTTTTATGAACCAATGCATGCCATCTACACTTCATGTGTAAACCTACATCTTTTCCTGACGACTCAGCCAAGGTAGCGTTTATAATATCTTACCTTATGGGTACCGCTGTCAATTGGTCGATACCATTAATAGAAACAGACGACCCTCTCTTGAACGACTTTCCAGCCCTTAAGGAACAGATGAGGAGACTTTTTATGCAGGCCAGCGACACTGAACTGTTAAACCTTCGACAGGGTAGGAACTCTCTGCTCTCTTATGTGACCGATTTTAATAGGTTAATGGCTGAAACCTGTTGACCTCTTGACAAAAGAACATCCTTGTTCTATTGGGGGCTTAACGATGAAGTAAAAGATGTTTTGTCCCAAATCGTTGACCCTCCTGAGGAATGTACGGAGTTCATCGATCTAGTGATAAAGATGGACCACAGGCTCAGTGCAAAGGCCCGGGGAGAAAGGGAGAGGCGAATCCTGTTGTGTCCTTGTGTATAAAAGTGATAAGATGCATGACAATAGAGCACTCCCAGCAGAACCCATGCAAATTGGAGGGGTCAGAGGGCCTTTGACTCGAGAGGAAAAAGAGAAGAGACGTAACCTTAACCTGTGTCTCTATTGTGGTAAAGAGGGTCATTTTCCACAAGAGTGCCCTATTCCACCCAAAACGTCTGTTTCCAGAAAGAGTGTTGATTATGCCCAACATGATACTCAATGTCTCCAGAGTACCTCGGTAGCACAGGTACCTAGGCACTTTATCAGTAGAGTAACCTTTGTCTTGTCCAATAGTAATCGAGTGGCGCTGTCTGTACTATTGGATTCGTGAGCTACTGGCAATTTCTTGGATAACCCTTTAGCTAATTCCCTGGGTATTGATTGTATGAAAAAGAAAGTGCCTGAACCTGCCAGAGCAATGGATGTGACCTAATATCATCAGGACTCATTACGATGCATAAAGCACCTTTAACTTTGGTGTGTGATAACGGTCATTCTGAGGAGATCCTTTTGACCTTATAGACACTCCAGCTTTTAGAGTAATTCTTGGGGTACCATGGTTACAACTGCATAACCCCAAGATAGATTGGTTGAGGAGGACTGTGACCTTGGATTCTAGTCATTGTGTCCAACACTGTTATCAAGAGGCAATAGAGTAGGTCTCCCCTCTGGTATGTGCTTCCTGTCCTCAAACAAATCAAGATACCTCATATGTATTTACAGTACGCAGATGTGTTTGATAAAACAAGGGCAACTACACTGCCTCTTCATCGCAGTTTCGATTGCCGCATAGATCTGGAGCCTGGGGAGGTGCTGCGGTGCAGCAGGATCTACGCTCTATCAGAACCAGAAACAGCTCATCTAAAAGAATATTTAGATGAGTTGTTAACTTGTGGGTTCATTAGACACTCCTCTCCGATCTCCTCTCCTCTTTTCTTCATACCAAAGAAAGAGGGGGGCCTTCGCGTGTGATTAGACTACAGGTCCCTTAATAAAGTCACAATAAAAAACAAATATCCGTTACCACTCATCCCGGTACTATTAGACCAAGTAAAGAATGCCACCATATTTTCCAAGTTGTACTTACGTGGGGCATATCATCTCATCAGAGTCAAAAAGAGGATGAGTAGAAAACGGCATTCCGAACAAAGTTTGGTTTATTTGAGTACTGTGTAATGCCATTCGGCCTTTTCAATGCCCCTGCGGCTTTTCAATTTTTTATTAATGAAATATTCAGTGATTTCCTGGATCGCTTCCTAATCGTCTATATAGATGATATTCTGGTATTTCCTGGGAGTCCCAGTGAACACGAGGGGCATGTGAAACAAGTGCTATAAAGGCTAAGAGAACACCACCTATTTACCAAACTCAAGAAATGTACATTTCATGCTTCCACGGCAGAGTTCTTGGGTTTTGTAATTTCGGCGCTGGGATATAGATGGATAAAAAGAAAGTAGAGGCCATTCTATCTTGGCCAGTACCGACCTGTGTAAAGGACATACAGTCTCTGTTCGGTTTTGCAAATTTTTACCAACATTTTATCACACATTTTTCAGATGTGGTAACACCCATAACAAGGCTTTTCTCTGGTCTCTGGAAGCACAACATGCTTTTGATATGTTTAAAAGCAAAATTCACCTCTGCCCCTTTATTAATATAACCTGACCCAGCCATTCCCTTTTTTGTTAAAGCAGACACCTCCCAATATGCTGTGGGAGGGGTTTTGTCCCAGAGAGACATGAACGGACAGATGCACCTGATTGCATTCTTTTCAAAGAAATTATTATCAGCGGAACAGAACTATACGATCGCTGAAAGGGAGTTGCTGGCCATGAAGAAAGCCTTTCAGGAGTGGAGGCATTATCTCTGGGGAGCTAAGCACACCATAACCATATATTCCGATCATACAAATCTGGAATTCTTTTGCACAGCTTGGGCGTTGACTCCCAGATAGATGCGATGGGTGTCTATCTTTAGTGAGTTTGAATTTGAGAACGCTTATCGACCAGCCTCACAGCAGGTCTAGGCTGTCTCGATTGTGTGTGTCAGTCCCACATAAAAGAATCAACCCCGACCTTGAGTCACTGATACCCTCTGACAAAATTCTTGGGAGCATTTTATTCGATCAGTTCTGCACCGACTTGGAAAAGACATTAACCGAAATCGATATGTCCCCTTGGTTAGAACAACCCAATTACCACCTGAAGAATGGTTTACTTTATCATGGGGAGCAGTTGTACATACTGAGCTCAAGTATTACAGTGGGTTCCTTCTTATGCCTTAGTGAGTCACCCAGGCGTCCAAAAGACTAAGGAAATGCTTAACAAATGGTTTTGGTGGGAAACCATGGCCATTGATGTAAAAGACTATGTCTCATCTTGTCCGATATGTGCATCACAGAAATTACCCTATACCATGCATGATGGGTTGTTGCAACCTCTTCCTGTCCCCCTTATCCATGGCACACTGTGAGTATGGATTTGATCACAGATCTCCCTAAGGAGGAGGGATTCACCACTATTTTTGTGGTAGTAGACTCCTTTTCTAAGGTAGCGCATTTTGTGCCTCTTCCTAAAATCCCTACCACCAATGAATTGGTGCCAGTCTTCATTCAATACACCATAAGATTGCATGGAGTGCCCTCAGTGCTTGGTTCAGACAGGGGTACCCAATTTGTTTCTACATTTTGGCACAAAGTTTGTTCCGTTCTAAAGATGAATCTACGTCTGTCATCCGCTTATCATCCTAAGACAGATGGACAGACAGAGCGAGTTAATCAAACCATGGAGCAGTAACTTTTTTTTGTGAGCTACTCTAACAAGTATTTGGGTTAAAGCTTTACCTGTGGCGACGTTTGCATACAACAACAGCTTACACTCCGCTTTAGGCATGTCACTTTTCTTTTGTGCTATGGGTTTTCAACCCAGAACTTCAGGGTTCCAGCAGTGGGTTCCCTCTGTATGAACCTAAAAGAGATATGGAAGGCGGCCAAAACCCAATTACGTCTAACCAAAGAAACAATGAAGTTAAGAACAGACGAACATCGTCGCCCTGCTCCTTGCTATGCCCCTGGAAATAAGGTTTAGTTATCCTCAAAAAACCTTCGTTTGGTGGGTCCAATGAAATTGCAACCTCTTTTTGTTGGACCGTTTAATATTGTTCAAGTTATCAATCCAGTGGCATGAAACTAGAACTACTGGATGAATATTGAATCCAACCAGTGTTTCACACTTCCCTTATCAAACCCTTTGTTCCTTCTACTCATCCCTTGATTCCGTCACCTCCTTTGATAGTTAATGATCAGGAAGAGTTCGAAGTGAATGGTATCATGGATTCATGGAAACAGAATGGAAAATTGTTCTATTTGGTGGATTGGAAGGGATACCCATCTGAAGAGAGAACCTGGGAACCTGCCATGCATGTTCATGCACCTCTATAGGTAAAAAAGTTTCATGCTCTTAACCCTGCTAAACCTCGCCCTGTTAGTCAGCCTTTGAGGAGGAGGTAATGTTACCACTCGATTCTGTGTCACCCTCACTGATCAGTATAATGCACTTTCATTCTTTCTTTTTCCACTTTCCCTTTAAGGCACCTTCTTCTTCGTCATTGGAGTAAGGCATACCATGTGACAAGGGGTGTTACTATATTTGAAACACCTGAAGCAACCTCGAGTTGCTTGGCTTTATCGAACTTAATGTCATGTATACTTGCTGAGTGAGAATGCTGTTCCCACTTCCTCTCCTTTCATTCGAGTATCTACTGTGCACAGCCACCGCCGTGGACACCTCATCACCAAGGACCGCAGGAGCAGTTTCTTTTCCGTTTCCTTTCCTGTTCCTCAGTGCACGGCCACGAGCACCGCAAACGCCAAGGACCACAGGAGCGGTTCCTTTTCTATTTCCTTCCTGGTCTTTGGTGCACAGCTGCCGCCATGAGCACCGCATCACCAAGGACCGCAGGAGCGGTTCCTTTTCTGTTTGCTTTCCTGTTTCTCAGTGGACGGCTGCTGGCAAGAGCACCGAAAACGCCAAGGACCGCAGGATCGGTTTCTTTTTATTTTCATGGATTGCACGGTATCCGGCCCCCAAGGCGAGCACGACAACATGGGAAGAAAGACCGCAGGAGCGGTTCTTTATTATTTCTCCCGTCCTGGTGCACGGCAGGCGCCGCGAACAACACAAAGCCCGTCAAGGACTGCAGAAGCGGTTCCTTAGCATATCTCCCCCACGGGGCCTGGTTGTTACCGCAAGCACTGCAACGCAGGCAAGAAGGACTGCAGGAGAGTTTCTTTTATTTATTACCTACATGGGGCCTGGCCTTCGTTGCAACACCTAAAAAGGATCGCAGGAGTGGTTCCTTTTTTGTTTGTCATCAAGTTATCGACTTCTCTTTTTATCTTGATTTTTTGGTGAATGCATACAATTTTTTGTGTACTCTAAAACAGTAGAGTAGGTTCTCTCCATCTGTTGTGTGTATACCTCCTTATTGTTTCCTACTCTAATCTGCTTCTTTTGTGTCTTCCAGACAGTGGCCCTCCCCAGCGACCCCAAGACTCCAACGAGGCAGACAATGTCTCTGTCCCCTCCATCCCCAACAGATAACTCCGGGGTACTCCACCATTTACCCCAAACCTGTGGGGTATACTCACTTCCCTTTCCCCTTGGGATCAATCGCTCATCCTGGAGGATTGGTCTGAAGGTGAGAGGGGGGACTTTCTCCGTTTTCCGCGGTTCCTGGTTTTCAGGTGAGTGGGATTGTGACAGGTGGCATTTATATGGGGCTCCACTCTGGCTTAAGGGTGGAGTCAGAGGGAAATTGGACTGCACCACCTGCCTGGCACCTTGGGAGTTTTCTAAGGTGAGGAATTTGAGGTTAGAGTGTCCTCCAAAAAGAGCGTTACTGGAGGTAAGTAAGCTGTTCTTTGTTTTTCTTCACTGAGGCGCTAAATACACAACCAAAACGTTTTGCAAGTCCTGCTTTCTTCCCTTGTTAACCTCTAAAATAAAAATTCTATGTAATTTGATTACTCTTGGTCACCTAAAACCATTCCTTTTGTAATTGATGGTGTAAAGCCATAAGACCACCATAATTTTATTTCATGTGTTGTAAGTAGGGATCATTGTCCCTCTTCTTTCTTCAGCTTCTCCATTATCTGAAGCGCGTGCACTTCCAGAACCCAGCTGGGGCCGAGGTCTTCTTTAATAAGTATGGCGACCCTCCAGAGCAGTATGACATTGTGAACTGGCAGCTGGACTCCAACGGGGATGCCAGGTACATCACAGTTGGACGCTTTGACGCAAGTGCTACCGACAGTAGTCAACTGTTGATGAATGATGATCTTATTTTCAATGTTACCGAGCAAGGAGAGGTAAGAGATTATTACTTGAAGTTTCAATTCACAACTCACCTTATTTACTTTTCTGCAGGGAGCATTGAGTACAAGACACTGCAAGCCTTACATTGCTTCACTATATTCACCTGAACACGCAAATTTAGGAAATAGTCGGTAGGAGCCAAATAAGCAGTAGCAAACAGTGAAGTCTTAATTTAATGAAAATCACATATGGTGAGTCCTTGCGCTGATTGGTTTGCTCAGTAGCTGACTTAGATCTTTACTGAATAGTGCCATGTAGTGCTTTATGTCGCTTTGCTTGGACTACTTCATTTAGAAATGAAACTACATGGATAGGGATGCTGGATATCCTCTGGAGTTTAGTGAGCTTTATGATGTGTTTTAGTTGCTGTAGCTGATTTCGTGAGGCTGTGGTACATTGTTGTCGTGCTTGGGTTATTTGCAGGGACATTTAAATGATCTTGGGGGCCCTAGGCCAAACGTATTATTGGGACCCCTGTTCGGAACAGCTTTGAATTTATGGTGCAATTTCAGCTTTTTTGCACAAGTGCACTGGTTCAAATTCTAAATGAGTTTATGTTTAATATTCAGGGATAGTGAGGTGTGTTTTCAATAGCAGCAGCTCACTAATATTACTGCAAATAATCTCTGTGACCCCCTCCCATTTCTCATATGTGAGGTCCTGTTGTTTTTTTAAGTTTGAAAAAGACGTTTATTAAAGCAGAAAAATTGCAACAACTGTATACATTCTCTTTGAAAATTCAAGAGTACAAATTAGAAAGGAATAATCAACATACAGTAACAGTCAATGGAATCAACTTGTTGCAAATATGAAAATGTTAGAACATAACTAAAGGGATAGGGAAGAGAGCAAGACTTAAATAAGACTATCAGGTGAAAAACTGAGAGGCATGGAGAGCAAATATAGAGCATATTAAAATATCAAACAATCAATATAACAACTATAATATAAGATCATAAAAAAATATATATAAGCAGAAGTAAGAGAAGTAAAACAATTCATGGTGGTTTGGGCACTTTTTCCAATAGTAACAGGTGATGAGCAAAATTACGAGCAGAAGTATCCAAGAAGATAGTTATCAGTGACCATAAATGTTCTCTTTTAATAAGAACGGATAGGGGCGAGACGTTATGCATGATCTGATCGGTGATTGTAGCTAATACAATACCCCCAAACTTGAAAAGAAAGCTGTGAGGATTGTTTCCTTATTTAGAAATTCGCCAAAAGGCAACTGCAATGAATAAATCCACTATTGTGGTGGTGCAAGTAATGGAGTGCTAATGTTCAGAGAGAGAACCTAGAAAAGTATGTATAGGAGAAAAAGGGAAGTGTGTATTAAAAATAGTATTAATTTGAAACCATACACTGAGACAAAATTGGTGGGTGAAAGAGTATGAAAAAAGCATATGAAATAGATCAGCATGGGTAGCATTACATGACCAACAATGAGAGAGGACATCCGGATTGAATTTATGTAAAATAGTGGGTGTGATCATGAGTCTATTATTTAAGAAGAAAAGAGTTTGAGTTGTGCTGGCTGACCTTGAGGTCTTGCGAAGTTTTAACCACAGTTTGTTCCAAAATGTGACGGACCAAGAGGTTTGAAAGTCATGTTCCCACTGTAATCCAATGTTATTCTTATTTCTGTGATCTGGAAGTTTAGTAAGTGATTTGTAAATTTAAGAGGTACTTGGAAGAGTGCTTAAAATAACGAGAATATTTATATGAGGTAATGGAGGGGAGATAGTTGAAAATAATGAAGATAAGGAGGAAGAAACAATATGGATCAATGTTGTAAATCTAGTAGAATATGACTATTGAAGTTATATGTTAGTTGCGCTTTTAAAAATATAAGAAAAGTATCATTTGGGCAAAGTTGATGAAACCCAAAGTAAACCTTTATCCCACCATCTTGTCCCACAAATAGGTTTGCTATTAATTTTCATAAGATTATTATGTCAAATTGAAGATTGAAGAAACTGTTCATTATGCGAAAGAACTGAAAAAAGTATAGGTTGAAAAAGATTATAAGTAGTGTGATGTGTAGGAGATGATAGCATGATTTATGGTTAAATGAAATAAACTCTTGAAATGAGAAAGGAGAAAGAAAGGATATTTGAATATCCTTCTAAGTGTGAAGGGACCTGACGGTGAAACAAATAAACATTTAGAAAAGTGCTTAAGGAGAAATGCAGTATGATACCATTGGAAATCAGGAAAAATGAAGGTGTTGAGTGTGGGGTAGGTGTAGGGGGGCAGGGTGGTGATGGTTGGGGTGGTGATGAGTGGGATGAAACAAAAAATGAAGTTGATGGTGTCGGGTTACGTCTATTTATTTTTATTTTTATTTTATGTGTCAGAGTATATACAATGGACAAGGGGTGGTCTGATGATAACTGTTTTCAGTTAGTTAAATTTCGATTTCAATGTCTAGTAAGGAGAGTTTGAAGTTGTTTTCCCTTAATGTCAATGGTTTAAATAACATTAAGAAAAGGCGTGCTGTGGAACTTTGGTTAAAGGCTGAAAATCCTTCAGTTATTCTACTACAGGAGACTCATATTCCCTCTTCTAAGTTAGATGTGTTCTCAATGTTCAAATCATGGGCTTCGTTTCGGTGTTTTGCATCATGTGATGAATCCAAGCGAGGGGTGGCGATCTTTTTAAATAAGAATATATATCCTGAAATTATTCATTCTGAAGAGGGAGGCTCAGGACGTTGGTGCTGGGTCTCATGCAGAGTTAAAAGTAGACAGAGACCCTTTACTTTCGTTAGCTGTTATGGACCGTTAAATGACGATTTCAATATGTATGAAGATCTGTTCCAATCTTTATTAATGGTGTCAGGTGATATAGTGATTGGTGGTGATTTTAATGTTTTGATGGATCCCAAATTGGATTCATCGTCTTAATCATCAAAACAACTTAAACCTAAAGTCTCTCAAACCATTTCTAATTATATAAGATTATTGGATCTTTCTGATCATTGGCGTTTAGACAACCCTCTTAAAAGAGAATATACTTGCTGGTCGGCGAGATTTAAGTCCTCATCTCGTATCAATTTTTTCTTAGCTTCACGTAACCTTAGGCTTGGCTATTACAATACGGTGCACAATGTATTCTCTGATCATGCTATGCTCACCAGGGAATTTATTCTTGGGGATATTAGAAGGTCTCCTAAAAGATGGGTTTTTAATAAAGTCTATCTTAATGATGAAAATTGGGTTTCTAAACTAAAAGCTGAGATTAAAGAATTTATAACTCGTAATACCGGCACCGCTCCTCTTAGTATCATTTGGGACGCCTTAAAGGCGTTTATTCGCGGAATTATTATCGGAAAAGACGCCGCCACATCGATTTCGGCTAGGGACAAAAAAAAATTTATTGGAACATCGTATTCAGGTTCTTAGTGTTCAAAGACAGCAAAATTCTTCTAGAATCATCAAAGATCAATTAAATGAAGCCAAACGAGACTTTAGTGCATTCTTATACGAGCAAGGAGAGGCAAGTTTTCGTAGTCAATATCAGAAAGTTTACGAAGAAAGCAATTTCACGGGTAGATTCCTGGCCTGGCAAGCCAAAGAACAAGTAGCCTCCAATTTAATTCGGGGATTAAACTGTCCAGTAAAGCATCAATTCACAATCGACCCAGAGGAGATAGGTAAGATAATGCATTGCCATAATCAAAAAATATATAGTCATCAGCATCAAATTGATCAGCTTAAATTGAACGCTTTTTTGCGGAAGGCTGCGATTCCTTCCCTCTCCCAATTCGAACAATTATATATGTTGGGTGGATTCTCTTTGGAAGAGGTAGAGTTAGTCGTGAAAGATCTCCCTTCGGGGAAAGCCTCTGGTCCAGATGGGCTACCCGCCGAATTTTTTAAAGTCTTTTTTCCTGCCTTTTCCAATTTTTTTCTACAACTTCTTAACTCTGTTAGCAGGATCCCCTATTCCAGATTCGTTTCGCGAGGGCACTGTGGTTAGCTTCCTGAAGAAGGGGAAAGATGCTAGAGATCCCAACTCATATCGTCCAATTACTCTTTTAAATTCGGACTATAAGATAGTCACTAAATTATTGGCAATTCGATTCAACCACATCTCCAAGGATTTGATTCACGAGGATCAAAATGGTTTTATTGCTGGTAGACAGCTGATGACCAATACTCATTATTTGTTGGAAGCCTTGGATTACTTTGAGACACGGAGGATTCCTGCCCTAATTCTTTTATTTGATGCGGAAAAAGCCTTTGATTTGGTGGTTTGGGAGACACTTTTTATTATTTTGCTATATTTTCATATTCCGCCAAATATCATTAATTTTATTCGTAATCTTTACACGGGTGCAAAAGCAAACATTATCATCAATTCACAAACGGTCGGGTCGGTTTCAGTTAATCGGGGAACACGTCAGGGCTGCCCCCTATCACCAATTCTTTTCACTTTTTTCATTGAACCTCTCGCAATTGCAATTCGGAGGTGTTCAGAAATCTCACCTTCTATTCCTTTAACCCCTTCGCTGCCAGGCCTTTTCCCCCTCCTGTGCCAGGCCTTTTTTTGGCTATTTGGGGTAGTGCGCGCTTAGGCCCCTGTAACTTTTTGACCGCATTAGGTAGCCACGCCAAATTTGCGTCCTTTTCTTCCAACATATGGGGATTCTAAAGGTACTCAGGGTTTGTGGATTCCCCTGGAGGGGTCACAGAAAAGAGCCAAAATACAGCAAAATCTTGGGGTTTTTTGGAAAAATTTGAAAAACAGGCTGCAAATGAAAGCATCTGGGTTTTTCCCTGCAAATGTTATCAAAAAAAAGGTTTGTGGGGTTGAAATCACCATTTTCCCAGCTTTTCGGGGATACTTGACTTTTGTCAGAAACCCAACATTTTTTACACAGTTTTGGCATTTTTCTGGGACATAGCCTATTTTTGCAATTTTTTGTGCTTTTGACCTCCTTCCAGTTAGTGGCAGAAATGGGTACAAAAGCAATAGTGGATCCTGGACAGCTATACATTTTCGAAAAGAAGACAACATTCTGAATTCAGCAAGGGGTCATTTGTGTAGATCCATCAAGGTTTTTTTATAGAAACAAACAGTTAAATGTAGGATAAATTGAAATTTAGTTGAAAAAAACAGCCTTTTGTGTCAACGTTTTCACCTGTAACTTCTTCTAATTATGACAGCTCTTTGAAAGCAATATACCGTTGCATCCGCTGGACATTACTGGTTGTGGGGATATATAGGACTTGTAGGTTCACCAAGAGCCCAACAAACCCAGACTAAAAAACTGAACAGCATTTTGTAATGGTTTTTTTTTTTTTGTTCCGGGTATATAGCAATTATTGTTGGAAAATGTATACATGGAAAAATTGGTATGAAAGACACCTATGTATTTCTGAAATGGGAACAAATTACAGAGTTTAGAAACAGTGCATATTTGCACATTTTCGAAATTGGGAATACTCATACTTGCATGACAATTATTGGTCATTTTTCAAAATGACTTTTTTTTTACACAATGTCTTTCATTTGGAAGGGAGAAATGCATCCAAAATCAATAGGTAATAACAGTTGCTTTACAAATCTGAACTACCCTAAGTCTCCCGATAAAAATGGTACCTCACTTGTGTGGGTAGGCATAGTGCCCATGACAGGAAGTGGCTCAAAACCTAAGCTGAACACACCACATTTTCACACTGAAAATTTACACTTTTTTTGCGAAGAGTCTAGCTGTAGTTTTTGAACCCTAGCCCTGCCGGCACCTAGGGAAACCTAGCAAACCTATACATTTTTGAAAACTAGACACCCAGGGGAATCCAGGATGGAATGACTTGACTGCCTCCCACCATGGTCTGTTACCCAGAATCCCTTGCAAACGTAAAAAAATGACAAAAAAAACACATTTTCCCCACATTTCTGGGATGGAAAGTTCTGGAATCTGCGTGGATCCACAAATTTCCACCCACCCCGCGTTCCCCAAAGTCCTACGAGAAAAATGGTACCTCACTTGTGCGGGTTAGCCTAGTGCCCGCGACAGGAAACGGCGCAAAACGCAACGTGGTCACACCTCAATTTTACAGTGAAAAATGACCCCTTTTTGGCAAAGTGACTAGCTGTAGATTTTGAACCCTAGCCCTGCCGGCACCTAGGGAAACCTAGCAAACCTATACATTTTTGAAAACTAGACACCCAGGGGAATCCAGGATGGGGTGACTTGACTTCCTCCCACCATGGTCTGTTACCCAGAATCCCTTGCAAACGTAAAAAATGACAAAAAAAACACATTTTCCCCACATTTCTGGGATGGAAAGTTCTGGAATTTGCGTGGATCCACAAATTTCCACCCACCCCGCGTTCCCCAAAGTCCTACGAGAAAAATGGTACCTCACTTGTGCGGGTCGGCCTAGTGCCCGCGACAGGAAACGGCGCAAAACGCAACGTGGTCACACCTGTATTTTGCAGTGAAAAATGACCCCTTTTTGGCAAAGTGACTAGCTGTAGTTTTTGAACCCTAGCCCTGCCGGCACCTAGGGAAACCTAGCAAACCTATACATTTTTGAAAACTAGACACCCAGGGGAATCCAGGATGGGGTGACTTGACTGCCTCCCACCATGGTCTGTTACCCAGAATCCCTTGCAAACGTAAAAAAATGACAAAAAAAACACATTTTCCCCACATTTCTGGGATGGAAAGTTCTGGAATCTGTGTGGATCCACAAATTTCCACCCACCCCGCGTTCCCCAAAGTCCTACGAGAAAAATGGTACCTTACTTGTGTGGGTCGGCCTAGTGCCCGCGACAGGAAACGGCGCAAAACGCAACGTGGTCACACCTCAATTTTGCAGTGAAAAATGACCCCTTTTTGGCAAAGTGACTAGCTGTAGTTTTTGTAACCCTAGCCCTGCCGGCACTTAGGGAAACCTAGCAAACCTATACATTTTTGAAAACTAGACACCCAGGGGAATCCAGGATGGGGTGACTTGACTGCCTCCCACCATTGGTCAGATACCCAGAATCCCTTGCAAACGTAAAAAAAAATGACAAAAAAAACACATTTTCCCCACATTTCTGGGATGGAAAGTTCTGGAATCTGCGTGGATCCACAAATGTCCACCCACCCCGCGTTCCCCAAAGTCCTACGAGAAAAATGGTACCTCACTTGTGCGGGTCGGCCTAGTGCCCGCGACAGGAAACGGCGCAAAACGCAACGTGGTCACACCTCCATTTTGCAGTGAAAAATGACCCCTTTTTGGCAAAGTGACTAGCTGTAGTTTTTGAACCCTAGCCCTGCCGGCACCTAGGGAAACCTAGCAAACCTATACATTTTTGAAAACTAGACACCCAGGGGAATCCAGGATGGAATGACTTGACTGCCTCCCACCATGGTCTGTTACCCAGAATCCCTTGCAAACGTAAAAAAATGACAAAAAAAACACATTTTCCCCACATTTCTGGGATGGAAAGTTCTGGAATCTGCGTGGATCCACAAATTTCCACCCACCCCGCGTTCCCCAAAGTCCTACGAGAAAAATGGTACCTCACTTGTGCGGGTCAGCCTAGTGCCCGCGACAGGAAACGGCGCAAAACGCAACGTGGTCACACCTCAATTTTGCAGTGAAAAATGACCCCTTTTTGGCAAAGTGACTAGCTGTAGATTTTGAACCCTAGCCCTGCCGGCACCGAGGGAAACCTAGCAAACCTATACATTTTTGAAAACTAGACACCCAGGGGAATCCAGGATGGGGTGACTTGACTGCCTCCCACCATGGTCTGTTACCCAGAATCCCTTGCAAACATAAAAAAATGACAAAAAAAACACATTTTCCCCACATTTCTGGGATGGAAAGTTCTGGAATTTGCGTGGATCCACAAATTTCCACCCACCCCGCGTTCCCCAAAGTCCTACGAGAAAAATGGTACCTCTCTTGTGCGGGTCGGCCTAGTGCCCGCGACAGGAAGATTATATATATATATATATATTATATATATTATATATTAGTTGCGCTTCTAAAAATATAAGAAAAGTATCATTTGGGCAAAGTTGATGAAACCCAAAGTAAACCTTTATCCCACCATCTTGTCCCACAAATAGGTTTGCTATTAATTTTCATAAGATTATTATGTCAAATTGAAGATTGAAGAAACTGTTCATTATGCGAAAGAACTGAAAAAAGTATAGGTTGAAAAAGATTATAAGTAGTGTGATGTGTAGGAGATGATAGCATGATTTATGGTTAAATGAAATAAACTCTTGAAATGAGAAAGGAGAAAGAAAGGATATTTGAATATCCTTCTAAAGTGTGAAGGGACCTGACGGTGAAACAAATAAACATTTAGAAAAGTGCTTAAGGAGAAATGCAGTATGATACCATTGGAAATCAGGAAAAATGAAGGTGTTGAGTGTGGGGTAGGTGTAGGGGGGCAGGGTGGTGATGGTTGGGGTGGTGATGAGTGGGATGAAACAAAAAATGAAGTTGATGGTGTCGGGTTACGTCTATTTATTTTTATTTTTATTTTATGTGTCAGAGTATATACAATGGACAAGGGGTGGTCTGATGATAACTGTTTTCAGTTAGTTAAATTTCGATTTCAATGTCTAGTAAGGAGAGTTTGAAGTTGTTTTCCCTTAATGTCAATGGTTTAAATAACATTAAGAAAAGGCGTGCTGTGGAACTTTGGTTAAAGGCTGAAAATCCTTCAGTTATTCTACTACAGGAGACTCATATTCCCTCTTCTAAGTTAGATGTGTTCTCAATGTTCAAATCATGGGCTTCGTTTCGGTGTTTTGCATCATGTGATGAATCCAAGCGAGGGGTGGCGATCTTTTTAAATAAGAATATATATCCTGAAATTATTCATTCTGAAGAGGGAGGCTCAGGACGTTGGTGCTGGGTCTCATGCAGAGTTAAAAGTAGACAGAGACCCTTTACTTTCGTTAGCTGTTATGGACCGTTAAATGACGATTTCAATATGTATGAAGATCTGTTCCAATCTTTATTAATGGTGTCAGGTGATATAGTGATTGGTGGTGATTTTAATGTTTTGATGGATCCCAAATTGGATTCATCGTCTCAATCAACAAAACAACTTAAACCTAAAGTCTCTCAAACCATTTCTAATTATATAAGATTATTGGATCTTTCTGATCATTGGCGTTTAGACAACCCTCTTAAAAGAGAATATACTTGCTGGTCGGTGAGATTTAAGTCCTCATCTCGTATCAATTTTTTCTTAGCTTCACGTAACCTTAGGCTTGGCTATTACAATACGGTGCACAATGTATTCTCTGATCATGCTATGCTCACCAGGGAATTTATTCTTGGGGATATTAGAAGGTCTCCTAAAAGATGGGTTTTTAATAAAGTCTATCTTAATGATGAAAATTGGGTTTCTAAACTAAAAGCTGAGATTAAAGAATTTATAACTCGTAATACCGGCACCGCTCCTCTTAGTATCATTTGGGACGCCTTAAAGGCGTTTATTCGCGGAATTATTATCGGAAAAGACGCCGCCACATCGATTTCGGCTAGGGCCAAAAAAAAATTATTGGAACATCGTATTCAGGTTCTTAGTGTTCAAAGACAGCAAAATTCTTCTAGAATCATCAAAGATCAATTAAATGAAGCCAAACAAGACTTTAGTGCATTCTTATACGAGCAAGGAGAGGCAAGTTTTCGTAGTCAATATCAGAAAGTTTACGAAGAAAGCAATTTCACGGGTAGATTCCTGGCCTGGCAAGCCAAAGAACAAGTAGCCTCCAATTTAATTCGGGGATTAAACTGTCCAGTAAAGCATCAATTCACAATCGACCCAGAGGAGATAGGTAAGATAATGCATTGCCATAATCAAAAAATATATAGTCATCAGCATCAAATTGATCAGCTTAAATTGAACGCTTTTTTGCGGAAGGCTGCGATTCCTTCCCTCTCCCAATTCGAACAATTATATATGTTGGGTGGATTCTCTTTGGAAGAGGTAGAGTTAGTCGTGAAAGATCTCCCTTCGGGGAAAGCCTCTGGTCCAGATGGGCTACCCGCCGAATTTTTTAAAGTCTTTTTTCCTGCCTTTTCCAATTTTTTTCTACAACTTCTTAACTCTATGTTAGCAGGATCCCCTATTCCAGATTCGTTTCGCGAGGGCACTGTGGTTAGCTTCCTGAAGAAGGGGAAAGATGCTAGAGATCCCAACTCATATCGTCCAATTACTCTTTTAAATTCGGACTATAAGATAGTCACTAAATTATTGGCAATTCGATTCAACCACATCTCCAAGGATTTGATTCACGAGGATCAAAATGGTTTTATTGCTGGTAGACAGCTGATGACCAATACTCATTATTTGTTGGAAGCCTTGGATTACTTTGAGACACGGAGGATTCCTGCCCTAATTCTTTTATTTGATGCGGAAAAAGCCTTTGATTTGGTGGTTTGGGAGACACTTTTTATTATTTTGCTATATTTTCATATTCCGCCAAATATCATTAATTTTATTCGTAATCTTTACACGGGTGCAAAAGCAAACATTATCATCAATTCACAAACGGTCGGGTCGGTTTCAGTTAATCGGGGAACACGTCAGGGCTGCCCCCTATCACCAATTCTTTTCACTTTTTTCATTGAACCCCTCGCAATTGCAATTCGGAGGTGTTCAGAAATCTCACCTTCTATTCCTTTAACCCCTTCGCTGCCAGGCCTTTTCCCCCTCCTGTGCCAGGCCTTTTTTTGGCTATTTGGGGTAGTGCGCGCTTAGGCCCCTGTAACTTTTTGACCGCATTAGGTAGCCACGCCAAATTTGCGTCCTTTTCTTCCAACATCATGGGGATTCTAAAGGTACTCAGGGTTTGTGGATTCCCCTGGAGGGGTCACAGAAAAGAGCCAAAATACAGCAAAATTTTGGGTTTTTTTGGAAAAATTTGAAAAACAGGCTGCAAATGAAAGCATCTGGGTTTTTCCCTGCAAATGTTATCAAAAAAAGGTTTGTGGGGTTGAAATCACCATTTTCCCAGCTTTTCGGGGATACTTGACTTTTGTCAGAAACCCAACATGTTTTACACAGTTTTGGCATTTTTCTGGGACATAGCCTATTTTTGCAATTTTTTGTGCTTTTGACCTCCTTCCAGTTAGTGGCAGAAATGGGTACAAAAGCAATAGTGGATCCTGGACAGCTATACATTTTCGAAAAGAAGACAACATTCTGAATTCAGCAAGGGGTCATTTGTGTAGATCCATCAAGGTTTTTTTATAGAAACAAACAGTTAAATGTAGGATAAATTGAAATTTAGTTGAAAAAAACAGCCTTTTGTGTCAACGTTTTCACCTGTAACTTCTTCTAATTATGACAGCTCTTTGAAAGCAATTGTGCGGGTCGGCCTAGTGCCCGCGACAGGAAACGGCGCAAAACGCAACGTGGTCACACCTCAATTTTGCAGTGAAAAATGACCCTTTTTTGGCAAAGTGACTAGCTGTAGTTTTTGAACCCTAGCCCTGCCGGCACCTAAGGAAACCTAGCAAACCTATACATTTTTGAAAACGAGACACCCAGGGGAATCCAGGATGGGGTGACTTGACTGCCTCCCACCATAGTCTGTTACCCAGAATCCCTTGCAAACGTAAAAAATGACAAAAAAACCACATTTTCCCCACATTTCTGGGATGGAAAGTTCTGGAATTTGCGTGGATCCACAAATTTCCACCCACCCCGCGTTCCCCAAAGTCCTACGAGAAAAATGGTACCTCACTTGTGCGGGTCGGCCTAGTGCCCGCGACAGGAAACGGCGCAAAACGCAACGTGGTCACACCTGTATTTTGCAGTGAAAAATGACCCCCTTTTTGGCAAAGTGACTAGCTGTAGTTTTTGAACCCTAGCCCTGCCGGCACCTAGGGAAACCTAGCAAACCTATACATTTTTGAAAACTAGACACCCAGGGGAATCCAGGATGGGGTGACTTGACTGCCTCCCACCATGGTCTGTTACCCAGAATCCCTTGCAAACGTAAAAAAATGACAAAAAAAACACATTTTACCCACATTTCTGGGATGGAAAGTTCTGGAATCTGTGTGGATCCACAAATTTCCACCCACCCCGCGTTCCCCAAAGTCCTACGAGAAAAATGGTACCTTACTTGTGTGGGTCGGCCTAGTGCCCGCGACAGGAAACGGCGCAAAACGCAACGTGGTCACACCTCAATTTTGCAGTGAAAAATGACCCCTTTTTGGCAAAGTGACTAGCTGTAGTTTTTGAACCCTAGCCCTGCCGGCACTTAGGGAAACCTAGCAAACCTATACATTTTTGAAAACTAGACACCCAGGGGAATCCAGGATGGGGTGAGTTGACTGCCTCCCACCATGGTCAGATACCCAGAATCCCTTGCAAACGTAAAAAAAAATGACAAAAAAAACACATTTTCCCCACATTTCTGGGATGGAAAGTTCTGGAATCTGCGTGGATCCACAAATGTCCACCCACCCCACGTTCCCCAAAGTCCTACGAGAAAAATGGTACCTCACTTGTTCGGGTCGGCCTAGTGCCCGCGACAGGAAACGGCGCAAAACGCAACGTGGTCACACCTCCATTTTGCAGTGAAAAATGACCCCTTTTTGGCAAAGTGACTAGCTGTAGTTTTTGAACCCTAGCCCTGCCGGCACCTAGGGAAACCTAGCAAACCTATACATTTTTGAAAACTAGACACCCAGGGGAATCCAGGATGGGGTGACTTGACTGCCTCCCACCATGGTCTGTTACCCAGAATCCCTTGCAAACGTAAACAAATGACAAAAAAAACACATTTTCCCCACATTTCTGGGATGGAAAGTTCTGGAATCTGCGTGGATCCACAAATTTCTACCCACCCCGCGTTCCCCGAAGTCCTACGAGAAAAATGGTACCTCACTTGTGCGGGTCGGCCTAGTGCCCGCGACAGGAAACGGCGCAAAACGCAACGTGGTCACACCTCAATTTTGCAGTGAAAAATGACCCTTTTTTGGCAAAGTGACTAGCTGTAGTTTTTGAATCCTAGCCCTGCCGGCACCTAAGGAAACCTAGCAAACCTATACATTTTTGAAAACTAGACACCCAGGGGAATCCAGGATGGGGTGACCTGACTGCCTCCCACCATGGTCTGTTACCCAGAATCCCTTGCAAACGTAAAAAATGACAAAAAAAACACATTTTCCCCACATTTCTGGGATGGAAAGTTCTGGAATTTGCGTGGATCCACAAATTTCCACCCACCCCGCGTTCCCCAAAGTCCTACGAGAAAAATGGTACCTCTCTTGTGTGGGTCGGCCTAGTGCCCGCGACAGGAAACGGCGCAAAACGCAACGTGGTCACACCTCAATTTTGCAGTGAAAAATGACCCTTTTTTGGCAAAGTGACTAGCTGTAGTTTTTGAACCCTAGCCCTGCCGGCACCTAGGGAAACCTAGCAAACCTATACATTTTTGAAAACTAGACACCCAGGGGAATCCAGGATGGGGTGACTTGACTGCCTCCCACCATGGTCTGTTACCCAGAATCCCTTGCAAACGTAAAACAATGACAAAAAAAACACATTTTCCCCACATTTCTGGGATGGAAAGTTCTGGAATATGCGTGGATCCACAAATTTCCACCCACCCCGCGTTCCCCAAAGTCCTACGAGAAAAATGGTACCTCACTTGTGCGGGTCGGCCTAGTCCCCGCGACAGGAAACGGCGCAAAACGCAACGTGGTTACACCTCAATTTTGCAATGAAAAATGACCCCTTTTTGGCAAAGTGACTAGCTGTAGTTTTTGAACCCTAGCCCTGCCGGCACCTAGGGAAACCTAGCAAACCTATACATTTTTGAAAACTAGACACCCAGGGGAATCCAGGATGGGGTGACTTGACTGCCTCCCACCATGGTCTGTTACCCAGAATCCCTTGCAAACGTAAAAAAATGACAAAAAAAACACATTTTCCCGACATTTCTGGGATGGAAAGTTCTGGATCTGCGTGGATCCACAAATTTCTACCCACCCCGTGTTCCCCAAAGTCCTATGAGAAAAATGATACCTCACTTGTACGGGTCGGCCTAGTGCCCGCGACAGGAAACGGCGCAAAACGCACGTGGTCACACCTCAATTTTGCAGTGAAAAATGACCCCTTTTTGGCAAAGTGACTAGCTGTAGATTTTTAACCCTAGCCCTGCCGGCACCTAGGGAAACCTACCAAACCTATACATTTTTGAAAACTAGACACCCAGGGGAATCCAGGATGGGGTGACTTGACTGCCACCCACCATGGTCTGTTACCCAGAATCCCTTGCAAACGTAAAAAAATGACAAAAAAAACACATTTTCCCCACATTTCTGGGATGGAAAGTTCTGGAATCTGCGTGGATCCACAAATTTCCACCCACCCCGCGTTCCCCAAAGTCCTACGAGAAAAATGGTACCTCACTTGTGCGGGTCGGCCTAGTGCCCACGACAGGAAACGGCGCAAAACGCAACGTGGTCACACCTCAATTTTGCAGTGAAAAATGACCCTTTTTTGGCAAAGTGACTAGCTGTAGTTTTTGAACCCTAGCCCTGCCGGCACCTAGGGAAACCTAGCAAACCTATACATTTTTGAAAACTAGACACCCAGGGGAATCCAGGATGGGGTGACTTGACTGCCTCCCACCATGGTCAGTTACCCAGAATCCCTTGCAAACGTAAAAGAATGACAAAAAAAAACACATTTTCCCCACATTTCTGGGATGGAAAGTTCTGGAATCTGCGTGGATCCACAAATTTCCACCCACCCCGCGTTCCCCAAAGTCCTACGAGAAAAATGGTACCTCACTTGTGCGGGTCGGCCTAGTGCCCGCGACAGGAAACGGCGCAAAACGCAACGTGGTCACACCTCAATTTTGCAGTGAAAAATTACCCTTTTTTGGTAAAGTGACTAGCTGTAGTTTTTGAACCCTAGCCCTGCCGGCACCTAGGGAAACCTAGCAAACCTATACATTTTTGAAAACTAGACACCCAGGGAAATCCAGGATGGGGTGACTTGACTGCCTCCCACCATGGTCTGTTACCCAGAATCCCTTGCAAACGTAAAAAAATGACAAAAAAAACACATTTTCCCCACATTTCTGGGATGGAAAGTTCTGGAATCTGCGTGGATCCACAAATTTCCACCCACCCCGCGTTCCCCAAAGTCCTACGAGAAAAATGGTACCTCACTTGTGCGGGTCGGCCTAGTGCCCGCGACAGGAAACGGCGCAAAACGCAACGTGGTCACACCTCCATTTTGCAGTGAAAAATGACCCCTTTTTGGCAAAGTGACTAGCTGTAGTTTTTGAACCCTAGCCCTGCCGGCACCTAGGGAATCCTAGCAAACCTATACATCTTTGAAAACTAGACACCCAGGGGAATCCAGGATGGGGTGACTTGACTGCCTCCCACCATGGTCTGTTACCCAGAATCCCTTGCAAACGTAAAAAAATGACAAAAAAAACACATTTTCCCCACATTTCTGGGATGGAAAGTTCTGGAATCTGCGTGGATCCAAAAATTTCCACCCACCCCGCGTTCCCCAAAGTCCTACGAGAAAAATGGTACCTCACTTGTGCGGGTCGGCCTAGTGCCCGCGACAGGAAACGGCGCAAAACGCAACGTGGTCACACCTCAATTTTGCAGTGAAAAATGACCCCTTTTTGGCAAAGTGACTAGCTGTAGTTTTTGAACCCTAGCCCTGCCGGCACCTAGGGAAACCTACCAAACCCACGCATTACTGAAAACTAGACACCTGGCGGCTTCCAGGGAGGTATGGCTTGCGTGGATCCCCCAACGTTCCTTACCCAGAATCCCCTGCAAACCTCAATTTTTGCTGAAAAAATCACTTTTTTCACACATTTTGGGGTGGGAAAGTAGTGGCATCACCGGGCTCACACAAATTTACCACCACCCAGCGTTCCCCCAGGTCTCCCGGTAAAAATGGTGCCTCACTTGTGTGGGAGGCCCAAGTACCCGCGGCAGGCAAGGGCCCAAAACGTAGTGAGGTGACATCAAAATGGCCTATCGCAAAACCACCTGGTTTTGCAAGGGGGGTCACTTAGGTTTTTGGCCCGGTGCTCGGCGGCCATCTAGGGAAACCTACCAAACCCACGCATTTCTGAAAACTAGACACCCGGCGGCTTCCAGGGAGGTATGGCTTGCGTGGATCCCACAACGTTTCCTTACCCAGAATCCCCTGCAAACCTAAATTTTTGCTGAAAAAATCACTTTTTTCACACATTTTGGGGTGGGAAAGTAGTGGCATCACCGGGCTCACACAAATTTACCACCACCCAGCGTTCTCCCAGGTCTCCCGGTAAAAATGGTGCCTCACTTGTGTGGGAGGCCCAAGCACCCGCGGTAGGCAAGGGCCCAAAACGTAGTGAGGCGACATCAAAATGGCCTATCGCAAAACCACCTAGTTTTGCATGGGGGGTCACTTAGGTTTTTGGCCCGGTGCTCGGCGGCCATCTAGGGAAACCTACCAAACCCATGCATTTCTGAAAACTAGACACCCGGCGGCTTCCAGGGAGGTATGGCTTGCATGGATACCCCAACGTTTCCTTACCAAGAATCCCCTGCAAACCTCAATTTTTGCTGAAAAAATCACTTTTTTCACACATTATGGGGTGGAAAAGAAGTGGCATCACCGGGCTCACACAAATTTACCACCACCCAGCGTTCCCCCAGGTCTCCCAGTAAAAATGGTGCCTCACTTGTGTGGGAGGCCCAAGTACCCGCGGCAGGCAAGGGCCCAAAACGTAGTGAGGCGACATCAACATTGCCTATCCCAAATGTCGCCTCACTACGTTTTGGGCCCTTGCCTGCCGCGGGTACTTGGGCCAACCACACAAGTGAGGCACCATTTTTACCGGGAGACCTGGGGGAACGCTGGGTGGTGGTAAATTTGTGTGAGCCCGGTGATGCCACTACTTTCCCACCCCAAAATGTGTGAAAAAAGTGATTTTTTTCAGCAAAAATTGAGGTTTGCAGGGGATTCTGGGTAAGGAAACGTTGGGGGATCCACGCCAGCCATACCTCCCTGGAAGCCGCCGGGTGTCTAGTTTTCAGAAATGCATGGGTTTGGTAGGTTTCCCTCGATGGCCGCCGAGCACCGGGCCAAAAACCTAAGTGACCCCCCTTGCAAAACCAGGTGGTTTTGCGATAGGCCATTTTGATGTCGCCTCACTACGTTTTGGGCCCTTGCCTGCCGCGGGTACTTGGGCCTCCCACACAAGTGAGGCACCATTTTTACCGGGAGACCTGGGGGAACGCTGGGTGGTGGTAAATTTGTGTGAGCCCGGTGATGCCACTACTTTCCCACCCCAAAATGTGTGAAAAAAGGGATTTTTTCAGCAAAAATTGAGGTTTGCAGGGGATTCTGGGTAAGGAAACTTTGGGGGATCCACGCAAGCCATACCTCCCAGGAAGCCCCCGGGTGTCTAGTTTTCAGAAATGTATGGGCTTGGTAGGTTTCCCTAGATGGCCGCCGAGCACGGGCCAAAAAGACAGTTGACCCCCTTGCAAAACCAGAACGTTTTGACATTGTTTCTACAACGTGAGAATTTCGGCACAATATTGCATGGACAATGTGACAGATATTTTGAGGTTTGCAGGACATTGAGGATAAAAAACCTTTTTGGAATTCACAAGAGAGACATCACCATGAACTCCCATAGGTTTACGACAATATCTACAGTTGGTGGGTTATTTTTACATGGAACATACACCTTGGCAGAGAAACTAAAAAGACAAAGAATCCTGCACAGCCACCTATTCCTCAAACGCACACACATACTGGTTGGATTTGGCACGAGGGCGAGTGATGGTTCAGTATATTAAATTTTATTAACAAGAGATTTCACAAAAATGAAATGCACTGTCAATAATTCAATGGAGAAAAAACTGAACCAATGACTCGCAGCTCGTGAGCTGTAAAGCCACGGCAATGCACCAACCGCTTTACAGGCCATTCACACACCTTTCATACGTGATACACACAAGACCATTCGCACCACCAGGCACAAAAACAACACATTACAAAATTCACAAAAGGGACAAGGTACAACCTGCTCCAGAAAGGCAAATATTACTGCACAGCCATCTAATCCTCAAGCACACACACATACTGGTTGGATTTGGCACGAGAG
The DNA here is from genome assembly GCF_964204655.1 of Triturus cristatus. Lineage (NCBI taxonomy): Eukaryota > Metazoa > Chordata > Amphibia > Caudata > Salamandridae > Triturus > Triturus cristatus. The sequence continues at coordinate 260,144,473 of NC_140587.1, forward strand.
TGAGTGATGGTTCAGAATATACAATTGTATTAGCAAGTGATTTCACAAAAATGAAATGCACTGTTAATAATTGAAAGGGCGAGAAACTGAACCATTGACTCACAGCTCGTGAGCTGTAAAGCCACGACAAGGCACCAACCTCTTTACAGGCCATTCATACACCTTTCATACGCGTGAGACATACAAAACCATTCATACCGCCAGCCGCGGGCCCATCACATAACAAAACTCACACCAGCACACAGCGCCATCCAAGGGCCCATCACTTTCACACGCCCACATTCCTGACACAGCAACTACACAAGCAGATGGATTGCGTGGCGCCATCCAAGGGCCCATCACTTTCACACGCCCACATTCCTGACACAGCAACTACACAAGCAGATGGATTGCGTGGAGTGGCACTCAGCTAGCAGCAGTGTGTGTAGTGACCAGCAGCAAGTCACTACTCACACACAGCCAGCCGAGCGCCAGTCCACGCACACCGCTAGCCGACCACCAGTCCACGCACACCGCTAGCTAAACACCAGTCCACGCACACCACTAGCCAAGCGCCAGTGCAGGCACACCACCAGCCAATCGCCAGTCCACGCACACCGCCAGCCAAGCACCAGTCCACGCACACCGCCAGCCAAGCACCAGTCCACACACACCGCCAGCCAAGCACCAGTCCACGCACACCGCCAGCCAAGCACCAGTCCACGCACACCACCAGCCAAGCACCAGTCCACGCACACCACCAGCCAAGCACCAGTCCACGCACACCACCAGCCAAGCACCAGTCCACGCACACCACCAGCCAAGCACCAGTCCATGCACACCGCCAGCCAAGCACCAGTCCACGCACACCGCCAGCCAAGCACCAGCACACCACCAGCCAAGCACCAGTCCATGCACACCGCCAGCCAAGCACCATTCCACGTACACCGCCAAAGAAGTGCCAGTCCACACACACTGCCAACACATTTAGGATTTTTTTAGACAAACATAAAAACACAAACAAATCACAAATAGATACAAATCTACAAACACAAAATCAGAAACTAAACACATTGCACTAACGCCAACCTTGAAACAGAATCAAATTTTTCAAAGAATACAAACCAATCAGTTAACTTTACCACTCATGAATGCTCCCAAAAATTATTTTGCGTATTGTACGCTCTAAAACAAGCAGGGACACACAGCCCAGGTTTAGATGGACAGTCGGGGCAGTACATACGAATCTCCTTCCGCGTACCTCTTCGCCAAAAGACTCTGCATCTCCTAGTGGGAAAATCTTTTGCCGGTGTGGGAGGGATGAAATCAGGAAAGTGGCGATCTTTCAATCGAACCACATCCTCCACCACTCCAAATCTAGGAACACTTGCCTGTTCCACAACAACAAGGCTAGCTATCACAGAGTGCTGAAACTGAAGAAATGTCAACTTTGACGCAGGAGAACACTCCTTGAACACAAAAAAAGCATTGAACATTGCTAATTCGAAGAAATGGATGGACAACTTCTTATACCAAACATAAGCCTTCCGAATAGCAGAGTAAGGTTCCAACCTCTGATCTACTCTGTCAACACCACCCATGTGCTTATTGTAGTCTAGAATGCACACAGGTTTGCGCACTTCAGCAACCTGATCCCAAACAGCCACAGGTGAAGTACTCTCATCATGGATGGTAGTCAGCATGTACACATCCCTCCTGTCCATAAATTTTACAGCTAGTAGTTCATCACTACGCAAGGAACTGCACTGCCCCCTCTGAAGTTTTTTGCAAACAAGCTCTTTCGGATAAGCTTTACGGTTAGAGCGGATTGTGCCACATGCAAAAGTGTCCACTTTATACAATTCCTTAAATAATTGCACAGCAGTATAGAAGTTATCAAGGTACAAATGGTGGCCTCTGTTAAACAGTCTCCTAGCAAGATCCCACACAATTTTCTCTGCAACTCCAAAAGTGGACGGACAACCTGGGGGGTCAATAGTAGAATCTTTACCAGTGTACACACGAAAATTAAAAACATATCCTGTCCTACTCTCAGACAACATATACAGCTTAATTCCATAGCGTGCCCTCTTGCTAGGAGATCTCAGAAAATCGATCCACAAAGTGATCAAGAACGGGCCGAATCTTAAAAAGACGGTCACAGTCAGGGTGATCTCGTGGCAACGCCATAGAATTATCAACAAAATGCAGCATACGTAGCAAAAGTAAATACCGATTACGAGTCATAACTGCAGGAAATATGGCAGTTGCCAACAAGGGGCTACTAGACCAATATGAAGCCAAGGTTGGCTTCCTTACCACACCCATCAATAAAGTCAAACCCAAAAACTTCTTAATCTCTTCCAGATATGTGGGAGTCCACCGGGTAGCTCTAGACTGGGGCCTAAGTTTGTCGCTGTTGTTCCTCAAAAACTGTTCAGCATACAAATTCGTCTGCTCAACAATCTCACCCAAAAATACATCATCCATAAACAACTGAAAAAACTGTATAGGCAAAAAGTTTTCACAATTCACTGTACACCCTGCATCACCGCTAAAGGCAGGCAACACCGGCTGCACCATGTTTGGATCAACCCAAAGTCCATCACTTCCAGTAGGAAGCCTAGCAGCCTCAGACTGCAATCCAGATGCCTCTTGCACCATCGGCACAGCAGTTTCCTCCTCTAAGACAGGCACTTCATCCGCACTGGGAGTTGCTTCATCCACACCAAGAGTACCTTCATCTGCACTGAGAGTACCTTCATCATCCGATGATTCCATGTTGAGTGAAAACTCACTGCCAGAATCTTCCCCTCCCTCCTCTCCCTCAGACGCACTGTCAGTCTCATAATCATGCTCAGAGGAAGATTCAAGAAGCATACCGACCACCTGTTGAGCAGTCATTCTACGGCTAGCCATATTGCTTACTAATAAAGGTAACTTGTCAAACAAGTCAATAACAACAAATTCTTTGTGAAATAAGTAATAAACAAAAAGCACCTTTATCAAAAACTCAAATATACTCCAAAACAATACCACTCACTTGCCAGAGGCAGCTAAACTACTCACCACCACCAACTCTGTACAGACACAGTATGGATCAACAATATCCCACTAAAAAAGAAAGAGAAAAGCAATTACACATAAGACTATGCAAAACACATCGCAAAGAATTTCATGCTGAAACCACTAACTAAATATGCTGCCATTATGACATCACTTACAAAAAAATTCATTCAGACATTATATTATTACTCATTTGGTGTAAATACAACAACAAAAAATTTCTTACCAACACAATGCAACTACACAAAACTGCAGAACAGCCACCGTCGAAAAGCTTTAGACTAGAATAAAAAGAAGAAAAAAAACGTTATTGTAACATATGCATATAATGCTCTATACCATCACGTACTGCGCAAAATATATTGCTTGAACCTCCCACTTTCAAAAAGAAAAGATCGATGGCCCAATCCTTTACAAGCAAAGCGGCGAGAATCTGGAACTGAGCCTCAGCTCCGGACCACCCCCTCCCTCTTCCCAGTCCTTCAAAACTAACCTCAAAGTTCTCCTCCTGCAAAGACACTTCCAAACTTAATTCACACCCTCTATTGTGTGAAGGAAGTCTTTACATTATAGGAAATTCTGTTCTCCATGCCCGTAGAAGTGCCTACCCAGTGTGTTCCTGTGTTTTGCGTGTCTGCCATTTATTGCACTTTTATGCCTCTACTTGTACTTTGTACTCTTTTGTAAGTTGACACCACTACAGTACACCTGTTTGTGCTAAGACATCAAGCCTTCTAAGGTCTAGTGGGGCCTTCTACGGTCTAGCATGGGAAAGTACAGTGGTGTGGTGGACTGGTCATGAATGCTGAACCCGGTTCCCCATTTCCAAATTCAACAGCTCCGGCTATAGTGCCACATCCCCACTGAACGCCATACTTGCCCACTGAGAGAAACTCGCACTGCCTTCAGCTATAACCTAATTGTGCCCGCTATAAACACTTGGATGTGGCTCAATTCAAATTATGCACTAGATAAGAGTAATACGCTGCCTAAAAAAAAAAAAAACACTCCTAGGGAATGCAAAGCATGTGAAATGTAAGCATAAACAACATGGTTACCTAAACGATCTCTCACTAACTATTCAGAAATCAGCGAGTGGTTTCACCTGAAAAGTTATGGACATGACTAGAGGGCCCTGAAGGGAACCGTTTCACTGTCCATTGCTTACATCCTTACAAAACATAAGCAGTATGGTAGACCACATCCATAAACACAGAACCATGGTGCACATTGTGTTTTCCAATTCACCCATCAACCAGGTATTGCAGTACCTCCAGAAATGGTACACTCTCCCACCCTGGAAACAACAATGCTGTTCAAAGGAAGACGAGAAAACTAAAGTAGCACTACACTGGCAAACTCTGATGCTGGTGTACTTGGATGCAAATAAAATCAATCTGGCCACTTTGCAACCCCTCTGTCTTACTTTATTTTGCCCCCCCCTGGGAACAACAATGCTGTTCAAAGTTAGACGAGAAAACGAAAGTCGCACTGCACTGGCAAACTCTGATGCTGGTGTACTTGGATGCAAATAAAATCAATCTGGCCACTTTGCAACCCCTCTGTCTTACTTTATTTCGCCCCCCCTGGGAACAACAATACTGTTCAAAGGAAGACAAAAAAACGAAAGAAGCACATCACTGGCAAACTCTGATGCTGGTGTACTTGGAAGCAAATAAAATCAATCTGGCCACTTTGCAACCCCTCTGTCTTACTTTCTTTCGCCCCCCCCCCCCCCCTTGGTACAACAATGCTGTTCAAAGTTAGACGAGAAAACGAAAGTCGCACTGCACTGGCAAACTCTGATGCTGGTGTACTTGGATGCAAATAAAATCAATCTGGCCACTTTGCAACCCCTCTGTCTTACTTTATTTCGCCCCCCCCAGGGAACAACAATGCTGTTCAAAGTTAGACGAGAAAACGAAAGTACCACTTCACTGGCAAACTCTGATGCTGGTGTACTTGGATGCTAATAAAATCAATCTGGCCACTTTGCAACCCCTCTGTCTTACTTTATATCGCCCCCCTGGGAACAACAATGCTGCTCAAAGTTAGACGAGAAAACGAAAGTCGCACTGCACTGGCAAACTCTGATTCTGGTGTACTTGGATGCAAATAAAATCAATCTGGCCACTTTGCAACCCCTCTGTCTTACTTTATTTCGCCCCCCCTGGGAACAACAATACTGTTCAAAGGAAGACAAAAAAATGAAAGAAGCACATCACTGGCAAACTCTGATGCTGGTGTACTTGGATGCAAATAAAATCAATCTGGCCACTTTGCAACCCCTCTGTCTCACTTTCTTTCGCCCCCCCTTGGTACAACAATGCTGTTCAAAGTTAGACGAGAAAACGAAAGTCGCACTGCACTGGCAAACTCTGATGCTGGTGTACTTGGATGCAAATAAAATCAATCTGGCCACTTTGCAACCCCTCTGTCTTACTTTATTTCGCCCCCCCCGGGAACAACAATGCTGTTCAAAGTTAGACGAGAAAACGAAAGTACCACTTCACTGGCAAACTCTGATGCTGGTGTACTTGGATGCTAATAAAATCAATCTGGCCACTTTGCAACCCCTCTGTCTTACTTTATTTCGCCCCCCCTGGGAACAACAATGCTGCTCCAAGTTAGACGAGAAAACGAAAGTCGCACTGCACTGGCAAACTCTGATGCTGGTGTACTTGGATGTAAATAAAATCAATCTGGCCACTTTGCAACCCCTCTGTCTTACTTTATTTCGCCCCCCCTGGGAACAACAATACTGTTCAAAGGAAGACAAAAAAACGAAAGAAGCACATCACTGGCAAACTCTGATGCTGGTGTACTTGGAAGCAAATAAAATCAATCTGGCCACTTTGCAACCCCTCTGTCTCACTTTCTTTCGCCCCCCCTTGGTACAACAATGCTGTTCAAAGTTAGACGAGACAACGAAAGTCGCACTGCACTGGCAAACTCTGATGCTGGTGTACTTGGAAGCAAATAAAATCAATCTGGCCACTTTGCAACCCCTCTGTCTCACTTTATTTGGCCCCCCCTGGGAACAACAATGCTCTTCAACGTTACACGAGTAAATTTCACTGGCAAACTCTGTGTATTTTTATAGTAAAACAAAAAAAATCAGGGCACTTTGCAACCCCTCGCACTTATTTAGATTCCCCCCACCCCCCTACGCGACCAGCACCCACCGACCACAAAATAGCCCCCCTCCCCAGCCCCGAAACTGACCTTTACTCTCCGATGCGCAGGAAGCAAATGGCTTCCTGCGCCTCGGAGAGCAAAGGGGAAGCCTCCGATGACGTCAGCGCGCCTCGCGCGCTGACGTCATTGATGACGCGGGCGGGGGGCGGGGGGAGGCAGGGGAAGGTCTTCCCCTGCCTCCCCAGCAAAAATAAAAAAGATCGAGGAATCACGGGGGGAGCGCCAGCGCTTTCCCCAAGGGTGGGTCCCATGACGAGATGGTCTCGTCATGGGCACAGCGCGACTGTGCTCCATGACGAGACCATCTCGTCATGGGCACAGAAGGGGTTAATGTCAATGATTAAACTTTACGCTGACGATATTATGTTACTTATTAAATCCGATTTACAGTCTCAAGTTTCTGCGTTTCAACTTTTTGAGGAATTTGAGTCTTTTGGGGGGTATCGGATTAACAAAAAGAAGACTGACATTTTGGTCTGTGGCAATCATAATCCTGTTTTATATCCGGACTTACGGGGCTGTATTAATAATAAACCTAAGAGATAACTTGGGTTTTTTTTTTATCCTCTGTTAAAGATCTCTATGGATTGAATTTCGATCCCCTTCTTCAGAAAGTTCGTTCAATGCTAACTCGCTGGAATAAATTACCGTTATCCATCTTGGGTAGAGTTGCTCTGATAAAAATGTCTATTTTACCGCTCTTTAATTCTCTGTTTTCAACGATTCCCTGTTTTCTCTCTGGCATATTCTTTTCTAAAATTGAATCTTTATTTTCCTGCTTTTTGTGGGCGCATAAAACGCCCCGTATCGCGATGAGTTCTCTTTATGAGGATTTAGACAATGGAGGCCTTGCACTTCCAAACATCAGAGACTTCTACAGTGCTTACTTTGCTCAGTATCTGACTCGTTTTAAAGTCCCAATTCAAAACCCTAATGTATACATTAGCTTTTTCTTTGATTTAATTTTCTCAGAGAGCCAAATACCTTCCCCCCTTCAAGTACCTAAATCTCCTAAATTGGTTAGGTATAAAATAATTGCATGGTTTTTTAGGAAGCGTACTGCTATGCTTAAAAGATATTCTCTCTCTCTTTTTAATTTCTCCTCTTCGTTATCTACCTTACTTTCTTTTAGTGGGCGGGGTCCAAGCTTTGACTTAATGACATACTGGTCTAAAGCTGGATTTAGTAAAGTGGGTGACTTCTTACAATTTTCAAGGTGGATAACCCCGTCGGATATGCGGCTATTACTTTCAGGAAAAGTTTTTTTGTTAGCCGGGTCTTATAATCAAATTTATCAATCTCTGCTGCAGTATGCTCCCACATCGTTTACTCAGATTTCCTCAATAAATAATGATCTTTTTTTTAATAACACTTTGATCAGGAAGCCTGGAGAGTGGAAACGTCTCTTAGCTCAGTCTAGACAAGGTAACCTGGGTTCTAAAGCCGTTAAAAAATGGTGGGAACAAGAAAATCATGTTTTGTCATTGAGCACATGGCGGACCATTAATCAGCTTAATTTTTCCACATTAAGGGGAGCAAACTGGCGCAGAATGTTATTTTTTGGCAAGTGGCTTTTGTATCGCACCCCGGCGGCAATTGCTAAAATGTATAGTAACCACATACCCAATTGCTTCTGATGCTTGAACTGCGCCCCTGCTAATTGGACACACGTAATAATTGACTGTAGTATGGTGAAAGCATTTTGGGAAGATATTTTTGCTTTTTTACGTTCTTATTGTTATATTCCAATATTTCTCAATGTTAAACTGATGCTTTATGGTTTTGATCCGGGGAACAACCTTTACAACGCAACTTTTACAACGCACTACACTTACAACGCATTTTTTACAACGCAAAATCCATTACAACGCATTCCATTACATAGCATGACACTACAACGCATTTTTAAAAACTACTTTTACAACGCATTCCATTACAACGCATACTACCTTTACAACGCATACCATTACAACGCATAATATTACACTACACTATCCAACACTTACCCTACTGTTGCACCCCCTGGAGTTAGAATAGTAATTTTTACCCCTATACTATCCAACACTTTCCCTACTGTTGCACCCCCTGGAGTTAGAATAGTAATTTTTACCCCTATACTATCCAACACTTACCCTACTGTTGCACCCCCTGGAGTTAGAATAGCAATTTTTACCCCTATACTATCCAACACTTACCCTACTGTTGCACCCCCTGGAGTTAGAATAGTAATTTTTACCCCTATACTATCCAACACTTACCCTACTGTTGCACCCCCTGGAGTTAGAATAGTAATTTTTACCCCTATACTATCCAACACTTACCCTACTGTTGCACCCCCTGGAGTTAGAATAGTAATTTTTACCCCTATACTATCCAACACTTACCCTACTGTTGCACCTCCTGGAGTTAGAATAGTAATTTTTACCCCTATACTATCCAACACTTTCTCTACTGTTGCACCCCCTGGAGTTAGAATAGTAATTTTTACCCCTATACTATCCAACACTTACCCTACTGTTGCACCCCCTGGAGTTAGAAAAGTAATTGTTACCCCTATACTATCTAATACTTACCTTAAATGCAATTTAATATTATGCGTTGTAATGGTATGCGTTGTAAAGGTAGTATGCGTTGTAATGGAATGCGTTGTAAAGGTAGTTTTTAAAAATGCGTTGTAGTGTCATGCTATGTAATGAAATGCGTTGTAATGAATTTTGCGTTGTAAAAAATGCGTTGTAAGTGCATGCGTTGTAAAAGTGTGCGTTGTAACGACATACATCCTTTTGATCCGTATCTTAATTTCTCTGTATCACTTGTTAAATTGCTTTACATTTGCATGGCGGTGGCTAGATCGCTGCTATTACAGAAGTGGCGTATAAATCAGATTCTATCCTTTCATGAATGGCTACTCAAAATGCAAAGAGTAAAAATAAGTGAGCGAAGTTATGCTCTGAGGATTGGGGGGGGAAGAAAATTTGAAAAACTGTGGGGGAATTTATTTTGAATAATTTACTCCTTTCTTGTTCTCTGTTTTTGGAAACTTGTAAGTCATTGTATGTTAATATTAGTTGTTGGAGGCAGGCTTTCCATTACGAGATATTTTCTTTTGGCTTTGCATTCCGTATGTATTCTGAATTTTGATTATGTATGACACCAATCAATTGCAATAAAAAAAATTTTAAAAAAAGGAAATCAGGAAAATTAACACCGCCATGTTATTTATTATGTGTAAGCATAAAAAAGACATGCACGGATTTTTTATGTTTCTATAGAAAGATCACAATAGAGAATAAATCATTTTGCAAAAGTGTGACGGAATAGTAAAAGGATTAGCAGAAATAGTGTAAAACAAAACAGGAGCAAGCATCAATTTAAGATTATCAAATCTGCCCCACTAGGATAAATAAAGAGGGTGCCATTTAGAAGTAGATGTGGATAATGAGGAAAGAACTTGATTCATATTTAAAGTTAGAGTTTGTTTAATGGAAGGAGCAAACCAAATACCTAAATATTTACTTTTTGGAGAATTACAAGCATAAATAGAAAGAGAGAAATCTTGTTTAAAACAAAGAATATTGAGAGGGAGAATTTCACATTTATCATGGTTCAACTTATAAACACAAAGTGAAGGGAAGGTGTCAACTTCCACAAGGAATCATGTTGAAAACCAGTAATTCAAGGATTTAGCAAGAAAAGATTCTAATGCGAGAATAAATAGAAGTGGGGAAGTGGACATCCCAGACAAACCACTCTTCTTAAAGAAAAAGAAGAGGAAATAAGAACCATTAGCAAAAATAAGAGCTGTTGGTGCAGTATATAATAAAGATATTTAGGAAATAAATTTGGGACTGAAACCAAACCAAGAAAGTGTATGAAAAATAAAAGACCAATCCATACAGTCAAAAGCTTATTCCGCATCAAGGGAAATGGCCGCTAATGAGTAGGGGTGTTTGTTAGATTTCCTATATATTAAAGAAAACACTAGTATTATCAGAAATAGATTTACCTTTAATAAAGGCAGATTGTTCTTTGCAAATAAGCGAGGGTAAAAATTGATTTAGTCAAAGAACAAGAATTTTAGCAAATATTTTGTAATCGGAGTTAATTAAAGAAATGAGTCTATAATTCTTACATAAATGGGGGTCTCTTCCATCTTTAGGAATTAGACAAATGAGAGCTTCATGAAAGGTACCACTTGAACCCTTAGAGGAGATACATGAGAAAATAAAAGAATAAAATGTATAAGAAGAGATTTAGAAAAGTAGGAATAAAACTCTACAAGAAAACCATTTGGTCTAGAGGCTTTACCAGTTTTAATTAATTTCAGTGCTTGAGAGATATCTTTCAAAGAAATATTATCCTCCATTGGTGTAGGGTCAATATCCATTGGAAATTGTTTTTGAATAGAAGAAAAGTAATGTTGTAGAGCAGTAGGATCTGGAGTGGAACAAGAGTATAAAGATTTGTATAATGTTTCTTAAATTCCTCTAAAATGTCAGCATCCTTAATGATTGGGGAAGAGTCTAAATGTAAGATATAATGATATGTTCTTTTTTGATTTTGAGATAAGTGGCAAGAAGTTTACCTGTCTTGTTCTCCATAATAGTGCGCACTGCCTCCAAGGATGTAGGAATCGGCCATTTCTGTGGATAATTTTTTATATTAAAATCTTTCCATGACCAGATTGTTGAGGTCTGATCTAAAATTTGTAGTGTTATAGAGATTTTGTAACAATTTGAAACGCTTAAGAATTTCAAGCGCTTTTGGAGAATTAAGGTGTCCTTTACAATGTCCGCCCACCATCGCAACGGAGCCAGGGACCGACCCCCGAAGTTGCGGCGGTCCTGCCATGTGTATTAGGATGCGCCCGCAACACTGGCAGACGCATCCTGGTCCTTTTACATTGCGGGTGGATCTGCTGGCTGCAGACCCGCTCGCAATGTAAAAGGACTGTGCACAGCATTGCCATGCACTACATGGCAGGCACCACGTGGTGCCTGCCACGTAGTGCATTGCAATGAGGGGGTAGCATAGGTACCCTCCATGTGCACCCTCCACCCGCCGCCACCCTGGGGGCCTGTAACGGGCCCCCAACAGCAAGAAACATGTCAACCTTTTTGTGTGGCCAATCAAGTATATAAATAGATGTCAAAAACTGAAAGTGTTATATTTTGAGAATTGTTGTATGTTTGGCCATTGTGTACATTGGATTTTTCTCTTGTAATTGTATACATTTGAAATATTGAGAGATGGGTATGGGTGTGCTGGTATGTGATGGGGAGTGTAATGAATGTATGATTGAATTGAAGAGCTTGACAGAGAGGGGTGTATTGAGGGTCTGTAAAAGAGAAGTCTGTATGAGTGAAAGGATGTTCAAAAAGAGAGTTTGTGGGTAAAGGGAGCTTGGTTGTTTTCAAAACTTTTAAATGGAATGTACTTTGTTGTTGGTGATTTATATATGTGATTTCTAGAATAAATCTTGATTAAATCTAACGGAAAAAGAGGTTTATGGTGGCATTGCTTCTTTCAATACTCCGATTGTAAGGTAGGAATTGTGCATCAGCATTGGTATTTTGTTGATATTGTTGGATGCACTACATGGCAGGCACCACGTGGTGCCTGCCACGTAGTGCATTGCAATGAGGGGGGGTACCAGAGGTACCCTCCATGTGCACCCTCCACCCCCTACACCCTGGGGGCCTGCAACGGGCCCCCAACAGCAAGGACTGCATGTCTTTCTGCCGCCATGGAAAGGTGAATCTCCACCTGCATCATAATATGGATGGCGGTGTCTTGTAGACACCGCCACCATGTTATGCCCGTCGGCGAGTCGACTGGCGGAAAAGCGACGGACGGTCTTTCCGTCCTCCGCGGACCCCCGAGCCATCCTAATATGGCGGGGGGTCATTCAGGCATGGATGGCAGGCTGATCGCCCCCACCAGGCCAGCGGTGACTACCGCCGGCCCGGCGGAGGTGATCTGCCCACCACCCTAATGGGCCCCTTAAGTTTCTCCTTTTTAGCAACGTTAGACATAATAAAATCTCTGGCTGAAGCTTTAAAAGCATCCCATATAACAGGAAAGGAGAAATAAGAGGACATAATACAGGTATAAAACTCAGTAAAACAGGGTCAATTAATAAAGAAGTATTAAGATGCCATCTTTTATTGGTCATATTAATAGGGAGTCATTCTAAATTCAGAATTACTGGAGCAAGGTCAGAAATTAATATAGAACCAATATCTCCATGGTGAATGTGTTGTGATAGTGATTTAGGCACAAATAAATAATCTATGCGAGATTGGGATAGATGTGTAGGAGAGGAACATGTATATTCTCGCAGCTGTGGATTACACAATCTCCAAGAATCAACAAGGGATCTTTGGTCAAGGAGTGTAGTGAAGCTACTGTTGATCCATTGGGGAAGGAACAAACATTACTTTAAAGGTACAAACTATATAAGGATCAACAACTAAATTGCAATCACCACCAAAAATAACATATTGTGTAGGAATAGACATCAGCTTAACAGATATAGCAGGCCAAAAATCATTATAAATTTTTGTAGGTGCATAGATATTAAATAAAGATAAAGGTATGTTATTAACTGTGAGATTTACAAACAACCAACAACATTCGTCATCCGCATCTTGAGAGAGAAGAGTAACATTGAGTTTTTTATGACAGAGAAAAATAACTCTATTTCTTTTGCTCGTATCAGGGGAGGAAAAATCATCTCTTACCCATTGTCGTTTAAGCTTTAGAACTTTGGATGCAATTATATGAGATTCTTGTAGGAACACAATATCTGACTTGAGGTTAGATAACGGGGTAAGTACTCTTTGCTTTTTAATGGGTGAGCCCAAACCTTTAACATTCCAAGAAATAACACGTAACGTCATTTATCAAAAGATAATAAAGAAGTAGGAACAAGTAAAGCATAAATATTATAAACTCTGAAACATACAATATAATAGCAAACTAAGCTCTCAAAATTAGGCAGAAAGTAATAAGAAATGAAGAAATTCTTGGTAAGAAGGGAGAAGAGAACGATTATAGAAAAGAGGGGAAAGGGAAGATAGAGAGACAGTAGAAATACTGGGTAAAGATAATAGATTAAATAAACAAAATAACATACCAAGAACACAAACATGGGTGGAGGGTGTTGAGGCCACAAAAGGGGATGGTACAACTGACTGAAACTCCGGGCAGGCGAGTAGGGAGGACAAAAACATCCAAACGGACGATAAAAGCAATGGGTAAAACAGGAGAAACAACACCTACGAAGGTAACATAAAAAAGGGAAAACATACACGTTATTCAGAACATTGCTTCAAACAATTGCTATTAATGTTTAGCATAAACAAAATATGTCAAGTAGAAGGCAGCCTTGCAATTTCTATCACTTCTTCTTTGAAATTTTCAACAAATCGCTGCAGTGAAATTGGATCTTCATATGCAGTGGTTTTGTTTTTATAAGTCACCTTAAAGAGGCATGGATGAATGAATCCAAATCTAGCATTAAGATTTCGTAATGCTGGATGCATGGGAAGAAAACCTTTCCTTTTATCTGCCGTAGCTTTAGCATAGTCTTGAGAGAAGAACAATGGAGAGCCTTGCCAAGAGATACAGCATTTGAATTTAACTGCCTGGAGGACTTTCAACAAGTCAATATATTTAAAAAAATAAATGATGATGCCTCTAGGTTATGAGTGGGTGATGAAGAACGTGAAATATGACTAAGTCTATGTGGCCATTGTATATTCAATTGGGGAGTTTCAGGTAAATCAAGAATCTGCGGAAGAAAAGTTTGGAAAAAGGCAATAGGATTGGATATAAATATAAAGATTTACATAAAACAATAAAGCACACAATAGCTGACCAAGGTGAAGCACTTCAATTCCACTACTTTCATATATCAACAGACGAGTTCAACAACTCCCAGCATCCACCATTGAAAAATGCCAATTTGGTAAGAAAGTCCAAAAGAAGGTAAGGTGCACTCTGATAGAAGACATAAATACAAAGATTGTTGCGCCTACAATGGTTTTCCAGGTTCTCCACCTGTTTTTGAAATTGAGAGATTTCCCTCTGCATAGAAATAAGTTGTTGAGAAGTTGTTTAGAGAGATTCCACTTGTCGTTCCATTAGAGTTACTTTATTGTCAGTAGTAGGCCAATTATCATCCAGGCTTTAATTGTGTTTATTTGTTTTTTCCACATTTGGCTTAAGAGCTCGTATCGCCTCCAAAAGCAACTCCAAAGATATTGGTGGGGGAGATTTAGCAGGTGAGGGAGGGTCTTTTTTACCTTGCTTGGTTGATGGTGATGATGAGGAAGGAACCAGCTTAGTGGAAGACTTAGTATTTGGAAGAGGAGCATTTGATGCATAAACCCCAGAAGTAGAATGTGAAACATTGTGATCTGAATCCTCCATATTGCACTGTAGTATGGAAATGGGTTAGAAGTTGACAAAACGGGATTTAGCATGCAACAGATGCCTGGAAGCGCTCCCTTTGGCAGTCCTGGTTTGCCACATATACATAAATGACAAGTTGGCAAATAAATTAGGCACAGGTAGAGAACCAGGAAAAAATCAGTCAAAAACACTTAATAGTATGTAGTTGAAAGATAATATTGCAATCCATAGGCATCCATAACTAAAGAAATAGTGAAAGGGATGATATATTAGTGATGACTAATATGTGCAGGCAGATAAACTGAAAGAGTCCACATAATGCTGAAAAGGTTTGTGAAATGGGCATTGAAAACCAATAAGATAAATTGGCTATGAAAAACACAGTCCAAAACAAGTCAATATAGTTTCAGGCAGTGTCTTGCTTCCGCCTATCAGATAATACAGCTCCCACACGGTGGATCAACAATCGGCGAAGTAGGAGACATAACACAATACAAACAACGCCTTTAGAAAAGGGTTTTATTTTATAAAATGCAAGGACTCTCTCTGTTAGAATAAGGCTTGGGATTTTATTTTACACAATGCTCTCTAACAAAAAGGCTTTCCTAGATTCGAAATGTAGAAAATTCAAATATATATAAAGAGATATATATATGTTTATATGCAAGCAATGATATAAACAAGCAGCAGATAATATGAGATAAGACTCAAGCAAATATACTGGGAAGTCCTGCAAGAGATCAGAAAGATATGTATACATCAAATGATTACTTTGGATGTGCTCCTTAACTCACTCACACATCACAAAGAAAACACCTCAAATAATCAAAGCCAATGGCCAAACATCACAATGGCAATAACCAAAACTCAACTCTTCAAATGACCACAGCCACTGGAACCACGCATCACAATGGCACTAGTCAAAACTCAATATTTCACCTGGTGCAAACGCTGCATCTCAGCCTACTCCTGACTGGGGAAGTTAAACAGCCGTGGTTGAGAGCCTCAGCAACCAGGGTTCCACGCCCCGAAGTAGACACGTCCGTCCCCGTTCGGATTCCAAACTCCCGGTTTCTAAGTCAACAACCCTCAGCTTTATAATCTCAAAACACACTAGAAGGTTCAAAGGATACCTCCCACCACGCCAGAGGAATCTTACCAGAACTGGCCAGGTTCCAACAAGTATTCCCTGGCTGGAAGGAGTTCCCACGTTTCCTTCTCCAATCTCACATGTTCCAGCCTTTATCTTGACGAAGCTCACAAAGCCTTCCGGGTACATTAAACAATCTCTCCCAAAAAAATACTTCAACGTGATTAACCCAAACAACTTGCAAGCGCTGCTATGCACGCAGAAAAGCTCAAGCATGGCAAAGTCAGAATTCGGGAGGACATGAGGCCATGTCAAAGCCAATAGTAAGAACTTCATAATTCTACCAATGTACAACACAATGCACATTTGTGCACCACTGCCTTATAGCATCACATACTTCATCTCTCAATGTACAACATAGTGCACATCTGTGCACCACTGCTCATACCACTGCACTTCGAGACCAAAAAGTACATTCCACACCTCTCTCACCCTCTCACCCTCTCATGCTTTTAAATGCACATCACACACATTCTGTTCTTGCCAAGGCTGTCCTACTCCGTGACAGCTCCAACTGAAAGACTGCAAGATTACAAGAAATAAACTTTTAAGAGGAACAGGCATATGCAGGACATCGTACATTCAGGCTAGGATAAAATAACACACTAAATTCAATTAAAATAATGGTAGTCAAAGGTCATCACAGCGTGTCAGAACACAAGAGTGCCTCGAACACTACAGGCAGATAGAAGACTGCAGCGCTGCCAGACGCATGTTAGGCAAAACGCGTGTTATGTAAAATGGTGGGCGCGAATCCTGTCAGGGAGACGCGGCGTTGACAGTGAAAAATGAAGATGCAGTGTTATCCGCTTACCAGGACACGCAGCAGCATATCAGAAGTCTCAGCGAATCATCCTAAAGAAGAAACATGTGGTGCGACGGTGTTAGGATGCCGCGTACGAGTGGAAATGTGTCCTTCCACGGTAACCACTGCAGAGCACCGCTAGCCAGCTGCCATCTTCTTCAACGCCAGACTATGCCCCCCCTTGTGTGGTCCTGTTTTAACCTAGAATAAACTTTTTTATGGATGTTCCATTAGACACACATAATGTTTCTCTGCAAAATGAATATAATAGAATCTCACACATCACCTACATTAAAAATGTAAATAAAGGAAAATGGTATTTAAAACAATCTTTTAAAGAATTATTCAAGGTCATCAGGGCAAGCCTCTGCATAACAGAGCTGGCTCTATCTGGGGACCCCCTGTAACCCAGGGCCCTGGGCCACAGCCCACTTTGCCCATCCCTTAAAACATCTCTGATTATTTGATTGGCATGCCAAATTTTATTTAAGATTTTCCTCTCCCATTATGTGATTACGATAGTCGCTCAGAGCAGTCTGTGGAATGTAAATCGAGAGGGAAATGCCAGGTATTTAATTTGCATGTGTGTTGCGAAAAGTGTTTATGTTCTAACTTGTGTTTTTAGGTACATGTCTTCTTGCGAAAAGCAGCAGGTCTTATGCCCATGCGCTGAAAAGTGCTCATGTATACCAGGAAAGAATCTCTATTGAGGCCACAAGGCACCCTTGCTTTGTGTTTTCTCTAAACTCAAAATTTGCCATAGCCCATTGTCATCTGTTTATAAATAAATTGACTGGGAGCTGAGAACGGATTCGCTGGTTATTTGTCTACTCTTTACACTTCATTTTGGCTATTTTAATATAAGGAACAGTACCTTGGATCCAGGCAATTAGCTCCAATTCCATGGTCTGCTGTCTCGATCTGTTGGTTTGCTATTTGATACCTGATGAAGAAGGTGCAGGACATGTCACACCCAGTGGGGGTGTTCACCAGGAGCCATATACATATAGGATGCACCTTCCCTGTTTGCACCACAGCGCACTTTCAAACAAGTGCGCTATGCGCAAACAGGGCAAGTGCACCCTATTATGTTGAATGCCCCGCCCTCAGGTCCATTGGACCCTTGACCTCTTCCAGAGGGATGTCAACAGGGGGTGCACTGGCAGTGCACCACCCTTTTGTGGCACACTGTCAGTGCACCTCCTGACAGCTTCTTTGCCTTTGCGTCTGAGTCCATAATACAGCAAGGGTGTAGAGGTAAAGAGATGCCCTCATTTGCATTGGGCCATGCCACCACGCAAATGAGGGAACACCCTCTTGAGATAGCACTGGTGCTACATGGGCACCAGCGCTATCTGTATTACTGAAGGGGCTACCTGAGCATCTGCAGCCCCTTCTGTAATGCCAAAGTGCCCAGGGGGCGCAAAAAGTGGGTGCGCATGCCCTTTACGCCCCCGGGCACTTAATATATATATCGGCCCTAGGTCTCCCTTTTAAAAATTCACTTCCTAATGAGACTTGTGAACCAAAGACCTGATGTACTAACACTTGATTTTGTGATTCCGTATTTGCAGATAAGGAATCACAAATCCTGTATAGAAACATACCCACACATTTAATATTGAGTTGTTATTGTCAAATGGTTTTGACACAGTGGCACAAAGTATTAGAGATATATCACAATCAAGTTGCAAACAACTTAGGGGCTGATTCCGAGTCTGGCAGACTTTGACTGCCAGTCTCGCAGAGGCACAGTGGTGGCGGTCCTGCAGCCGTCCTATTCCGAACCGGTCATTTGGACCGCCACCACTGTGCCGGCTGTGCCAGGGAACCGTTGTTCCCTGACAGTGGCACAACGGACAGAGGTATCCCATATGCAAGGCAGAACTGGTGCGGTCTGTTTTGAGTTTCCCCACCGCCTGACTTTTCATGGCAGTGAGCCCACCTTGAAAAGGCTGGCGGTGGGGAAACAAAGGGGGGCCTACATGGCCCCCATACCTCAGCGCCATGGGGATGCATTCAGGGTGGCACAACATGTGCCCCCCTGTTTGCATGCACCCCAAGCTCCAGCATGGCATGGACTTCACATTCAATGCCCTTCTGGAACTCCTTTTGCATTCCCATTGTGGTGCCTGTTTTCAGGGCACCGCCATGGGAACGACAAAAGAAAAGTCCACCAGACACGAGTCGACTGGGGCACATTCATTGACAACCACCATTTATTTCTTTTGCAGGAGACGTGGACAACAGATGCAGTACATAGATTGGGTTTTAAAACTTTAAGTATTGAGGCACATGGTTCTAAGATAGGAAAATAATCATGGGTTTAATAGTGTGGGTTAGAATTTCACTAGTTTGTAAACTCAGGTCATTTAACACATACTCAGATGTTGTCCTGGAATTGATTATAAATTTCTCTTGTGGGAAGTCAGTTATCTTAATAAACATCTATAAAAGGCAAATTCCCACTAACGAGAAGTCTAACATCTAAACAAACTTGGTGACATCTTAGAACTATACTGCAAAAATAACTATGTGATTATCGCAGGTAACGTGAATATATGCTTTGAATTCCTTGGGGTGGGCTATGATCCTACTAAGGAGTAAGATGAGTACTGGGGAGTTCCCCCTTTTGCTTTACCAAATAAAATATCTAGGTTCAAGTTGGCTGTCCAGCTTGTTGCCCTGACTGCGATCTATAGAATTTGGGCATTGAATGCTCATTCTCTATCAGATGCCACAGATAACCCTACTATTAAGAGGTTATTCCTACAAAGCAACATTGATTTTAATATGTTAGACTTACAAAACTGGCACAAAATGGGGGATATGTAAGACTACCTCAGACAGGAGAGTGACCATGATTCTGTTATATTAACTATGAAGGGGGACATCTTTGCTGATCAAGCGGATTCTATTAGGAATGCAGGTAATATAGTTGATATCTCCAACAACATCTATTGTGGAAATATAGCTACCTCACCAATTGGTATATCTGAAATATATAAAGCCCTGATCCCAATCTTTGAGTGATTTAATTCAATTTGTGATTCCAATTCTTGGATACTTGATGCCCACACAATATTTTGACTATCTAAAAAGCTATTTTTCTAGCAAAGTCAAACCATGATATAGAACTCATAAAACAGGTGGATGGTTCAATAGTGATTGGAGAGTTGGCTATTATTTTTTAGTGCTTGCAATTAGTCAAGGTGCAAAAATATACCTGAAGCTAGGGCTGACAATAGATCAACTCTAAGATCATTAAAAAGAAATAGGAAATAAAATCTGGGATGACCTGTTAGAGGCTGCTCAATCTCATGACATCATAAAGTTAGGACTCCTAACTTCTGTGAATACCGAAGTGAGTAAGTGTCTTCTGTGAATACCAAAATGAGTAAGTGCCTTCTGTGAATACGAAAATGGTAGTAAGTTTAGGATTTTGACTTAAGTTAGTTCTGTGAATCGGGCCCTATGAGTCTGAATAAGTCCTGTTGTCGATTATGTTTGGACCTTTGTTATTCTTAGGTCATCATCAGGTCTGAGCAAGAGCACTCTGAATCTGTTGCTCAGGAATGATATCAACTATTATCAGTGCAGAATCAGGTAAGGCATGGCAGAGTTGCCTGTCAAGGACCGCTTAGCCGGTAAAGGACAGCAGAACAGGACTGAGGTCTGGCACCTCAAGGCCAGCGGCCTAAGTTAGAAGCATCAAGGATAATTATATGCAAGGGTGTTTAATGAATAGTTAGGATTGCATGCTGTTCATCTAATTGATTGACAAATGTGTTGCCGGTAACAAATATTAGGCGATGTGCGGATTGCAGGTTGATCAGCAAGGAAGTTTGAAAAAAGCGGTGCCCAAGTATCAATTCCACTTAGTAGAATGGGGTATTGAAGAATAAAGCCTACTGGGAGCAGGATTGAATCCTGGTGTCCCAGACTGCGCAGGATGCTACAACTGGCGATGTGGGTGGGATATCTGCCCCGAAGAAATCAGACAGCACCCACTGAGATTTTGCAATGGTATAACAAACTGCTCATACAAGCCTCATTCACCCAAATTGATGAAAAGCAGTTTGAAGTTGCCGTACGTGGAGTCGAAGCCCTGCTACAGCCCAGACACGGCCCTCAAAGAAGGTGAAGGCCATGCGGAGGAGCACCGTTGGAAATCCTGCCATCACCCGCTGGTAAGGCTGAAAGAAGAGTTACTGAGCTGCGCCATAACACAAAGTCAACAACCGTGCAAAGCAAATGCTAGAGGCAGCAATAACCAGGTACAAAAGTACAAACGTGCTTACCAACACAAGTGAGAAAAGTGCCACAGGACCTCAAATTGGGTGTGAAGACCGAGACCTGGTGAGGGGCCAATGCGTGCACAGTGGCTAGTGGCATCCAGCACAACAAAAGCCATTGAAATTGTGAAATATTTCAATGGCTGCAGATGGGAGTGCAAAATACACAGCAGGTGCGTTCCTGAAACCACCACCGCTATTCGACATGGCGAAGACGCAAAATATTGGCGCCAGTTGGACTGCATGGATTAAGACATTCAATGATTTCATAGATACCCTGGAAGAAGTAGATGGTAAGAAAACCATTAAATCCTTAAAGAACATTGCTGGTGATGGAGTGAAAGTAGTGATGAAGAAAATATCTCGAGCTGATGCAGTATAATACCATCAAATTAAAGAAGCATTTTAAGACAAGTTGATCCAACGCTGAATGTCGACTATGAAAGGTACATTTTCAATCAAGCGAGAAAGTAGGATGGTGAAAAAATTGTGAGTTTGTTGAGAAACGTGACATGCTTATCAAACACAGCAGGTGTAATGAGTTTAATGGTGCAAAAGCCATATGCCTCAGAGTCATCGATGGTTGTTTTTCAGACTCATTCAGAAGACACATGTTAAGAGAGATGCTCAGTCTGGAGAAAGTACTAATGGTTGCAAAGGTCGATGAAATAGTGGATCGACAAGCTGCTGATATGGAAACTGAAAAAGTGAAAAGTGAATCAGCGTTAGTCATGAAAAGCAATCACAAGTACAAAGTAGATTTATGCAAGTCGATGTCTCCAAAAAGGAAAACGTTTTGTTTCCAATGTGGGTTTTCATTTTCCCATGAAGTTAAACGTCCAACCATAGGACTAACCTGCAAAGGTTGCAGGAAAGAAAACCACTTCATAACAGATTGCTATGCAAAAGAGAAACCAACCATGTCACAGCAAGAAGAGAAAATGGACACCAGAAGGTTCCAGGAGCATTCTAGCCACATCCACTTGGCCAAACAGTAACATCAGTTACGACAAGTAGAAACCAAACAAGATCGATCGTCATCAAAAGTATCCTACGAAGGCTCTTCAACGTCATTATCAAGCGACAGTGAAGAAGATGGTATCGGTATCGACCAAAGATTGACATGCACATGTAGGTTTGGTTGCTTGCTGAGACGAACAAAGGACAAAGACAAACCAACAAATGAAACAACAGATTTCATTTGGAGATTGCGCCAAGCTTATAATAAAGGTCAACTGTTGCCCATAACCTTTAGCATAGACAGTGACGCATTGATTAAGTCAAAAGGTTGATGCCAGTCAAAAGGTTTCTGTCTCCTTTGCCATGCCTCAACCCGTCGAACACAAATGTATCTACATGGTCTGCCGCCAAACCGTCGCAGAGTCAAGGGTTGTTCATAGCAACCATGCAACATTTAATAATGACAATGCAAGCGTCAATTCATGTTTCTCAAGGAACTTTATTCAGAGCACGCTCACTCAGTTTTGCCACTGCTACAGACATGGGACTGAAATTGTGAGTCAGTTACCGTCATTGTTTCATGGCCTGGAAAGGCTCAAGAAAATTAAATGGCAACTTCATATTAACGAGGACATTCACCTTGTTTCCCAGCTTCACTGCAGAGTTGCTTTTCACTTGCAAGAAGCCGTTGAAAAAGAACTAGGAATGCTGTTGAGCGCTCCACCGGTCCCACACCCTGGTTCTCGCCCATAGTGGTGGCGCCAAAAAAGGGCAGTAGAGGTTGGTGAGCATCTGTGTTGAAACATAACGAACATGATCATGCAGCTGAATGGAGCCAAAGTCTTCTTCCGTCTTGACCTTACAAAGGATACAATCAACTTGAGCTGGAATAGAAGAGCAAGTACATAACTCATTTTTCGACTCATGTTGGTTTGTTCAGATACAAAAGGCTGAGTTTTGGAGTGTCATCAGCTGCAGAAATATTTCAGGATGTTATACATCAAAAAATTCACCCTTTTGCACATGCTTTTAACTATGGTTATGCATACTGGTATTTGGGACAATGCATAAGGAGCATGACTAGGCTCTTACCCAAGTATGGCAGTTACTTGCGGATGCAGGTATCACTCTGAATGCAGCAAAGTGTGAGTTTCACAAGACCAAACCTAAGTTCTTTGGGCACATATTCTCTGCTGGAGGAAAGTGCAAACACTTTCACCTACTTGCCACCTACAAGATGTCACCATGCTGCCTTGTTTCTTAGGCATGACCAGTTATTGATCAAGGTACATTCATGGATTTGCTACTGTGAGTGCCCCATTGAGAGACTTGACAAAATTAAATGTCCCTTTGTAGTGGTCTCCTGAATGTGATCAGAGATTCAAAAGAATAAAACGTGATTGAGAATGCAACTGAGATGGCCTATATTGACCCCAAGTCACATACCAAAATAACGGTCAATGCGAACACAGTGGGGCTTGGGCAATGCCAGTCAAAGCGAGTCTGACACAGAACGTCTTGCTGTAGTGTGGGCTTGCAGACATTTCCATGTGCTTCTGTATGGAAAACATTTCACTATTGTTACGTATCACAAAGAATTGCTCACTATTTTTGGAAACCTGAAAGCCAAGATGCCCCCTCACATTGAGAGGTGGGGGTTGCAACTACAAGAGTACGACTATGCACAAGCCAGGTAAAGATCAGAACCCTGCTGATTACCTTTTATGAGTCCTCTACATCATCACAGTTCGACATCCAAAACGATTGAGGAGTACATCAATTTGTTGAGAGGTCAAGCACGCCAGCAACTCTATTCGGTGAACAGATTATTGCTGCTACTAACGCTGATAACAACATGCTTATCTTCTAAGGCATTATTTCAACTCAGTCGTGGAAGAGTGCTCGAACTTTTGCTGATGACATTGAATTTAAACATTCTAAAATTTACCGGATGAACTGTCAGTTACCAAGGAAGGTCCTATATTGAGAGGCTCGAGAATTGTCATACCTGAGAGCTTAAGACAGCAAGCCATTCAACTAGCCTGTGAAGGACATCCCGGCATTGTAGCCACCAAACAAGCCTTAAGAGACCGAGGGCCATATGTATCAAAGGGTTTTACCCATTCTGTGTCTATGGGAAAATGTGTTCATACATATGGCCCCGAGTGCTGTTCCCGTGCCTAGACGAGCGGATTGAGAGGGAACTAAAAGAGTGCAATCTTTGCAACTGACTTTTTTCCAAAGTGATGCAGCATCCAATGACAATGTCTGACCTTCCTGCATTGCCTAGGAAAGAGTAGCAGTTGATTTCTCTGGGCCCTTAGGAAATGGACATCATCTCATGGTAGTCATTGATGGGTGTTCATGCTTTTCTTTAGTAGAGGAGTTATCATCAACAACCCCAGATAAGGTCATTAAGCTGCTGGATGATATCCTTGCAGCATGGGATATTCGATCCATTTTCAAATCTGACAATGGTCCGCCGCTCAATACCAAAGAATGCAAGGAGTTTCTAGTCGGACTCAATGTCAAGCATCAGAAGAGCACGCCTCTGTAGACCCTAGCCAATGGTGTTGTTGAACGATTCAGTAATGGAGAGGAATCGAGTTAAACCAGGCCCTGTGTCAAGCCCTCCGTACTTATAGTTCTGCTCCTCGCTCCACAACTGGTGAGAGTCCTGGCACATTGCTATTTGGGAAATCTATTGGAACCAAACTGCCAGAGTGGACAGCTGACAGATCCATGAGTGCTGATAAGGATCGTGACACTTCTCAAAGGTGCAAAAAGAAAACATATGCCAATCAATGTCGACGAGCTCAGGAAACAGTCTTTGATGGAGGTGACTGGGTCCTGGTAAAGCAGAAATGAAGGCGGAAAACAGACACTGCATTTGCTCTTGAGCCATTGAGGGTTGTTACATGCAAAGAACACACGGTGACAAAGCTTCGTCGCAGAGCGTCCATCACACAGGACTTGTCACACTTTAAACGCCTACCTCGGCGTTTGTCAGATCCTGCAATCATGAATGAGGCTATACCACCTAATAGCCCAGATCAATCCTGTGCCATCAGTCCCAATCAGAATGCATCTCAACTACCTCATACCACTCCATCTGCCTGACTAGTGTACCGCATCGACCACTTATTGAAGAACTATGATGTGACTGTTGGTTATACTTTTTATTTATAAAGGTGGAGATGTCAAACCTAATTACTTTTTGGAATGGGTCTAAGGCACAGGTTATATTTCTCCACAGCACCATGAGGGTGGTTTTGTGGGATGCCTGTGGTGTGATAAGAAATGCTCAGAGTGGGAAGGGGTATTGAGGAATTCTAACAAGGTCATGTCTTGGCCATGTGAATATTTCTGCTTCACCCTGTCTTCTGAACCTTGCAAATACCTATAATGCAATACAGACAAATGTTTACAAAACAAAGGTCTTACCAGTAGCACATCAGTTTGCTGCAATCCTATAAACTATATGATTCTGGATTTTTTCTAATCTGGACCGGTTAAGGTGTCTGGCTCTCTTGGATCTTAGAATCAAGTCCTACAGAGTAAGCATCATGGTAGAGGTAGGGACAGCTTTTCCATTATGTTACTGCAGAGAGGAACTCAGTATTCTAGTGCATCAGACGCAGATGTCTTTCTTGTTATAATTCTTCTAAACTGATACTGGTTGCAAAGTATCAATGGGTCGAACATGCCATTAATAGATGATCCTAATTCAGCCTGTAAAATGTTTATACACGCTCCTCATCCACTTTTATTACAGTGTGATGTAGCTCCTCTTCTGTTCTACTGCTTGGTGGCATTAAAGCTCTACAGCATTAAAGTCTACAACCTTGCGCCTAAGTAAATTCCCTTCAGCCTTCCAACTCCCCCCATTGTTGAACCAGCACAGATCAGCCCAACTGAAAGGGATTCCAGCACTTTCTGCTGGCACAATCCCTTGGTCTTCCATGGAGGCGAAAGATGAACTGGGGTTCAAAACCTCTTGAATAAAACTGATGGTTAGGTTTTCAATATGAAAGTTAAGAGCTGCAAGCCCAACATGCCTCGTCTGTCACCTGACTATTCTGGGTTACTGTTGAAGCTTGGGGGCATATGAGGTAGGCAGGGTCGGTATAAGGATGAAGTGTGAAGCGCTCAAGTCAAAACAGTGAATTACCTCATTAATTTACTTAATACGGGTCAGACTCCTATTTTTCAACTAAAACTAAAATAAGTAACTTTTCAGATTTTGTATTTGAAAATTTGTATTCACTCAGAAACAAATGTACATTCAACACAGAGTGTTACCATAGCAAAGGAGGTATAATTTAACTATGGTTTATATACCACTGTGCCAGAATTTCTATCTACACCTGAAAGTGCAATGTAGAAGTAAACAAGTCAGTTGAATATTCTTCCCCACCGCTACAGTATGGAAGAGAGAGATAAAATGAGGAAAGGATGTACAGAGCATTAGCAACCTCCAAGAGTATCTTAACATTATTTATGTCAAAAGAAAACACAGCAGCAACCCCTCCTCTGCTGATAAATGATATCATGCTCTCAGACACACAGTAGATGCCAATCTCATACAATAGCACTCCCACTGTAAATATATTAACCAGTAGAACCATGACCATCTAGGTTGGAGTCACCCTGAACTGTATTGTGCTGTCTCTGGCTGGGCTGGAGGTCATCCCAGTGCTGACGC
The DNA here is from genome assembly GCF_964204655.1 of Triturus cristatus. NCBI lineage: Eukaryota > Metazoa > Chordata > Amphibia > Caudata > Salamandridae > Triturus > Triturus cristatus. Next base: position 260,171,049 of record NC_140587.1, read on the forward strand.
CTAGCAATTTTACAGGGATCAAAAGTGTCATTGCTTTTGCTAATGTAAATGTAATTATTTACAAAATGTTATATTGAACAACACAAAATGCAGAATGTACGTTTAAAAATGAAGTGTGAGTTAATACTGTAATGTGTGTGCATATGTGTGCTTTCACTTTATGGAAAAGGCGCGATTGTCGCGGTGAACGACGTCTCCGCTATGTCCGGAATTACCGCGAAAACAGAATATAGGGCTGAAAGCTGGTGTTTAAAGATACTTAGTTCAAAAATATGAGTTTAAACATGCTTTGAAAGAAGTATGAATATAGTAATACATGTAGGGCAATTTTCAGAATGTATTTTTTTCTACATATTATTTTAGGATGTGTTGATGGCCATTGAATGTCTACTTTTGGTTTCCGTTTTCGTGCCGTGTCCGCGGCGATTGCGACGTCATCGCGAATATTCCCAAAAACGAAAGAAAAAAATACCCTTTAGAAAAAAACTTCACAAAAGATACAGCCCATGCAACGGTCTCTGGGGAATGCAGAAACAGTTTTATTAACATGTTTCCTGGCTTTGTCAATCTGTGAACACAATTGATTTGACCATTTCCATTTCTGTCTTTGGCATATATTAGAGTACACCAAGACATGTGAGGGAAAAGCGACATCAGTTCTACACAGGTTTCTTCCATTAGGATTTCCAGCCCTACCCTAGTCAATGTGCCTAGGTCGTTGCCACCACAGTGCACAATCATGAGATGAGAAGCTTGGGAATCCACAATGTATTTAACCAAAGACAGTAACTGATGAAGCTTCTCCGGCCAAACCAAGTAATCTGCACATTTGGCAAACCTAAGTCCCTGTCAATACCTCTATTTTTTGCAGCCTCTTTAGCCCAATAGATATAGCTGTGGCCCACAATCCATACTCTAAGCATTTTGAAGTGACGGGGCAATAGTAGCCAGGAGGAGTCTGGAGCTGAATGAAGTCGTTTTCCAAAGAAAAAGCAGTTAAAATTGAAGTTTAAAAAAAACAGAATATATATATTTCTTTGGATGCTGTCAGCATGAAAGTGAAATTAATTATGTAGTGTGTTGAGTGGCTCAGGAATAAGTCTTATTATTGGCCATTGTTTAAAAAAAGAAGTGTAATACAGACATTGATATGCTTTTGAACCTGTGGATTAAACCACACCTGCTGTATCTTATTTGAAAGTAGCTTGTTCCTTCTAGAATGTGCTTTGAACGTGTGACCTACTGATTTCACTGGATTGTTAGGTGTACTGAGCTAAGAGTGTATTGGGGAAAGGGAGTCAAAGAGACAGAACTTTTTTTTTAAAGTTGAGGAGTGATGACACAATTTAAGTAATGGCTACATTTTCCAACTCGGGACTATGTAATAAACTGTTGTGTAGTATTTACATTTGTTTAAAAGAAGCTAGATATAGGTTTGGACTCCAGTTTTCACGATTTCTTCGCAAGCATCACATACATTGTGAACACACAGATATAGGAAACTGTTTTTGGAAGGAGGGGATAGGATTAACAGATACTAACCATTCACAAGTAGAGATATTGCAGTCTAAAATGAAAGACATGATTTCATTTGCTACCTTTTTCATGATCACAGAGTGCAAAGTTGAAGAGATTGCCATTTTATGGTTGCTTTGTATGAGAGTGGTGTAACATTCTTCCTCTTAGTTTTAATAAATGCTTACAGTGTCAAAACTATCCGGAAAGAGCTAAAACTGCAATACAAACTTCAAACTGAATTCACTGGTATGTACATAACTTTCTAATCCTTTATAAAAAAATTCCCTTAGAAATGAAGATATATATGGGAGTTTGATAAAAAAAGAGTATCACAGTGATATGAAAAAAATATAACATTTGAACCGTATGTATTAGAGGGTATGTGTTTAAGACTGAATGTTTTGGGAAGTTAAAGAAAAATTAATTAGTGCCTCTTTATTACATGGTGTGCTTTATTGAAAAAAAATAGTGTAGTATTCTGGAAAGTTGCAATGAGAAACTAAGAATGTTTTAAATGTCTAAATATCATGTGCAAAATAGATACACCTGTGATGTGCATTTTGGGAGTTGTAGAACTTTTAGTAACATTATTAAAGAAGAGAAGTGTAGTCTCAAATGAAAGATGAGAACATGTTGCCTGCCTGTATATGAATTAGAGAGAAGTAATACTTGTAAGGTATATAATGGGGAGTGTTTGTCAATGTGTTTTTTTACTTATATGATTGTTTAGCATATGCTTAGATGGTGAGATATGGCTTTTGTGGTTGCAGTAGCTCTATATACGGTGGGACTTTTGAGTTTAAAAGATGCAGAGAGGTATATGTTTTTGAAAAGAAGACTTTAAGGTCTACATCTATTTAGAAATCGCATACATGTGTACATGGTGATCTGTGTTCAGTGAGGCTGATGACAATTTCATGCATATGGTGAAGTTGGCCCTTTTGCTTTAAACATGGTTTGTTTAAAATTAAGAAGGATTAATAGTGGAGAAGGCCTTGAGAGTTCTTGTGCTAGCTTCATTTGGAGTGCAACCTTTGTTTGGAAAATGCTGAATATATGTTTTAGAGGTGAAGAAGTATTTGAGAAATTATGTATCTATGCCATTCACAAAAGAGTTTGTGCTTTTGCATTTTTTTAAATGTTGTTTTCCGTTTTAGAAACTTAGTGATGCATGTGGATGCTCAGCAACAAAGCACAGTATGCTGCTAGAAAGCCATGTATTACAATTATATACCAAGTGTGAGATCTACTTCAGTCACACATAGCTCAGTAGACAAGAAAATGTATAGTAACACATGTAGTTTGATAGTGACAGAAAGAGATAACCAATGAGTCAGATATATAGTCACAACTGTTATGTATCTAACAGGAATGAAGATACTTTCATAGTCAGTCAGGGAGTAGGCATGCACTCAGGCAATCAGTCAAACACTAGTGAGGCAGTCATCAAATCAGTTATTCAGTATCCATGGAGTTATTCAATTACCTAGACACTACACATGTACTCTTGCAATCAGGCAAGCAGAAATTATGTAGTCATTCAACTATGGAGGCAATACTTCTACATTTATGTAATCACCCAGACAGTAACCATTTACTTATGCAATTAAAAAGGCTGTAACTATGCAGTTATTGTAACACTTGCACAGAAGCTATGCAGTCATCTAAGCATACACTTACAACCCATGCAGTCATTGAAATACTGAGGCACATGCATGAACTCATGCAAACACTCAGGTACTACTCATGCACTCATATAATTACGTAGAGTACTTTTGTAGTACACTTGTTATTCATCCAGTAGCTATGTACTCATTTAAATGTGGAGGGAATACTCTTGCACTAATACAATCACCCCAGTAGCATACTTACTTTCATCCAATCTCTCAAGGTTTAACAATGGAGTCATGCAATCACTGAGACACTAGTCATACACCCATGTAATCAGCCAGACACTACTGAAACACTCATTGAATTATCCGGGCACTACCCATGTATTTAGCTAAACTCCCAGGCACTACTTGTTTGCTGAACCAAAAACACATGGGCACCAGGAAAGTAGTCATGCAATCCCTGAAACACTACTCATCCACTCATCCTATCTGCTAGGTGCTATGCATGTACTTAAACAGTCATGTATCCACTATCCATGCACTCTATACATCATGTATATACTATCTATACACTCCTGCAATCATCCAGTGACTAAAGTTGCACTCATTTAATCATCCAATGAGTATCTATGCATATATTGAATTATTGAGCCGACAGTTATGCACTTATCTAATCATTCAGACACTACTCATGCACCCATGCAAACACCCAGGAAATAGTGATATCCTATAACATGCAACAGTAACTATGCAGATGTGGAACAAACCATGGAGTTCAGATATACTCAGGGAATCATCTAGGCAGTATCTGTATCACTAATTCAATCATCAAGGGAGTATTCATTTTTTCAATCACAAACACATGTTTTTACAAGTTTTCCTGAAAAATATGTAGTCTTTTAGAACCAGCTGGTGAATTATATATGCAAGCTGTGACATACTCTTTGGATGTAAAATGGAAGAATTAGTGAGGTATATGCTTTGATAGACATTAATGCACCGTTTCCCAGAGTTTTAATTTGATGCATTTAAGTAGAACAGTACTGAGATAGTAAATAGACCACTAACACAGTGGTAGAGAGGCATCCAATAGCTCTTATGTTGTGTTTTTGTATTTAAAGTGTTGAGGCACGTTATGTACTTGTGCACTTGGGGCTAAATTTAGAAGAAAGTAATGCAGTGCGGAGCTGCATGCCATTTTAAAAAAATATTCTTTATTGCGCATTTTCTTAAGTACGCATCGCAGTACAGAAAGAATAGACCACATAGTTACTTTCAAAGCACAGGTATGAGTCATATTTACAACTATATGATGGATCCCTATGCTCTCCGCTGTGCTGGTGCAGAACTGGCTGCCATGCACCAACGGAGGTACCCTTGCACCATTGTACAAGGATGCCTGTGAAGTGGGGATGATTGCTTTTGTGCAGAAAGGGACACCTTCCTGTGTAAAAACAATCACAAGAGGTACTTTCCTCTTTGTATGAGTGCTGTAGAATGCAGCATGCATACAAATGGGAAAATATGAGGAGAAAGAAAAGTATTTCTCCTTGTTGCATCTCCATGTACCTCCCCTGGGGAGGTGTAGGCTTCTGATGCATTGCCAGCTTTACAAATTCTTGTAAATTTGGGTATCTGGCAGAAACCATAGGTGTTGCATGGGAACACCCACAGCAACACCCATGGCATGCTTCTTTCATGCAAAGTGCTGCGTGAAATGCGCCTGTATTTATAAGGCCATGAAAAGCTATGCATAGTGGCTTTTCTTTTTTTAAATATAGAGCACCATATTACGGTGCCGGTGTGTCAAAAAAGCCTGGGGCTTGTAAAAATACCTCCTTACCTGGATGTTCATTTTAACATTTACTACAGAAACTGTTCTTTTACCCTGTATAAGCGAGAAGTGAGATATGCTGTAGCTGTGCTGTAGAAGAGGGCGCTAAAATGATAAAAGGTAACTAATAAATAAAGTTTTGTGTTTTGCTCTGGGTTTGTTATATTGAAGTAAGTGCATATATTGAAGTAAGTAATTTTTCTAGGTTCATCTGTAGATTTAAAACTGCAACATAACAAAAACTGTTTTTGTATTATGTGTAAGTCACTAGTTAAGTAATTGGTAGATTGGTTAGGGTAAAAATTAAAAAATGCTTTACAGAAAAATATATACATAACTGCACACAGTTACAATGCCTACTAAAGCTGAATCAAAAAACTACAGTATGTTTGCAGAAATGAGTCACAAAAGGGGCAAAATGCAGAAAAAGTGGTGAAAGAAAAAATAGCTACCGGTAAGAGGACAAAGACATTTCTTAAAAGTATATGCACAAATTTGCAAAAGATTGCAAAATAAAGAAAATGAAATTATACGTATGAGAAACAATAAGAGTGGACAAACTGTACATTGCAAGAACAGGTAAGATTGTAAAGACAGGGACACAAGTTAAGCAGAAGACAGAAGCAGTTTAAGGAAATCAGAGCCAGAATGTTTCGTAGTAGAGTGGTTATAAATATACAAAGAACTATGAAGAAGTATAGAAGAAGGAGAGAGGCAACGAAACAGAAAGAACAAGTTGAGAGAGTAGTTCTATAGTTGGTGGGGTTGGGGTAATCCTTGCTCAACATAATGGTCATCCGAATGCTCAGAGAAACATTGTGGCCCATGCCAGTCGAAGCCAATCTGACACAGAACGTCTTGCTGTAGTGTGGGCTTGCAGACATTTTCATGTGCTTCTATATTGAAAACATTTCACTATTGTTACACATCACAAAGCATTGTTCACTATTTTTGGAGAGGAAGCTTTTCTTTGAAGAGGAAGCTTTTCAGTTTGATTCTAAATAGAATGAAGACTTGACAAAAAGTGTTGTGCATGAAGAGACAAAACCAGAATAAAATATTAGTGAATAGAAGTTACTTTTGTACAGTTTTTAGTGGAGAATGGATGCCTACTTCCAGTATAGAGCCTTTCTTTAATGAAGAAAGCTATCTCCAGGATAACAGATTAGTTAATGCTATTGATGAAAGCGGACAATGATATGAAATAAAGAATGGCAGTCTCACAGCAAAAGAGGTGATAGTACCTAGAAATGTAGAAGAAGTTATTGCAGAAGAGGTACAAGGGGGGCGTAGTCAGGCCCCTGTATACAAATTGAATTGTAGTAGTGTTTATCATATAGACAGCAATCCATTGATATATTAAGGAAATTCCTATGTATATTTCCAGGAGAAGTTTAAAACACAATATAAGTACTTTACAAGGTTTGGACACAGGTACTACAGTTGATAGTTTTGAAGTAGAGATTGCAAAATTTAAGACAGTATTTGCTGAAAAACCAGAGTATATTTGTATATGCTGTCGACGCACTCACTACAAGAATGAAACGTGGTCTGTTGACTTAAATTTAAAAAGTGAAATAGAGAATAATGATAACTGGCAAATGTTTACACTGTACTTATTTGTAGAAGTAAGATTTGACTTGTCCACACAACAAGTTATATGTAAGTACTGCTACAATAAATTAGAGGATAATAAAATGCCTACTAGAGCTGTGCATAACAAGTTAGAACTGGGTCCCATTCCTGAAGCACTTCAAGGTTTATATATGAGTCCATTCTTATCCAAACTATACATCCATTTCAGGCTATAGTACGTATCGAGCCAAAGACAGGCAAGTTACCCCAAACAGAGCTGCAAAAAGGTCTAAAAGGCAGAGTAGTGTACTTGTCATTAGATGTCAAGAAAACCATTGAAACAGTAGAGGTGGATAGAGATTTAGAGGAAGGACTAGTAATTCTTGTAAATGGTGTGCAAGAAGTTATGGCAGGAGTTAGTAGATGTTACCAAAGTTAAAAAAAGCAACTTTATATCTGGTTCAAAACAATATTTACTATAGAAATGTGGAAAGAATGCAAGATATCACACATATGGAGTATCAGGCATTTCCATCAACAGGTCAGATTGAGAAGGTGGATCAGTCAAGGACAGAAATAAATGTAGGCTTCTATGAATGTGTAGACCGGTTAAGCTCAGCTAGTTTGTTTTCTAAATCTAGAGAAGTTCTATGGGTGAGTTTAGAGCTTGCTAATACTCGTAAAAGATCACTGAAGTCTTTTCCTAAAATTCAATATCTTGCCAAATTTGAGCCAAATGAAACAGATGTTCTGAAGAGTAACATGTTGGATACGTAATATCCAAGAAGAAGTCATCACCTGGAAAGGATGTTTAACACAAAGGAAGGTGCACTCAAATAACAAAGTCAAAATTGATATATATTCCAAAGAATTTTTCTTGATCTTCTTATTTATTAAAGAGAATAGACAGCCAACGCGTTTCGTTCCTAAAACACAGGAACTTCTTCAGGGCTGTAATCAATACATAGAACAACATGTATAAACAAAAACATGTATATATACAATACATTTACATCACAACATATAAAAATGACTAAAATTACCACAATAACCACAAATCAAAAAGGGACACAGAAACAACCTAAAATACAACATGTATATACGCACATATCAATATGTTAAAATTCTATAAATATAGGGTTTTTCTAATCTGTATTCTTCTGTCTCAAAGATTGAAAAGCAAAAAATGTGTATACCAACTCTATATATCAAGAAAAATAACAAAAGGAGAAAGGGAAAGACAGAAAAAAACAGGAAAAAAACAGAAAAAGGAAAAAAGCCTCAGAATAACAAAGGCAAGTCTTAATGAAATAGAATATGATAGAAAAAAACAAAGTAATAAAGAAACAAAGAACAGGTACATTTTATATATATAAAAAAATAACAATCTAATCCAAAAGCTATGACTGAATACAGGCAAGAGAGTCAAAGAAAGGAAGGGAGGAGGAGAGGGGGGTTGGGCTCACCAAGGAGTAGGTAACACGAGAATAATCTTATTCCATATTCGTTGAGTCAGGGAATACCCAGATCATAATGACGTATCGCACATTTGGTGTATAATAGCACGTCTGAAACACAAATATAAAAATCCCAATAGTATCATGGGCACACAAGACACCAATTGCATCATGAGTAAAAAGTAACATACATGACCAAAGTATATGAGTAAAAGTCTGAGGTCACCATAAGGTACACTCACCTACAAACTTAAAAGTGAAGGCAAAATCTCTTGTTAATATTAAGTCGCGTGTTGTACACAATATTCACTCATAGTGATAAGGAATCCATTGTTGGACCAAATAATCTAAAAAATAACCAAAAAAATAGTCTCACCACATTTATATATCAATGTAATACATATTAAATACATGAAGTAAAACACAGATCAAAATATCATATTTATCGATTTAAAAGGTGAAAGTAAATGTGCATATTAACACATAACTACACCTAAAGGCATTGCAGATAAGAAACTTTATCAATAAGAGGCAGGAAGTACCCGTTAAACGTTTGAGCAGTGTATGAATATTACATGCTAATTGGCCATGTCAAATTGTCAAAATGAAACAGGTCCTCATACGAGTAAGCCTTAACCATATCCCAAGTAGGAGCCACTACATGAGCTGGTGCCAAACGGGGGGTCCGTATGTAGCGAACACACCCGTGCATATATATTAACAACCTCCACAATATAAGGAGACCGTTACGTGAGAAAAATAGAAAAGAGCAATCCCCATAGCCCTTGATTCAAAGGCAGTCACATTGGCATAGTATGACAGGCATGACGATAACATACGGCGCAAATATCATTAAAAGGCACATCGCAGACCGCATATAACAAGTGAAAGTAATAGAAACCGCTGTTCGTCCGTCATCAAAAGTTTAAAAAGAACAGCGTAAGTATTTGCAAATGAAAACGACAAAGACGGAACCCGACTTGTCCTAATCAAAGGTCAAAAGCGTATAATTCAAAGCCCCCCCCCCGTTACCACAAAATGGACCCGTCTGAACGGACTCACCCTAGTATTCAGAAGATATCCGACGGCATGATAACCGGCAAAAGAGCAACACAGCAAACGGACACATATGTTGAGGTCGGTTTAAATATACTGGCCAAACGTTACCCTGCGTCGTCCTGCAGAAGTGACATAAACATGGTAGAAGGACAAAGCGAATATAGCTAATGACGCCGCCATCTTGGAATATACTTTCTTTGTCACAAGTCCTATAGCAGTCTAACATAGTCCCTCACAATAATAACACATCGATGTCATGTGAGGGAAATAAGAGGCATAATAATCAAAAACTCTAATGTTGATTGTAAAGAAAGAGCATAATGATTGTAATAGCGCAATTAATGCAACAAAAAATATATATCATAGCAAACCATGCGGCCATCTTGGAGTGGTATTTACATAAAGCAAGGAATTATCCGTTGACACAAATATGAACCACAAGAAAAATGTAAGAAGGACCATACATAAGAATAGAAAAGAAGAGAAAAACAGAAAACAAAAGTGGAAAGAAAAAATGAAAAAATGAAGATAGAAAGGGGGCAGAAGAGAGGGACATAAGAGAAAACGAACAAACAACCATATTTCATTTATCAGTATGTGTACTACACATTTGTCTGTAATACATAAACATGAGGTTATGGAAAGTATGCATCGGAGAAATTAACAGATTGTACAATACATACAGAGCCTTATTAGTTTCATTCAGACAATATCTTTTAGATATAAAGCAAACAAATTGCTTCATAGTCAATTAGGGGAACAACACTAACCTAGGAAGTAATGCAATTCCTTATCAGTATTGTGACCTGCGTCAGTCGCCCTCAATCTGCAGATCCACTTTGCCTCCTTTTGTCTGACCAGAAGTTCCCTATTGCCCCCTCTGTTGTTAGTAGGGACATGGTCTATTCCATGAAACCAGAATGTATCATTATTTACATGTGTAAGTCTGTAGTGTTCACTCAAGGGATATCTCTGATCTTTGTTTACAATAGCCCTACGGTGCTCCTGTATTTGAATTTTTAAGGGGCGGATTGTACCCCTACGTAAATGATGTCACAATTACAGCCTATTACGTAAATAACATGAGTGGTATTGCAGTTGATAAAATGCATTATATCATTCTTAACACAAGTATTATAGCAGAAATTAAGAGTTTTATTTTTCCCATGTGGACACATATTACACGTTCCACAGGTGAAAAAACCCTTGGGTTTAGTTGGCAACCACGTTTCCCTTGAATTAGTAACATAGCTGGGACATAGGAAGTTCCGCAATGATCTACCTCTTCTGTATGTTATGGACGGAAAATTAGTATGGCAACTCTTTAGGGATGGTACTTCTCCAAGTAGGCTCCAATTTTTCTTTAAAATGTTAAAGATCTTAGGGCTATTTGCATTGTACTGTGTAATAAACCTAACTGTTATGGGGATTGCTCTTTTCTATTTTTCTCATGTAACGGTCTCCTTATATTGTGGAGGTTGTTAATATATATGCACGGGTGTGTGCGCTACATACGGACCCCCCGTTTGGCACCAACTCATGTAGTGGCTCCTACTTGGGATATGGTTAAGGCTTACTCTTATGAGGACCGGTTTCATTTTGACAATTTGACATGGCCAATTAGCATGTAATATTCATACACTGCTCAAACGTTTAACGGGTACTTCCTGCCTCTTATTGATAAAGTTTCTTATCTGCAATGCCTTTAGGTGTAGTTATGTGTTAATATGCACATTTACTTTCACCTTTTAAATCGATAAATATGATATTTTGATCTGTGTTTTACTTCATGTATTTTAATATGTATTACATTGATATATAAATGTGGTGAGACTATTTTTTTGGTTATTTTTTAGATTATTTGGTCCAACAATGGATTCCTTATCACTATGAGTGAATATTGTGTACAACACCCGACTTAATATTAACAAGAGATTTTGCCTTCACTTTTAAGTTTGTAGGTGAGTGTACCTTATGGTGACCTCAGACTTTTACTCATATACTTTGGTCATGTATGTTACTTTTTACTCATGATGCAATTGGTGTCTTGTGTGCCCATGATACTATTGGGCTTTTTATATTTGTGTTTCAGACGTGCTATTATACACCAAATGTGCGATACGTCATTATGATCTGGGTATTCCCTGACTCAACGAGTATGGAATAAGATTATTCTCGTGTTACCTACTCCTTGGTGAGCCCAACCCCCCTCTCCTCCTCCCTTCCTTTCTTTGACTCTCTTGCCTGTATTCAGTCATAGCTTTTGGATTAGATTGTTATTTTTTGATATATATAAAATGTACCTGTTCTTTGTTTCTTTATTACTTTGCTTTTTTCTATCATATTCTATTTCATTAAGACTTGCCTCTGTTATTCTGAGGCTTTTTTCCTTTTTCTGTTTTTTTCCTGTTTTTTTCTGTCTTTCCCTTTCTCCTTTTGTTATTTTTCTTGATATATAGAGTTGGTATACACATTTTTTGCTTTTCAATCTTTGAGACAGAAGAATACAGATTAGAAAAACCCTATATTTATAGAATTTTAGCATATTGATATGTGCGTATATACATGTTGTATTTTAGGTTGTTTCTGTGTCCCTTTTTGATTTGTGGTTATTGTGGTAATTTTAGTCATTTTTATATGTTGTGATGTAAATGTATTGTGTATATATACATGTTTTTGTTTATACATGTTGTTCTATGTATTGATTACAGCCCTGAAGAAGTTCCTGTGTTTTAGGAACGAAACGCGTTGGCTGTCTATTCTCTTTAATAAATAAGAAGATCAAGAAAAATTCTTTGGAATATATATCAATTTGGACTTTATTTGAGTGCACCTTCCTTTGTGTTAAAAATTTTTGGTTCTGCTCCGCATCTAACAACGACGGATGTTGGAAGTTGTTGCACCACGTACACAAACATAGTGTACTCTATTAAGAAGGAAAACAGTTGGAATTCAAGTGCTTGACCTTGGTCCGTCGTTGGGTTTGCTTTGTTTATGTATGGTTTTGTTGGACTGTTTTGCACTGGTTCCTTTTCTTTAATTCAATTATTACAATGCAGAAATTTCAGGATGGGAGGGAGGAAATGGCCCTCAACCTATTTGGTACCGACAATACGAAATCTACATCACAACTAAATACTCCCACCAGCACTAGCCTCAAAACATTATTTCTTAGATTGGAGCGCCTGAAAAAACAAGAATTATCCCGTTGGTGGGATGGGGTCACGCTCCAACAATATTTAGAGAACAAAAAAGTTCCAAGAGGTCTTAGAATATTAATCTTCCCGACCTTTGAGGATCTCAGCAGTGAGCTTTTAAAGGATTGGGAGGGTAATCTTGAAAGTGCATCGGTTACTATGATGCAGATATTAATCAAACATGCTAAGGAGAAAGGTGAGAAGCTTCAGTCCGAGATAGAGAACTTGGAAAGGGAGATTAATGAGATAGAACAAAAGGATTTAATTGAAAAAAAAATTGCCATCTTGAAAAAGGTTATGGAGGACCATCAACTATACCTAAAGGATAAAAAATTGAAAAAAATAAAGAGAGATGATCGAGACTACAAAGATGGGCGAGTTTATACATTTGCAAGAAAATTTGATAATATACTAGGCACAGAAGACAAAAAAAGAATAAGGGAAAGTAGGGGGGAAAGTGATGACACCCATTCCATCAGTGGTGTCTCCTCTTCCTCCATAGAGAGTACTACATCAGACTTATCTCGTGAGGTCCCTTTAGGAGAAGCAACTTCCTCATTTCAGAAGGAACTTGCGAAATTGCGAATCAGCAGCAGATTGCAACAAAAGAGAGAAATGCCAAAACCCGGCGGGGAGGTCGGAGGGGCAAAGGCAGGTTCAAAGGGAAAAGGGAATACGGTGGGACAGGTCAAGAAATAAATGATACTCATGTTCAAAACTTTTCATGTAATGATGTACAATCTGGTGAAAAAAAATTGGAAATTGTTAATCTGTCTAATAAAATCTTTGACAAGGATGAAGTGGCGGTGTTACGGAGGGGCTTGAACTTTTGTCCAACCCAGAGTGGGGATATAACCAATGTACATATAGATCTATTTAAGTTTGTTAGGATCCTCAAATTAAAAGATCACTTCTCTCACATCTTTCCCCAGAATCCTCAACTTTCTGTTTCTTTAAGACCTATGACCCACACGGTCGCAGATATAAGGGATATCCATTGCCTTATGACACTTGATGATAATGAGGAATGTGATATGCTTTCTTTAATTAATGACTTGGATATACCACAGAACTATACATTAGATAGTGGTTTGAAACCTAAATCCAAATTTACACCAGTCATGAATTATCACCGCAATATAGATGTTTTTTATGAGAAAGTAAGTGAGGATCTGTACAGGATGGAGACCATCAAACAATTCACACCTTGGTTTAATCACAACATTACTGCACAAGAGAGAAAAGCCCTCAATCGTTTAAAACATGATAAGAGTATTGTTATCAGGGAGGCTGATAAGGGCGGTAATGTTGTGATTATGAACCACGATGACTACATGAACGAGATCTACCGCCAGGTTAACAACGATTCCTGTTACAAGAGAGTTGTGGGAAACCCGATTGAAAAATTGACCACCATGATTAACATCAAATTGAATGAATGGAAGGATGTTATGCTACTTACAGAAAATGAATTTTGATATCTTAGAGTGGATTGTCCCAACTTTCCATGCATATACATCCTTCCAAAAATACACAAACCCAATGCCTTTCCACCTGGCCGTCCCATCATTTCGGGGGTAGGTTCACCCACCGAGAGGCTATCAGAATTTGTGGACCTGAGACTGCAAAAATATGTTGTAAACCTCCCGTCATATATCAGGGACAGTAAGGACATACTTGTCAAATTTAAAGATTTTGAATGGTCAGAAGAATTACTCTTCGTAACTTTTGATGTAGAAAGCCTATACACTTGTATTCGCAAGGATCTTGGGCTTTTGGCTATTCAGTCCGTCTTGGATAAAGAGAATGCTGATCAGTTCTCCTTCAATGAGATGATCATGGAGATGATTGATATTATTCTTTGTAATAATTTTTTCCTCTTTGACAGATGCTGGTTCCAGCAAATTCTTGGTACTGCGATGGGCTCCAGGTTTGCTCCCTCGTATGCCTGCCTTTTTATGGGGTGGTTCGAGAGGGAGCATGCCTGGGGCAGAGGTGCCTCCCCCTGGACTGACCATATTGTGTTCTGGGGGAGGTACATCGACGATGTGATCTGCCTCTGGTCGGAGTCTGTGGAAGAGTTGAATGAATATTTAACATATCTGAATGATAATCAATACAATGTTAAATTTACGATGGCATTTGGTAAAGACAGTATCAACTTCCTGGACATAAAAATGTTTGTGAAGGATGGGAGAATACACAGTACCCTTCACAGAAAAGACACAGCTTGTAACGGGATCCTTCATGCTGATAGTGCCCATGCTCGGTCTGTTGTTAACAACATCCCCTATGGGGAAATGATAAGAATACGTAGGAACTGTAGCAATGATGACACTTACCTTGACAACATCTCGGAATCTAGAACTAGATTCCTACAGAGGGGATACACTAGAGAAGTTGTGGATAAAGCCATCGAGAAAGTAAAATGTCGTACTAGAGAAGACACTTTACAACCATCTTACAAAAGGGATACGCCTAATGCAAACCCAGTTAGGTTTATTACACAGTACAATGCAAATAGCCCTAAGATCTTTAACATTTTAAAGAAAAACTGGAGCCTACTTGGAGAAGTACCATCCCTAAAGAGTTGCCTTACTAATTTTCCGTCCATAACATACAGAAGAGGTAGATCATTGCAGAACTTCCTATGTCCCAGCTATGTTACTAATTCAAGGGAAACGTGGTTGCCAACTAAACCCAAGGGTTTTTTCACCTGTGGAACGTGTAATATGTGACCACATGGGAAAAATAAAACTCTTAATTTCTGCTATAATACTTGTGTTAAGTATGATATAATGCATTTTATCAACTGCAATACCACTCATGTTATTTACGTAATAGGCTGTAATTGTGACATCATTTACGTAGGGAGTACAATCCGCCCCTTAAAAATTCGAATACAGGAGCACCGTAGGGCTATTGTAAACAAAGATCGGAGATATCCCTTGAGTGAACACTACAGACTTACACATGTAAATAATGATACATTCTGGTTTCATGGAATAGACCATGTCCCTACTAACAACAGAGGGGGCAATAGGGAACTTCTGGTCAGACAAAAGGAGGCAAAGTGGATCTGCAGATTGAGGGCGACTGACGCAGGTCACAATACTGATAAGGAATTGCATTACTTCCTAGGTTAGTGTTGTTCCCCTAATTGACTATGAAGCAATTTGTTTGCTTTATATCTAAAAGATATTGTCTGAATGGAACTAATAAGGCTCTGTATGTATTGTACAATCTGTTAATTTCTCTGATGCATACTTTCCATAACCTCATGTTTATGTATTACAGACAAATGTGTAGTACACATACTGATAAATGAAATATGGTTGTTTGTTCGTTTTCTCTTATGTCCCTCTCTTCTGCCCCCTTTCTATCTTCATTTTTTCATTTTTTCTTTCCACTTTTGTTTTCTGTTTTTCTCTTCTTTTCTATTTTTATGTATGGTCCTTCTTACATTTTTCTTGTGGTTCATATTTGTGTCAACGGATAATTCCTTGCTTTATGTAAATACCACTCCAAGATGGCCGCATGGTTTGCTATGATATATATTTTTTGTTGCATTAATTGCGCTATTACAATCATTATGCTCTTTCTTTACAATCAACATTAGAGTTTTTGATTATTATGCCTCTTATTTCCCTCACATGACATCAATGTGTTATTATTGTGAGGGACTATGTTAGACTGCTATAGGACTTTTGACAAAGAAAGTATTTTCCAAGATGGCGGCGTCATTAGCTATATTCGCTTTGTCCTTCTACCATGTTCATGTCACTTCTGCAGGACGACGCAGGGTAACGTTTGGCCAGTATATTTAAACCGACCTCAACATGTGTGTCCGTTTGCTGTGTTGCTCTTTTGCCGGTTATCATGCCGTCGGATATCTTCTGAATACTAGGGTGAGTCCGTTCAGACGGGTCAGTTTTTTGGTAATGGAGGGGGCTTTGAATTATACGCTTTTGACCTTTGATTAGGACAAGTCGGGTTCCGTCTTTGTCGTTTTCATTTGCAAATGCTTACGCTGTTCTTTTTAAACTTTTGATGACGGACGAACAGCGGTTTCTATCACTTTCACTTGTTATATGCGGTCTGCGATGTGCCTTTTAATGATATTTGCGCCGTATGTTATCGTCATGCCTGTCATACTATGCCAATGTGACTGCCTTTGAATCAAGGGCTATGGGGATTGCTCTTTTCTATTTTTCTCACGTAACGGTCTCCTTATATTGTGGAGGTTGTTAATATATATGCACGGGTGTGTTCGCTACATACGGACCCCCCGTTTGGCACCAGCTCATGTAGTGGCTCCTACTTGGGATATGGTTAAGGCTTACTCGTATGAGGACCTGTTTCATTTTGACAATTTGACATGGCCAATTAGCATGTAATATTCATACACTGCTCAAACGTTTAACGGGTACTTCCTGCCTCTTATTGATAAAGTTTCTTATCTGCAATGCCTTTAGGTGTAGTTATGTGTTAATATGCACATTTACTTTCACCTTTTAAATCGATAAATATGATATTTTGATCTGTGTTTTACTTCATGTATTTAATATGTATTACATTGATATATAAATGTGGTGAGACTATTTTTTTGGTTATTTTTTAGATTATTTGGTCCAACAATGGATTCCTTATCACTATGAGTGAATATTGTGTACAACACGCGACTTAATATTAACAAGAGATTTTGCCTTCACTTTTAAGTTTGTAGGTGAGTGTACCTTATGGTGACCTCAGACTTTTACTCATATACTTTGGTCATGTATGTTACTTTTTACTCATGATGCAATTGGTGTCTTGTGTGCCCATGATACTATTGGGCTTTTCATATTTGTGTTTCAGACGTGCTATTATACACCAAATGTGCGATACGTCATTATGATGTGGGTATTCCCTGACTCAACGAATATGGAATAAGATTATTCTCGTGTTACCTACTCCTTGGTGAGCCCAACCACCCTCTCCTCCTCCCTTCCTTTCTTTGACTCTCTTGCCTGTATTCAGTCATAGCTTTTGGATTAGATTGTTATTTTTTGATATATATAAAATGTACCTGTTCTTTGTTTCTTTATTACTTTGTTTTTTTCTATCATATTCTATTTCATTAAGACTTGCCTCTGTTATTCTGAGGCTTTTTTCCTTTTTCTGTTTTTTTCCTGTTTTTTTCTGTCTTTCCCTTTCTCCTTTTGTTATTTTTCTTGATATATAGAGTTGGTATACACATTTTTTGCTTTTCAATCTTTGAGACAGAAGAATACATATTAGGAAAACCCTATATTTATAGAATTTTAACATATTGATATGTGCGTATATACATGTTGTATTTTAGGTTGTTTCTGTGTCCCTTTTTGATTTGTGGTTATTGTGGTAATTTTAGTCATTTTTATATGTTGTGATGTAAATGTATTGTATATATACATGTTTTTGTTTATACATGTTGTTCTATGTATTGATTACAGCCCTGAAGAAGTTCCTGTGTTTTAGGAACGAAACGCGTTGGCTGTCTATTCTCTTTAATAAATAAGAAGATCAAGAAAAATTCTTTGGAATATATATCAATTTGGACTTTGTTATTTGAGTGCACCTTCCTTTGTGTTAAAAATTTTTGGTTCTGCTCCGCATCTAACAACGACGGATGTTGGAAGTTGTTGCACCACGTACACAAACATAGTGTACTCTATTAAGAAGGAAAACAGTTGGAATTCAAGTGCTTGACCTTGGTCCGTCGTTGGGTTTGCTTTGATTATACCTGGAAAGGATGTGTCTTTATCGAATACTTCAACATTATACTTTCAGAAGTAATGTCAGTGAAAACATAGATGAAGGTAAATTTGCCTTTGCTGGATGTGAAGGATGTTTGGTGAGACATAACAAGGGAAATTTAGTAAACCGTTGAAAGCTAAGTTGCCAAACTCCCAAAAAAAGAGAGTTTATTTATCCATCCTTGTTACAGTTGTTTTAACCATGGCGAACTGAAAGTGAGCTACTTGGAGAATTTGACCGTTATGAAGACTCTTTCAACCCTGTGAAAGGCAGCATTGAGTGCTCAGTGTTTCCAGTGTACCTTCAAATGTTGATAGATGAGTTTGAACAAGAAGAAACAATTGCTGATAAGATAGCAAGAGAGAGTAGTCGGAGCAGTCAAAGTTCAGCACCGGAGGTCAAGCTCCTCTTCGACAGCCAATCATTGAAAATGAAGCTGCAATAGCTATGAATGAGGTGGAGAATGCAATGCAGCAATTAAGACAGGAAGCTGTGGATCTAGAACTACTAATACAGCAATTGAATGCAGGTTAGAAAGAAATTTTGGAAGAGGTAAAAGGTAATGTATAACATGGTGTAGGAGAGTGGCATCGACTGCATAGTTGCCCCCAACTTTTTGCTGATGTTTTGACTGTTTTTATGACTTTAGCCAGGCTGTGGCCCTGCTATCCAGGACCCCAGCCTATCTGCTTCCTCTGTTAAACGATGTGAGTACCCTAGGTACCAACTAATTGGATGCTGAGGGTGCCCTGCCAGTCCCTTGTAGATGGTACCCTAGGTACCCAGGGCATGGGTCCCTCAGTAGGCCTACCAGGGCTGCAGCACTTATTGTGCCACCCTGGGACAGCCATACAAACTGACACCACCAGACCACTACTGTAGTCTGGGTAAGGTGGTGCTAGCACCCCTTACAGGGATGTAGGTACCCTATATCCCACACCATTACAACACATATACTCTCATAGGTCACCCCTATGGCAGGCCCTGGTAATCCTACAGGGCTGGGTGCTGAGGTATGTGTGAGGGGGGACCCCTACCTGAGTAGGGCCTCTCTGCAACCTTCGTAAAATCGTTACTGGGTTGCTTGTAGTGTAGCCATACCATATACTCTGAACCGCATTATAAGTGAATCGCGTCATCGCAATAACTTGAGAATGGCTACACAGAACCATATCGTGTTTGGTGTCAAACATGTAGGAATCATACCCCCAGTCCAGCCATGGGCATGAGGATACGATTCCCCCTTGCTAGAAGGGCGATATGGGAAAAGCGGTAGAATTTAGACACCAATTTAAAAGTGCACAAGTTACACAAAATGGCTACTGCACGCCACCTACACGACCCTGGCTGGCTGGCTGTTTCTGGGGAAAACCCTAGCCTCGCCAGCTGGACAATAGGGCTCCTGTGGCAGGGAGGGGCTAGCATCTCCCCAGACAGGATAATGTGGATTGGAACAGGGTGGGTGCACCAAATGTCCTTTCAGAGTTGCACGTAGGCAGCTGCAGAGACCTAATTCTGCATACACCGCTTGGAACCGGTTCAGGGGCATCCTGCCCCTCGCCCAGGCGGGAAACACACAAAGGGGAGAGGGTGTAGCCACCCTTTCCCGCCTCACCAGCCATTGGTGGACACTACTCTGGACACTCCCCTAATCTTGGGGATAAAGGTGAATAACGTGGCCCCAGAGCCTCAGATTACTTTGGAACTTTACAGAACCAACCTTCAACGAGCTGCTGCCCAGATGACTTAGAAATCTCCCTTGGGATAAAGGAGTTATCCCCCTGCTTGGCAGGCACCTGAAACACTGCAAGTGACCCGGTTGGAACTTCGCTGCTCTCATGAACTTTTACGTCTTCCAGAACCCTTGAGGTGGGTTTCCAGCGCATCCCAGAGGCCAGTGAGTGTGCTCAACGAGTTTGGGCACCGTGGACTGCGTGGGTGCCGAGATCCCCAATACTCCGAGACCCTGGCCTCTACTTGCATAGCACACGACCCTGACCAGTGGGGAAGTTGTGCTTTGGCCCGTTTACGAGCCAACCACTTTGCAGCAATTGTGCCAAAGACCAGCGCCCTAGCCCCCTCCGGTGGCCCGTGGGTGCCCTTTTACGCACTCCAAATTGCCGCCTCCTGCGGTCCCTTGTCTCTCGACTTGTGGGCCCTAGCGGAGGTTTATCTTTGAACACAAGAGTTCCCCTGGTTGCTCTAGACCTGCTCTACACTCTCTCCAAAGGAGAGCACCCTCAGATCTCGTGGGTCTGCACCAGCAGCTGCTTTGTTCATCTTGCATGGGTTGCGGTTGCCAAGGCTTAGTGGATCCAATCGGGACACTAACACCGCAGCGACCCTCCTCCAACGTGGGACAGTTGCCCTCCAGAAGCTGGCCTTCCTTGAAGCCTCCCGGAGCCCGTGACTGCAGAGCCAAGCTGCACCCATCTCTACCTGAAGCACCCGACATCCACGAGCTCCTTCCTGTGAGCTCCCTGGTCACTGTGCCGTGACCCAGACTCTGTCCCCTCTGCTTTCAGGTTCTTCTCTACATTTTCTACATCTTAGATCTTCACGACATCATCGACGCTTTTGGCTAGCAGCAGTTTGGACTACTTTTCCATTGAAAATCAGCCCGCGACCCGACACCAGAATCGACCTATGCACCCGGCTTCCCTGCGGCAGGTAACAGTGGTACTTTGGTACACCCACGGTAGTGGGCTCTCCAAAGCCTTAAGTCTCAAGCCTTAACTTTGTACTCCTGCTAGAAGTGTCTTTAATCTTTAAATATTCAACCGCGACATTCTCCATAGACTAACATTGCGATCCCGATAGCAAATTCTTGTGCTGCACGTGTCTCCCGTGGGTCCCCTTCCTCTTAACAGTGGGTGGATTCTGAAGGGGCAAGCGATCCTGAATGCCCTAGGCATTGTCTGTAGAATTGTCGTGGTTCTTATACCACTATTTTAGTATATGGTTTGGTCCCCCCCTGGGGCCCATTGATTTCTGTGCTATTTATTGTGTTTATAAATGCTTGTTTGAAGTGTAACTTTGCCACTAGTCACATAAAGTGACTGTGGGATTCTGTCTAGAATAAATACATATATTTTATATATATACCTGTGTGGGCTACTCTTTTATTTGGTTATTCAAGAGGTTATTATGGTAAAAGAATAAGCTTAACACTCCTTCAAGACTTAGCCTGAAGGCTGCTCTCCACAGCTACCACTAGGATAGCTTTCTTTAAAGGTTGTCTTAAACCTATCATCAATAAGAGTCGAATTGGACTGGTGCAAGGTGTCCCTATAACTAGGAACAGCATATGCCAGGCCAACTTCTCACATTGGTGTGCAGCGGTTGGATTCAAGCTTGCCATTGTTTTACCAGATAACAAATTGAATTTCTAAAGTGAAAGCCACTTGGTACCAAAGGTACATATAAATTCAAGCTAGAATACAATAAGTTCTACTGAACTTAGAGTTGTGTGTAGAGGGTTTAGCACACCTTGACTACAACTCAAGAGAGGGTTCAGTAGGCCACACTTAGTGTAGGTAGATACACCACTATCACTACACTAGAAAATGTCTGAAGGTTCAGGTGCCCATAAGGCTCTGGAAGGACCCCAAAGGGTCCCAGTAGACAAGTATGATCATCTCTCCTCTGCTGAGCTCAGGGAGATGTGCACCCTTAGGAAACTCAAGACAAACAAAGGTGCCAATACCCAACGTCTCAGGGAAATCCTGCTCATAGCAGACTTTATGCAGACTTTAGGGTCTGGTGGGGTAGACAGGTTGGGTGGGCATCCATCAGAAGAGGACCCTCCAGTAGAGGACTCTGATGAGGACCAGGGAGAGGATGAAAGTCCTGACCTGGAAGAAACAAACCACTCACAACATGGAGGTGATGGCCCAAAAGGCACTCTCTCCATCCCTAAAGGGAGAGTGGTGGATCCAAGAAGGAACAGATCCCCCTCAGTGGGATCCGACCATTCTGGGAGATCCAAAGCGAACTCTGCCTCTTCTCAGAGAAGAGAATCCTCCCATGAGAGGAAATGCAGACTGATCAAATTTGAGCAGGCTAAGCTACAGCTTAAAAGAGAACAGTTAGCATTGGACAGGGAAGCCCTGGAGCATCAGAAAGCTTCAAGAAAGTGGGGTCTAGAGACCCCTGGTGGCAGTAATGAAACCCCTAGAGTTAGAGAGAAAGTCCCTGACAATAGGAACCTCCACAAGATTGTGCCCCCCTATCAGACAGGGGATGACATCCACAAATGGATAACTGCTCTTGAGAGGGTCTGTAAGGTACAGAGGGTCCCAGTAGAGCAGTGGGCAGCAATCCTGTGGCTCTCCTTTGCAGACAAAGGAAGAGACAAGCTCCTCTCTGTAAGAGAAGAGGATGCTGATGATTACTATATCTTGAGAGATGCTTTAATAGATGGGTTTGGCTTAACCACTGATCAATACAGACTTAAGTTCAGAGATACCCAAAAAGCACAGAATCAAGACTGGGTAGATTTTGTTGATTGTGCAACCAAGGCACTGGAAGGTTGGTTAACTGGCAGCAAGGTAAATGATTATCAAGGGTTGTATAATCTCATAATGAGGGAGCAGATTCTTAATAATTGTCAGAACCAGCTCTTACATCAGCACCTGGTAGACTCTGATCTGACCTCTCCCCAAGAATTGGGAAAGAAGGCAGACAAATGGGTCAGAACCAGGATCAAGCAAAAGGTCCAGCCCTTGGGGGGTGCAACTAAAAAGGAAGATGCCAAAAACTCTGAGAAGGGTGGGGAGAAGGGAAAAGACCAGCAGTCTTCAACAGGCCCCTAAAAATCTGCATCTGACAAATCCCCAGCCAATAAAGCTAAACAACCAAGGAAGCCATGGTGTAAGTTCTGTAAGCAGAAGACCCATTGGACTTCAGACTGTAACAAGGCCAAAGACTCCACAAGTACCACTCCACCTGCCCCTAAGGCAGCTGCTCCCCCTAGTGCAACCATAGGTGGTGGTACACAGAACAAGGGTATAGTAGGGTTGACCCTGGGATGTGGAGAGGACTCTGGCCTAGTCAGAACTCCTACTCAGGCTGTTCTAGTTTGTGATGGGGACCTGTCCCTGTTTGTGAGCCCCATTGGTCTGGGCAAATACAGACAACAGCCAACCATAAATGGAAGGGAGTCACTAGCTTACAGGGATACAGGGGCTAGTGTCACTATGGTGACTAAGGACCTTGTAGACCCTAGCCAGATCATACTTGGAGAGATATACCAAGTGACCAATGCTAGCAACGTTAGTACAGACCATGCTCTAGATGTTGTGAACTTCTCCTGGGGAGGGGTAACTGGCCTCAAGAAAGTTGTGGGGAGTGCAGACCTACCTGTTGAATGTTTACTAGGGAATGATTTGGAGACCTCAGCATGGGCTGAGGTGGAGCTAAGTACCCATGCAGCAATGTTGGGTATACCAGCAGAAGTATTTGCCCTGACAAGGTCAAAAGCAAAGCTGACTGGAACTGAACAGGCCTTGGATCCTGGAAAAATGGACCAAGGGCCTTCCAAGAGGAGGAGTAGCAAGGGTAAGGCAGAGCCTCCCCCCCAAGATCAGTCTGTGGAGACTCTTTTAGCAGAAGAGGATCTAGCTCCTGAAGAAGGAACTGTCCCAGAGGAACTGGAACCTGATCAGGTTGAGTTCTTGGGGGCAGGGGGACCTTCTAGGGCAGACTTGAGCCTGGAGCAGCACAGCTGCCCCACTCTTGAACCCCTCAGACAGCAAGCTGCTGCTGAGGCTGCAGGGAATGCCAGTGGGACCCATAGAATTTATTGGGATGAAGGGCTCCTTTACTCTGAGGGTCGAGACCCCAAGCCTGGTGCAGCCAGGAGGTTGGTCATACCTCAAAAGTTTAGGGGCTTCCTGCTCACACTGGCCCATGATATTCCCTTAGCAGGACACCTGGGCCAAAATAAGACTTGGGACAGAATTGTCCCTCACTTTCATTGGCCCCAGATGAGTGAAGACTGTAAGAGCTTTTGCAGCTCTTGCATTACCTGCCAGGCAAGTGGCAAGGCAGGTAAATCCACAAAGGCCCCCCTGATACCATTGCCTGTGGTGGGGGTGCCCTTTGAGCGGGTGGGGATTGACATTGTTGGTCCCCTGGACCCACCAACAGCATCTGGGCACAGGTTCATTCTAGTGGTAGTGGATCATGCCACTAGATACACGGAAGCTATTCCCCTTAGGACCATCACAGCACCTGTGGTGGCAAGGGCCCTCCTTGGAGTCTTCTCCAGGGTGGGGTTTCCTAAGGAGGTATTGTCTGACAGAGGTACAAACTTTATGAGTAGTTACCTGAAGGCAATGTGGAAGGAGTGTGGGGTTAACTATAAGTTCACCACCCCTTACCCCTTACCACCCACAATGCAATGGTCTTGTTGAAAGGTTCAACAAGACCTTAAAGGGTATGATCAAAGGACTCCCAGAAAAGCTTAGGCGAAAATGGGATGTTCTTCTGCCCTGCCTTCTCTTTCCATACAGAGAGGTGCCACAAAAGGGGGTTGGTTATAGCCCCTTTGAACGTTTGTTTGGCCATCCTGTTAGAGGGCCACTTTGTCTAGTGAAGGAGGGATGGGAGCAACCTCTCAAACCCCCTAAACAGGATATAGTGGACTATGTACTTGGTCTCCGCTCCCGGATGGCTGAGTACATGAAGAAGGCAACTAAAAACCTGGAGGCAAGTCAGGAATTACAGAAAGCCTGGCATGACCAAAAGGCTGTCCTGGTGGTGTACCAGCCAGGACAGAAGGTATGGGTGTTGGAGCCAGTGGCCCCAGCAGCTCTCCAAGATAAGTGGGGTGGACCCCATACCATTTTGGAGAAAAAGGGAGAGGTTACCTACCTGGTAGACCTTGGCACTCCCAGAAGTCCCCATAGGGTACTTCATGTGAATAGGTTGAAAGCATATGTGGACAGGGCTGACATGGGCTTGCTCATGGCAACAGATGAGGGACAGGAGGAGGAGAGTGACCCTCTCCCAGACCTGCTCTCTCAGAATCCTGACGATGGGTCAGTTGATGGAGTAGCCTTGGCAGGCAGCCTCACTGACCAGCAGCAAGCAGACTGTAGACAGGTTCTACAAGCTTACAGACATATGTTTTCTCTGACTCCTAGTCAGACCACCTGGTGCACTCACGAAGTGGACACTGGGGACAGTCTGCCTGTCAAGAATAAAATCTACAGGCAACCTGATCATGTCAGGGACTGCATAAGGACTGAAGTCCAAAAGATCTTGGAGTTGGGAGTGATTGAGCCCTCAGATAGCCCTTGGGCTAGCCCATTAGTCCTGGTACCAAAACCTCACACCCAGGGTGGTAAGAGAGAGATGAGGTTCTGTGTAGACTACAGGGGACTCAATGCAGTCACTAAGACTGATGCTCATCCAATTCCCAGAGCAGATGAGCTCATAGATAGGTTGGCCTCAGCCAAATATCTGAGCACATTTGATCTGACAGCTGGCTACTGGCAGATAAGGTTAGCTGAGTCTGCAAAAGCCAAAACAGCATTTTCTACCCGGAGTGGGCATTATCAATTTATTGTGATGCCCTTTGGTTTGAAAAATGCACCTGCCACTTTTCAAAGGTTGGTGAACCAAGTCCTCTCAGGCCTGGAAGACTTTAGTGCAGCATATCTAGATGATATTGCTGTCTTTAGCTCCACCTGGGAAGATCACCTGATCCACCTGAGGAAAGTTTTAGAAGCCCTGCAGAAGGCTGGGCTCACTATCAACGCTACTAAGTGCCAGATAGGGCAGAGTTAGGTTGTTTACCTGGGACACCTTGTAGGTGGAGGCCAGGTTCAGCCATTACAGAGCAAAATCCAGACCATCATGGACTGGGTTGCTCCAACCACCCAGACTCAGGTTCGAGCTTTCTTGGGCCTGACTGGTTATTATAGGAGATTTGTAAAGGGATATGGATCCATAGTGACCCCCTTGAATGATCTCACCTCCAAGAGGATGCCCAAAAAGGTTCAGTGGACTGTCAGCTGTCAGAAAGCTTTTGATGACCTTAAACAGGCAATGTGCTCTGCTCCAGTGCTCCAAAGCCCCAACTACTCTAAAGAATTCATAGTTCAAACTGATGCTTCAGAGGTGGGGGTAGGTGCTGTGTTATCACAACTGAATGAGGAGGGCCAGGATCAACCAGTAGCTTTTATTAGCAGAAGGTTGACCCCCAGAGAGAAACGTTGGTCAGCCATAGAGAGGGAGGCCTTTGCTGTGGTCTGGGCCCTGAAGAAGCTGAGGCCATACTTGTTTGGCTCTCACTTCATTGTTCAGACAGACCATAAGCCCCTCCTATGGCTAAAACAGATGAAGGGTGAAAACCCCAAACTACCCAGGTGGTCCATTTCCCTACAGGGGATGGACTATACAGTGGAACATAGACCTGGGGCAACCATGCCAATGCAGATGGCCTCTCCAGATATTTCCACTTAGAACATGAAGACTCAACTGGTCAAGGTTAGTTTAATGTCCCTGCGTTTGGGGGGGGAGGGTTATGTAGGAGAGTGGCATCGACTGCATAGTTGCCCCCAACGTTTTGCTGATGTTTTGACAGTTTTTATGACTTTAGCCAGGCTGTGGCCCTGCTATCCAGGACCCCAGCCTATCTGCTTCCTCTGTTAAACGATGTGAGTACCCTAGGTACCAACCAATTGGATGCTGAGGGTGCCCTGCCAGTCCCTTGTAGATGGTACCCTAGGTACCCAGGGCATGGGTCCCTCAGTAGGCCTACCAGGGCTACAGCACTTATTGTGCCACCCTGGGACAGCCATACAAACTGACACCACCAGACCACTACTGTAGTCTGGGTAAGGTGGTGCTAGCACCCCTTACAGGGATGTAGGTACCCTATATCCCACACCATTACAACACATATACTCTCATAGGTCACCCCTATGGCAGGCCCTGGTAATCCTACAGGGCTGGGTGCTGAGGTATGTGTGAGGGGGGACCCCTACCTGAGTAGGGCCTCTCTGCAACCTTCGTAAAATCGTTACTGGGTTGTTTGTAGTGTAGCCATACCATATACTCTTAACCGCATTATAAGTGAATCGCGTCATCGCAATAACTTGAGAATGGCTACACAGAACCATATCGTGTTTGGTGTCAAACATGTAGGAATCATACCCCCAGTCCAGCCATGGGCATGAGGATACGATTCCCCCTTGCTAGAAGGGCGATATGGGAAAAGCGGTAGAATTTAGACACCAATTTAAAAGTGCACAAGTTACACAAAATGGCTACTGCCCGCCACCTACACGACCCTGGCTGGCTGTTGCTGGGGAAAACCCCAGCCTCGCCAGCTGGACAATAGGGCTCCTGTGGCAGGGAGGAGCTAGCATCTCCCCAGACAGGATAATGTGGATTGGAACAGGGTGAGTGCACCAAATGTCCTTTCAGAGTTGCACGTAGGCAGCTGCAGAGACCTAATTCTGCATACACCGCTTGGAACCGGTTCAGGGGCATCCTGCCCCTCGCCCAGGCGGGAAACACACAAAGGGGAGAGGGTGTAGCCACCCTTTCCCGCCTCACCAGCCATTGGTGGACACTACTCTGGACACTCCCCTAATCTTGGGGATAAAGGTGAATAACGTGGCCCCAGAGCCTCAGATTACTTTGGAACTTTACAGAACCGACCTTCGACAAGCTGCTGCCCAGCTGACTGAAGAAATCTCCCTTGGGATAAAGGAGTTATCCCCCTGCTTGGCAGGCACCTGAAACACTGCAAGTGACCCAGTTGGAACTTCGCTGCTCTCATGAACTTCGACGTCTTCCCGAACCCTTGAGGTGGGTTTCCAGTGCATCCCAGAGGCCAGTGAGTGTGCTCAACGAGTTTGGGCACCGTGGACCACGTGGGTGCCGAGATCCCCAATACCCTGAGACCCCGGCCACTACTTGCATAGCACACGACCCTGACCAGTGGGGAAGTTGTGCTTTGGCTCGTTTACGAGCCAACCACTTTGCAGCAATTGTGCCAAAGACCAGTACCCTAGCCCCCTCCGTTGGCCCGTGGGTGCCCTTTTACGCACTCCAAATTGCCGCCTCCCACGGTCCCTTGTCTCTCAACTTGTGGGCCCTAGCGGAGGTCTATCTTTGAACACAAGAGTTCCCCTGGTTGCTCCAGGCCTGCTCTACGCTCTCTCCAAAGGAGAGCACCCTCAGACCTCGTGGGTCTGCACCAGCAGCTGCTTTGTTCATCTTGCGTGGGTTGCGGTTGCCAAGGCTTAGTGGATCCAATCGGGACACTAACACCGCAGCGACCCTCCTCCGATGTGGGACAGTTGCCCTCCAAAAGCTGGCCTTCCTTGAAGCCTCCCGGAGCCCGTGACTGCAGAGCCAAGCTGCACCCATCTCTACCTGAAGCCCCCGACATCCACGAGCTCCTTCCTGTGAGCTCCCTGGTCACTGTGCCGTGACCCAGACTCTGTCCCCTCTGCTTTCAGGTTCTTCTCTACATTTTCTACATCTTAGATCTTCACGACATCATCAACGCTTTTGGCTAGCAGCAGTTTGGGCTACTTTTCCATTGAAAATCAGCCCGCGACCCGACACCAGAATCGACCTATGCACCCGGCTTCCCTGGGGCAGGTAACAGTGGTACTTCGGTACACCCGCGGTAGTGGGCTCTCCAAAGCCTTAAGTCTCAAGCCTTAACTTTGTACTCCTGCTAGAAGTGTCTTTAATCTTTAAATATTCAACCGCGACATTCTCAATAGACTAACATTGCGATCCCGATAGCAACTTCTTGTGCTGCACGCGTCTCCCGTGGGTCCCCTTCCTCTTAACAGTGGGTGGATTCTGAAGGGGCAAGCGATCCTGAATGCGCTAGGCATTGTCTGTAGAATTGTCGTGGTTCTTATACCACTATTTTAGTATATGGTTTGGTCCCCCCCTGGGGCTCATTGATTTCTGTGCTATTTATTGTGTTTATAAATGCTTGTTTGAAGTGTAACTTTGCCACTAGTCACATAAAGTGACTGTGGGATTCTGTCTAGAATAAATACATATATTTTATATATATACCTGTGTGGGCTACTCTTTCATTTGGTTATTCAAGAGGTTATTATGGTAAAACAATAAGCTTAACACTCCTTCAATACTTAGCCTGAATGCTGCTCTCCACAGCTACCACTAGGATAGCTTTCTTTAAAGGTTGTCTTAAACCTATCATCAATAAGAGTCAAATTGGACTGGTGCAAGGTGTCCCTATAACTAGGAACAGCATATGCCAGGCCAACTTCTCACACATGGATTTCTCCATGTGAATTAAAAGTGTGCATGTTCTATATATAAATCAGTTCTAATGTACATAAGTGGTCAAGCTGGAACTGGAAAAAGCTTCTTGATTAAAATACTAACATGTTACCTACAGAAGACAACAGATTCCAATTTGTCGTGTGTAGTTACTGCACCAACAGGGATAGCTTATCATAATGTTAAAGGAGTTACCCTTCATTGATTATTAATACTGCCTGTTGAACATGACAACAAATTACAATACAACAAATTATCTGAGGATGCTTGTCATGAAGTGGCAAGAGTATTAAAGAAATTAAAGCTACTAATCATTAATGAAGTCAGTATGGTGTCTAACCTAATGCTGGCTTTTATACATTTAGGAATGCAGCTAATATTAAAAACTGACTACCATGTACTTTTTGGAGGAAAACACTTAATAGTCTTTGGAGACCTGCTACAACTAACTCCCATAAAAGGACCACCTGTATTTAAGAAACTGCTACATAATGAAACAAGGAGTTCACTAGGCAGTATTGGAATTGTAAACATTTGGGAAAACTTTCAATACAAAGAGTTAATCCAAAATATGCGCCAAGCATCAGATATGCATTATGCATATATACTAAAGGATATAAGAGTGGATGTTCTCATAAAATAGGGAAAGACAGTATTAAAACCCCACCTCATCAAAAATGTGTTTCTAAGTGATGTTTCAGCTGCTGAAGTAATGAACGAATTTGTTAAGGAAGAGAAGTCTATTGTTTGTTTGATGCCAACTCTTGAGGAGTGTAGTAAATTCAATGAACAATTATTGCAACGGGAAAAAGAAGAGATTGTCGACATTAGATCAAATTATAAAATGGAACATCAAGGAGGTACAGTGCTACTAACAGAAAAACTGCAATCGAAATTGGATAGTTTAGAAAATTCTGTGTCAAAAACTGCAGGATTAGAAAAACAGTTGCGCATCTGTAACAATTGTCTTGTAATCTTACATCGTAATTTAAAATGTTGAAGAAGGGCTAGTAAATGGTGCAATGGGTAAAGTTATGGAATTTGTTAATTATCCAAACAGAAATGATGTGGAATACTTAAGCCATAACATTTGAAGATATTGCTGAAGTTAAGCAGATTGGTAGATGCGTTGTACGTTTCCTACTTGTGAAAGACTTGTATATCCAGCGAAAGCAGTTCCCAGTGTCTTTAGCGTATGCAGTAACTATTCATAAATCGAAAGGTTTAAGTGTATATACAGGTCTTGTTGATATTGGTAGTAGTGTATTCAAAGAAGGAATGTCATATGTTGCTTTGTTGCAAATTAGAAAATTGTCTGGTTTATTTCTGATTGATTTTGATGAGAAGAAAGTAAGTGCTGTTGTGAGCTGTGTAAATGAGTATAATCGGTTAAGAGCTCAATATGCACCTCATTTAGGACAGTATCCTGTAGTTGAAAAAACAATACTGTGTCCAGAACAGAAAAGATCTAAACAGTCTATCAGAGTTGAACAGAAAGATAAACAAAAAGAAAATCAACAGGGAGGAAAGACAAGAAAACTAGAGCGCAATGAGGAAATACAAGGCTATCATTTTGTTAATAAATCTGGAGTGAACTGTTTTTTAAATGTAGTGTTAAATGGACTATATAATTTTCCTCATTTTATAAAGTATATTAAAGAAAAGGTAGATAAAAGAATGTTTTCACAACTGTGTAGTTTACTTGAAGAATTAAGAAGTGATAGAAGTTCACAGATGACTGTACAGGATCAGTAATGCTCTCTCAAAATCTTCAGCAGGATGCTCAATAATTTCTAATGGTAAAGATAGGGCTATTAGATTAAGAAGATGTGAATATCAGTGTATTATTTGGTTTAAGTTATAAATGGACCCATATCTACTGTGAAGATTGTGCATTTACGTCTAGCACTGAAATCAATTCAGAACAATTCCTGTACTTGACATTTCCAAATTGTGAAGCTGTGCCATTTGAAGATTTAACTACAAATGCCCATCAAGATATGATCTGTCCCAACTGCAGATCATCACTTAGGTCAACATTGTTTCTATGGAAATTATATCATAGTCATGCTACAACGATGCAGAGTACTAAATTAGGAACTGAAATTACGAGCTTTAGAGCTGCACAAATTTCCATCTCAAAAAGAACTTTCACAACT
The DNA here is from genome assembly GCF_964204655.1 of Triturus cristatus. Taxonomy (NCBI): domain Eukaryota; kingdom Metazoa; phylum Chordata; class Amphibia; order Caudata; family Salamandridae; genus Triturus; species Triturus cristatus. The sequence continues at coordinate 260,202,531 of NC_140587.1, forward strand.
GTAGCAATCATATTTCATGAAGCAGTTAATATAACCACTGGACACTACACAATATATTTAAGAGTGCAATGACATACAAGTGATATTCAAATCAAGACTACCCAAAAAGTTACCAAAAGCCTATCTGCTGCTTCTACAACCTAAGTTCTAAGGAGAATCCAGGATAAGAAAATGTGGTATTGTGTTGACATATACATATGGATTATGTGTTTCTGAGACATTATTTGGCCTATTCGGGGTATTGTCTACAGCAAGCTGGTAGGAATGAAGAACTCTTTTTAACTGCAAGAAAGAAAGTTATAAATATTTGAGAACCACATTGTGTTACTAAAGACAAAAAGTAAATGGAGGCACTATAACACCAGTAGTCTTAAGTTGCATGTGAAAACTCTTCACCACTAAAAAAAGTCCCCCTTTGTTTCTGCTACGGCAACTTCTACGTAGTACTATGAGTTATGTTTTTCATACATGGAGTAAGAATATTTTAGACATCACTTAGCCTAACAGGGATGATATTTACAAAAAGATATGCAAAAATGAAGACTGCTTCATAATTGTTGGATATTTTTTACCAGATATAAGAATATCAGAAGAAGCTTTACCATATAGTTGCTGTCATTAATCAGCAAGCCAGTATTCAAAAACGTGTAGTGAGTGCAATGAAGAGTATGACATAGTTGTAATAACCTATTGTACAATTTCTTTTTTTTTTTTACAATCCATTGATTGTTTTTTCTCACTGTTTCATGATGAGTCTTCATACAAAGCACTGTTGAAAGTGAACAAGTATGAACGCTCAAAACAGGAAAAAACAGTAAAACATTTGTCAATGTTAAATTAAAGTTCTGCTTAAAAGATATTGTATGTTGTTTGGTTTCCTAATGTTCATTTTTGTCTGTTTCTATTTTTCACAGTGGTTGGAGTTCGAGATATATTACGTGTGTCAGCTCATTGATCTAGTGAGGGATTCATTGAGTTACTGTACTCATCCCATCTCCCATGCACAACAGTTGCAATTGTCCATCCATCCAGCCACTCCCTAAGCAGTCATCCAATCACTCAGGTGCTGCACTTGACTTGAATTTATCTAATTTCCCAGCCACTATTCAGGCACTCATCCAATCACCCAGATGTTACCAATGCACTATGCAAACACCCAGTTACTATGTATGCACTCATCCAATCACCTAGGCACTATCCATGCACTCACCCAATCATGCAGGCAGTATCCATGCATTCAACCAATCACCCAGGCACTATCCATGCACTCACCCAATCACCAAGCCACTACCCTTTTACTCATCAAATCACCAAGCCACTACCCTTGTACTCATCCAATGACCGAGACTCTACCCTTGCACTCATCCAATCACCCAGGTGCTACTCTTGCAGTCATCCAGTCACCTTTGCACTACTCACACACTCATATAATTAACCTGGCACTACTCATGCACTAATCCAATTAACCAAGCAGTACCCATGCACACACCCATTCACTCAGGCACTATCTATGCACTCTCACAATCACCTAGGTACTATCCATGCACTCAACCATTCACCCAGACACTAGCCTTGCACTCATCCATTCTCTGAGGCACTACCCATGCATTCATCCACTCACCCAGACACTACTCATGCACTCATCCAAGCACCCTGGCACTACCAATGCACTCACCCAGGCAGTACCTATGCACTCATCCAATCACCCAGGCACTATTCATACAGTCTTTCAATCACCCAGGCCCTACCCTTGCACTCATGCATTCAATCAGGCACTACCCATGCACTCATCTAATCACCCAGGCACTACCCATGCACTGATCCACTCACCCAGGCACTAAACATGTACTCATCTAATCAACTAGGCACTACCCATGCACTCATCCAATCATCCAGGCACTACTCATGCACTCATCCAATCAACCAGGCACTAAACATGCACTCATCAAATCACCCAGACACTACCCTTGCAGTCATCCATTCACTCAGGCACTGCTAGTGCACTCATCCAATCACCCTGGCACTACCAATGCACTCACCCAGGCAGTACCTATGCACTCATCCAATCACCCAGGCACTATTCATACAGTCTTTCAATCACTCAGGCACTATCCATGTACTCACACAATCACCCAGGCCCTACCCTTGCACTCATGCATTCAATCCGGCACTACCCATGCACTCATCTAATCACCCATGCACTACCCATGCACTGATCCACTCACCCAGGCACTAAACATGTACTCATCTAATCAACTAGGCACTACCCATGCACTCATCCAATCATCCAGGCACTACTCATGCACTCATCCAATCAACCAAGCACTACCCATGCAGTCATCCAATCACTCAGGCACTACCCTTACACTCATCCAGTCTCTCGGGTACTACCCATGCACTCATGCAATCAACCAGGCACTACCCATACACACATGCAATACCCCAGGCACTTTCCTTGCACTCATCCAATCACTCAGGCACTACCCATGAACTCATCCATTAACTCATGTACTACCCATACACTCATACAATACACCAGGCACTACCCATATACAAATCCAATCACTCAGGCATTACCCATGCAGCAATGCAATCACCCAGGCACTACTCATACCCTCATCCAATCACCTGGGCACTTCTCTTACACTCTTGCAATCACCCAGGTACTACACATGCACTCATACAATCACCCAGGCACTACTCATACACTCATGCAAATAGCCAGGCACTATTCATACACATATCCAATTATCCTGACACTATTTTTGCACTCATGCAATCAACCAGGCACTACCCATGCAGTCATCCAATCACCCTGGCAATACACTTGCACTCATCTATCCACCCACGCACTGCACTTGCACTTATCCATTCATCCAGGCACAGTGCTTGCACTCATGTCATCACTCAGGCATTACCCATGCCATCATGCAATCACCCAGGGACTGTACTTGCACTCATCCATTCACACAAGCACTGCACTTGCACTTATCCATTTACCCAGGCACTGCACTTGCACTCATGCAATCAGTCAGGCACTATCCACACACTCATCCAATCGTCCAAGCAGTACTCATACAGTCGTTTAATTATCCAAGCAGTGCCCATCCAGTCATCCAATCACCCAAGCACAACTCATGCATTCATACAATCACTCAGGCACTCCTCCTACTCTCATGCAATCACCAGGCACTAATCATACACTCATACAATATCTCATTCACTACCTATTAACTCATAATATCACCCAGACAGTTTTACTTTTTTTCACTATAATATGTGGTTCTAAAAAAACTTTTTTAAATTGTTTTTTTTAAACATTTTTTTTCTCTTTGTGATGCAACAACAGGTTAGAAAACCAGAAGATGCGCTCAAGCAAAGGTGCATAAAGTAAATTTGAAAACAAAATTAACATTTGTGGTTTCTGCTGCAGCACGCATAGCTGAGATGACCTGTTCTCATGCACTTAAAATTACTCCGCAGTCCATGTAGTACATGGTTACATGAGAGAACTCCAGAGCCATTTCTTCCCTTTAATTTTCCACCTCCACAGAAATCTTCTGGCCAGGTGCAGATGTTATGGGCACTGCTGTTGATGGCCTGCATGTTCTCTTTGTCGCATCGACCTTTTAAGTTGGTTGCTGTGATATATTTTAAGGTGATAAAGCCACAGCTGTATTTTTTATTGGAGCCTCTAGATAAAACCTTTTCACAAAGAGAGCATTTTATTAATTTTGCTACAGTTCTAGAATACCCAGAAGGGATTGTGAAAAGTCCTAGGCAATGTTGGTTTTCTTTTTTGGGGAGGTACTTCATCATCTGAATCTTCGCCATGGATTTCCTGCACGTCCTCTTATTCCTCCTAAACCACCTGCTCCTCTTCTGTATCTTATGCAGCCATGTACAACTTCAAATCTTCTGAAACTGCAACTTTCCTCTCTCACCAACTTAAGTAATCTGCTCTCAATGCTGCTGAAATGAAATGAATGTTCCAGAAAAATAATATGGGTGGAATCATCCTGTTAGGATAGATTAAAAGTGTGTTATCCAATGAGATTACTGTATGTTCCAATCACATGACGTTTATGACGACCGACGTCATCGCGATTATCAAAAATGGAAATCAAAATTAATTTACAGTAAAATAAATATAGATACATCATATTATATAGTTTCTAAATATTTACCTATGCTCAAATATCCCATATAATATGTGCATTTGTGTGTTTTTTACTTTGGAAAACACACGCAGTCTTCGCGAGTACCGACATCTTCGTGATGTCCGGTGTTACCGTGACACAGAAAATAGTCTTTGAAGACGATTTTTCTGGAAACTCACTACAAAAATATGACTTTGAAAAGTAATAAAGCTCCACTGTTAAAAGTACTGTAGAATTTGTCTATATATGTTGTACACTATGTGTACAAAACACACGCTCTTCGCGATTACCGACGTTACTGCTATGCTATAAACATTTTTTATAAGGATGTTTTTCTCCACAAAGGTGATATTTAATATATTTCTTATGTACAATATCGAATTATAGAAAGAAAATATGAAAATCTTAGAAGCTCACTTACAAAAAATGGACGTCACATTTAAGAAATAGAATTGAAAAATAACCTTAGAAATTCATTGGAAAAAACAAGGTTACAGGGATGTTATAGGTAGGATTTAGCATTTAAAAAACCTTAGAAATTCACTGAAAAATCAAAGGTTACAGGGGCGTTATAGTTAGGAAATAGAATTTAAAAAACCTTAGAAATTCACTGAAAAAAACAAAGGTTACAGGGACATTATAGTTAGGCTGACATTTCACTCATACAAAACCAGAGTAATTCAGCAGTTATAGTTGACTCGCGCCCCCGCAATGCACTGCTTATGACCTCACATATTACATCATTCATGACATGGTCAGTGACATCTCAAATTACATCTCTTGTCAAATGGCACCAACGTTATTGGCAAATGGAAAAATACTCTTCCTATGGAAACTAGGTCCCAACTATAACTACCTACTGGCAACTGCCAGTTGGTAATATATTTACACTGAAAAACCTAAAGGCTACAGGGACGTTATAGTAAGGCTCAGATTTCACTCATTCAAAACTGGTGAAATTCAGCAGTTATAGTTACCTAAGCTAACTAAAACTTACGCCCCGCAATACACTGCTCATGACCTCACATATAATATCACTCATGACTAACCCTGGGCGTGGTTTGCGAAGCAGCGGCCAGCGTAGCTACGCGAAGTGCACTTCGCACTACTTGAGCTACGCGTAGCTTCGCAAACTGCGTAGTGCACTGTGCAAGCGGTTGTTTTCTGCCGCTCGAGTAGATTTCTACTCAAGCGGCAGCTTTCTCAACACGGACTGGTAGTTTCTCATCGCGAGCGGTCGCGAGCATACGCGACCACTCACAATGAGAAACCTGACCTCCCCGCGTTGAGCAGCTCGCCGGGAGGTTTATTTTCCACGCTCGCGATTGGCAACTTGATGTTGCTGATCGCGAACGATGAAAAAGTCTCACCGGGATGTCATTTTGCTTGTTTGCGGTTGCCAACTTGACGTTGAGGACCGCGAGCAAGCAAAAAATGACCGCTGCACTACGCTACGCTATGCTACACATGTTTGCACTGTGCTACGTGCAATTTACCTTGTGCTAATAAGCACAAACTTCGCAAACTACGTGAGCGTAGAGTAGTGCTTTGCACAGGCTTACTCATGACATGGTTGATGACATCACTAATGACATCTCAAATGAAATCACTGAGACATCATTCAGTGAGTGTACCTATCTTGTAGGAGTTTATGATTGTTAAAATGATTGTTAAATATATACTAAGGTACTACAAAAGTTAATGTAGTATACTAGGTGTACTACTAATGAGTGATACTACTTCTAATATATATTGCGTGAGTGGCTGTGTGACTGTATGTATCCTTGTGCATATGGGTGTGTGAGTGGCTGTATGCATGTATAAGTGGGTATGTGAGTAGCTGTGTGGGTGAGTGAGATGCTGTGTGAGTGGCTGTATTGATGAGTAAGTGGGTTTATCAGTGGCTGCATGGGTGGGTGAGTGGCGGTGTGAGTGGCTATATGGGTGGGTAAGTGGGTATGTAGTGACTGAATGGGTGAGTGAATGGGTATCCGAATGGCTGTATGAGTGAGTGACTGAGTGTGTAAGTGGCCATATGGGTGAGTGAGTGGCTGTTTGAGTGGGTGTTTGGTTAAGTGAGCTGGAGTGTGAGTGGCTGTATTGGAGAGTGAGTATCTGTGTGAATGGCTGTATGGGTCAATACGTGGATGTGTGAGTGCTTGTATGGATGTGTGAATGGGTATGTATGTGGTCATGTGGGTGTGTCAGTGAGTGTGTGAGGGCTTATATGGGGGAGTGAGTGGCTGTGTTGATAGGCTGATTGGGTTAGTGAGTAGGTGTGTAAGTGACTTTGTAAGTAAATAAGTGGCTGTGTGAGTAGCTGTATCTGTGAGTGTGTGGTTATGTGACTGGCCATGTGGGTGAGTGACTGGTTGCATGAGTGGCTGTATGGGTAGGTGAATGGTTGTATGAGTGACTGTACAAGTGAGTGAGTCGGTGTGTGAGTTGCTCTATGGAGGAGTGTGTGGGTGTGTGAGTGCTGGTATAGGTCTGTGAATGGGTATGTGAGAGGTCGTGCAGGTGTGTGTGTGGACATACGAGAGGTTGTATGGGGTATGAGTAGGTTAATGAGTGGTTCTGTGGATGATTTTATCAGTGATGTTATCAGCAATGTTATTTGAGATGTTATCAGTGATGTCATCAGTGATGTCACTAACCATGTCATGGGTGATGTGATATGTGAGGTCATGACCATTGCATTACAGGGGCGTAAGTTATAGTTATCGTTAGCTCAGGTATCACCTGTGAATAAATTAGGAAAAAACTCCTGGGAGTGTGGTGTATCTGATTTGCATGCTCATAAATGGGGGATTTGTGGGCTATCCCTAAAAGCCGGCACCAGCAATCAGAGCGTGCCACTCTGTGACCACTTTTGTGTGAGACTAGCTATGCAGCGATCGATGTGGCCCATGATTAAAGATGGGCCTGGGAGATGTATCACTACGTGAGTGAGTTCATATACAATACATAAACTGACAGAAGTTGATGCTGAAATCGCACCACAATTCCCAGTGTGCCCCTGATCGGAGTATGGGGGGATATGAATAGACATTGTCAATGGAAACACCCACTTTGGAAAAAGACTGTAATAGTCAAAAGACATCAGTGGTCCCTGGTGGGACATGGATTGTAATCACCTATGAATAAATGAGAAAAAAACTGCTAAGAGTGCGTCGTACCTGTTTTGCATGAGTATTTATGTGTGTGTGTGTATACAAAACAAGTGTTTGTACCTACCTGAACCTTTTTTTTTGCAAGCATATGCCTTTACCAAGCATGTTTTAATCACAAAAATGTAAGTATTTCCCAAGAAAATATAAACCATTTATATATAGAAAGGGTTTAAACTTACCTGTAAAATAGGTATAATTGCTTGTGAAACCTTGACCTCGCATATGCCCTTACCATTCATGTTTTTACAATGAAATTCTTTGTAAGGGCATGCATGGTAAAGTCATATCCATTGTAAAGGCATGTGTGGTAAAGGTTATGCGTGGTAATAGCTTTCGCATTGTAACAGCCACGTTGTAACGGCATGCATTACAACAGAATGCGTGGTTTCGTTATACATTTGCTCGCAACATTCAAGGACACAGGGTTAAAAGACAATTGTACTCTGGTGAGAAGATGGAGAGTAGACTTCCCAGGAGTGTGCTGAAATCTTATTGGTCAACATGAAGAAGAAAGAATTTTATTGTTGCAACATAGAAAACAGGTGTTTAGATTAGTGTTGATTGAGCTTTTCCATTCATCCTTTTCCTTAGACTGAGAGTAGCATCTAATGATGTTCCCTATTCCCAGACTCTTTGAAAGGAGACTCTTTACAGAGCTTCTTAGACATCTCTTTACGAGAAGTTTATTTCTTGATCTGCTGTTATTTGAGCTGAGAATATGTTCTACTCTATTTGGATAAAGCTTTATGCTAATGCTCGTTTCTCTCATCAGAACCCTTCATGGGCATCTGAACTGACACCTTATTTCCTTCTTGCATTGAACTTGACAAAGTTAGAATAGTGAAGTTTCTTTATGGCTTTTTATATTTTATTGTATTGATGCTTTATTTTTGATTTACTGAATTGATCCATTGAATTACTAAATACTGGTTGATTAATTGTTAACTTTGTTCTGATAATTCTAGAAAAATATGTCTTAATAAAGAATGAGCAACTAAATGATTTTTAAATAAAACCCTTTAACTTATACCTAACTCTCGTTAGTGACTAAACTAAAGTAATGATAATTTGATAATGTTTAAGATTGACTTCAACTCTTTATATCTCTGTTGACATCAAAAATCCATCAACCTTGTATGTAGGATTCATGGTGATGAGTAAGTGACAAAGAAACCCGGTGCTCCAGCACTTTTCAATATGGACTCTATTTTAATGTCTTGAAGCTCTTGCTTTCTATTTTGTATGGCTTGACACAGATCTGGAAGAAGGTGAATTCTGTTGCCTCATAGTGTCTGTTCCTTTCTGTTGCCACTATGGTCAAGGCTTACCTCTTGTGTGCACAACAAAATGTTTTCTTCCTCCATCTTGTGTCTTTCATTACTATTCAGTGGGATGTCGGATCACTTTGTTATTGTCAAAGGGGGTTGAGGTTCTCTTGGAAATCCTTTCTGTTGAAAACATTCAAAAGGACTCACCTCATATCTTCCCCTTCCAAAAGGTGTAGGACCCCCAGCACTCCCGCCTGTGTATTAGGATAATAGTGCAATTTAAAAAAAAAATGTGCTCCTGTATTGTTAGTTAATGTTCCATCAGCTGTGCCTCATGGAATTTTACATCAGTTGTCAGCTCTCTACCTTTGGCTTTGTGGCTTCAACTACAGAATATATTTGTTGCACCAAAAAGTCATTCTCTAAGGCATCTCTAGCAGTTTCCTAATAGTGCTGTAAGACCTCAAATAGCACTGATTCTTTTTGTGATCACGTGTGTTGATTCACATATGCCCAAGAGTTGTCATTTATTGTGGATGTGGAAGGTCTTGGACTAAAAAACTCCCATTTGATTCTAAGGGGTATACTCTTGCTCTATTTGGTGGCATAGCAAGACCCATCAGTCAAACACACTGCAGATTCACACCAAATCCTTTTAAGGGTCGGCATTAGCACACAATCGCTCAGACTGGAGGCTCATACTCACTTGTCTGCATGGCCCCAGCAGACTCCCAGATGACGGGATTGGTTCTACGGTCTTGTGTAACAGAGTTTCACAACATTACACTACCATGTGCTTCCAACCCCACTCAAAATGGCTGGCATTGGTGGAAGCAAATTGAGGGATACAGTGCACATTCAAAGGGTGTCATGTGCCCACAACTTTGCAAGCATCAATAATAGTCGCAGTCATTGTGGGTACGACAAAAATAATCATGAAAAGCTCAGACAACAACTTACTTAGACAGGCTTCCCACAGCAGTAGCAGAATTCACACTTCACAGATAAAATACCTTAAGTACAGTCCAAATATTATGAAGAGCACTTAAAGCAAATTTGAGAGATGAATGCTGGATATTGTCCAAATATGTCTCAACTCTTGAACTGGTTTTGTTCATTCTTGTTATAACATGCCGGGAAAACGTAACCGAATCTGGAAACATTACACTCGCTAAATCACTATGACAACACATGGGAATGGGTGGTGATGGGGCACATTTTGGAGTAGTATCTACTGGAAAAATGTGCTAAAAATACATTATATTTAAATCTCTACTCCCGTACACTGAGTATTGAGCTTTCCTGCAACTAAGAAGAATAACCATGGCCTAAGACCAATAATTTTTTCAACCACCTTTTTCTTTCAACAGTGACCTTCATACTATCAGAGAGGTATGCAGAGGCCTAATCTTTGCCTGAAGAAGTGCTGTTGCAGTGAGATAAACCTACAAATTATTTTGGGTTCTCTGCAGTAACCTACGCAGATGATACCCAATTAGTGATCTCAGTATCATCTAATATTTCAGAGACAAAGACAGCAAAGCGTTTTTACAACTGTATGCATGAGATCGGAAAATGGATGGCGCAAAACTGCTTAAAGTTGAATTTAGGCAAGACCGAGATACTGCTCTTTGGGAAGGATCCTTCCTTTTAGTCCCAAGACTGGAGGCCACCTGAACTTGGCCAACTTCCATCGCCAGTTACAATGGCAAAAAATCTTGGAGTTATCTTTGATAATCAACTGCCTTTTGAAGGGTATATAAATGCAATCACGTCTGCCTCCGTTTTTATTATGAAACTTTTAAGAAAGATCTTTCCCTTCATTCCGAAAGACCTGCAGTAAACTGTAATTTCCACACTGATACTCTCAAAAATTGCCTATGCAAATGCTCTTTTAGTAAATATAAGAAAAAAGTCTCAATAAGCTTCAGGTCCCACAGAACTCAGCCTCCTGCCTTTTACTTGGTATATCCAAAAGAGAATCAGTATCAGCTGCCCTTCTGCTTCTCCACTGGCAACCTATTGAGAAGCGTATACAGTTTAAGGCCCTGTGCATTGCTTTCAGGGCTGTTCATTGGGAAGGCCCGCAGGTTTTTAAGCTTTGGTTTCGTTGGTGTTTTTTGCCAAGATCCCTTCGCTCAGAATCAGCATGCAATATCATTGTTCCTAGAGTAAACAGAGCAAAATGGGGCGGGAGAAGTGTTATAGGCAGCACTTCCTGTCTCTGGAACAGGCCTCCCTTATTCATGAAAAAGGCAACGGACCTCCTCTGCTTTAGAAAAAAAAACTGTTTTTTTAACCTGTACGAGTCTCTAAACTCTGGCCAGCCTCCTAACTTGGCATTGCAATGTTAGCAAACTTGCACGCCTAGACACCCCCGGGTAGTAGTGCGCATTTATTATAAATTTCAATTTAGGTTAATTTCATTTCATACTGCATCCTGCAGTAACCCAATAGAGTGCATTCAGATAATTATACAATTGGTGCTTTTAAAGATTTTTTGAGGGATAATATGAAAACAGGCCAGGATAATTGAATGTGTTATCCTTTATGACCTTTTATATCATGCAGAAATAATGTTTTCTTTCTGAGTTTTCATTCTACCAAAGATGTTTTCTAGATCCCACAGTCAAAATGCAGCGATCCATGCCTCCCAGGACATAGAAGGATGATGCGGCCTGGACTGCCAGTTTGCTGTTTTGATTGTGTCATGTGCTCTGAGGGCGAGATCTCCAATCAAACTGGTAGGTTCATTGTAAGACATACATGAGATAGGCCATCAACTGTGGCAGAGCAAGCCTGAGGGAGTCAAGGGAGAACCATGAACAAATCTGGCATGCCGAGCATAAATCTTCAAATTCAACATCTCTGCAACATCGTGAATGGGCCCGATTCACAAAGAGCCTCTGCACTCCTGGCTGAGACCCCACAGTCTTAGCCGGTCCTCCGCATTGCAGTTTCTCCTTGCGGGGGTCCCACCACGAGTGCTTGCCCCCCACCATGACTGTGGGGCCTCTGCCACGAGTGCGGAGGCTCTTTGTGAATCGGGTCCTGTATGTCTTGGGTCAGTCCCAAATACTATTTATCAAGACTGACCTCCGACAGTTACCCAATGAATACAATACACTATAAGCAATTTCAAAGTATCTCAATCAGAATCTTAAAGTAATAATGCATTGAAAATGCTGTCTATTGTGCACTTGTTTCAGGTTAACGATATAGGTCTCTGGTGATATACTATGTCTAATACCCCACAAAACATCTCCCATCTAAGTATTAGGTAACTATATAACTATGCATGGAGACCAAAAAGTCTTATTTAAAAGTTACAAAAGATGTACATCTGACCAAAATTGGCAGATGTCCTATTTAGAGCACCATTGACATCAACATGATCACGTTTTGTCATATGCCTCACATCCACCCAGCTCTAAATAGGACCCTTTGTGGTCACTCAAATATCCACAACTTGATTTCACAAGCAGGATCCGATATAGTTATTGAAGACTTTCACATGCAATGTTTTATGCTGAAAATCTCATAGCTAGTCCTAACAGAGTTCAGTTTACAAATAAAAAGGATGTTGCTGCACTCAATGATACATGGTGTGGACTGTATTTCATTTCAAGTGAATTTGTGACTGGCAAGCACTGTACAAGGATCAAGTGATAACACTGTTTATCATCAGTTATAAAGGTCACAATTAGGGGGCAGAAAGAAAGCACCTGCTGTTTAATACAGTATTGTGTAAGTGGGTAAATATTCCCCAGCACGATAGGTATTTGCTTAGATCAATCCCAGATCAAAGTTACCATAAAATTAAATGTATTTTCAGTGATTTTCATTAATATTTTTCTACTGGCATATATTTTGTTTTCAGTTCATTTTAATTTTATTCATTAGAAGTGTATGCCTAAGTGCCGTACAGAGTACAATAGTAAACATTAACCGGGTACATAACAAAGAATGTGATGAGCATAAGCAAGAGGGTGACTCTGCTATTGATCTAGAAGGTGTCAGTGAGATGGGGTTTCAAAGAGGTTTGAAAAATGTGCTGGAAAGAGGAGCTTACGAACAGAGTAAGGGAGTTCACATCTTAAGGGCGAGATTTCATTGGAACCTTTAAATGAACTTTAGCTCTAAAGGCATGGCCCTCCTATCAACTTTTTTTAAGCTTACCTTGTATCAGGTATGTGTTAGACCTGACAGCCTTGGGGGTTAGGAGGGTCTTTCCCAAACGTTTTACCAGTTTTCGTGAGGTTACCTTAGTGATCAGCGCCTTGAGACCCTTCCGGGTGAGTAGCGCGCTATACAAATGTCGTGATTGATTGATTGATTGATCCTAGCCGAAACTGAAATTTTTCCTAAAACCCATTTGTCCTTCAATGCTGCAAAGTATAGGCAGTGGGTCACCATCAACAGGCAAGGTGTTCAGACTCTGAGGAACACAGGTACCAGCATGACTATGGTAATGAGTCAGCTGCTGGCCCCAGAGCTAGTTATACCCAATGCATTTCACCAGGTTGTGGTGGCTGACAACCGTGAGGATCACTATTCAGTGGCCCTTGTTCCATTTCAGTGCGGGGGGGTCTCAGGTCTTCTGAAAGTTGCTGTGAACCCTGCTATGCCTGTGGACTGTTTGTTAGGAAATGATCTTAAACACACTACCTGGAAGGAAGTGGCGCTCAAGTCACAACTGGAACTGTTAGGTGTGCCTGAGTGGATATGTGCTACCACCAGGTCCATGGCTGCCCAGGAAGGGAGTCAAGGAAGTCGGGAGCCTAAAAGAAGGGCCCAGACAGCTGCCAAAAGAGGGAAGGGCAAAGGGTATGGGAAAGCAGCCCCTGAATGTCTCCCAACTGAGGTGGTTGGGGCTCCAGAGAAGGTTAACCCAGAGTCACTGCCCTGGTGACCTGGCTGAACTTGTTGAATGGCAAATAGAAGGGGGACCCAGCAGTGAGGAGTTCTGCAAGGCACAGAAGGAGTGACCAACCCTGGAGGGCATGAGACAGCATGCCAAAGCCCAGACAACAGGCTATGCCTCTGGGAATCATAACGTTTACTGGAAGGGAAACCTCCTGTATAGTGAGCCTAAGGCACCTGTGCATGGGGCAACAAAGGCATTGGTCATTCCTCAATGCTACATGGCATGCCCACTGGAGCTGGCTCATGAGATGCCCCTGGCAGGACATCTGGGGCAGGACAAGACCATTGACAGGCTTGTCCCTCACTTTTATTGGCCCCGGATGAAGATTTCCTCAGATACTCTCTGTAGAACTTGCTTGGCCTGGAGTCCAGGAGGAAGACAGGGCAGAGGCTGAATGCCCCTCCCCTTAATACCTTGCTTGTCATTGGCACCTCCTTTGAAAGGGTGGGCATCAACATTGTAGGGGCCATGGATCACCAGACGGTACAAAAGGGGGTGGTGATGGACGGAGCATCAGAACCAATCAAACACTCACACCCAGTCAGCAGATCTGGGTTTGATCCATCACCGTTCTTTGGCCCACTCTGCCACCCCAGTTCAGACATGGCCATATGCAAATCAGTCTGACCCTGTGCCTCATGGGAACAGTCCAGCCCGAACTGCCAAGCCATGCCTTCCCTGGACCGGAAACAAGCTTCCTAGGACCGGTTTCTGGCATTTCAGCCGTCGTCAGCCAGGCTTGCTTGAATCCAGTGGCAAAGTGAGCAAGGGACTCACGTCTGAGCATACCCTGCCAACTTATGGCGAACAAAGCGGTACAAAAGGGGGTGGTGATGGACGGAGCATCAGAACCAATCAAACACTCACACCCAGTCAGCAGATCTGGGTTTGATCCATCACCGTTCTTTGGCCCACTCTGCCACCCCAGTTCAGACATGGCCATATGCAAATCAGTCTGACCCTGTGCCTCATGGGAACAGTCCAGCCCGAACTGCCAAGCCATGCCTTCCCTGGACCGGAAACAAGCTTCCTAGGACCGGTTTCTGGCATTTCAGCCGTCGTCAGCCAGGCTTGCTTGAATCCAGTGGCAAAGTGAGCAAGGGACTCACGTCTGAGCATACCCTGCCAACTTATGGCGAACAACCCGGGTAGAGAGAGGCAGCGGCAGAACAAGTCTCTAAACCTCCCTGCACAAGAGCGGGATTTTACCTCCTGTACCTGATGGGTTTCCTCTAATTGAGTAAACAAGGTTCAATTTGAACTTCTAAATACCGGTTGGACCAATCAATCCACCCTAACCTGGGAGTCCCTTAGATATCCCCACACTTACACTAGGTCCTGATGAAAGCCCACCTGACCCTTTGGGGCACGACATAGGGCTGAAACATGTCGACCTCCCCTTTTCTTGGACTATTTCACATAGTGCACTAGACCCTAAAGCGTCTATTACTGCACGAAAAGCGTTTTTAATAAACTCGCACCCAGTTTTATTAAAATTTATTGACTGGTTTGACGAGTCTTTTATCTCACACTCACGGAGATCACCTCACCACACACGGGTATTTTTTCATCACTACGATCACTACTGAAAAAACCAGAGGCAAAAACCTCCGGGTGGAGGAAGCACACAGTAACCCAATGATGATGCTGTCACGTTGTCAAGCATAAGCGGATAATCGAACATACCGCTGGAACACCACCTGCAATAAACGTGATTGAGGGTTTCTTAACAGTCTCTGAACTACTGTTGCTAACTTTGGTTCTTTCAGGACCAGTGATCCACTCTCTCCTGATTTTTAAGCATTGGTATAAGAAGCTGAGTGGGTCGCAACCCCTTCTTACTCCCTCTCTTTGATTTATATATATCTACAGTCAATGTCAAAGGAGTGTGGAGTTACTTACAAATTCTCCACCCGACCATCCACAAACCAATGGGCTTGTTGAGAGATTCATAAGACCCTCAGAGGCTTGGTCAAGGGCCTGCCTGAGGCATAAATAGGACACCCTTTTGCCATGCCTTATCTTTGCTTATAGAGAGGTACCACAGAAAGGTTTGCATTTAGCCCCTTTCAGCTTCTGTATTGTCATACTGTAAGGGGACCTCTTAGTCTGGTGAAGGAAGGGTGGGGTAAGCTTCCAAGAAAGCTCCCCAGGATGTAGTTAGCTACATGCTGGCCTTCAGGAGCCAGATAGCCAAGTTGTGGAAGCAAGCTTCTGACAACTTAGAGGCCAGCCAGGAGGAATGAAACAGTAGTATGACCAAATGGCTACCCCTGTGGACATACAGCCTGTCCAGAAAGTGTGGGTGACGGAACCTGTAGAGCCCAGGGCCCTCCAAGACTGTTGGACTGGGCCCTATGAGATAGTTGAGAGGAAGGGGGAGGTCACCTACCTGGTGGACCTCAAGACAACCAGGCATCCCTGCAGGGTGCTCCGTATCAACTGTCTCAAACCACACTGAGAGGTCTGAGGTCACCATGTTACTGGTGACAGATGGAAGGGTGTAATTAGAGTGAACCTCTCTCTGATCTCTTAGCCTCCAAAGAGAAGGATCGGTCAGTGGAAGGTGTGAATCTCTACCGTACCCTGACTTCAGAACAGCAGAAGGACTGTCACTAGTTGCTGGGGCAGCTCTCCTCTCTGTTTTCCCTCACTCCAGGGACCACCCATCTGTGTACCCATGATGTGGACACAGTAGAGAGACTCCCTGTCAAGAATAAAACGTACTGGCTGTCTGACAAAGTGGGGGCCAGCATCAAAGATGAGGTGGCACATTTACAAGCCCCTAACACCACCGTATCGTCACTTTATCTGACGCGTCGATGGCATTGCGCCATTCCCTATATTGACAAGGTGGTATTAAGTCACTTAAAGTGGCTCCACGCTGCCTTGTAATAATGCCCCTTTCTGCCGCAGTCCCCTGTAGCAAAGGGGCGGGCAATGAGCGTTGCAGTGGGGGTTCCACCGCAACACCCGTTGCTTTTTTATGCTGCCCCAGATTAACAAGGCTGGGGCAGTTGCAAAAACAAACACCAGATAATACCTGGTCTGAGGATGGTGGTACGAGGAGAAAGGATTAATTTCTCCTCATTTTTTGCTTTTTCTATGTGTGCTGCATTTTGCAGCACACATAGAAAGAGCAAATCACCATGAATTATTGTTTATATGCAGGAGGTGTCCCTTCCTGCACATAAACAATCGCCTCTGCAGCGCAGGCACCCTTGCAACATGGCGGCAGGGTGCCTGCGCTGGCCCTGGGCAGCTTTTGCAGCACCGGCGCTAGGGGAAATGTAGGGGTACGCCGTATTTTCGTAAATACGGGCATCCCTGCTTTTTGAAAATGTCAAAGCGAGGCGTTGCCAAATTTGGCATGACACTGCGCACCGGCATTTTCTTGTAAATATCCCCTGATGTTTCTAAGATGCTCAAGTTGGGGGTGATTGAACCCTCCAGTAGCTCAGACCTTACGTCAGGGTACAGGCAGATTGCGCCAACTGAAGGAGCCAAGAAGAAGTCAGCCTTCTCTACTCTAGAGGGCCACTACCAATTTAGAGTGATGCCCTTTTGATTAAAGAATACCCCTGCTACCTTTCAGAGGCAGGTGAACCAGGTTTTGGCTGGTATGGAGGCCTTCAGTGCTGCTTACGTGGATGACATAGCTGTCTTCAGAAGCAGCTGGAAAGACCATCTTTTTCACCCGCAAGGTGTTTTTCAGGCCCTACAACAGGGAGGCTTGACTATCAAGGCCAGTAAGTGCCAGATAGGGCAGGGTTCTGTGGTATACTTAGGACACATGGTGGGCAGGAATAAGGTGCAGCCCCTCGAGGCAAAAATAGAGACTATCATGGCCTGGGACCCTCCCAAAACCCAAAATGATGTGAATGCCTTCTTAGGCCCCACGGGGTACTACAGGAGGTTTGTTAAGGGATATGGAATCATTGTTTCCCACTTGACATCGCTGACTTCAAAGGAGCAGCCTAGAAATGTGATTACGACGGAGGCATGCCAAAAAGCATTTCACTCTCTAAAGCAGGCCATGTGCACAGCCCTGTGCTCAAGGCCGCTGACTTTTCCAGGGAATTCATTGTTCAAACAGATGCTTCAGAACATGGCATAGTGCCCATTTTATCACAGCTAAATGATGAGGACGTAGACCAACCTGTAGCTTTCATCTCTAGGGAGTTATTTCCCAGGGAACAGAGGTGAAGTGCTATTGAAAGGGAATCCTTTGCTGTTATCTGGGCACTGAAAAAGGCGAGACCATGCCTGCTTGGGACTCACTTCCTGATTCAGGCAGACCACAGTCCCCTCAGGTGGCTAATGCAAATGAGGGGTGAGAATCCAAAATTGTTGAGGTGATCCATGGCCCTACAATGTATGGACTTTACGGTGGAACACAGACCCGGGGTAGACTACGGCGGTGCTAATGGTCTTTTCAGGTTCTTCCGCCTAAGTGATGAGAACTCCCAAGAGCCTGGGTAGCTCGCCCCACTTTCAGCTGAGGTGGACACGTGTTCATCCTGAAAGCCTTAGGGTGGTCTTAACCAAATGTTTTGCTTGTTTGCCTCACCTTTTTGCTGATTTCTTGTTGGTGGCCTTAGGACTCTTTGCACTTTACCACTGACAACCAGTACTAAGGTGCATGTGCTTCGCTCCAAAAACATGATTTGATTGATTATTCACAACTGGTATCTTTAAATTGCCTATAAATCCCAAGTACAGTGCAGTACCTGCGCCCAGGGGCTGTAAATAAAATGCTTCAAGTGGGCCTGCAGCAATGATTGCGCCACTCACATAAGTAGCACTTTAAACAAACAACAAGCGTGCAATACGCCTAAATCTACGGAACTAAACAATCCGGCTATTCCTAACTGCGATCAGCTTGCCAATTTCTTCCTTGAAAAAACAAAATCCATTGAACTCGACATCCAATCCAAGAAGGTCCTTCCACAACCTATTGCTCAGGACACTAAAGTTTACGCTCAGATCGTGGTCCATTCTAGTACTCTGACGGAAACCCCCAAAAACAATGCCTCTTGGCACGCCTTCTTGCCCATCCCTGAACAAGAAATCTACAACACTCTTCTAGCGATTAACCCCTCCAATCACTTCTCTGACCCCCTACCTCCTTCCCTTTACAAAATGACCAAAACCTCTCTCTGAGACAAGGCTCCATACCCGACTGTCTTAAAGTAGGTTAGGTCACACCTATACAAAAGAAATTTGACTCCCTCCCCTCAGATCTAAACAACTACCGCCCAATAAGCAACATCCCTGCTCTAGCGAAATTGCTGGAAAAATGTGTACAACTACAACTGTGTAATCACAGAATTTCAACCTCCTAGACAAACATCAATCCGGCTTCCGGCAAGGTCATAGCACGGAATCTGCTCTCACCCACATATTGGATGACATACTAAAAATGCTAGACCACAACGAATCATGCCTATTGATACTTCTTGACTTATCCTCCGATTTCGATACGGTTAAGCACTACAACCTACTGTCCCTACTGGAACGAAGGATGGGCCTTACTGGACCAGTGTAACAATGGTTCACCTCCTTCCTTAATAACAGAACACAAAGAATCAAGATGAAGCATTCACTTTCTCAAACCTCCTTGGTCACCATATGGGTCCCACAGGGCTCAGCACTCTCTCCCATTTTCTTTAATCTATTCATGGAGCCCCTGGCAAACGCATTGAACTCTGCGAACATCCAATATCACCTGTACGCTGACGACACCCAACTTTATATGAAAATATCCTCACCAGAAGACTTCATCTCTCTTAACTCTATTCTACAGAACACTCAAAGTTGGCTCACTGGCAACCACCTTATGCTTAACACCAAAAAAAACAGAATTCCTTCTCATCTCCCCACCCAAACACACACCCAAGATAGACCTTTGATTGAGGCATCTAACCTCCTTTGACTGTGCTCCCCACATCATTGACTCCACGAAATCCTTGGGAGTCACCATAGACAAACACCTGAACATGCAAGCGCAAATCACTAATGCCACCAAGGGAGCCAATCAGCAGTTGAGTATACTAAGGAAACTTAAACCCTTCCTCCCACAGACCGACGCACCACTCTATGCGGTCTCCCCAAATACAAGCTGGCCCCGCTGAGGGCTTCGCTCAACGCTGAAGCCAGACTGGTCTCAGGGATTAAAAGAAATAACCACATCTCTCCAACCTTAAAAGCTCTGAACTGGTTGCCCTACGAGGCGAGAATACACCTAAAGGTTGCCTGCATGACCCACAAAGCCCTGCATAACAATACCCTCACTTACTTAGCACTAAAGTTAGAGCGATCAGGAGGATGCAGACAATTGCAAAGTACGAGGTCACTACTACTGAAACCACAATCCTTCCATAAAAAGAGAACTGGTTGCAGAGCTTTTCGAGGGATCGCACCGAAGATTTGGAACTCCCTGCCTCCACTGGTACGTGGAATCTCATCCTTTACCTCCTTCAAAAAAGAAGTAAAAATGCTTCTAATGAACAAATTTACATCCTAAGGCTTTAATTCGATGTTGACTAATAGTTACCTGTGATATCCAGATATTTCTGTCTACCTCTTTTGGACTGTATGGAAACTACTGAATGTATATATTCTACCTCAACCTCCTAATGTCTAATAACTGTGTACTGTGATGTGCTCTGATGCCCTCGCGGATCATTCTTTGTTGTCTACTAGTCACCTATGCTATCCATATAATAGTATATACCTCTTTTGTACTGTATAGCGAATACCAAATGTTTGTATACTACATCAACCATCTATTGTTTAATAATTATATATTGTAAAGCGCTCTGATACCCTCGTAGGTCACGTTCGCGCTATATAAAACTTTATAAATAAACATGTCTCAGGCCTGGCACTGCAGAGTCTGTGTGTGCAGTTCTACTGCCAGGTTGACTTGGCATCGAAAACTCGTTGTTAAGCAGCCGTAAACCTCCCTTTTATTACAAGTAAGTCACCTGCAATGTAGGCCCTAGGTTTGTCATAGGACAGGGTGCTGTGCAGTTGAAAGGTAGGACATGTATTGTTAAGTTTTGCATATCCTGGTAGTGAAAAACACCAAAATTTGTTTTCCTTACTGTGAGGACTACCCCTCTCATAGGTTAACATTGGGAATTCCTTTTTACACGTATAAGCTGTAATGCCTGACTGAGAAGGAGTGGATCTGTCATATTTTATATCATTTCTCTGTTCTTAGCTCTGTGTGCCTACAGCCCGTCTCCAAAACAAATCTGGGGTGGGTGACAGCTAGAATTTGTGCATTCCCTTTAGAAAGCCACACACAAAGGAACATTAGGTATGACTGAGTGGTCTTCCACATCCATATTGGTCATCCTCTGCAGGATGTGAGGGAAGAGCTGACACTAACATCTTAGTAGGCAGTGTCCTGCCCCACACAAAGGGCTGTATACCCCTCTGTAATAAGTCTGGAGCAGAGCTGAGAAGGAGGACCTCTGTGCAGTTCAAAGACACTCTTTGAACTCACCTCCACTTCCAAGGCACAACTGAGTATAAGTACTAGGTCTGTGCCCCACTAAATAAAGCACTACTGGACCTGTAAATAAACGCCAGGACAGAGGACTGCTGTGCTGCTACAAGGACTGCCACTCAGCGTGACTGCTACCTTGGAAAAACTTATTTTCTGCTGTGCTGACCTTCTACCTGCTATCCTATGCCTTGCTGAGGAAGGACTGGTCTTTTTCTTGAACCCAGAGTGAACTCCAAGGACATGCTGGCTTGCATCCTCTTTTAAGACTCAGAGATATCAAAGCCTTACCCCTGCTCCTGTGCCTGGTCCATTGGAAGTGGATCCAGGTGCTTCCAACATCTTCTGCTGGGTGAAGCAGAACCAATGCATCACTGCTTTTGCGGGAACAGAAACAGCGCATTGCACTTGGAGACAGAGAATCGCCATCGGAACCACTGCATCGCTGCAATGCAACACAATTGGCACAATTCACGCACCCCCTTGACTGCATGGACCAACGCATCTCGGACCTGGCGCTTCATCTTCGGAACTGGTGCATTGCCATTGTTGCATGGAAAAAATAGATGCATCTCATCGACTATTGAATCAACACCAATGCATCACACGGCTGCACTCCACGTCCCGTTGTTGTGACAAGGATCCAGGTACATTTATTCAGAAGGCCTTGCATGGCTCCTGTCTCGGCCTGCGCTCTATCGCAGTTGGCCAGAACTCTTGACTTTGCCTCAGTCCCATGTTACAAGGTAACCCCCAAAGGCACTTATTGCTTCTAAGCTATTTTTACTTTTAATCTTTAAAAATTAATATCTTTGGGATTTTTATTGTTTTGGTCTTGTTTTATTTATAAAATCATAATCTTTTTTCTGAACTTGTGTGGAGTATTCTTTGTGGTCTTTTCACTGTATTACTGTTAGAGGTGTTGCTCAAATACTTTACACATTGCCTCTTAAGTTAAGCCTGCCTGCTCGGTGCCATGCTACCAGAGGGTGAGCACAGGTTAATTTATGGTGTGCATCTGATTTACCCGGATTTTTGTTCCTGCTTAGCCAGGGTGCACACCAGTGCTTAATTTGAGCCGGTGGCTCCCGGTGCTCCGCACCGGCACTTAATTGTCAACACCGGCGCATGATAGTCTGTCACAAGGTGGCGTTGTCTGGCTAATTTAACATGACCACACCAACCGTTAATTAAGAATTCAATCTACATTAAAAAATACTATTACTTGCCGCCCAAGCCATTCTTAATGATTTGGGGGCCTTAAATAATCCATATTATCACACTTGTAGGAGTGAACTGCTTAGTAGTTGTGTTGTTACTATCAATGACAGCACAGAGAGGGGCAACGTGTAGTGCAAGCTGTAGTGGCCTCCTGACGAGAGCCCTGGCACTTATGTTTCTACAAAGTAAGCACTGGTGCATACCTCTGCCAACCAGAAACCCAATTTCTAACAGTATGTATATATTATTATTTCATTTTGCTCCTTTAATATGTTGGGCATATAATAGATAATGATTAAGGCTCCTGGTTTTCCATTTCTACGTATTTTTGCAGATAAATACAGACAGAAAACAATGTATTTCCTGTCTGTATTTCTTTTTAAAAGTGGAAAAATACTGAAAATGAATGACTTTCCATGCCGTCTATTGTAAATTCCAAGACCACAGATGAGCAGATAGACAGCATGGGGAGTTAAAAAACAGGCTAAGATACCTCTAAATACAGGCATATTTTAAGATGTATTTGTAGTATATTGCTAATATTTACCTGGGGGTGTAGTGTTTGCTATGTTTGGCTGCTGGATTTGGTAAAACACGACAGGTATCAAAGTATAATTGCATGTTTATCGGTTAAATAAATGCGGAGAAGTGCCATTTTTTATTCCACTTATTTGCAAACCACAAAATAAATATGGATAACTACTAATAAGATGGGCAAAAAATAAATATGGATAAATACAGCCAGAAATGTAAAAAAAAAATATATAGATATATACCCTAAAACCAGGAGCCCCAATAATGACATAGCTAAATATAAGTAATAATGTCTTTATTTTTATACAGGGCATCTTAAAACTCACCATTTATCAGCTTAGTAAGGTATGTTCTTACTACCCAATGGGATGGTCGCCTTTACCGGGATATGAACTTCTAACTGAGATCACTTTTTTGCTAAGTTAAGACCGATCAACACACTGAGCCATCTTGGTGGTTAATAGATTTTTACTTACCCTATTTCTCTCCCACTGGTTGCTTACCATTAATGGTTTCCATTGTGATTCCTCCCTACCACAGCACTCCTTCAGAGGTTAAGCAGTGAGCTCATCCAAGTTACCAATAGGTATATGTGGGTGTTGTGGGAAGTCAAGCGCTAAAATTCTTAACTTTTATTTCATCTCAACCTGGAAAGCGTTCTGCACACACCCTTAATATCTAAGAACACACTGATGTATTCACTCCTGATTCCAAACTCCACAACCAGAACATCAGCTACTGTGTGTCTCTGTAACACCGGCATGCGAAAGTACTGCAGTACTCTGAGTGTTCTCCTAGAGAATGTGGAATTACCAGGGAAATAGAAGGATCAGATTCTGTGTGGTGTGATCTTGCAAAATATGTGCAAGGTAAAACATGGTAGATTAATACCTCATGTGTAATCAGTGCATTATTTACAATATGGATTCAGGAGGAGACGTCCGTTTCTGCCCACATTTTTACTGCAGTTTTATTCAGATTGACGGTCTGAGGGGACATGGCTATTTTAAAAAAATTAGCGGAAACTGCTATGTCCACGACCATTTCCTACTATATTGTAGAAAATCAAAGAAATTAAGCCTCTTCCTACAACACATTCAAATGGGAAATGTCCTTTAGGACGAAGCCGGAATCACCCTGTGCCTTCACAGCACGGGAGTCGTTACCACAACTTGCTTTATGGGGGAGGGCGGGCAATTGTGGAGTGGTGTTGGAATTAAAGTCCACCACCTTCCCTACTATTGCGCAGACTGGAGTTGGAATAGTAAATTAAACTATTCCAATATCCAGTGCCCCCCTAAGGCAAGTCGTTAAAACGACTTGCGTGTAGAACAAATGTGTGCTAAAGACGTTTTTGTTCAAATTCGGAGTTCCGAAGACATGCGTGAAAAACACATTTGGAATTCCATCATACATTCATTCCAATGGGTCATTCTCAGTTAGAGCCACAGTACATCCTACTGACTTTCGAAAAGATTAATATTAGCTTTATTAGCAATCAGCGTTTAATCCTAACAAGCTCAGATTACACATGAAAGAGTGATCACTCATTAATCTGATCATGCGATCATGGTTTTTGGGGTTTATAGTTTGGGGGTGACTGGTAGTCTTTACACGTGGATGCTAAAGCGTGAACTGTTATTCCTTCCCTAATACTCACGATTGAAGGCATTTGTGCGTGCAAGTTGTAATACACTGGCTTGGTGTTAGAGGATAAGCTGTCACCTCTGGTACGAATGTTAAAGCCTCCTGTCCTCTGGAGAGTTTTGATCAGGAGTAAAAATCAAAACTAAAGTCTTTGAATTAAATACTCTCATTTTTCTGGGGATTAGGGACCGAACATTGACCAAGACAACTATTTGATATTCAATGGAGAATTAAAGTAAGAGAAAGAAGCAAAACATACCCACTTCATCCCTCCATTTGCTAAATATTATAGTGTGCATACATCGTGCGAATCGCCCCAGTGAGATACCACTTTACCCTCCCCACCAAGGTGCGGGTGGCACCAGTCAAGAGCCTTAGTGACAGAAAGATGATGGCTGTAGCACATAATATCTTGTACTGTTGTATTGTTGATCCAGTGGCTGTCTTTGGCTTGCGTCCAGTGGACTCTGCTGAAACTGGCCTATGTTTGTACACGTAAAACCTTTTTTTATCATTACTAATGACTTTTACTGATATACATAAACGTACGCACCTTGTGCTGCCTCATGAAACTCCACAGGTCTTTGCCATTGGTCTTGACTGTGCCTTTACTGGGCACACTGCCCCCCCACCCTCTCAAACCTGCATGAAGTTTATAAAATAGAAGAGCCCTTCTTTGCGCCAAACCATATTTACTCAGATTGGATTGGATAGCAGGGGGACCAATCAGCTTCAATCAGGGTAGAGGCGAGCGGAGTCAGGTAAGCTCCACACATATTTAATGCGCGGTGCGGACGCGCTTGTGACCACAATCACGAGCTGCACTTTTGCAGGCTTTTTTGCTCATAGTTGAAACTGTTCTTTTTTTGTGTGTGTGTGGGGGGGGGGGGGGGGGTGGAGTTTTATATAGTGCGAACTCGCCCAAAGGTATCAGAGCGCTTTACATGAGCTCCAGTTGTGTTACAGATAGACACGTTCATTTTGTTAGGCGCGGGAAATTAAGTGATTTCCCAAGAATCAAAGGATGTTGAGGATCTCTGTGGAGACTTGAACCCGTTTCCCCAGCTTCCAGGTTGTCCGCTCTAGCCGTTACGCCACATCCAAAGCTAGCACTGCATGTTGTAAAACCTGTCTTTGAGCCAAAGCGTAGTTGCTCAGAGTGGATTGGATAGCGCTGGAACCAATCAGCACCAATCAGGGTAGAGGCGAGCAGAGTCAGTTATGTTATGTTATGGTAACTTGTAAAGCACAAATAAACGTAGGTGTCAAGACACTAATCATCCTTAACTAGAGAAGAATCAAGTTTTTATTTCCTTCTTAAAGACTATTTGTTTAGGTTTAGCGCTATTCTAAGAAGGAAGTTGGTTCCGTTCTTTTGCAGTCGAAGTTACAAAACTTCTCCTCCCCAATTGGTCAGTTTGAACTTGGGACCCACAAGTTTAAAGGCGCCAGTGGAACTACGGTTTCTCCCTGGACTGTACCATTTGAAAGATTGTTTCAAATAATCTGGTCCTACGTCATGAAGAGCTTGGTAGGCAAGACAGAGGCCCTTAAACATAATAAGCTGCCTAACAGGGAGCCAATGTAACTTGCTGATGATTTGAGAAACAGATTTATGTTTGTGAATGCCTGCCAGGGATGTAGCTGCAGCATTCTGCAAGACTTGTAGCCTGTTGAGGTGTTTATGTTGAAAGTTTAAGTATAGACCATTACAATAGTCTTTGATAGAACCAGTGCAGTTACCACCGTTTTTTGAGCATTTAAGGGAATGAAGGGGAAGATCTTTTCAGGACTCCTCAGCGTGTAACTGCACTGACCTGCTGGCCCAAAGTCAGTTTGTTTCTATTACCTCTCTCAGATTCCTAACCTTGCTCACTGGGTAGGGCGCGTTCCCCATTTCCTCTGGCCACCATGAAGGGGACCAAAGAGTGGGATTGTTCCCAAAAAGGATAACCTCTGTTTTTTCAGAGTTCAATTTCAAGCAGTTTAGGTTCATCCATTTTCCATTTTCTGCCATACAGTCATGGAATTTCACACCTGCCTTGTTATCAGAGGAGGTCATGGCTACCACCGTTTGGCTATCATCAGCATAGGATGTGAGATCGAAGCTCCATGCCTATTTTATGGACACCACGGCACAGATGCGCTGCTGGCAAGCCGTAGGCAAGCCCATCCAGGGCTAAGACCCATCCATTATGCCCAAATACTTACCTATTCCACAGACGAGCTCTGACGTCCTAACTCTGTAAGTCTGAATATAGCCACCCCAATACCAAAACTATGCAAACTGAGTGTCTGTTAAACATTTACAGCCCTACTTCAGTGACGCCTTGTCCACCAGATATACTGCTACTATCCAAAACATGGCTCACTGATGAATCTTCCCTAGTCCTTCTATCCACCCTCCCAACAGACTATTATATACTACAAGCAAATAGAGCAGCAGGGAAAATGGGTGGCGGTGTAGCAGCTGCAATTAGGAAACAAATTAATTTCACCAAATTGACTTAATTTAACATTTCAACTGTTGAAAACCGTCTAATCAAACATTACTCTTTTACACAAACAAATGTCTACCTATATATCCAGGCTACAAACATATGCGTCAGAAAAAATGATGCCCCTAAAAAAGATGGCTAGTCTCCAAATATTAGAGACCAGCTAAGATCATACAAATAATTCACTGCCCCCCATCTCTGCGGTATGCCAACTTTTTAGCCACTAATGAAAACCACTAGGACCACTCCATACTATACGGCCATTAGAAAATGGGATGCACTTTGTTCCTTTTGTTATAAGTAGTTTTTATTATATTACTATGTGTAATTAATATCTACACAGTGCTTGACCTGATGTAGTCTATAGATCTTGTATCTTTAAGATGTGTTTTCTTTAGCGTACCTGAGCCCCATTCATGAGCCAAGACAGTTCAAGGTAATGTTCTGCATGGTAACTCTTAGTACATTCGAACATCTTAAATGTCCTATGTTCAGTGCACTTTTTTTGTCCCTTTGATCTTTCCCTGTTTGGTCTTTCAGGATAGACTTGCGCACCAACAGGGAATTTAATGATTTTAAAAGTTTGGTGCTGTTGCCACTAACCCTGGGCGTAGTTCGCGAAGTAGCGCTACGCGTAGCTACGCAAAGTGCACTTTGCACTATGCAAGCTATGTGTAGCACTTCACAAACTGCGTAGTACCCTGTTCACACTGTGCAAGATGCCATTTTCAATGATTGCACAGTGCGGACAAGCATCCAGCACTGTGCAATCATTGAAAACGGCATCTTGCACAGTGCTAGCTGTAGTTTTCTTCCGCTCGAGTAGATTTTGACTCGAGCGGCAGCTTTCTCAACGCGGACTGGTAGTTTCTCATCGTGAGCGGTCACGAGCATACGCGACCACTCGCAATAAGAAACCTGACCTCCCCGCGTTGAGAATCTCGCCGGGAGGTTTTTTTTCCACGCTCGCGATCGGCAACTTGATGTTGCTGATCGCGAACGAGGAAAAAGTCTCGCCGGGATGTCATTTTGCTTCCTCGCGGTCTCCAACTTGACGTTGAGGACCGCGAGCAAGCAAAATATGACCGCTGCACTACGCTACGCGTGTTTGCACTGTGCTACGTGCAATTCGCGTAGTGCGAAGTAGCGCAAATTTCGCAAACTACGCGAGCGTAGAGTAGTGCTTTGCCCAGGGTTAGTTGCCATTACCTTGATCAACCCGAGGGACAGGAATGGTGCTGCTGTTCTGGGCAGCTTTTCATACTGAAATAGGCTCAGCAGTGCATTTGCTCTGCTTAGATTTTATATGGATTTTGTACAGTAAATCCCGCTCCATGATATGAACATTCAAATGTGTTAGTTGTAACCTCATCTAATGCTTTCCAGCTTTAAAAAGTTGTAAAATGCTCTGATACCACAAACCCTAATTAAAATCTTACTATTAGAAATACAAACAATATATGAAAAGATGAAATGCTGCTTGATAAAAGAGTGATACAATAGTGGTGCCAGAAGCTTAGATTTAGCAGTGTCTTCTTAACTATTTGATTAGCGGGGAGCCCACCCCTGCGCTGCCAGTTGTGTCATTTATTTTTAATATTGGCAGCACTCTGGCGCTGTAATCCCCTTTTTTATGTGGGGGATCACATAATATTCAGTAAACCTCTTGAAATTATATTTGTGGTGACCCCCCTGGGCCTTGGCCCACCCGGGGATATAATTTATGAAGGTATATATTATACCACAGATCTGTAAATCCTCCGCGGATCTACTGTATTGCTAAAAACGAAAATTATGTTTTTTCCCCTCCTCCCCCAACCAGGCCAATGGAGTGAGGGAATTACTACTCTGCCCCCTATATGTTTTTTCCATCTTTTTATCAGGACAGAGGACTGAGTCCCCGAGTCCTAAAATGGCTACCGCAGCATCTTTGTTGATGTTGTGGGACCAGTCAGATCTTATCTTTTGATGTATATATATATATATATATATATATCAATTTAAAATCAAAATTTCTCAAAAGCTAATGAACGGATTTACTCAAAATTTCAAAAAGCACACTTTCTGCCAAATTTAGTGTAATGTTTCTATGGGAAATTGCATGAAGAAAATGCGTTTTGCAACCCCCCCTTTTTCTCAGCCCCCACTTGATGAATCACCTCATTACTTTCCAGCAAGGTCTTGATATTGTTAACTATGAACCTTATCTCGCATAGACCAGCAATATGTTTTCTATTTCTATGCACTACCTTGCACAACTATAGGCACTTGTCACTTTAAAAGGTAAAAGAAATAAAGTTGTAAAAAAAATGGTATGTAAACCAACCATGTACCGTGAAGCGCGTCATGTGCTCAAGACCCTCCAGGGTTGAAACGCGTCATGCTGCTGGTGTTTATTTGAGCTAAATAAAAGTTAAATCTGCACCTACTTTTGGTCCGTGCTCCTGTTCCTGAGAGATCGAGGAAAGGGCAGAGTGCTTCTGATATATATATATATATATATATTGAAGACGTCCTGTCCACCCAATTCTCGATGGCGTAAAACACAGGCACGGACCTCCCAACTCCGAGGAAGAAATCACGGACTCCCACACAGCATTAGTGGGTAAAGCAGTGCAATTTATCCAGCAAAGATAATATCGGAACAGTGCCCTCCATGACGCGTTTCGCTCCTACTGATCACATATATATATATATATTTTCTTTAAAAAAGCCAATGGTTTAAATTACCATATAGTTTACAAAGTCACACAGACGTAATGTTTAAAACCTGAAATAAACATTGAAATTCACCAGTTATAGTTCAGTGAGATAACTGTAAATTGTGCCCCCATTCTGCACCGCTTAAGACCTAACATATGGTGTTGTGATTAGCGATTTCATCAATGATGTCTTTTCAGGTGTCATCAGTAATGTCATCAGTGATGCTATCAATAATGTCATTTAACACGTCATAAGTGATGTAATGTGAGGGCATAAGCAGTGCATGTATCTAATGACTCAGGAGACTTACTGTTTTTTAATATTGCTGGGGGCTGCTGCACTCCCTGCTCATCAGTTCTAGCATCAGATATGTCATTTGAGATGGCATTTGGGCTGTTATAAATGATGCCTTTGAACATGTCATGAGCGATCAAATATTTGAGCTCATAATCAGTGCATAGCGAGGGTGCAAGTTATAGTTGGCTCTCTTAACTAATACTGCTGACTTTGTGCTTTTTTTAGTTCAAAATGTTACTGTTGTTACTGAGATATTCAGCTAATCATTACATCACTTTAACCTTTGGCTTTGCTAAGGATTTAAAAAATCAATTTCTAAGGATTAAAAAAAAACCACATCTTTTTATCACACTAACTATAACGTTATTTTAAGCTTTGTTTTTTTCAGTGAATTTCTAGGGTTTTGAAAACAAAATGACCATACCTAAAGCCAAATCCTGGCCGTGCATGTCCTTTGGCCAGGGCCTGTTGCCAACCCACCTAGAGGCAGCCAACCCCACCAGCACCCCCAATTATTGAGCCCCAAGCCAGGTCCCAATCCAGTCAACACTGTGCTGTACCAGTGTAGACGCTGGCAGTTTGTTTCTCTGCTGAGGTCTTTGCAGGCGCGATCCTGGTATGCTGCACCCCCTGTTTCCCCAGACACAGGCATAGGGAGCAGGAGGCTGGTGAAGCCTGATGCTCCCTTGGCTTTAGCCTGGAGGCGGCCTGCTCTGGAACATGCTGGGTTCATTCTGCATTCAGTCCCTTAGGATATGGGATCCCCCACGGACACATTAGTGCTAGAGTTTCACAGCACTCTTTTCCTTTTTGTGCCAGTCCCAGGGGAGATGGGGGCAGGAAGAGTCTGAGAAGAATAGGGGGGATTACATGTGCACCCCCTAGGCAGTTTTTTCTCCAGGGTCTTGGCCCTCCCCAGGGAATTAGGAAAGCTTAGGGTGCAGGATGCCACGTATGGCCAAACTCTTTGTTTTCACTGGCCTGGCCCTGTTGGTCCATTTTTTATAAATCTTTTCTTATTGGTATTTCCTCAGAATTAACATAACAGTTCACAAACAGAAATTCACAGTGTCTCCTGGACATGGATAACATACTGTATTATTCAGCACTCTGGTCTACCTGATACCTTTCAAATTACATATCAAGGCAGGGCATCATCATATTTTAGGGGAAGGAACGAGGACCAAGAAGAAAGAATGAAGACCAGTGTCAAAGAACAAAATGAAACATCAACAACCAATGAAAGAACCATACGTTTTGCCCTTTTGCTTCTTATGTATCTTTTGCAACTTCTAACAGAGTATTATGCAAAGCTAAATTCCATCTTATCCACCACAATCATTCCCCATTGTGATATTGGTTAAAACAGCAATGTCAGCAATATGTGGTAAGTTCGCTCATCATTTCCGGAGACGTTGGTCTTTTTTGATGATCTTGGGCTCATTTTAATCATGGTAGCAGCCTCTAGCCACTAGTAGCAACCATTGTTGGCATTGTGGCCTCTAAAATACACTTTCTTGTGGGAGCTTCTAGAAGCTTTGTTTCTTCTTTGCTCTTCCTCCATTGAGCACAGAGCCTGACCTCCTGCCCTTTAGCTCCTGGTCAAGAACCTGTCCTCTGTTCAGTGCCTGGTGTTTCCCTCAATCTTCAGTCACCCCCAGGAGCACCCCACAGCCTCAAGGGAGAATACCCTTCCTGTCATCTCTCTTGAGGTCCTTTTGCTTCCTTTGGCCAATTGCAAGGCACCCGTGTGACAGAGGTCATGGGGCTGCCACCTGATGAGGTTTAACCTTCTGCAGGCCCAGTCCTGAGAAGTTCCAGGCAAACTATACCCCTCCAGGGGTCCCCAGCAGGGCCATCCCTTTACTTTCCCTCAGAGGGTGAAGGAGGACGAATGACATTGGCCATGGAGAGGTGAATCCACAGACTCCAATCCAGTCCAAGGTGTCCCAACACCCAATAGAGAGATTCAGTCCTTTTGAGCACCCTGCAAAACCCATCTTCTCATTATCTTCCTCTCCCCTATGAAGAGTTTTTTTTTTTAACCGGACAGAAAGTTCCAGAAGGTAGGCACCTTTGTCCATTCTTAGGATGACAAGTCTTTGAGCCTAGCTATGGCGAAACTATTCTTAGGTGCAGAATGGTCCATAATGTACAATACAGTGAATTAATCACTCTTTTAGGGTTGTATGATGGAACAACAAATGGCATCACCATGCATGCCTTTACAATGCAGACTAAACCATGAATTTGCCTGAACCACGCACGTTTTTACCATGCATACCACTACCATGCATACTAATAGAGATACATTAAAATTACCATTACTACACATACTTTTACCATGCAGATCTTTACCACGTATACAACACAGCTTTATTGTACATTTAAAATAAAGATTTCTGCACTGAAAAGTTTTAAAAAAATGACATTTTGACGTACTCTAAATTAAATAAAAATTACAGCAGTAAAGTAATATTACCTCAAAAAAACATGTTATCACTAAATATTATTGGTGAAAGAGAAATTCATTACATCTACAACTTCGAGAAATATATCTGAAACAATCCTGTTTCAAAAGTAGCCCTTACTTTGTTTTAATACTAATAATACAGACTGTCCAAAACTAAAATGGCTGTTGTATGTGCGGACTGTAAAAAATGTTTCTTTCTACCATTACAATTAAATGCACACAATCAGAATTTAAAACATGTTGCAATGCAGATTCCATAACAAATTTTTGTTTGAAATTTGGTTTTCCCTTGAAAAAAGTATAAATTGAGCCGACCTCCATTTTGTGACCACTGGTACACTGACACTGATCGTGACCACACGTCTCTTGGACACTCTGAGGAAGGTGACAGTTTGCGAGGAGACACTGCCAACTACCAGGGTAAGTAAGTATAATGTTTAAACAAACCACATCCACAGTATGTCCAAAGAACTCCGAAAGATAAATATTAATACAAGTTTTCCTTATTTCACAAATTTTGACATCTCATTAAAAAAATATTCTATTCTATTCTATTCAATTACCTTAATTTTAAATAACTTTTTTCCTGAAACTAAAATAAAAACTTACAAACTTTAAAAAAAAAAAATGTTTAATGTAGTTTTTAACTCCACTCTGGGTATCCCTCAGAGCAGGTGCTAGACAGTGACTCGGGGGGAATTTACTATTCAAACTCTACTGGGGACGTCCCTCAGGGCAGCTGCTGGACAGTGACTGGGGGAAAAATTACAATTCTAACTGCTGGGGGTGTCCCTCAGGGCAGGTGCTGTACAGTGAGTGGGGGCAACATTACTATTTTAACTCTGCTGGTGGAATCCCTCAGGGCAGGTGCTGGACAGTGAGTGGGGGAAAAATACTATTCTAACTCCGATAGGGTTGTCCCTCAGAACAGGTGCTGGACAGTGAGTGGGGCAAACACAAGGAGATGATGGATGGAGCGCTGACACCTTTCAGACACTCACCTCTAGTCACAAATCTGGGTTGAATCCATCATCGTTCTTTAGCTCACTTCGCCTCCTCAGTTCAGACTCAGCTATATGCAAATTAGCCTTGACCATGTGCCTAATGGGAACAGTCCAGCCCGAACTGCCAAGCCAGGTCTTCCCTGAACCGGAAACAAGCATCCTGAGAGCGGTTTTGGGGTGACACCCCTCATCAGCCAGGCTAGCATGAATCCAGTGGCAAAATGAGCAAGGGACCCAGATCTGAGCATACCCTGCCAACTTAGGGCGAACAAAGTAAACACAAGGAGATGATGGATGGAGCGCTGAAACATTTCAGACACTCACCCCAGTAACAGATCTGAGTTTAACCCATCATCGTTCTTTAGCTCGCTTCCCTACCTTAGTTCAGACAAAGCTATATGCAAATCAGTCTTGACCCTGTGCCTCATGGGAACAGTCCAGCCTGAACTGCCAAGCCAGGTCTTCCCTGAACTGGAAACAAGCATCATGGGACCGGTTTCTGGGTAACACCCCTCATCAGCCAGGCTAGCTTGAATCCAGTGGCAAAGTGAGCTAGGGACCCAGATCTGAGCATACCCTGCCAACTTAGGGCGAACAAAGTAAACACAAGGGGATGATGGATGGAGCGCTGAAACTTTTCAGACACTCACCCCCAGTCACAGATCTGAGTTGAATCTATCATCGTTCTTTAGCTCACTTCTCCACCTCAGTTCAGACCCAGCTATATGCAAATCAGGCTTGACCCTGTGCCTCATGGGAACAGTCCAGCGCTAACTGCCAAGCCAGGTTTTCCCTGAACCGGAAACAAGCATCCTGGAACCAGTTTCTGGGTAACAGCCCTCATTTGCCAGGGTCGCTTGAATCCAGTGGCAAAGTGAGCAAGGGGCCCACGTCTGGGCATACCCTGCCAACTTAGGGCGAGGAAAGCAAACACAAGAAGTTGATGGATGGAGCGCTGAAACTCTTCAGACACTCACTCCCAGTTACAGATCTGGGTTGAATCCCTCATCGTTCTTTAGCTCACTTCGCCATCTCAGTTCAGACCCAGCTATATGCAAATCAGTCTTGACCCTGTGCCTCATGGGAACAGTCCAGCCCGAACTGCCAAGCCAGGTCTTCCCTGAACCGGAAACAAGCATCCTGGGACCGGTTTCGGGTTAACAACCCTCATCAGCCAGGTGCTGGACAGTGACTGGGGACACATTTACTATTCTAACTCCGCTGAGTCATAACTCAGGGAAGGTTCTGGACAGTGAGAGGGTAGGTGAATAGAATACTAGAAAAAAGAAGTAACATTTTTGTTTTATTTTCTTTCACTGCTAAACAGATAGTCCAAATGCTGCCTAAAGCCTGAAAATTTACACATTTACAAACAAAAAAATCAGGAGGCATCGCTAAATTTGAAGTAAGTGAATAATAATCGCTGCAGCTAGACAAGTTATGTCTGCCAAATCAAGAAGGGGAAACTAACTGCTGAAATATGGTGGCTACCTTTATTGTAAGGCTAGATTGACTGAGCCCAGGATTCATTGGAGGTGTGTGCAATATTTTTCATCCCATTGCACAGGCAGAGAGGTTACTCTAGGTGACTGTGTTGAAAGAACCTCTGCGCATAACCACTCTGCCTCTGCAGTGGATATAGATGTATGAGAAAGCATCAACAAATAAAACCTCTTGCATCCACCTCAAGTGAAACCTGTGACAGTTTTTAGGGAGGTAGCACAAAACATTCCCATTCATGTAGCTAGTAGTATGTCTGCAATTCCAAACCTTAAAAGGATGATCCAGAGGCAAGTAATCCCCAACGTCTGACCCCACAGACCTTTTCTGATATTAATATACCCCCAGACTAACTATTACTTTCTCTAATGAAACTTCCCTACTGCATGACAACGAAAACCCTCAAAAAAGATAACTAATTTTTGCAACATCCCATAACCTGGTAACACTTGAGAATAGTGATGTTTGGATGATGGATGGTATGTTTAATTCCTCAACTGATCCACTCACCCAAATATACACTATTCATGCTGAAAGAAATAATGAAACCATACGATTAGTATACAGTTTGCTCCCAGACAAACAATCTTCAACATATACTGAATTTTTTACTGTGATAAAATCCAAAACCTTAGATAAAAGTCCAAAAAAAGTGATTTTACTTCAAATTAACAATTATTATCACTATTTGTAAATTGTACCCCACCACCCAAAATCAACATTGTTTGCTTTACTTTTCTAAAAAAATTGGCGAAACATTAAGAAAATATCCTTAGTTGAGGATTATCTGTCTGACAGTAAGGGGCCGATTCCGATAGCCGGTTGGACAGCTGTCCGTAGCCTTACCGTGCGACCGACACGTACCTGGAGCCGGTCCGTATTGTAGAGTAAGTACGATGCGCATAACTGCCAAAAACACGACCGACACTTAGGCTGTGAATCAAACCCCATTTTCCGTCCGAGCCGTAACTCCTAAAGATGAACCGAGTCGCCCGGAAGCAGTATCCATAGCAGTTTCCAGCATGACAAGTACGATGCGTACTTCCTACGCGCTGGATGGGTCATCACGTACGGCACGTCACAGCATCCGGAAAACAAGCATATCAGCTACGATTCGTGCCACAACTCAATACACGGCTGCGAGACGGACCAGCTTGCAGCGGGTGCGAGATGGAGCAACAAGCAGCGTGTACGACACAAACACATCATGAATCACATCGTGCAGGTCATACCAGTACTCTACATCTATGACCGGCTCAGGGACCGACGCCGACGGCGCAGGCGGTAAGTCAGACACCTACAACACAAACAAATGACACATACCCGCAAAATGGCACACACACACAGGGGATCCACAGCCTGGCCACTAACAACAGCCCACCATAGGGGTTGCATGGCCAGCACCACAAACACCCCCACCCATGGGAGACCTGTTGCCCATTACTACTGCCACCCCCACTCACAGGGGACCTGTTGCCCATCACTACTGCAACCCCCACCCATAGTGGACCTGTTGCCCGGCACTACTGCCACCCACACCCATAGGGCTGATGTTGCCCATCACTACTGCCACCCCCACTCACAGGGGACCTGTTGCCCATCACTACTGCAACCCCCACCCATAGTGGACCTGTTGCCCATCACTACTGCTACCCACACCCATAGGGCTGATGTTGCCCATCACTACTGCCACCCCCACTCACAGGGGACCTGTTGCCCATCACTACAGCCTCCCCCACCCATAGGGCTTATGTTGACCATCACTACTGCCACCCCCACTCACAGGTGACCGGTTGCCCATCACTACTGCCACCCCCACCCATAGTGGACCTGTTGCCCATCACTACTGCCACCCACACCCATAGGGTTTATGTTGCCCATCACTACTGTCACCCCCACTCACAGGGGACCTGTTGCCCTTCACTACAGCCACCCCCACCCATAGTGGACCTGTTGCCCAACACTACTGCCACCCCCACCCATAGGGCTTATGTTACCCATCACTACTGCCACCCCCACTCACAGGGGACCTGTTGCCCATCACTACTGCCACCCCCACCCATAGTGGACCTGTTGCTCATCAATACTGCCACCCCCACTCACAGGGGACCTGTTGCCCATCACTACTGCCACACCAACTCACAGGGGACCTGTGCCCATCACTACTGCCACCCCCACCCATAGTGGACCAGTTGCCCATCACTACTGCCACCCACACCCATAGGGCTGATGTTGCCCATCACTACTGCCACCCCACCCATAGGGCTTATGTTGCCCATCACTACTGCCACTCCCACTCACAGGGGACCTGTTGCCCATCACTACTGCCACCCCCACCCATAGGGCTGATGTTGCCCATCACTACTGCCACCCCCAGCCATAGGGCTTATGTTGTCCATCACTACAGCCACCCCCACCCATAGGGCTTATGTTGCCACTCACTACTGCCACCCCCACTCACAGGGGACATGTTGCCCATCACTACTGCCACCCACACCCATAGGTGTCACGGTCCTACAAACTTGCACCTTATTACCGCACAGGAGCAGGACGGCGATAGGTCCCAATGCCCACCTCAGAACTCTTCCTGTTTGGTTCTTAGTTCCATTACAGGTAAGTTCCAGAGGGAGAAAGGGGATGGGACAAAGACGAGACTGCTCCAAGATCTGCCTGTAGCTTTGTTACTTCTTCTCTTTCTTCTTACAGGTCTGCCAACAAGAACATCTAATTAACTTACTTTAAAACTGGACTACTGTTCCTTCTCCAACCCTCTACATTAGTTTCTTATCTTACCAGAAAGTCTTGGAGGCGTGTTACTCTTCTTACTTCTCTAATTACATCAAGCTAGGATGAGAAGTCTTCACTTAATGCTCTTTTTTAGTCTTTTGGGTCGTGCTGCTCAAGATTTATTCTTCAGCCCTTCCACAATAAATAAATAAATACAGTAAGTGTAAGAATGCCCTTAATATTTACTGCTGGTGTGCCTTCCCTTCCTCCCTATGACTTGCTGGTTAGAGACCTGAGTGAGGAGATGTACTGGGGTTTCTGTAGTGCCCAAATATGGTCTGGATTCTTTTCATTCCGAAAAGTATTGTAGAGAGGTGAATTATTTTTTAGAGAATTGGCTGCTTGACTCTCTCTAGGTTTTTTCCTAGTTTAGAAATGAAATTTATACCTCCTCAAAAGGTGTCTTGTTAAGCGTGAACTGGAACCTTTTTAGCCTTGAGGTATTTCTTTATTTAGATAGAACTTGGCCTTCCTATCGTGACTACAGCATGTACCGCATGACCTTACGCGATGAGGAAAGAAAACTCGCTCGCGTATACTTCCTTTTGCGACTTGTCACGGAGAAAACTTCTCCCCGACCCGACACAAAGGAATTTCCTGAACCCCTGTGAGAGCCTCCGAGAGCTCCCGATAATTCCCTCCAACAGACTTCGATTCGCGGCACGGAAGGAGCTTACTCAGACACTGCTCCTTCACACTGTGCCCCTGGAAGAGAGTTTAAATCTCAA
Source organism: Triturus cristatus (assembly GCF_964204655.1). Classification (NCBI taxonomy): domain Eukaryota; kingdom Metazoa; phylum Chordata; class Amphibia; order Caudata; family Salamandridae; genus Triturus; species Triturus cristatus. The sequence goes on from NC_140587.1 coordinate 260,240,967, forward strand.
ATGGCAGACGCGACGCTTGAATGTATGCGTCAGCGTCGGCCTCAGAGACTCCGAGAATTGCCAACTAAATTCTTTATAACGCAGCGCAAGAATGAACCGGGAATACTGGAAGATATTCCGGTAAATATTTCAGACGCAGCGCGTGAGTGAATGCGCCCGCGTCTGAACCTTCCTAAATACGGTGAAGCTGAAATGCTACTCCTCTTCAGCTCGCTGCAAATGATAGACAATTCTATTACAAACTTGTTAATTCTTATTTACTGAGAGATAGGACTTTTATATTAATTCTTTGACTAACAATCTTTTTGCTCTGTGGAAATTTAACATTGAAAGTCTTAAACACACTAACCTGAATCTGAAGGGATGTACTATGTACCGGCGAAACTAACCCCGCACATTCGCAAGCTACCCTAACTGACTAACTCGACGCAGGGAATTCAGATGCTCTTCTCTCAGCTTCTTCAGTGAAGTGCGCAGTAGAATGTTGGAGCACACTTCACCAGGTGTCCAGAATTCTAAAAGACTAGACTGCTAACAGCAGAGTGCTGTAGCAGTATGTGCATGTTGGCAGCCATCTTGGAATTCCATCGATGCCAACATGCACCCCAATTTAATGGATTAGATGACTTCTGGTAATCTTGCGAAAGGGAAATAGTAGCCAGAAAAGCGTTACAGGGAGGAAACCTCTTATAGGGCTGATGTTGCCCATCGCTACTGCCACCCCCACCCATAGGGCTTACGTTACCCATCACTACTGCCACCCCAGCCATAGGGCTTATGTTGCCCATCACTACAGCCACCCCCAGCCATAGGATGGGTGATGCGCAACACATCCAGCATACTCCAACATCAGGTATGTCCGCAAAATACATCCCCCCTAACATCATGACAACAGTGTGTAGTCTGTGACAAATGCCCACAACAGTGATTATGGCTACGAGCATACAATGTAAGTAACAGCACATGTGTGACCAACACATGAGTGTGACATACACAAGGCAAGCATCACCATAGCACTGTGGCAATGTAAAAAGAACACCCCCTCACTGTGTAGAACAGAAGTTAAGTGGGGGCTCCCAAAATGCAGCAGATGGCGAGCATTGTGGTGATGGGGACTAAACCCCCCTCATCACAGTGACCAAGAGGTAAGTGTCATCATGGTCAAAGCTGCAAATAACAAACAGCATGTATGATCCCTGCTCCCAACACATCAAACACTTCTGGGGCAAACTAGTGGTTGTGTCCCATACACACAGAGATGTGGTGAGGCTAACAGTGCTGTGAAAACATAACACACTCTCGGCCATGTGCAGACAAGCACCACCCATGGGGGCTGACAATGCATACAGCATACAATGACACAACAGCAGAAGTGACCATCACCAAGCAAGCACACATCTCGAAAATAGACACACCAAGCAAAACAACATGTGTAGACTGTAAGTGTCACATCTCAAACTCACATTCCATGCCAGCAATGGCACCCAACAACCAGGATGAATGTGCACAATGATGTGAAATACCTCACAGGGACAGCATGCAAAATCACAGAAACAGCATCCAGACAAAGGCCCACAACAGCAATACCAATGCACTGGTGCAGATGCACAAACACAAACAGGCAAACTCACACTGCACATCGGACACAACATGTGTGTGTGTGTGTCACAGTGTCTACAGGCAACTACACAACACATGAGGGGGGCTGGACCACAGTGACACAGATGTGGACACAGTGCCATACAAAAGTAAACCATCATTGGGACACCCTCAGTGGGCAATCAGGCATTGGGAGATGAGAGGGAGCACAACAGACACATGTGACACAAGCTGGAATGAACACCAACTAACACAGCAAGAGACTGACACACAACACCACTACCCCCAGGGAACAGACATTGGGGTGACACAAGTATGCATGACACCTCCACTGTGATGACAAAGGCAGATGTCGTACAAACTGGGAAACCCAGACATCTGTCCTGTGCCACAAACGTACATCACACATACACAACATCACTCAGCATGGCCCCTCATCCATGGACACACAGGAGTTATGGGACCACCTATGCAAACATTCACATCAGTCCACCCTTAACACCACACACCCTGAACTGCAACAATGTGTATCTGTAAAGCCCACATGGACAGGTGACATTGCACATGCACCCATTACAAACACAGGAATGTTGGGAGGAACTAAGGTGCACACACACATCACACAAGGACAGTTCACAACCCTGGAGAATGACAGACATACTGCACAGTTTGCGGTACATGGCCATGACCTCAAAGCTCATGTAACCTTCAGAGTTCCTGCCACAGTCCCAGGACAATGCAGATGCCAAGGAGAAACACAAGGGACACATGCTGACACCTGCCAGCATCGCAGCCATGAACCCGACAAGTGGGAGCAGTCACACACATATACAAATGTCTCAATCACTGAAAACTACCACCTAGGGACAACGACATGATTTTGCAAATAAACAGGTGCCTTGAGGAACCCTGACTGTGTCCCATCTGTGTCTGACAACATCATCACCACTCAGAACTGACAAATCCCAATGATGATACACCAATTAACAGTAGTGTGTCATGTACCACACATCTGGTAGCCCATTGGAAAAGTAGTGGGATGAACCCAGTACCACTCAGCAAGCATCAACAACAGGAACATATCAAGGGAACACTGTCTGTGTATGAACAGGGATGTGGACACACACACATGCTCATACAACACACACCATGTGCCTAGGCCATGTCACTGGACAACACACTTACTTGAGGGGACCCAACTCCTGTGGGAGCCCAGCTGTGCCAAACATATTCACCGCAAGTCCCACTCATGCCTGCAGAACACTTGGTCAGTCAGCCATCAGTTACCACACAATGACGGCTCTGGTCACAACAGCCTGGGTACGTGAGTCTCCCCTAAGTCATCTGCACATACCCAAAACATATGTCTAGCAAGTTGCACAGAGGCCCCAGTTGCTCCTATTACAATGATGCCCACAACTGTAGGTCTAGTGTTGATGAGCACAAAGTATGTGGAAGTGACAAATTGGACAATGGGAAGCACATCATATGTGCAGGGGTGCAAGCCACAGATGTGACCATGCAAATGAAATGCTCACAGAGAGATGCACACAAATAGTTGATCCTGACACACCCAGGTAGCTGCAAAGGATGAAATGGATACCCACCAGAATAGGATACTTATCTCATGGACCACATGGAGTACCTCACAGCAACACATCAGTATTCAACATTGTAAACCAAGCATTACAGGTGCAAGGGCATGTAAAACAACATCAACATAATGTACAGCTAAATCAAGTTCACAGGGATAAAGAAAAAAGATGTATTCAGCATATTAAAAGTGAAACGTCTGTTCTAACAAAAGGCCAATGACCAGTCCATGTCCAAATGCCAAGGAGTGAACTAGAGTGACAAATTCAGTATATGAAAATCTAAACGTCTGTGCAAACAAAAGGCCAATGGCCAGTCCATGTCCAAATGCCAAGGAGTGAAGTAGAGTGACAACTGTCACACCTTGCTTGCCTGCACTGCTAAGGACCGGGGTCATCCCCTCGGAGGGGCATACATGGGGGCAGGCCAGGCACCACAGGGACAGGATCAGGGCACAGCAGAAGGAGGCAGTGAAGAGGTGGTGGATGCAGGCGAGACACTTGCAACTGCAGAAGAGCTGACTGAAGTGGTGGGTGCTGTCACACCTGTGGGGCACAAGTCAGATGGGGTGGGTGCTGGCACAACTCCAGTGGGCAGGTCAGATGGAGTGGATAGGCTCACCACTGCAGTGCCCAAGTCAGACGGGGTGGTTGTGGACTCCGAAGCAGTGCCTACATCCATTGGAGCGGAATGGGGGACAGGTGAGGTCAGCAGGGCAGGGGGGGGACATGGTCCCCACATCAGTGGCACCAACTGTCTGACCAGGTGTGGAGGAGCAAGTGCTAGGGGGGATGGCCTTAGCATTTTGGGGATGGTGTATCTGTGTGTGGGGGAACCCGGGGCAGGGAGTGGCGGGGGAACCTCTGGAGTGGTGGGCTGGGGGATTGAGGACGGAGACTTTGCCTTGGAGCTGCGTGGTGGCGGGGGGGTCATGCTCTTCTAGCACTGGGAGGACTTGGGGGTGGGCGTCTCTGTCTGACTGCGCCCGGGGGAGGGTGTCCTCCTCCTGGTCCGTGGAGCTGTCCCCTCCTGTGGCCGTGGATGTATCTGGATAGGAATAGGAAGTAAGAGAACAACATCAGTCACCTGCACCGACTGCACACACCACAGTGAGTACATCACATCACAGGGCAAGCCCTGGCATCATCAGCTGAACACAGCTCAAAGTGCCAACACTGTTTAGGATAAGACAATTGTCATTCTCAACATCAACCATGGCACACATATCCCTCCTTGACTTTCACACATATGTCCGTTGCATGTTGGATGCTAACACTCCAATGTGCCAACATGCACCACCCACACATTAGTTGTACATGCAAGTGAACATGTAGGAGTATGTCACTATACACACAGCACATCTCTTGCTACTGACTCAGTACAGGTGTCCAGATGAAGGGATGGGCAGAGACTCATTCCACATGCTTGTGATGCATGCCAGCAACACACACTATGATGTACTCCTGTCCTGATGGGCAATGCCACAATGTGGTGCATGGTGCACACTTGAACACAATGCAGGCTCACTCATAGCAAGTTTAATGCCATGGCACTGGGATGCCCTGAAAGTCAGTCAACACTGTCTCCTGTCACAGGGGCAGGGCATCCAGACAACAACAATATGCACTGAATCCTAGCTCTAGGGTAAAGCAAACTCAGCAGATGACCGGCGCACTTGCCCATCCCATGCAAACAACATATCCAGGACCCAGAAGACCCCACATCATGCAAATCAGACATATGAGTCGCAGCAAACACTAATCCCTGTACATTAACACATCACAGTCTGCCATGCATGTAACCCAGCTGCATGAAGGACACAGTTGCATACACCATTGTGCGCTGTCAGATGATCACACACCTATATGTCACACAAGTCTTGTCTCTCACAGTCACATTGCAGATGTCATGCTGACCCTCTGAATCATGGACACCCCAGTTGTACGAAGCAACAAGCCTCACCCTAATGACACAGAGGCAGACACCTGAGGGTACATGTCACTGAGCACAACCTGCAATTTCATACACAGGAGTGGGATTACAGAGTGTTTCTATATGCCCTTTAGGGGGCATGACTGGCCAGGACTAAGTGAAACAGTGTTTGGCCCTGGACAGTAGTCAGGTGGCTAAGAAAGTGTGACATACTTGCTATACATACTCCTGAGGCCCAAAAATTAGAGTCCCCTGCTGCATGGGTTTGTTTGGAATACCTCAGCCACATGTTGCGAGTCTGACCAGCAATTGGTACACAGCTCAAGGGCACACACAGATCACATGTCAGATCTCAGGCATTGTGTAAACAATTGACCCACCCATGAAACACACAACAGATTCACGGGAACTGATGCTGACCGGTACCTGAAGCATAGCTGACTACAGGGACACAGTAGCCTAGTGACACAAGCAACAGATTGTAGGGGCCACACCTGTGGAACAGATGAGGAGGGGGCATCACACAAATGAGGGACCTGAGTTTGGGACTACAAGACCTACGTAATGTGGAAGTGTGACCAGGACAAAAGACTGCTATTTGCATGTCAGACATAGTACACAGATCAGACATGGACTCACCCCCTTCCTGCTGCTGTCTGGCCTTCAGCTGCCTATCCAGGTCCGGGAAGACCACCGCCAGGATACGGAGCATGTGGGGAGTCAGGGTCCGGTGCCCGCCCCTCCTGCATGGAGGTGACAGCTTCAACTGGACTCTAGCTATCCTCCGGGTCCAGCCCCGGAGGTCCTGCCACCTCTTCTGGCAGTTTTTATTTTATTTATTTATTTTATGCAATTTTTAAAGCGCGCAAATACCCGTACGGGTGTCTCGGCGCTATCGTTACAGAACTCACTTCTTGCGATGAGGGGGAATTAGGCAGAGAACAGCCATGTTTTAAGGCTCTTTCTGAACTTGAGCAGCGTAGGGGCCGTTTTGATGTGGAGTGGTAGTGTATTCCACAGCTTGGCAGTAGCGATAGTAAAACATTTATCTCCCCAGCTGGCCTTTCTTGTCCGTGGGACTTTCAACAAGTAGGCTGAGGACGATCGTAAGGTCCTAGGTTGTTCCACTGGGCAGAGGGCTTTTTTTAGGAACTGTGGTCCGGAGTTGTTCAGAGTTTTGTAGGCTATACACAGAGCCTTAAATTTGATTCGGCTCCTAATAGGGAGCCAATGTAGCTCTTTGATGTAAGGAGACGTGGAGGTGAATTTGGGGATGTGTAGTAGGGTTCTGGCCGCGGCGTTTTGCACCGTCTGGAGTTTATTGAGTACCCTTTCCTGAGCGTTCAGAAGAAGGGAGTTACAATAATCGGTTCTTGAGAACACTAAGGTGCTGATAAGTGTTTTGCCCGCGGACTGTGGTAAGTAAGGAAGTAGTTTTTTTATTTTTTTTAGGGTGTAGAAGGCAGATGATACCACAGCGTTGGCGTGATGGAGGAAAGTCAACTTATTGTCAAAAGTGACTCCCAAATTGCGGACCTTGACTACCGGTTGGGGGGGGGGACCCAACTGAGATGGCCACCACTGTGGGGACCATGCCGGCTGCAAGTTCCCGAATGTCATCACCTCCGTTTTATCAGAGTTTAGTTTGAGGCAATTTGATGACATCCAGGAGCTTATCGCCTTCATTCCCTCTTGGAAGTTGGCTGCGACAGATGTTCCATTATTGTGCACCGATAATACTAGTTGAGTATCGTCGGCGTACGTTGTAAGGGCAATTCCATGCGATTTTATCACCCTCGCTAAGTCTGATACATAGATATTAAAAAGCGTCGGACTTAGCGAGGAGCCTTGTGGGACTCCGCATGGGAGGGAGAAGGTCTGGGAGGTGAAATTACCCATCTTGACTGTCTGAGGGCGATTGGCCAAGAATGAAGCAATAAGATCTTTGGCCTTGCCTCTTATTCCTAAAGCCGAGACACGGTCGATCAGAGTGACATGATCGACCGTGTCAAATGCAGCGGAAAGGTCCAGAAGTATTAGGACCGCCGCTCCACCCTTGTCCATCGTTGCTCTGATTTCATCTGCAGCTTTAAGCAGTGCTGTCTCCGTTCCGTGTCCCTGTCTGAAGCCAAACTGGGTGTCATCAAGTAGATCGTTGTCATTAATGAATTTCGAAAGCTGGATGTTCATTGTTTTTTCGAAAATTTTGGCTGGAAAGGGGAGACAGGCGATAGGTCTATAACTGGCGGGGAGAAGAGGGTCCAGAGTTGGCTTTTTTAGAAGAGGCTTAATAATAGCCTCCTTCCAAACCAATGGATAGATGCCTGTTGAAAACATGGCATTGCAGATAGTAGACAACACGGGAGAAATCGCTTCTGGGATGAGATTCAGGATAGCAGGGGGACATGGGTCGAGGGGGGATCCAGATTTGGTGCTGGCTACCAGATGTTGAATGTGTTCCTGATTGATGGTGCGGATCCGGTGCTTGTAGACCCCCACAGAACGAACAGCCCGGGCGATGGTCAGCCAGATCTCCTGCTTCTGGTGGCCATCAACCTGTGAGGAGGACAAAGTGAAAAGTACATGAACACACATGCCCCCAGACTGCTGCAGCACACATTTGGATAGACATGTCATCATCACAAACGGAAATAAATCACACAGGTAGTGCAACCATGGGGATTGCAAAAGCACATGCATGTCTGACATGTTAACAATGCCTGGATAGTTTAAGCTTGCAATAATGCCCTTTAGCAGCAGAAAAACTGTTCATTGCATCTACCTACACACTTTGGGGGATGAAAGGTCTCATTGAGAATGTTGGCCATTGGTGTACACACTGCTAGTACAGCTAGTCAGACAACTTGCATAATTAGGAAGGCAGTGGACTGCACACTCACCTGCTCCCCTGGTTTCTCATAGAGCTTTCTGTACTCTGGAAGGAGCCCGTCCAGCAGGGCCTGGTTCTCCTCCTCAGTGAAGGCTGAGGCCCTCTCCAGAGTACATGCCATAGCAGGAGCCAGAGGATGCAGAGACAGCAGCAGTGGTAGCAGGGATGTGGTCCAGTAGCATGTAGTGCAGGCAAGTGAGCTCCCTGGGGGCCAGCCAGCCTTATTTCTATGCTGCAGAGGCAGAATCTGTGCCATGTGCCCCAAGTGATCGGTCCAACACAGTTGCATTCTATGAATTTGGCCAATCCATTTAAAAGTACGACTCGTACACGCCTTCTGCATCGTTCAAATCTTCACCTTCATGGAACACTTGAAATTGCAACATTGTTGTAGGCATCCAACTGAATTTCCAGTGCACAACTCGTACAAGTTTTGAATCCGCATCCGTCTCCATGACAGTCCAGAGCCAATGGGGGCGCTCGGCTCGTTCAACTGACTGTAGAACGCGTATTTTGAATATACACATGCACCCGTCTACATACGATTCAATGGCCAAGGCGTACGCCTGTCTCGGACCATGCCTGTCCGACCCGTATGCATGATAGTCACCTGCGTCGGACCTCATTCCATTGATGACAAAGCGTATGCGCGGCTCGGACATGACCCGTGCAATGCGTATGCATTGTCACCCACGTCGGACCTCATTGCATTCAATGACAAGGCATACGCAAGGCTCGGATATGACCCGTGCAATGCGTACGCATTGTCACCCGCGTCGGACCTCATTGCATTCAATGACAAAGAGTACGCACGGCTCGGACACGACCCGTGCAATGCGTACACAGTGTCACCCGCGTCATACCTCATAAGTGTGACTATAATACGGATGCAACACACATATACTGGCCATGGACACCTGTGCACACCTGCCACACTACAGCATTGGCCACACAGTGTCCCATGGCATGTAAGGCTGCATTCCCTGGGTGTTTGGGGGGCCACAGCTGTTTTTTTGGCTGGCACTTTGTGCAGCCACTCCAAGGCTGTGCATGTGTACATGGGGGCAGAATCCTTTGTGTGTTTTGCACATTACCACTGTGATGTGCAATTGGACAGTAATGGGCATGAGTCAAGGCCACAGTGTCAGGTTGGATATGTTTAGGACATGTCACATACACCCTGAGTCCTGGGGGTGATGGAATGTACGTCACAGTGAGACCTGTAGCCACAATACTGATGTGCACCCACAGTCTGTGTGCATGTTGTGTCTCAGATGTATCTGATCAAATGTTACCATGGGTGACAGTCTCCACATCCATGTGGTATATCCATCAACCTTGATGGGGTGTGTCTCTAAGAGACGTACATGTAGGGCCGGCAGGAACAACAGTGGCCACTACCTGTGGGACTTACGCTTGCCTTGTGGTGTGTACGTGCTACGCCATGTCCATTGCTGTGTTGATGTGGCAATACAGGGATCCCGGGTTTCTGCATGGCAAAGATCTGTGATGCCTGGGAGACATGAGGCCTCAATTGTCACTGTGGTGAACGTTGCAGCAGCACATAGGTTGGGTGACACAGCCAGATGATTGGCCATTGCACTACATGGGACTCATGTGGACATGTGGAATCGAGATGTGAGGTGGTGGTCTTGTAGGTGACATATGTGTCCATGCTTAACAGCACACACCTCAGTACACTGTGTAATGTCATGAACTAGCATGTGATAGTGATCGTGGTCATGGCCACATGGGTGGATGAACTGACAATCTTCCTTTGTGCATCTCTGTACTGCAGGGCACCAGTTGTCCATCGTCCGTTCCCAGACCTTGCAACCATGCAGGAACGCAACGGCATCAGACGGTACCGCTTCACCAGGCCACTGACTGCGGAGTTGGCGGAACAGTTGGCGCTACATCTGCTACCTGGCCGGACATACCCAACAGCACTGACCCCAGAGGTGTAGGTGATGGCAGCCCTGCACTTCTTTGCCACCTGTACCTTCCAGTGCACTGTGGCTACTGCTGGTGGTATGTCAAAAACGATGTTTAGTCGGGTGCTATGCGATGTCTTGGAGGGGATGTTGCAATTCCTCGACCTGTATATCAAGTTCCCGAGCCCAGCTGAACTCCCTGAAATAAAGGATGCCTTTTATGCACTGGGGAGGATGCCGAACGTCATCGGATCTATTGATGGGACACATGTTGCCCTGATACCACCACAGACACATGAGCAGGCATACCGGAACAGGAAGCACTACCATTCGATCAATGCTCTGGTGGTCTTTCTTGCTGACATGTTGATCACACATGTGTGTGCACGGGTCCCTGGTTCGGCGCACGATGCCTACGTTATGAGGAGTAGTCGCATTGCAACGCTGATGTCACTGATGCCAGCTCAGCATGCCTGGCTTGTCGGTGTGTACTGACTGTTTCTCATTGTGTGTGTTTGTCACTGTTGTATTCTGCACTCCTACAAAACTCAGCTACTTGTTCATTTTTGTGTGTGTAGGTGACTCCGGATACCCCAACATGCCGTGGTTGCTGACACCCCTCAGGAACCCTGTGACACCAGCCGAGCTGCGCTACAATGAGGCACATGGTCGGAGCAGGAAGGTGATTGAGCGGACATTCGGCCTCCTGAAAAGCCGCTTTCGCTGCCTGGACAATACCGGAGGGGCCCTCCTATATGAGCCTGCAAAGGCGTGCAAAATAATCCTTGTCTGCTGCATGCTACACAACATGGTGGTGTGGAAGGAGGTGCCTCTCATCCAGGATGACGATGACGACGACCAACCTCCGGCACCTGTGGAGGATCTCAGCCTGGGCCGAGATGCCAGTGATGATGAAGATGATGGTGACGTCCGCTCCCAGCTCATCAACAACTTCTTCACCTGAATGTGAGTTTCCAGGGTTGTTATGTGAATGTATGGAGGTAGCCTGGAATGTGTTGAGCCAGCTCTGTTGCTGTCTGAGTGTATCTGTGTGCCACTTGACTGGATGCGTGCTGTGATGTGTCCATTCCGGTGGTGTGTACTCCACAATAGGGTAGTACTGCTAACTAGTGTTTGTGTAGGTGTTTTGCAACATGTTTTGTGCATGTGTATTGCATTTCTCTCCTGTTCTTCTGTGCTTTTGACTGGATCTTGTCTGTCCTTCCAGGGTACTTTGCCTGTTGTGTGGTCAACACTGACCCCCAACACCCAGAAGCCAACACCAGTGTGGAAGTTGACAATTCCCATCAACTGACATACCACACATCCCTGGACTTCCATTCTCCAACACATTGGGAGCGTGTGTCCACTGTTACGTAGAATTACCGTGCAACTAGTGTGGAATAAACGTGTTGTTGATGTGTAATGAACCTGTGCTACGCTTTGTCATGTGCGTTGTCTGTCTTCCCACATCTGAGTGACATCTGCTTACCTCACCTGTGGACTTGTTATCACTGACTGGGCTTGGTGATGTGTCTGTGCATGCCAATGTGTTTCAGGTCACCATCATTGTGTGTGATGAGTAACATGGCCATGGTGAGTATGTTTTGTGTTGCCATAGTGGTGTGTCCCTCACATGTGTCACATCCCCATCACTCACCTTACGTTGGTCACATTGTTGCAGTATTTGGCATGCACTGTGTTGTGTGGCAGATCGACATCTCCCTGAACATGACAAGTTGGAATCACAACAGAGGCAAGTATGGTGTACTGGTGAGTTTATTTACAAACATGTGTGAGAGAAGTGCACAGGATGGTGGGTGCTGTACAGTGGTTTGGGAATCCAAAGTTCACATTGGAGTTGGAAGTGCTGGTTGATGAAATGTCCAGAGAAAAGTCCACAGTCATCTGATACATTGGCCCAATATGAACCCTCCATGTCATTTGGGCGAGTTGTGTGCGATTGGACAAGGTGAACGGGTTGCGCACAAAGAACATTGTCCAGAACAGGTTTGGAGGCCCTGGGGGATGTGCTGGGACATCTGCCTCTCACATGTCCTTCTTCAGACGACCCCTTTGACTCCCGGGGGAGGGGGGATCCTCATGTGCAGGCCTCTGCAGTGCAGGGGACTCTCCACCAGAATCCTCCTCCCTCCCTGTGGCGCTGGCAGATGGTGTTGCGACAGATGTTGTGGGCACACAGGGGGGTGTGGACAGGTTGGTGTTGATCTGGTGGAGGCATTGTAGTATGTCCCGATGCACCGCAGTGATGTCATCCCACTTGGCCTCTATGCGGGCATGGTGGGCGACCTGCTTGTGTTGCATGTCCTTGAGGATCCCCACTACCTGGCCAAATCCTAAGGTGCTATCCTGGTACGCATCTAAGATGCGTGCCAGTTGGGGGTCATCATACAGTCCAGACCCCTCTGCAAGGCATGCCCTGTGCCTCCCACCCCTCCCAGCACCCCTCTCCACACGGGCAGGACCAGCGGCGGTATGCACAGGTGACTCTGGGACCCCTTGGGTGGTGTTGCTGGTGGAGTTGGCTGTAGCTTCCGGGGGGGTCCTGTGTCCCTGTGCTGTGGGTGTTGATTGTCCTTGGTCTGTCCGTGTTGGCGGGGGTGCCCTGTCGGTGTCCAGATGCTGGAGGCGTGGGTACAGGGGGACAGATGTTGATGCTGCTGGTGCTGCATGATGGCTCGCACCGGAGGGGCCAGGTTGGTCGTCGTCATCCGAAGAGGACAGTGAGAGAGTCAGACCAGAGAGCTCAGTGTCCACCAGAGTCTGGGCCTGGGTATTCTCGTCATTTGGTGCCGGGTGCCCAGCACCACCTGTGTTTGGAAGAGACACACAATGTGATTTATGTTTCTACATGCATCGTTGGTTCACAAACATGACATTGTCTACTTTTCAAACAGATGCCTGCCTGTACACTGCTTTTTCCCAGCTTCTCACAGACAGAGTTTGATATTGTTGCTGGCCATTTCCCAGCATGGCCTTGTGCTCCCCACAACAGAGCCCAGGGTCAGACATCTTGTCAGTCCCTTCCCACTCCCTGTGAGGCGAGTATGGTTCAGTTTGATCTTGTTGGGCCATGTGGGTGGGTGTAGGTTTTCTGTGACTGCGACTCCCATCATACTATTGGCTACACCCTCCTTCCCAGCATGCCCATACTTCCTCCCTCTTGACTCTGCTTCCCTGTGAGGGGGTGTGACAGCAATGGCAAGATGGCTGACTGTGTAGTCCTGATGTTTGTTGTTGGCCATTTCCCAGCATGGCATTGTGCTCCCCACAACAGAGCCCAGTGTCAGACATCTTGTCAGTCCCTTCCCACTCCCTGTGAGGCGAGTATGGTTCAGTTTGATCTTGCTGGGCCATGTGGGTGGGTGTAGGTTGTCAGTGACTGCGACTCCCATCATAATATTGGCTACACCCTCCTTCCCAGCATGCCCTACTTCCTCCCTCTTGACTCTGCTTCCCTGTGAGGGGGTGTGACAGCAATGGCAAGATGGCTGACTGTGAAATCCTGGTGTTTGTTTTGCTACAAGTCCCAAGTGAGCCCCTGTGCTTCACATAGCAGCACCCAGTACGGGGTATCTTTTGCTGATATTTCAATGAGGTGTGTGTTAATGCATTGTACCCGGTGAGTTGTGTGGAGTTTGTGTTGAGGGGGGGTGTCTCCCTATGCTGATTAGTATGGTCAGGGCTGTCAGTCCTCCTTCCCATCATGAAACGTGCTTCCATTGTAGGGCGTGCAAGTTGTCTTTCAGGATGTCAGTCAGTGGTGTCCTGCTTCTGATTTGCACACAACCCCTAGCAGGGCCTTGTGCTCCCCACAGCAGGACCCAGTGTCAGCCAACTTGTCAGTCATTTTCCACTCCCTGTGATGTGGGCATGTTTCTGAGAGGTCTTGATGGGCCAATCAGGAGGGTGTACATTATCTGTGACTACAGGTCCCATCATGCTTTTGGATACACTCACTTCACCTGCATCCCCACTCTTCCTTCCTGACAGTCAGCTGCACTGTGAGGTGGTGTGTTTGTGGTGTCAAACTGTCTGGCAGGGTGTATTTGGCTTAGTGCCACTGGCTTGCTTCATTTTTTTTGTAGGTTGCTGCATGTCATGACACAGTTCCCAGTCACTCTGAGATGGCAGGTATTGTGTTTGTGTGACTGGCATACACATATTGGGCTGATTATCTATTGGTTAGTGTAGCTTTGCTTGCGGTGCATGGTTTCACAGTCCCCTTGCCACACAATCTTGGGTATGTTGTTTGTGTACTCACCAGGCTCTGGGATGTCTGTTAGGCCATGGACGCTCTCTGGTGGTAGGATGTCCCGCACCTTCTCCTCCCAGGTCCTGAAGTAGACTGGTTTGGCAGGAGGGCCACCGCCGGTGCACTGACTCAAGGCGTGATCTTTCTCGATGAGTTTCTTGACCCTCCTGCACACGTCATACCACCTGTTCTGGATATCGTCCTTTGTGCGCAACGTCGGTGCTTGTGCGTTCACCTTGTCCACAATCCTCGCCCACATCTTGGTTTTCTGCGATATGGGGGTCCTTTGAACCAATGTACCAAACAAATGTGGCTCTACTCTGATGATCTCGTCTACCAGCACTTCTAACTCTATCTGTGAACTTTGGATTCTTCTTTGGAGGCATGGTGATGGGTGGTGGTGGTGGTGAGTGATGTGTGTGTGAGGGTGAAAGTGATGGTAGGTTGGTGTTGGTTTTGCTGTGTATATGTGTGTGTGCTTTTGTATGAGGTGCTGATTGTGTGTTAGTTGTGTGATGGGTGAGTTGTGAGTGTGTCTGTGGTTGCTGTGTACTGGTGTTTGCTGCTGGCTGTGTCTCCTGTTTGCAAGGGATGATGGTAGTGATTGTAGTCCTTTATATAGTTGGAGTTGTGGGTGTGTCTTTGTCCCATGTTTTTTTCTTTGGTATTTATTGGCTTTGTCATTGCTTGTTTGGTCCTTTTTTGTCTTCTTTCCTTTGTGTTTTGTAGGCATGAAGGAGACGTTTATGTGATGGAAACGGACGCTGCTGTTGTCTCGTGCGGGCTTCTCCGCCTCGTACACTCTGCCTGTCTTCTGTGTTTGATACGCGTTGGTCGCAGCGGTCTCTATTGCTTGTGTGCCCGGTTGTCTGTGCGTGTCGGTCGTGTGGCTTGGTCTCCGTGCGAGTCGGTTTGAGTTTACACGCATTGCATCGTACTGCGCTAATCGTACATCGCGGGTACGGGTCGGTCGGGTTCATTCCGGGTTCGTGTCGGTCGGTGAACATCGCGTCGGTCTTCCGGCCGGATCACTATTTTCCCTACGGCTCGGTCGTACGGCTTGTATTCCGTACGTGTCGGTTGTAATTCACATGCGTTGCATCGTACTGCACGGGTCGTATCGCGCTGGTCCGTGTCGGTCGGTATTCGGTCCGGGTCCGTGTCGATCGGTTCGTTTTGCAGCCGGAATCAGAATCGGCCCCTAAATTGTAATTTGAATTACAGAAACTTACTGCTTTATGCTTTGCACCTCCTGAGTGTTTAGGAGAGTTCTACACCTCAATTACTGAATCTGACTATTTTACTCAAAAACAAGGAGAAATTGGCACCCTTACTAAATTAATTCGAAGACACTTGGATTGGCCATCCAAGCAGGTCATGTCACAGGAGGAAGCTAAGGTGCGCTGTTGACTGGTGGAACTGCTACGCGACCTGCTTAGAGGGAGGTGCGAAGACTAATGGTGACAATTAGGGATGGCACAACCCCTTTAACAAATCTATTGGCAAACACGAACCAAACATATGTCACTTCCTGGAAAATGAGAATTGCTCAATCTTTTACAGATAGTCTGAACCCCCGGGTATCTAAAATAAGCACAGAAATGTCAGAAAGACTATTGGTAAAGATCAAAGATTTTACTTTGATGGGTGCATCAGACTACATAGAAAATATTGACTATATATTACACTACTAACATTGTCTAACACCCTGTCCCATTATTTGTCTGTTTTAACAACACTTAAAATCAAATTTCTATTTTTGTAAACATTTTCTTTCTTAAATGTAACAAACAATTTCTTCCGACCTGCAGATGTCTTCTTTTTTCAACTCTTGGCAATGTTTTAACTCCACCTGTCACCAACGTTTTGTGTTCCAACAATCCAAATGTGTATCCAGCATCCAACCGAAAGTCCATAACCAGAAAAATATGTTAAAAATGAAAAACAAATATCTTTTTCAATACAAAAATCCATCCAGTGTTTGAAGAAAGGATCATCAGAAATGCCATTTCCAAAGACTGTTCCAAAAATGAAGTGAACTCAATTCCCGTGCAGAAATCCGATGTAGGTATCCAAAACCAGAAAAAAACATAATCCACAAAAGCCGTTCAAAATGTTCCAACATGTACAAAATCCTAAACAGTTTCTTTTTTAAGGAAATAAAAATCCCAAAATTTGAAAAAATTTAAATGAACTCCCACCACGTGCTCTGGCCTGTTTCCACCAAGTACGTAATATATGTTTGAAATACAAAAACAAGACCAGAAAAAAATATAATCCACAAAAGCCGTTAAAAATGTTCCAACATATACAAAATCCTAAAAAGTTTCTTTTTTAAGAAAATAAAAATCCAAAAATATGAAAAATTAAGAATGAACTCCCACCATGTGCTCTGGCCTGTTTTCACCAAGTACGTAATGTATGTTCAAAACACAAAAACAAGACGAAAAAAAGAAAAATGTTGATCCTTTTTGAAAAACATTTTAAAAATTACTTGCTAATGTACTTTTATCTCTTTTTTAAACATATATTGAACAAATATAAACATCCTGACATGGGCATACTATAGCAACTTGTTTGGGAATCAAAATGTGTTTAAAAGATAGAAATAATACAACATCGTACATCCTTACATCGTTTCCCCATCTACCTTGCAATACATTTAGTCACCTATATACTTTTAAAATGTACAGAAAGTTGTTCTTACCTGACCGCAGCTCTTCCTTGCTTTCGTTCTCCACCGTAACGCTCTATCGACTGTTGAAACAGATGAAAAACTGTGCATGTCATTGCTGAAATTAAAAACTGAAAAAGGACAATTTCTCCCATTAAAATAAATAGGAAACCATGGTAAAGTGACTTAAAAAATATTAATAAATTGTTACAATTGTTGACATTTTACTTTTTCTTTTCAATACATATTTATTACATTTTATTTTTTATAAGGAATATTTATTTTTTTAACATTGTGCTGCATTTAAAAAAAAAAATTAACAATAATTACAAATGTATTTATTTATATTATTTATGCTTTCAAAAAATATTTTAAATATTTTTTAGAATAGTTATCTATCATGTTACAATTAGGGCTCCCGGTTTTATGGTATATATTTTTTTAACATTTCCGTCTGTATTTATCCATATTTATTTTTTGGTCATTTTTTCTGTATTTATCCATATTTATTTTGTCGAGTAAAACAAACATTAGTTAAACGGTGCACACCACACTTGTGACCCAGAAAGCTGACAATCTTTTCTATCGCAATAGCAAATAATATTATTAAATCAGGCTGTAACAAGTAAAAAAAAGAGTACTGAAAATGATTTTCCAGACATTACACCGTTTGAAAAACATTTTATTCTGTTGAAACCCTTTTACTGTTTACATACATGTACGTATAAAGTAGCTCTCCAGTGCTATCGAAGTTCCTCTTGTCATTCGTGCTGAACTAATAATTCAGGTCTCCAATAGTTCTAAAACTCGAGGATAACAGAACATGAGTATTGTGTTGTCATATTTTTGCAGGTAGCAAACTAACAGGCGTGTTGCTGAGAATCACTTCTCCCTATTTTACTCCTACGTGCACTTGCGATAGCCGTATCCTACACCAAGCCCTTCTTAGTGAAAGATGAGACTTAGTAGGTAATCTTCCCTGCCCCTTTCATCCTTTATCTCCTGGGGCCATGTAATCAACGGACTGAAAGCGCAACAGGTGCCCCATTTTAGCACTTCAAGGTAACTCTATGTGGCCTTCCCGATAAGTTATAGAGGAGGTCACACAGAGTGCATCCCGCCGCACCTCTGCTCCAAGCCAGGATACTTAAACAAAAGGAAACCTAATGGCCCCTTAACATTGACCTTTGTATTGACTCGGCTGTAATCCGATAAGCCCTCTCCCCAGCTGCGCTCGGACAGACTGGTCTTCTCCTCGAAGACTACAACAAAGTTAAACGTATTTATTGGCATTTTTCCGTTTTTACATATAAATGCAGACAAAGGAAAAATATTTTTCTGTCTGTATTTATATGTAAAAATCCGTTTAAACGGAAAACCGGGAGCCTTAGTTACAATATATAAATACTTTCATTTGTACTATTTAATTGATTTAAAAATTAACACCCGGTAATTTCACTAAATACCTGAGTATTGATAAACGTCCCTAACCTATAGCCCTTTATCATTTACACCCCATCCCTAAATTTTAGTGTTACAAATTTCTAAGTGCACATAAATGAATTTTAGTAGTAATAATGCATGGTATGAAATAACACACTACCCGCTCTAAACCCTTATATCCCTTGTATCCCGTGTGTAATTCTCAGTGTTAGAAATTACTTATCACATGTAATTGTAAATTACTGTATACATTGATACTCAATTAAGTATAAATACACTTCCCAAACCAATATCCCTATATTCCTTGCATTATGTGCCAAAATTGTTGTGTTACACATTTCTAAGCTGTCATAGAAGAGATCCTGACCAAGCACAATGCAGGTTTGATAGTAGGGAACCACTCCTTGACAAAGGTGTGACTACAGGAGGTTCCCCCTGGCAGGTTCAGTGTGTCCGATAGACTAAGGGTGAAAATACCTACCTTCAATGGGTTTGTAAGTACAGCTTGCCCACCACACTCACAGCACACTTTAGTATGTGTGCTGATATTGCACTTCCTTGCCTACTTCCACTTTTTTAGCCACTTCACGATGGTCCTGATGAAAGCCTCACGATCCACGTAGAAGGCTGAAAGTAGTTGACCTATATCTCACGGATATCGAAGCACAAATTTTATCTTCACCATATCCCGCCATAGTTATTTTATCATGTCCTAAGACCATTTTATTAAAGTTTTTCATAAGGGTATTTCTTATAGACATTTTTAACATTTCTTCACATCACACAGAGCACTCACCTCACATCACAAAACCCGCTCCGCTGTAATCAGGCGTTGTAGCACAGCTGGGTTGCATTCGGCAGCCCAGCTGGGACCCCAATGATGAAGCATGCCACCAACTAGGTTGGTGGATGACATCAACTGGATGTCTGTGCTCCGGTACAGGTTACTGAGTCACCTGAAGTGACCATATTTCGTTTTGGGGTTGTCCACGTTGTTTATTCCATTTCTAAGCACAATATTTTAAAAAGTAGTTGGGGTGATTTTTTTTTAATAATTCTTTTTATTGATTTTACAACAAATCATACGGCAGCAAATATACCACTGTGGCTGTGCGTATAAACAGGTTATGTAGCATGTGGGTTTACATTTTTCACTGTTGAGACAGATTCTCTGGTATGGTACCATCATTACGTACATCAAAGACATTGAATCCAAGCACTGCAGCACTACCTGACAGTGTGGAGGGAGCTATGCATGACTTTCCCTATAGACATTCCATTTACCCCAGACCTGTTCCTACATTTTAGGGCAACCCCTGCTTTCGTAGACAACCTTGTCAGTCACCATGCACCAGTCCATGTCTTTTTCTCAGTCTCTGAGAGTTGTCGCAGACAGCGCTCCTAAAAAGCGGGCAATTTTACGTTTGGCTATAGTCATCCCCAAGGTCACTCAGATCTGTTCTTTGCGGCCCAAATCAGTAGCATCGCATATCTTAAAGAGACACCATTTAGGAGAGGGTAACAAGTTTGCACCACACACCTTGTACATGCATTTTATTATAACCTGCCAGAAAGCCTGGACCGCTGGACATTCCAAAATTATATGATATAAAGTACTGTGATGTGTCCATTCTGCTCACACAGTAGAGGATGCTTCATATCTGATGAAGCAAACACCTTAGGGCCACTTCCAATAGTCCAGGTGTAGGAGCAGAGAGGTTGGAATTCTTTTATGTCCCTGAAACTTCAGATCTGGAGGCCAGTCAGCAAACCCTTGGATTCACTCTGGGTTCTGGGGACAAGAGAGGCAGTTCCAGTACTTCATACCCAGGCAAAGTGGGCAGCAGCAGCAGATCAGTACAGCAAGAAAGCAGTTCTTCCAGAGCAGCAGTGTGGCAGCTCTTCAGCAACACAGCAGTCCTTCTTTTTGGCAGGGTATCCTCAGGTCCAGAGAGTGTACTGAATTGGTATGGTCTGAGGTACAATTCGTATATAATAATAAATCCAACTTTGCCATCAAAGAGGATATATTATTACAGTCCATAGATACCAACATGACAGAGCTGCTCCCTCTCAATTAGGAATTACAGCTTATTTAATGTACTAGGACATGTAAAATTTGAAATCACATATCCTATCTTTAAATTACATAGCTCCCTGCCCTATGGACCTCCTAGGACCTACCTTAGGGGTGACTTATATGCAATAAAAGGGGTGTTTAAGTTTTGGCAAGGGGCTTTACATGTCAAATTTACATGGCAGCGTAACACTGCATTCAGGCTGAAATGGCAAGCCTGGGACAAATTTGACAGTGCTACTTAGGTGGGTGGCACAATAAGTGTTGAAGGCCCACTAGTAGCAATAATTTACAGGCCCTGGATATATGGAATGCCACTCTACAAGGGACTTACAAGTAAATTAAATATGCCAAAAAGGTGTAAACCAAGTATATCATGTTTAGGGGGAGAGCACAAGCCCATAGCACTGATTAGCTGTGGTAAAATGCACAGAGTCCTAAAGCCAACAAAAACAAGTTCAGAAAAAGGGGAGGAGGAAGGCAAAAATGTTTCGGGGTGGCCCTGAAGAAAGGGCCTTTTCCAACACAGAGCAATTAAAAAATCTCATGATGGCCCATGTTGTGCTCCAAGTGAAGACATCAGATTGTTTTCAGCCAATCAATAGGGTTCAATTGAGGTTTAATTTAGCAAGACAAGGAGGGAGCTGGGCTGGGTGATTACCTCTCCTACTGAGCAAAACGATTGTGGGAAAATTATTTGAAACATTTAATTTCATAAGAATTTCGCATGAATCTTTTAATTAAAAAGAATTCGCTTAAAATAATGTTTGAAATTCAAACTTTGATGCACACATTTACAATTGCAATGGCTTGGCTCGTTAACTTCAAATGACTGGTGCTCGAATAGTACATTTGTCCTGTTGTACTTATTAATTGCCAAGACAAATTAAGGGGCAAAGTTGAAATTATGGCTTTCAACTGGCCGGTTGAGGTTTTTTTTAAAAAGCAGGGCTTTAAAAAAAGAATTTTTTAGAATTGTTATTTTTCAAACTTGTGATAAATATTTTTTTTTCAAAAACAGTATTGTTTTGCTTTGAATTTTAAACCTTTTTTTTTAACTAAGTGCTGTTCAGTGGCATCTAAATACTGGCGGGAAGAGAAATGGGGCTGGTGGAAAGCTCGCAGGTGTGCACGCTGCTGGGGGTTAATAATTAAAAATAAAACACCAGGGGCCATATTATGGAAGAGCCCCGGGGGCGCAATGGGCGTTTGCGCCCGCATCTCGCACCCCCAGGGCACTTTGTTATTACAGAAGGGGCTGCAGACGCTTGTGTGTTCCCTTCTTTAATACTGAAACTGCTGGCGCACAAACATCACCAGCGCTTCCTCAAGAGGGTGTTCCCTCATTTGCATGGGTGCGTGGCCCCATGCAAATGAAGGAATCCCTTTGCCTCTGTGCCCGTGCCTTATTACAGACACCTAAAAAGTGGCGCACTGTCAGTATGCCACTTGATTACAGCCCTCTGGCAGGGAGAAATGTGGCCCCATGAACCCCCCCCAGACATTTCTTTGCAGGTGGGTGCAGACACTGACTGCACCCGCCTGCATGGGGATCTCTAATCACCTTTAAAAGTGCAGGCAGGTTGCCACCTGCACTGTGAAAACACAGAGCAGCTTTGAAGCAGCACCTCAATTTCTCACTTGAATGAGTTCACGGCAGCCCTGGGGGCAGCGCATTCACCATAATGCGGCGCATTTTTCTAGATGCGCTGGGTGCACCTTTTGAAAGGTGCACCCAGCGCAATCCACAAAAATGCACCACATCCATAATATGGCCCTGGTGCTGCCGGCCAACTTGTGCTCCTCTGCTGCTAGTTCCTGGTCCCAGCAGTCCGTGGGCCAGCATTACAGACTTCCCACCCAATTCCAGCACTGTTCTCAAGCATGAGAGCAGCATGGGGATTGGCCTGAGTGGGCTGGATTAACGTTCACTCCAGCACAGGCATTCTGTGCTGTTTCTCCAACCCGCTGTGCATTACAATTGTGTTAGAGAAGCCTAAATGCGCATGTCAGGTTGGCCGCCTAAGATGGCAGGCCAAACTGACATGTGCACTTAAAAGTACACATCTAATACTTCTCCTCCCCCTTCCATGGCCCGTCGAGGCCCCTCCCGGAACATGTTGGCTCAGCCAGCAGCTGAAAAACAAAACAGTAGTTATTTTTCAGCTGCTGGCTCTGAGCCAGTGGGGCAGCGCCTCTCCGCAACTGCGGAGTAGCTGCCGCTGGTGTTGTTTTGGTCATGTCCTTAGAGACAACTTCAGGTGCTTTTCCAAAACATACAGCTTGGACCACTGAGGTACCCCACTTTACCTTCACTTTGAATGACTGCACAAATGTTTTTCATGTTGTTCACTTCCACTTAAAAAAAAAATCCTTTTTCTTTAGACCCAAAGCTCTTTCAAAGTGTGCTTTTTCTTTTCTTTTTGTATATTATATTAGGACTGTATTTTGCTTGCACTTCAGGTGTCCAGTTATATGATTATTTATTTCCTGCCTCCTTTGTAAAGTTGTTCTTATAAAGTGTGTATGTGGCATTGTGGCTGTCTGCATTTTGAGTGATTCATTGGGTGATGATTTCTTCTTGTCGCCTTCCTTAAAATAATTAACTGGTAAAATACTTTTTTCAACGGAAACGTTTGTGCTTTTTTGAAACTAAAACAGCCACATTAGTGATTGTGTTTTTTAAATGTAATATGTTTTTTGTTAGCATATGTGCCCACTAAACTAAATGTATCTCACACTAAAAGACTTAATATTCTATAGACTTTTTAGGTCGAGCCTAGAGCCAGCGTGCATGCGCTGATCTGCGAGACTTATTGTAGAGGAATAGGTGAATAGAAGCTCCGCCCACTCTCCGCCCATATTTGCCATTGGCTTGTGTCATTGTCTGTCCTAAATGTTGTCTTCTGATTCGTGAATAGGCTTGTTAGTCCCTCCTTAGTACCGCCTCCTCTTCATTTGTCACCTCCCATGGCGACTGGCCCTTTTACTTCGGCTGCTACACGGTATCTGTTATTTAGACTGTGAGAACTATTTTCTTTAATAAGGTTCACCACTACAGGCATGACGTTCTTTGGTGCCTTCTACCCTCCTACCCGTCCATTGCCCGTGCCTTCTCCCCTCCCCCGCCCCTGTTGTCTGTGCCTTCTCTCACCCCCCCACCCTCCCTCCCATTGTCCGTTTCTTCTCCCCTCCCCCCACTGTCCGTGCCTTCTAATGCAAAAAGTCTTGCATTTAATTTACTCGAGTTTAAGCTATTGGTATTGTAAATGACAATGGCTTTTATTTATATTTTAAAAACTATAACATAAATAGAAGGCATTGTCATTTACAATGCTAATAGCTCAGACTCGAGTAAATGCGAGACCTGTTGCATTGTAAATGCTTGTTTGAGTATGTTTTTCATATCTATTTTAAATAAGCAAGGACCCCGTGTACAAATGTGGAGTGGCAAAACACTCAGTGATTTTTCCACTCTATCTCGTTTGTGGCTCCACCTTCATTTTGCAACATGTCTGATGTACTAATCATGCTCATTCGTGGGTTGTTACAGAATCTCCTGCTTCAATATTTATGAGACATGAGTGCTTTAGATACTCTCTGTGAATGCCTACAAATATAAGAATAGAGGCCTGCAAGAGACCTTTATTCCTGCATACATATTCACCACATGACAACATATGTAGTTTTAAAACTCATCCATAGTCCATTTTAATTTCAGAGACATGTGCTGGTTTCAGGATAAAACATTGTAATCCAGTGAATGGCATCAGGGGCCAGCAGCTACCATCCACAAGTGGAAACTGTACCCTATGGAAAGCTTCCACTTTGCAAAGCTGTTACCATCCCATTTCAGGTTTCGGGAACTGGTCAATGGTTTGAGACTAGAATTGCATTTGCATAAAATTGATACTTTGCATACCAACATGCAAATGAGAGCTGGATCCCTATTACATTCCCATGTTCGGTTTAAGTCACAATCACAAAGGGCACTGTGTAAGTCAGAAAGGCTTTTATGACTCACAATGTGTTAAGTATTTTGTAACATACTGCATATCCTGAGATTTCTCAAATTGTAGGCTTTGCAAACGGGCAGTAGTTTTGTATATTTACCCCCAAGTTCTTAAAAACATATATACTGTGAAGGATCCATAGCATCATGAGCACCGCACTAGATATCAGTAAGCCCAGACCTTGGTATCAACGCACGTGTTTCTTGACTAATCACTGGAAGGAGGCCCGATTGGATTATCCCCCTCTTTATTCTAGGTTCAAATATGGTCCTCCCCAGAGGCTGGTTTGATCAGAACTTGTATGTCCGATTGTCTGTTACTAAATGGGGTGGGACAAATGCAATGCTTAAAGTATCTGAAGGTCACCTTTGACAGCCTGGGCATCCTTGATCTTTACAAATCCCCTCATACAGTCTGCTCTAGCCATAAAAGAATTGTTCTTGGAGCACTGTATGAACAAACGCCTAGACACTGCCCAGGCCAAGCAATCAATTGGCAATGATGCCGAAGTCCCACACTGCTGGCATAGAGCCTTATTTGAGGTGGATTATACCTTCAACACATCGCCCCTGGCTAATCTTGTTTAGATTTTGCAATTTAAATTTGCGTTTCCTTCTCCGGGGGCATGGAATCAGGACATACCTTTTTGTGTGTGTGATTATACCTCGACTGAAATCACTGGCCACTTATTTCTGTTTTGCCGTTTGTATCAAGGGCCAAGAGACCGTTTTTCAATGCCGTTGCTGCGCACGGTCAATGTGAGACAGTGCAATGACGGTCTCATTCTTTGGCAGTCCCTAGGTTCACTTGAAATTTGGTTTGTGGTTCTTAATTTTATAAAATCAGTGCCCCACATTAGGAAGAAATATGAATTGTAATGGTTATTCTCTAGCATTGAAGTTTTAGATATGGCTTAGCGCACCTGCTTTGGATTTTTAAACAAAATTTTATTATACAATTGCTACATGAAAAACGGATATTGCTTATGACACTTGTATAAGATGACATTTTAAATTAAGTTTTCATTTTCTTCAGTGTGCTGTTAAAGCCTTTGGCCGAATAAAGTTTACTTCAACTTGACTAATCAATGTATGGGTAGAACTACTTTATCAAAGGCCGTGAAAGCAGGCAATGGCTGTCATTCTCGCTGTAATCGCTGCAATGACAATGAGATTTTTTTGAGAATAATTATCCTTGCAGAAAATGCAATCAACTTACTGATCACATATGTACATGTTTTCTTTACCTGTTTACCTAGATGTCACTGAGTGCTTGAAGTGTCCAGATGATCAATGGGCTAATGGCAGACATGAGGCATGCATTCCGAAAACGATCGAGTTCCTCTCCTTCCACGATGCACTGGGCTCCACCTTGGCTGCTCTTTCGCTCATCAGTGGCGTCTTTCCTGTAGTCATCCTTGTTGTGTTCATCAAGAACCGTGATACACCTGTGGTGAAGGCCAACAACCGTGACCTCAGCTACCTCCTCCTCATCGCTCTCAGCCTGTGCTTCCTTTCTTCTTTGGTCTTCATTGGCCAGCCCCAACGCGTTACCTGTATTTTGCGCCAAACAGCCTTTGGCGTCACTTTTGCATTCTGCGTGTCTTGCGTGTTAGCAAAAACTATATTGGTGGTTGTTGCTTTTAAATCCACCCTTCCAAATAGCTCTTTACGGAAATGGATGGGCCATCGACTTCCCAATGCAATCATAATAATCTCCACCTTCATCCAAGTTCTTATTTGTTCGGTTTGGTTGGCCATTGCTTCTCCGTTTCCCCAAACTGACATGACATCTCACACTGGTGTAATAAGCATTCATTGCCATGAAGGGCTAAATGTGGCCTTTTGGCTCATGCTTGGATACCTTGGCTTCCTTGCTAGTGCATGTTTTTGGGTGGCCTTCTTGGCTCGAAAGTTGCCGGACAGCTTCAATGAAGCCAAGTATATCACCTTCAGCATGCTGGTGTTTGTTTCTGTGTGGCTGTCCTTCATCCCTGCCTATGCCAGTACCAAGGGGAAATACATGGTCGCCGTGGAGATATTTGCCATCCTCTCTTCAACCCATGGATTGCTCTGCTGTATATTTATACCTAAATGTTATATTATACTGTTCAGGCCAGATATGAACAGCAAGGACTATGTCTCTGGAAAAAGGAACACTACTGCGAAGAAAAATGCTTGACGTTTGCCTTGAGAGATGGCCAGACAAACAGACAATAAACGGATAGGGCTGTTATGCATTGCCAAACATTTAGCTGAGTCTGCTGCACTTGATATATAAGATAAGCTGAATGTTCTCTGTTATCAAGACTACTTTTCGTGAATTTGGGTGTTTGTAGTATTTGAAGGTTTTCTTCGTCGTCATCTTCATTTTCTGTGAAGTTTTTGCGCAAGGAAGGCAATTATTAAACCTTATTCACTTTTTTTATGTTAATTTCATGTTAATTTAACTTTAAGGTAAAATGTAAAGAATATAATTTATCGTTTAACTATTTAATTTAAGAATTTGTTTAATTCAATAATATGATTTCAGCGTTGAATAGAAATTGCAAGCAGCAGAAAACTGATAATACAGGCCTTTATTAGAAGCGCAGGGCTAAATTCCGATCCCTGTGTAAACATGTTTGCACAAGGATCACAGTGACAAGGGTGTGATAAGTATCATTCGCACAGAGTTTCCCAATGATAAACTCCTGGAGGTCCAACCTACCAACTTTATTCAACCGAAAAGGCTCCTAAAAAGGCAAAAGATGCGGAATTTGGTCTGTAAATAGCTGATTCTGCAGGTTATGCCTCATTTTAGAAGGCACAACTTTTAATAAGCGATAGTTATCGCACCTTTTAAATGCCCATCGCTTTCGTAATGTATTTTAAAAGGTGAGGTAATATTCGCCTTCCCAGCCAGGCTCTCAAAATGTTCACCTTAGTGTAAACAGGGAATTTCCATTCATAAATTGATGAAGAATATGTTTATCCACAGAAGAACAAGAAACATCTATTTGAGAAAATTCCAACAAATACAGAATATGGTGGTTCAATTTCAGGTCCAGCTTTTGGGCGGTGTGACCACTCCAGCCCAAGCTCGGTAGGGTTTGCTGTACTTATAAATAATGTATGGGGTTAAAGGTACCTGCTGCAGAGTTCCTTGTGCACTCAGCAATACTTAGACAATAATAAAAAATGTCAGGTGATTAATGCACCTGCTGGAGAGATAAGGCTTTTGTCTAGTCCATTTTAGACTTATTATAAAGTAGTGCAGAGGGTTAATGTGCCTTCTGCAAAGCATGTGTAACATACAGATCATAGAATTGTATTTTATGTAGATAGCACAGTGGGTTACTTCTTTTGTCATAGAGATTATTTTGTTACCTGTAGTTCATAAGTTACAGTCCTTCTAATGTGGCGCAGTGAGCTATGAATTGGCATCAATGCGATGCTTGCAAACTGCAAGGCATAGGTTTAGAACCTTTATTTTTTTTTGCCAGTCTTTCATTATCCTAATTTTGTTAGAAAAAGGTGCATTTGGGTCGAAATAAATTCTTGGTAAAGCCAGACCAAGCATTCTTAAAGTGTACTGCCCATCAGTCTGGATGACCCGATTCCTACACCTTGTAGACCTCATTTTTCTTATGAAAATTTCCCACTTACACACGTATTATTCATCGCCTTTATATAATATGTGTGTGTATTTGTGTGTGAGAGAGATGTAGTGTTCTGACTCCCTACATTGTTACGCGTAATGTTATATACAAGAAACAAAATACATGTGGAGGTACGGCTATGGAGAGATGAAGGGCACCTTTGGAGGGTGGTAGTATAGAAGGAGGTCACTGAGTGGCACCAGGAATGGTTTTACACTGGGCGCCACCATCACTAAAGCTGACCCTATTCAGAATATCACTTCCTGCACCAGCTCATTGGTAAGCAGCGGATCCATTTCAAATGTTATGCCTCATTCAGTGGTTCTTCTACTGCACGGATGCAAAGTTTCTGTTCAGCATTATCATAACTCCTCCTTCTCACATGCATTGGCTCTGATCAGGGTAACTGCACCTGCTAAAAACCCTACATTTCAAAAAGATTCATGCGGACGGTGAGCCTTTAGAGCTCTTGACCCTCTCCCTTGTCAGCTACAATAGATCTCTAACTCCTTGTTTTTTAAGTTCTTGTGCTCACTGTCTTGCTTCTAGCGTCCAGTGCTCTCTTTCTGTTGTTTGACTTTTTTTGGCTGCGGTGCTGTCCTAGGACCACAATGTCTTTGGTGACAGTTTTCACTTTTATATAAATAAAATGAGTCCAACATCCGATGTACAAGACACTCCATCAGAAACCAAGATACACCGGTGATGAAGGCCAACGACTGTGATCTCACATACATCATTGATTTCCTCTGTACTTCCTTTTTCTCTTTGGTTTTCTTTGGTCAACCCAAGTGCATTACCTGCATTTAGCATCAATCTGCCTTTTGTGTAATTTTCTCAGTCTGTGTGTCATGCATGTTAGCAAAAATTGTTTTGGTGTTTTTTGGTTTAATTCCACGAATCCAAATTGCTTAAGCCGCAAGTGGATGGACCACCAACTTCCTAATGACATACACATCCTGATTTATCAGGTTTAGTAGGCCACTTCCTCTGCATTCTCTAAAAATTACATGACAAGCATTCAGTTCCATGAAGAGCTAAACATGGCCTTTTGGCTCATGCTCAGATGCCTTGACTTCTTTGCAAGTGTGAATTTTTTCAGTAACCTTCTTGGCTTCAAAGTCACCTGACAGCTTCAGTTCAGCCAAGTGTATGTAATACATTCTCCATGCTGGCGTTATTGCGTGGCTGTCCTTCATCTGTAATAACAACAACACTTTTATAAAGGGGGTCTTAGGGAAACTTTTAGAGACCAATACGGTTTTGAATCCCCAAACCTGAACTATAACAAACAAAAGAAAAAACGTCGGTCTAGCAGTGATACTGGAGCAGAATCAGCAACAGTTGAGAAAATGCCCTTATTAATCAGGGGAGTCCTTCAAAGAGGACAGAATCCCATCACCCACCGAGGTGGCATGCTTCATCATCTGGGACCTCCTCTTGGTTGCAAAACCTAGTGCAACCTTCTCATAAGGAGACGCGAGCTCAGGGATGTTTTAGGTAGTTTCTGATTGGATCAACTAAGATCCCATAGAAGTAAAGCAATGAGATTGTTATCGCTGATAGTTTCAGTGTGTGTAGTGAAAAGAAGTGAAGCGTGATTTAAAATTGACTACCAAGATCAAAAACAAGTTTAATACAAATTGCTCTGGTGTCAAATATAAAAACCAGTGCGTATGCAGCTTAAACATATAACTGCATTAGTCCGAAAAACAGATGGTCCTTCATCTCTTCATATGCCAGTACAAAGAGGACATACATGGTCGCATTGAAGATACTTGTCCTCCTCTTACCCTCTCATAGATTTTTCTGTTGTATGTTTACACCTAAATGTTATGTTATGTTATATTGTTGTAGCCGGACATAAACAATAAGATCTTTACTTCTGACAAAATGAACAGTACTCTGAACTAAATTACTTGATGGGTGTTTTCAGAGAAGCTTACACATTTAGGAAAATAAACAGGTATGCTTTTAGCAAGTATCAAAATTTTTTTTAAAGTATGCGCGCCTCACAAAAGGAACCTTTATTTTCACTCAAATTTCTTTAGTAACAAACATTGGCAAAAGTGCAAGGTCTGGCTTTGACAGGCTAACAAATACAATTCAGGCCTGCACAAATGCTGTTTGCATGCTTTAGCACATTAAAGCCAGTCATATTGCCTTTGCCAATGCTGGGTGCCCTGAAAGAGACAACAATTTTTGGTGTTTCTAGCGAAAATACATTTTTAGGTTTTGTCTGCATAGTGCTTGCGCTGTGCTTGTGAAATGTCATGTAATCAAATATAAATCTTAAAGGGGCTTAGAGCCCGCCCTTAAATTTCATGTACTTTTGTGTGCTTGCTACATTGTTTTCCTCGGTTTCTGTTGTCTGTAGCATGCTATTTCCTGTTGGTCTTCATGTGTTTTTCTTATCAGTGGAGCTTAAATTTTCATCCACTTTTCTTGACCTACTTTTTTCTTTGTGAGCAAGTGTGTTGACTGACTGCATGTGATTTGTGCTGCTGTGTTTCTTATGAATTTAAATATTGTTCTAGCAATATTTTTTTTTTTGGTGCGAGTTCTTCGCATATTTTTAGACTGAGCGTTTAACTTAGTAAGCTTTTCTTTTTTTTATACCAACTGTTACGCTTTGTTCTTTCTTTAACACTTAGAACACTTAGGGGCCCGTGATGATGTCGGCCTGAAAGCCATCTGACAGCTCATCGGAGGCTTTCCCGTTAACATCAGAGGTTTCCATCCGACCTCTGTATAACGATTCTAGTGGTTGGAGTGAAACCTGCGGGGGAATACCGCTCCGCTGCCGAAAGGCTCATGGAGCCCATCGGGGCAGCAGGTGGACAGATAATCCCCAAATGGCAGTGGTGCCTGCTCAGGCATCGCCGTCAGGATTATGATGTCTGTTTCCGACAGCCTATCTGTGTCGGCCTTTCAATATCTGTAAAGGCTGTCGGAAAGTCACATTGGGGGCCCCTAGCAGGGCCCCCTTCCCTGCTGGTTTTCTGCTATGGAGCCTGGTGCCACCTGTGGTGCCCCACTAGATATCCCTGTATCGTGTGGCAGGCACAGAATTGTGCCGGCCACACAGTGCAGGGATGTTTAAAAAGTAAAAATGTCCTGTTGTGGCTTGTGCTACAGCCCGCATCACAAGCCGCAATAGGAAATATGCACTTTCCAACCACCTTAAAGGAAGTTGCATCATAATTAGGATAGCAGGACCGCCGAATCCTTGTCCAAAGGTCACGTTTCCAACATGGTGCCTGTCGGATGCTCGTCTGACCGGCATCATACTGGGGCCCCGAGTGTTGAGCCTCTCTCCTGTCGCTAATTGCTAACTCACACCTCCCTTTGGTGCCTCAGCCACAGATCCCCCTTCCCTCATGCCACCACTGCTTGTCCCGTCGTTGTTTATCTGCCATCACTCATCGGTGTGTGTATCCAACATTCACTTTTAAGAACATGTTGCCCTTTGTTCTTTCTTTTTCAGCACTCTACAAAGTGCTCATGCTTTTACCGGCTCCGTCCCCTCTCACCCACTCTCGTGCTCCATCCACAGATCACCCCCTCCCCATCACTGCTTTTTCCTTCGTTGCTGCTTTCTGTTTCCTTCACCTCCTCCTTCCTGTCTCTCCTTGCTTCCTCGCAACTCCCAGTGCTTGCCCCATCCACAAATCAACCCCTGCCGTGATCCCACCACTGCTTTAAACCCCCACTGTCGTCTGTTTAGTTCTAGTGAGTGGTGGTGTTCTGTCTTTTAATGTCCTGTTGCGGGCCACACAGCTGACGTGCTGATTGGAGCATGTGTGCACGGCTGATATTACTTGGCACATGTGTAGTCTCTGTTTATTTTCCGCGTGTATGGGTACTAGGTGTGTGTGTGTTTACACCATTTGTGGAAGTTCAGATTGATGTTTATAGCTGGAAAATCAGACCGCAAGTGAATCAGGTAAACGTTATCACAGGGCATGTCAGGCCTTCTAACGTACCTGTGCCTTCTGCTGTAATTGCATAGCCACATTTCTCCTGTGTTGAAATGATTGACATGTGCGTGTCTCACCTTGTTGCTTCTCATTTCATAGGGTGGGACTCAGGGCCATATGTACAAAGAAGTGGCGGAGTGAGGAGTTAGCAGTCATGGCTTAACACCTCACTCTGCCACTCCAGAAACGCAAAGCTGCACCATATTTACAAAAATATGGTGCAGCCTTGCGTTAGCCCCTGCACTGGTGCTAAGCTTAGCAACTTAGTACCAACACAGGCCCCCTTGCACAATAGTGGAAGGGTGTCTGCATGCAGGGGAATATTGTTTATGTGTAGGAAGGTGTCCCTTCCTGCACATAAACAATGTTTAAATGAGGTTTTGTCACTTAATGCAGCACACATGGAAGTGACAAAATGAATTTTTGTTCAAAGATTGTTAATGTGCAGGAAGGGACACCTTCCTAAACATAAATGATCCAAGGCACAAGGCAGCACACATGGAAAAAGGAAAAACGGAGAGAAATAAAGCATTTCTCCTCATTACGCCAAGTTAAGACTAGGTTTTCCCTGGTCTTAATTTTTTTTTTTTTTTTTTTTAAAAACCTTTATTCTTTTAAATCAGTGACACAGCTATTCAGCCGACAACCCGGAGGTACGGCAGCTTTAGAGACACAACACATGCGAGTGTCCACATTTCACTGACAGGACAGTCAAAGGTTCAATTTTAAATAAACACTAACCCAAACCTAAACACAAGCAAGGCGATAAGTACTGAAAGCATAAAAAGGGTTCCCAGCAGGGGGAGCGAGCCCCAGTTCGTCCAACAGACACAGGTCGATAGCAAGGGAAAGGAGGGGAAGTCAGAGACTCAAGAAGACAAACACATACCAGCAAGAAGTACAAAGCCGGAAAGAAAGCTAAGGGGAGAGCTTCTCCTCAGGCGGGTCCGGGTCTGGGGGCAGGCATATGCCCCCTCTGTACTGGTTCCATCGCCCCCATACAGAGTGCCATTTC
Organism: Triturus cristatus; assembly: GCF_964204655.1. Lineage (NCBI taxonomy): Eukaryota > Metazoa > Chordata > Amphibia > Caudata > Salamandridae > Triturus > Triturus cristatus. The sequence goes on from NC_140587.1 coordinate 260,274,033, forward strand.
CGAGGGCGCCCTCGAGCACAATACACTGTCTTCTCCCTAAACATGCTCCAATCCATGTTTTCCATCCACGCAGTCAATGTAGGAGGCCTAGTAGAGCCCCACAGACGAGCGATGTCGCGCTTGGCTACCATGTTCCCTAGGGTCACCCATTGAGTCTGTGCCGCGTCGTGGTCAGTAGGACCCCAAACATTCAGGAGACAACACCGCGCCTCAGGCTGCATGATGATGCCCGTCACCTCCCCCATCACATCGTGGATTCGCTTCCAAAACTCCATAATCGCACCGCATTCCCAAATAATATGTAGGAAGGTGCCCACCATACCACAGCCTCTCTTACATAAGCCCTCCTCAGAGAAACCCATATGGACCAGCCGGGGCCCCGTCACGTAGACCCTATGAAGTATTTTAAGCTGCACCAGCCGCAGGCGCGCGGGGATCGCGACCTCCTTAGGAGAAGAAACTGCATACTGCCAATCCTCATCATCGAGTTCGAGGCCATCCCTGGTCCATTGATCGCGCAACCCTAGAAGAAGATCCGCCCGAACATTAATTAGTTTCTTATAAATGAGCGAGATCGTACTCTCTGGCATATGGCCATCCAGGATCCGGTCCTCTAACGGAGAGGACTCAGGCACCTTCTCCCCTTCTACAAGGACTGATCGCAAGGCGTGGCGCACTTGAGCGTATCGGAAGAACTCCGTGCTCCCTAGCTCGTATTCCTTCTGCAGCTCCTCGAATGACTTTATCCTATCCTTAACCAAAAGGTCTCCAACCCTGGACATGCCGATCAGGTCCCATTTCTCAAACCCTTTTGTATGCCAAAGCTTTCCCAGAATATCGGAGTCAAACAGAGGGGTGGCAAGGGTAAGCTTACCCTTCCAGCCCAGTGAATCCGTCGCCACCTTCCATACATGCACGGCCACCCTGGTGGGCCCCGTAAGAGTTAAGTCCAACGACTTCGAGTACAACGCTCTGTGGTAATTACCCCCACGTAGTAACCATCGGTCCATGGCAAAGCCGGGGCTCAGGGCCGGACCATATACACCATGGTTAATCGCGCTCAACTGAGTGGCCCAATAATAACGTCGAATGTCTGGAAGCGCGATACCACCGTCATACCATGGGAGCGTCAACTTAGCAATCGCTATGCGCGGACGCCCTTCCCACAATAGCGCGCGCTGGTGGCTTTCGACCTCACGAAAATAACTGGCCGGGACCAAGTCAAGGGTATTCTGCAGGGCATAGAGGAAACGGGGAAGAGACATCATTTTAAACAGGGCGGCACGGCCAAGGAGGGAAAGCGGCAACCGCCGCCAGCCCGCCACGTCCCGTCGCAGACGTGCCAAGGGAGGGAGCAAGTTCTTCTCGTATCGTAAAATGGGGTCGGTGGAAATATAGATCCCCAAATACAAAAAACCCTGCTGGGCTATCTGGATCGAGCAGTTGCGCGGGACAGGCGGGACATCCCCACACAGGACATACAAGTATGACTTCCCCCAATTGATGACAAGACCAGAGTTCCTACCGAAAGAAGTCAAGACGTCACAAACCACTATAAGAGATTTCTTAGGCGAGGCGAGGTATAACAGAATATCGTCGGCGTAAAGTGAAATACGGTCTTCGTGGTCAGGCGACCAACGAATCCCACGTATATCGGGGTGCCATCGTATCCACGCCGCCAGCGGCTCAAGAGCAAGGGCGAACAACAACGGCGACAGGGAACAACCCTGCCGGGTGCCTCTCCCGAGCGCGAACGGTGTCGACGCCCGCCCGTTCACCACGACGTTAGCAAGAGGCCCCTCATAGAGCAACCTCACCCAGCCTACAAATCCAGGCCCAAAGCCGAACTTGGCTAGCAAAGCCCACAGGTATGCCCACTCCACCGTATCGAAGGCCATCGTGGCATCGAGGGACGCCACAATAGCCGGCTCTCGCATCGTGCCCGTCCTAGCAATCACTCCATGGAGACGTCTAAGATTCAGTGCAGTGTTACGGTGCGGGATAAAGCCCGACTGATCCGGGTGGATCAAGTCGCCAAGCACCCGGACCAGGCGGTTAGCAAGGATCTTAGCAAGGATTTTCGGCTCGGCGTTGAGAAGCGATATCGGCCGATAGGAGCCACACTTGTCCCGGGGCTTACCATCTTTATGTATGACCACAATCGTCGCCAGCCGTTGATCAAGCGGAAGAAACCCATTCACCCGCGCCTCCACAAACATGGCGCGTAGGTGAGGAGCCAACTTATCCGGGCGAAGCTTATACAGCTCAATCGGCAAACCATTTGGGCCCGAGGCCTTACCGGAGCGCAACGCACGGATAGCACACGCCACTTCGTCTACAGTTATATCGCCATCGAGGTCATCCCTATCAATGGCAGAAAGGCAGGGCAGAGCGATATCACGCAGAAGGTCACACGAGTCCTCAGTCGGCCTATCCGAGACCGAGGTGTATACCGTACGAAAATAGTCCGAGAAACACTGGACTATACCGTCGGGGTCAGTGACAACCTCTCCCCCATCCATCGACAACTCCGGCACCACTCGATTAACACGCTCTTTTTTATCCAACCACGCCAGCAATTTCCCGGCCTTATCACCAACATCGTACAATCGACCCTGCTGCTCCCTATTGAGGGTCTTGGCAGCGTTCGTCAACAGATCCCTATATTCCAATTGCTTCAAGCTCAAATTATGCAGTGTGGCCGTTGCAACATCCTCTTCCAAGGCCACTTCTAAAGCCGCTATCTCGTCCTCTACTTGTGTCACTTCGGCGTCTCTCCGCCGCTTGGCGGCCACTACCAGGGAAAGGGCCTCCCCTCTCAATACAGTCTTAAAAGCTTCCCACAAGGACACCGCAGATTCAACCGAACCCTGATTATCTTGAAAATAGTGATCAACTGTCTTCAGCAACGCACTGCGCAGCTTGGGGTCACGAAAGTACCAGGGGTTAATGGGAGCCACCCTGCCCCCCACCACCCGGCCAATATCCAGACGGGCCCACACTGGCGAATGATCAGATATGCCCCGTGCCATGTGCCTAGCCTCAGATACCAATGAGGCGTGCGCAGCCAGAGTGAGCAAGTAATCGATCCGAGAGAGACTCCCGTGGGCCCCGGAATGAAAGGTATATTGTCTCTGAGTGGGGTGCCGTAGCCTCCAACAGTCTACCAGACCAAAAGTATCTATAAAGTCGGGAAGCCACTTCTGAGCACCCCCGGTGTCCCTGGGCGGGTACCTATCGAGCATTCCAGACCCAACCGCATTGAAGTCTCCTCCCACCACTAGCATCCCTTCGGGGAGTTCCAACAAGGCCTTGCCCAGATCAGCAAACGTGGAGGCCTGCAGGGCAGGAGGGACATAAACAGAAACCAATACCAACGTTCTGCCCTCCCACCTCCCCGCCACAGCCACAAAGCGCCCCCTGTCATCAGCGATGGTGGAGTCAACCTCAAATGGTAGGGAAGCTCTAACAATTATGCCCGCACCCCTGGAGCCCGAGGAAAACTCCGAGTGAGCAATGAATTTATAACCCTTTCTGTTAAGTGCATAACATGTATTCCCTATAAGGTGGGTCTCCTGCAGGAGGACCACATCTGGCGAGGTCCGTTTCAAGAATTGCAGGACTATCCCCCGTTTAATACGATCCCCTAAGCCATTGACATTCCAGCTAATTATGTTTAAGCCCCTATCCCCCATCCCCAAACACAAAGAGACCTCCACCCCCCCCGGAGAACCACGATCGGACAATACTGACAACCATTGCTACGCCTTGCAAGAAAAAAAACAACAACCCCCAACAACAACCCCAACAACCCGAATCCCCCCCCCTCCCTGCACCCCTGCGTCAGCTTACAAAGCCCCCCCAACTTGCAGTGTGCCTGTCGCCCTATCAAAACAAATCTACAAAAAGTACCCCAAGGGAGGAAAGAGCTCCTATCTTCCCCCCGCCGCCCTCCCATTACTGCAGTAGGGTACGAGTCACTGTCCGGGGCTGAGTCAAAACAGACCGACACCGGTGGTATCACTTCTGTCCATCCCGGTCGCCTTCCGCTCCATCCACGCGGTCCCGGCCGGGCCGTCGCCGAGGGAGCGCATCCAACCAGTCCCCCGCCATGTCCGGTGATTCGAAGAAGAAAGTCCGATCCTCATACACCACACGTAGCCTGGCGGGGAAAAGCATGGCATACTTCAGGTCCATCTCCCTAAGCCGCCGCTTCACCCCCAAGAAACTCTGCCTCTGTTTCTGCACCATCTGGGTGAAGTCAGGATAAAAGCTCACAGAGGCATTCTGAAAAGGCACCGGGCCTGTCACCCTCGATGCTTGCAGGATAGCGTCTCGATCCCGAAAATTAAAGATCCGGGCGACAATCGGCCGCGGGGGGGCTCCCACCTTAGGCCGTCCACCAGGCACTCGGTGAGCCCGCTCCACCGCAAAAAACTTGCCAAGGCCCTTAGGCGCAAGATGATTCACCACCAAGTCCTCGACGAGTAAGTCCACGGAGCGCTCCTCCGAAGTTTCCGGGACCCCAATAAGGCGCACATTGTTGCGCCGGGCCCGACCTTCAAAGTCTTCGAGCCGGCGGGCGGAGAGGTCATTCGCGGTTCGTAGCTTACGAACCTCAGCCTGGAGTTCCGAGACATCGTCCGCGAGACCAGTAGTCTTGAGGTCCAGGGACTTGACCCGCTCATTGGTTTTGCCCAGGTTCGCGCGAATCAAGTTGACATCAACCAGAATCATGTCCACCTTGTGCGCCAGGGTCTCGAATTGTCGCCCAATCGAAGATTGCATCCCATCTATCGCCCCCTTGATATCCTGCAATGATAACTCCGAGGCTGGGGATGAATCGGCTTGCTGTGCTTCCAGCGACTGTCCCGATCCACCAGGCGACCCCTTCTGCTGGGCATAGCGATCCATATTGTTGGATTGGGTATATCCTCCCCGCCTGGTAGTCTTAGACTTCGACTTGTCTGCCTCCGATTTGGTCGACATCTCGAACAGCAGGGCGGTCAGTCGCAAAAAGACGTCCCTCACTCAGCCAGAAGAAACAGGGTCAACTAGGACGTCAGCAGCCAGTCAGGGCCGAGCGGAGGTCTTCCAGACAGCAGGGGACCAGCATAAAGCACTCCCAACCCAGAGCAAGCAAAGGGCGAGAAAGCGAAAGTGAAAGTGCAGCGGCACCCGTCCGCCAGTTCACATCTCCCGAGGCCGCTGTTGTTCAATTAGTGGCTGGGCATCCTGCCAACGCAAGCCCCTGGCATCCTTCGGAGGTAGGCCGCAATCTTCCGCCATGCACAACTTCGGTTCCCGGTGGGCGATCTTAGCCCGGACAACGTCAATCGCCCCAGCTGTGACTCATCTGCAGGATTCCGTGCATGAAAATCAGGATTTAGGACAGGATAATTGCAGGAGGGCGCGAGGGTCGCGGGAGCTCAAGGCTCACACGGCCATCTTGGTCAAGCGCTAGGCTCCTCCCTGGTCTTAATTTTGACGCTGCCTCATATTTACGCCACCCTTGTAAATAGGTGTCAGGGACAAAATCAATGGGTGTTGTGGTGGAACGCCCACCGCAATACCCACTGCCCACCCCTTTCATGCTAAGCATTGTGTTAAAGGGGGCCTTATTGACAAGGCAGCGTTAAGCCACGTTAAGTGGCTTAACGCTGCCTTGTCAATAAGGCGAGGTCTCGATCGTCATCACAACGTCACTGAGCGATAGGGGCTTGTACATATGCTCCTCTATTTCTTCAAATTTCTACCGTCGGGGCACTTTCATACTTTTCCACATTCACCAATGAAGTGTTTTCGTGCACCATATTTGCTTAACTTGAATTCTCTTTAAAGGAGCCAGGCTGAGTCTGGATGTCATCAAGGTCTGCCTGCCCCTCATTGTCCATGGAAAAGTAGTCTCTTTATATTGGTTGCAGAGGTGAAGTATTTTCTTATGTTCACTACTATAAACCAGCCTAACACTGTGATTCTTTCTGGTTCTTTTTGCAGTTTTATAGAGTACCTACACCAACAGAGGATATTGGAACACTTTACAGTAGCACCAGTTCCTTTACACAAGGACACATTCATTTTTGTAGTAACAGGGAGATTAAGTAATTTGCCCATAATCAAGGATGTGATGCCGAAGCTCAAACCCGGTTTACAAGCTCCATAGTCAGCAACTCTGGTCCTTACTCCACATCCGATTCCGGAAAGGACACTAGATCATCTCCCTAGCCTTGGCCTCATCTCCCTGTTTCTAAACACAACAAGCATTGGAAAAGTCAGTAGGTTTCCCCTGTGCAAAATCAATTGTTTTTAGATCTCGGCTAGACAGCGCATGCGCTGCTCGGTTAGATGGCACATGCACTGTCTTGAAGAGACGTGTTGTGTTCTATCTGTGGGCTTTGTTTTCTTTGTTTTCAAGCACTCCATAAGAGTACTCGTATTTCAGACCATCTACATTGTACACATACACACAAACCACTAAAAGTGCCATAGTGTGAACAGAAGCCCATGTTATTGAAGTGCTTTAAGTGCTCACCAGTTACATTCCACGATAAGATATTCTTTTTTTTTGCGTATCCTGCTTCAATTAAGGTATGTTTTTTTACTCCTTCATTCTTGCTTCCTTCTGCCCTTTCATGTCTCTGCTTGCCCATCTCCCATCCCCTCCTGCCTTCCTGCTTGGCCCATCCCCCAGGACCTCCCTCGGCCTGCTCTTTTTTTTTATGATCCGATGATATTGGAGTGCTCCTTCCGTCCTCTGTCTTGCCAAGGTCTTCCTTGTACACATGGACACATATCTCTCCACTTGATTCTATGTCCCTTCACTCTTCTCCCCTCTCATCTACCCCACTCTACACCAATCCACTCTACACCATTCTACATCACTCTGCTCCCCTCCACAATACTCCACTCTATTCCACAACACTCCAGACTACTCCAATTTACTCCACTTCACTCTATGCTACGCCACGACACTCTACACCACTCCTCAACACTCCACTCCACATCAAGCTACTCCACTCCACTCTACGCCACTCCATGCACTCTACACCACACCACTCTATGCCACTCCATTCCATTCCACACCACTCCTCGGCACGCTTCTCTCCACCACTAACTTTTAGCCATGCTGAAAAGTAGCCACACTGGTGTAGAACATGGCTAAACACATTGCAAAGCCAATAGCTTTCGCATAAGCGAATCATATTGGCTTTGCCAATGCTTGTTTTGTTTTATCACACCTTTCCAGTAGCGCCAAGTCCTTCTTTAGACGATTTGTGAAATTTCGGGGGCTTTTGCACGAACAGCAGTAGTCACCTATCTCAAACGGCCTGAATATAGCACCAGATCTGGCTGGCTCTGCTGCTTAGGATCAGTGCAGGTGTAACCCTCCCTGGAGGAAAGCCTCCACCTGTGTCATAATTAGCAGGTGTGTGCGGCCACCACCGCCTTATGTGACGCCGACATACACCCTGGGGTCCCATCCACCAGTGGTCTGCCCTCCAGAGATGCTGAGCCAGCTGTATCGACCGAGACAAACAGGCCCTGGGTGTTCTATTTTGTTTCCCTTCACTTTCAGAATATTGTACTAGTGCTATAGACACTTTTACTTCTGTTTCTGGGTGTGTGTGAAGGGGGCGGGTGCATGTGTGTGTGCAGGTGTCTGTGTCAAGCTTCCATATGCTGAAATGAAGGTTTCTACGGCAGTGAAAAATCAAAACCAAATAAAATGATTGTGTGATGCACACAATGCATGTGTTACATAAAGAATTCAATGTGCGATAATGCGGTCTAATTTTGACGTGTAAAACAGCTTCTCAAGCATTGCGATGTAAGCACTTCAGACCTGAAATGTAGACGCCCCACGCACCTCGGATTGATACACCAAGCAGCCAAAAGTATGTGGTGAGAGAGAAATAAATCACCAGGGCTCTGAGTTCAGGGTTTTTCTCCAGTTGAGAATAACTGAGACGTTGGCTTGACTCTTGGAAGAGCCCGCATTGCCCGTGCTGGGGAAAACGTTAAAAAGATAAGTCACTTTGGGCTCTGGTTGGCAACTACATGATTTATAAAACCCACCTGAGTACACGCCCTGAACAGGCATCATTACCCAGGATTCTCTATTGATACTTCAGAATCTCAAGGAGAAGATGACCCATGGATCTAAATGAGGTCTCTTCTTAAAGTGCTCAGAAAGGAGTACGACTCTAGAAGCATAAAACTCCTTCTTTAGGTGACACAACGATTTACACGCTATTTTCTGCCAAGGCAAGGACCTATGAGCCCGGGAAATATGGTTCCTAATTTTTGGATTAAAAGCTAACCTTGCTGCATAATTTTGAATGATGTGTAGTTTAGGAACCAAGTAGAATTGAGAGTCACGTGTACAGAATTGCAAAAATCCAGCCGTGCTGAAATAAAGTCATTCAGAATTTGCACTTTGTGATACGAGGAAACCAAGAGGAGTTTACATTTATTTGCAATTTTGATGTCAAGACTTTTTACAAAGGAAAAAGTGTGAGGTTAGAGCCTCAAAAGGGAGGGCGAGGTGGGGGTGGGAGAAACATTAATCTAGAATGTAGAGGTTCTGAACGTTTTGGAAAATCTCTGTCTTGTCTCCACTCAACTTCAGTTCGTTGTTACACGCCCAGCTCTTGACTTTAGAGGGATACTCTGAAAGCTGAACATTTTTAGAGGTGACATCACTCAAATTTTTCACAGTAATGTGGGTGCGACCTACATACATAGAAAGTTCAAAGCTAAAAGGCTATTTGAGGTGAGCCAACGTGATCATGCAAAGCTTAAAGTGAAGGGGAGACAACACAGAGCCCTGAGCAACCCTACAGGGTAATGAGGAAGACAAGGAGGCAAGAGTCACTCGTTGGGTACTGTCCACCGGACAATCAGTGACCCAGGATAAGGCTCCGCCATAACAACAAACACCACCAGTCTACCACACAGGATTTGGTGGTTCAACATATCAAACACCACAGAGAAGACTAATTTAATCAACGCAGCTGGAATGATGCTGTCAGTACAGTGGCATAATTCATCAGGATCTGTCAAAATTGCGAATTCAGGGGCAGATTTATAAGGCACTTGCGCCGCCATTGCGTCACTTTTTTTGACACAATGGCGGCGCAAACAATGTGGCAAATTTACAACGTGACGCATCTAGTGAGATACGTGACTTTGTAAAGCCCTGCGTCACATTATACCTGCGCCAGGTATAATGTATGCAGGCTAGGTGTTCCCACGCAAAAAGCCATGTAGAACTGACGCAGTGAAATTTACAACATTTCACTGCATCACACTACGTGTTCACTGCATCAAAATCCCAACGCCTGCTCAGACCAGGCGTAAGGAATGACGCAGGGCTTTTTCTACGGGACTCACATATCTGTTGTGGCACATTGCTGGAGTTGCGTCACTTTCATGAGCAACTCCAGCAATGCTTCACTTTTGTGCCAACAGCTGCATCAGTATTTCTGACGCATCTGTTAATCAGTGCGCCATGGAGCACTGTATTGTAAATACAGCGCATCCATGGTGGCGCAAGGACATTTGGCACTGGCGCAAGGAAACCGACGCATCTATGAAGATGCGTTAGTTCCTTGTAAATCTGTCAATCAGTGCTGAAGTCAGGGCAACTGAGAAGCAGGAAGGCGTTGATGAACTTCTGCATTATCAGATAACTGAAGCAATACAGCTCTCCCCAACCATTTGTCCCAAAAAAGGAAAGGTAAGAAATGGGGTGATAGTTGGCCTAATTGGCAGGGTCTAGAGAAGATTTTTTTCACGAGAGTCACAACAGTGACCTTGAGGCTCGACAGAGTTAAGCAAGCAATTTAGACTGGAATTGTTCTTACATCAGTAAATCCTTGTGAATTTTGTGGGACCATGTTCGCTGAAGGACCAGGGAATTTGCTGTTAAGTACTAGAGTCTAAATCTGCCACACTCAGAGTGGAGAATGAAGATAAAAATTTAACAGGGATGAGTAAAGAAATAGATGTGCAAGAAGGATGGTTTATGATAAAGTGGGTGCAATTTCAGATATTTTGGGCATCATTAGGAACCGCCCGCCATCCTGACGTAAAAAGGGACTGCCCACCATAAGTGCGGCAGTCCCATGGGAGTGATTAGGGTGCACCCACCACACTGGGGGGCACATCCTGCATTTTTAACATTGCGGTGGGCGGTGCTTTCAGCATCACCCGCCACAATGCCAAAAATGCATGTTGTGCATGCACATTCCCCCATGTGCCCTCCCACCCCCTGCAACATCCCAACTTCAAGATACGCATGCCTTTCCATGCCGAAAGGCTGCCCCCCGCCTGCATCCTGATGTGGATGGCGGTGTCTAGCAGACACCGCCACCATATTAAACCCTTTTCCACCCGGTCGACTCGTTGACCGGGTGGAAAAGCAGCGGACGGTCTACCCCTCGCCATACTAATATGGTGGGGGGAAATGGGTGGCAGGCGGGGAAGAATGTAGGGTGGATCGCCACCGCCATGCGGGCTGTGGGGATCCGCTCTAGTTGTTAAAGAAATATATAATCAAATTGCATTTAGAATCAGAGAGGAAATTAGAATTCTGCTTTGAGGGATTCTTAAGTTCCCTTATAGAAGAAAAGATGTCCCATGCCACATTGGGAGTGTTCATAATTTTGTTAGAAAATGTACCCTTGACAATTTTGTTACCAGGTCGACATATATTCTTTTGCTTTCAATGTCTCCTTATCAACCTGAATTATTGCAAGGGTCGTCATCCCCAATTTCCACATTTCTTCTTTTCTGTCTCTAGAATCATCCTCTCTTTCATTTGTTATGTGATGATGATGAGTTTTGTAAAGTGCATGGTTACTCCATTTGGAGTGTCCCCGCGCTAGGATTCCACAGGCCACAAAGGTCACACAACACACTCCAGTACTCACTTAGAATTGTAAAAAAAAATCAGGTTTTAAGTTTTTTCCTAAACTTGATTTTTAGCATTCCAGTCTCGGATCAAGAGGGAGGGGGCTCCAAAGCTTAGCGGCCAGGATGCTGAAAGAGCGACCACTCAGACCTGCTTTATTTATCATGGGATCCACCATCAATGCTGTCCCTGACGACCTGAGAAACCTGTTAGAATGGTAGAATTAAATCAAGAAAAAGAGGTAATCGATCTTTCTGATTCAAGATTTTATGGCAAATGCAGAGTGCCTTAAAAGAAACTATTTCTTTGATAGGAAGCCAATGGAGTATGAAAAGAGCAGAACCAGTGGGAGAATATCTGGAAATATTCAAGAGCATCTGCTGACAACCAGGCACAAGAGGTACAGGGCTGTTTGCCAGAATTCTTCCTCAGTGGTATGATCCAGTCTAGAGCAGAACCAGTCTGACGGTAGCAATTATCTAAGAGCAGTTAGGGATCAGATTTCTCAAGTGCACTGTCCATTGACACAAAGGGGGTCAGCACCTTGACTGTAACAACCTTCCAGTTGCGGTGCTACATTATGGACTTCTAAAAATGGCAAGAAAATGGAATGCAGTACTGTCTGACCAAGGGACAAGAGAGGGATAACAGTGCGAGAGAGAGCCGGAGAGCACCAGATCTTGCTAGATATGGTGCTGATGCTCTCTTCCACAGTGCTGGTGCTTGTGTAGGCTGCCTAGAGTCAGGTACAAACCTTTGCTCATTAGTGCAAAGGTGTGTGTGTGATGATCAGCATAGGTTTTATACTGAAAGGTTAGCCTTCCAGTACAAAAAACATGCTAAGACATATTCTAAAAATTGACAAACATTGTATGTGTGCTGTACAGTACAGCTCATGTGTAAAGTATGAAAGGTTTGGAGAAAAAAAACAGTGCCTTAAGTTAACGCTGGCCTCAAGGAGTCCCTTTTTTGGTGCAAAGCCCTGTCTACATAGTTTAGTATAATAGGGCCTTGCATCAAAACCCCTGGATGGTAGCGTTAAAACACCCATGTAATGTCTATGGGACGTCCCCTTGATGCAAGTAAAGCAAAATAGCACATAACTTCACTTTGCATTACTTTTAGGCAATTGTCTAGCACAAAACATGTTTTTGCCCGAAAGTAAATGAATCAAAACTATGCACCAGATAGCGTTACATTTAGTGACAGTGAACTGGTACAAAGTGTTGTTATAACTATTTGAGAGTGTTTTGGGACGTCCTTCTCAGCTATTTCTATATAGTCATCTTCTTTACAGTGGAGTAAGGACCTTTCACACTCTCAGAGAGTTTATTGACCATAGTTAAAGAGAAAACCCGAGCATCTCATAATTGACATGTAGAAAGGACTGGGAGCCAAAAAAAGTAAAGTATTTGGGGAATGAGAGTTAGTGGGTTGACCAGTCGGTACCCCCTTGATCAACAAATTAGCCATCAAGAGAAACTATGGGTGGTATAAAAAGGCTCAGTCTACAATGGCTCCACTGACTGATACCTTTTTTCCTGATGAAGGATGAATGTAAAGCAGAGCAGTTCTTAAACGAGTTTGAACCCATAGTAGCTAGGAAGCTCTTTCTCCAATTTCGATTTAGGCCCCTGCCACTTCTCTCATGTACTGCTAAAATGGGCATATACTATTTGCATATGACTAGGTCCAAACTGAAGAAAAAAATGATGGCATGGGGAGCAAAACAACAATTAAATAAACCCAGATGTGTGACTGGGGGTGAATATTTGATTTATTCAGCATTTCATCCATCAATTGTTCTTTTTGCTTTTGTCACCTCAAGTGGGAAGGGTGTGCCCAGACGTGGGTCCTGTGCTCATTGCACAACTGGATTCAAGCTAGCCTGGCTCATGAAGAGTGATACCCCAAAACGAGTCCCAGGATGCTTGTTTGCGTTCCAGGGAGTACCTGGCCCAGCAGTTCGGGGTGGACGGTTCCCATGGGGAGGAGAGTTAAGATTTACATATAGATGGGTCCAAACTGGGTTGGCGTGATGAGCAAAAAAAACTATGGATTAAACCCAGATCTATGAATGGGGGTGAATGCTTGATTTGTTCAGCATTCCATCCATCAATTGTTCTTTTTGCTTTTCTTCTAACAAGCATACATCAAAGGTAGGATAAAATGGTTAATTCCAGTCTGCCGTAATTTAGGTGTCAGAAAATATAAAAAGGAATTACGGATCCTGAGATCTGACACGAGGCAATGCATAGGTTTTGCTGTCTCACAGTATGTGCTACTTATGTGGAAGATAAGGCAGAAGATGAGTTCTCAGCTAGCTGACTCAGTCACTATTAAGGTAGTGTGTCTTTATTGACCATTCTTCTTTCAAAGAATGTAAAACAAGACTGTGCACACGTTAATTTCACAGTATTTAGGTGTGTTACCAATATGTATCAAACACTATTCATGCAATATAATTTCTCGGATAATGAGGGATCGCAGGACGAACAAGTAGATTCAGTTTCCGTTTTTATGGTAAAATTCAGAACAATCCAGCCAGCCAACACGTGTTTCGTCATGGGGTACACACACCCCCCGACTTCTTCAGGGCTGGTAAGAAAACATATACAGGGTATATATCACAGACAAGTCTCTGAATATAATGACATACAATGATCTAGTTACAATTCTAACTAGGATGGTGGGAAAACCAACAAAATGACAATAACATGGATTTTGAGAAAGGTGTCCAGGTGTTCAGGGTGAAAACCCAAAAATCGTATGGAAAAAATACTAGAATTTGATAATTCTTGAACCGAAAAGAGAGATATGAAAATCAATAAGTACGCAACGTCCTTAGTGCGTGAAAATACTATGAAGACCCCTTCACAGTAGGTGCCGCGTGAACGGATGTGTCATCTATCTTTTCAAGGTGTTGCGAGTGCGAGTCTAGTGTATTCAGACTTTATGATTGAGAACTATATTAAACCGGGTGAGCCAAGTGTATGTGGCGAAACTTATTCATAGCCCCACTCATGGAGAAAATGGTAATAAGCATGCAAGAGGATATCGAAATCCCCCTACCTTATCGTAGTATGGCCAATGAGTATGACCTATAAGTAAGCAAAATTCGTATACTATCACGATCCATTTCTTAGTTACTGATTAACCATGAACACACACTGCAAGATCCTTAGATATACTTATTCAACCATACGCGGTACAGTAAGAACTTCGAGTCCAGGCTTACCTTACACCTGGTGATAATTCCGACCCAGGGGGTCATATATTTCCAAAAACAACCTGTGCGATTAAGCGTTGTCCGCATTTGTTACCATCCAAACCAATCTGTGACTAATGGCAGTGTTCCAATTCCGACAATCAGGCTCTGTGAAGAGTGATATAAATCAGTCACTCGCACGCTCCAAAAGAAAGAAGGGGGCTAACATTAAAGAGGAATCTCAGCTCCGTAGTGGATCTTACCCGTAGACGAGTGCGTCTATCCGTAGGTGTTGGTGTTCTCCGCGTGTATGTGCGTTTCCGTTAGTGCGCATACCCGGAAGTGTTTATATCGGGAAGCCGAGTCAAACACTAGAACGTGTGTGTGTGGATACGTTTAGTGGTGCGCATGCGTTAAATTGAGTTTGTGTATCTCTCTAACTTTATCAAGAAGCGCGAAATCGAAAGAATAGTAAGAGACAATTCTTAAAAGGAAATATGACAGAAAATCAATAGCTAAAATAAACGGTAAAAGAATAATATTGACTTCATTGAATGAATTGCAATGGAGAAGCGGTACAAATTACAGCAAAATATCAATAGGTATTGAAGAAACACTTCGTACAAAAGGGCAAACACATCATGGTGCGAATCGGAGAAGAAAGTGAAACACAATATTTATCGATGTATGAAATTAACTGGCAAAGGGTCTGCATTACACATTACTAGCCGTCTAGTGTCGTTCTCAGTATATACTTGTTCAAATATTAGAATTCAACGTGACATTTGTTCCTAAACAAAGGTAGTGTGGTGTTGATGTTAGTACATGGTGTTACTTTCCTCATTTACTACGGTTTGTGATTCAATGGTGGTCACTACCGTGTATATACTTTGTCGAGACGATCACATGTTCAGGATCAAGCCCCAGAGTCAATCACCCCTCTGATTTCAAAATAGAACCGAACCTATCAGTCTCCTAGGAAATAGTGCATCTCATTGTCACTGTTGAAACCTAGGTCGTATGTTATCAAGCGCATGATCCAAAAGGCTTCTAATCTCCTTAAATTGAGCTCCCTGTTACCCCCTCTAGGGTTCTGTTTGCAATGATCTATACCATAGAATTTGAACTTCTTTGTCTGGCCTTGTGTTGGACACTCCCAAATGTGTAATGCCATGGGGTATCTTGAATCTTTCTGTTTTAAGGCTCTTACGTGTTCTGCAATCCTTTCTTTCAGGCATCTTATAGTGCTACCTACATATTTACCTCCACATGTGCATTCTAGTACATACACTACAAATTTAGTGTTGCAATTAATGTTTATCCTGATCTCATATTCTTTATTTGGGCCTTGAAACGTCCTTTTCTTGTCATCCGCCCATCTACAATTGCCACAACATCCACATTTGAAAAAACCTTTGGATCTTGCGCTGAGCCATGTGTCTGGGAGAACGTTGTGTGTGTAGCTCGGACTCAGGCGTGCGCGTAGGATTTTACCCCTTCGATAAGTGATCTGTGGTTTCTTGTTAATGATCTTAGTTAAAGAGGGGTCGTTTGTAAGGATGTGCCAGTGTTTCTGTAGGCTTTTAGATAGGGCCCTACTGTGATCATCATAATTGGTGATCAACCCGACTGATGTGTCTGCGGGTTTCTTCTCCTTATCTGTGATCGTTTTTATTCTCTCTGTGTTCCTGATTTTGTTCCCTGCTTTCTGGATCACAGATGTGTTGTATCCCCTTTTGATGAATCTTTTTTCCATGTCTCGTAGGCAAAATCGGAAATCTGTATCAATACTACAGTTCCGTCTGGCTCTCGTGTATTCGCCTAGTGGGATGGCATTTATTTGGTGCGGTGGATGTGCACTTTTTGCGTGTAAGATCGCATTGCATGCAGTGTCTTTCCTATGTAGTCTGGTGTGCAGTTGACTATTTTTAATGAATATTTCAATGTCCAAAAATTTGATACCCATGCTACTTGATTCCTGTGTGAATTTCATATGTGAAGTGTTTGAATTCAGGTATATGCAGAAATCCGTGAGTTTTTCAGGGCTACCTGTCCAAATCATTAGACAATCGTCAATGTAGCGCCCCCAGTATAGAATAGAGTCATGGAATCTGCCTCCTCCTGGTCCCCATATCCAGTCCTCTTCCAATTTACCCATGAACAAATTTGCGAAACTGGGGGAAAATTTAGATCCCATCGCCACTCCCTTCTTCTGTTTGTACCATTGGGAATTGAATAAAAATACATTGTTATAGAGAATAATGCGCATCATGTCGATCAGCATCTCTGTGTGTTTCCATTGTGAAGCAGCTCTTTTAAACAAAATATTCTCTATGGATTTTATTCCCAGTTCTAGTTCAATGCTGGTGTATAGAGACACTACGTCCATCGACACCAGGATCATGCCTTCCTCCCATCTTAAATCTGATAGAATGTTCAATATATGCTTTGTGTCCCTTATATATGAAGGAAGGTTTTTTACCAGTGGTGACAGAAACACGTCTACATATTCAGCCAATCTCTCAGTGGGACCCCCAATTCCTGCTACTATTGGTCTACCCGGAGGGAAAGTGCAATGTTTGTGTACTTTCGGAAGTGTGTAAATGCAAGGGTAGTTGGGTTTAAACACTTTGAGATAATGCATTTCTTCCAGGGTCAGCAGACTGTCATTATACCACTCAGTAAGTTTGTGATTAATCGTTTGTGAGAGTGGACCTATTGGATTGTGGTGTATTGGTTCATAGCATGATGTATCATTGAGTTGTGAAAATATTTCTGCATTGTAATCCTGCTTGTTCATTACCACTACGTTGCCTCCTTTGTCCGCTTCTCTAATTATAACATCTTTGTTATTTGCAAGTTCTTTAAGGGCCACTCGTTCCCCTTTGGACAGGTTGTCCGTGTATCTCGATTTCCCTTTGTCCCTCTTGTCTTCAAATTTGTTTCAAAGAATGTAGCATCTGGGGGGGGCGTGTCTTGGCGCCCGATGGAGATGGCAGCGCTCGGGTGAAGCTCTCCGGTGGTCCTCGGAGAAACCACGCTTCCGGACCGAGCTGAGCCGCAATGGCAGCAGATTTGCGCAGCTGAAGACCTGAGGATCGATATGACATCCACGATGCCCATATTTTTTGTCAGCAAGTATGAAATTTAAATTCTTCACCGGTCGCATCTTTTCGCAGCCGCCATTTTGAATTTTTACTGCGAATTACAGATCTCGTGAATTCATCCTAAGAACTTCCATTGACTATTTTTCATGCCCCCAGTTTGCTTATGCACCTGTCTTTTGTATGGTTTCCCCTCATTACACTGGGGTTTGGGGCTGTGGAGTGCTGCTGGGGGTTTGCTGGGAATCTGAGGAGACTAAGATTGGCAGCCATTTTGAGAATTTGAGGAAACCCTTGTGGAGCTCTTTTATCACTGCCTTGATGTTGCTGTCTGGGAACTATTACAATAATATCTCCGCACCGCTTTTTTTTTTCTGGTTTGTTTTTGACGCGCTTTGCAAGCCCTAGTATTCGAACCAATTGCATAACTCCTCTTCATTGCTTCAGGGCACGTTGCTGGGTATTTGTGCCACAATTTCATTGATATTTTTGGGAAGATTGTGCTTGGCAGCTATTTTGTGTTTTCGCTGTGCGCCTCATAGAATACACCCTCTGTGTGCACTCATTGTGGCCTGGCGGTGGGAATTTTAGGTCAGCATTTTATGGGCAGAACTATAGGAAAGCGCATCTCTTCTTCCAAGAAGCATATTTTTATAAAGAACTCAAAAAAATGTACTGAACTTTCTAAGCTTGAGATCCCTTTAATGTCTACGCCTCAGTGCTCAAACATAATTATGGATCCTTCTTCTGGAGCTACTGGTAAATCTTTCACTAAACGTCTTTAAAAAAGACCCTCCTTCGCCGCCCAAGTCGACCTCGCCTGTATCGATGGAATTAGTACTCGAGGAGATCAGGGCCCTCCAACCCTTTATGGAAGAGACCAATACCAAGTTGCAAATTTTAACGGATAATTGGTCCCAACTTGATACAAGGGTTTCTGCTAACTGTTTCTCATCTATATTCTCAGGTCTCTGTGCTTCAGAAACAGGTTGAGGATCTTGAAAACCGCAACAGACGGAATAATTTACGCATCTACAGCCTGGGAGAGGGACTTGAAGGGTCAGACCCGGTCGCCTTCTTTAAATCGTTTCTCCCTAAAGTTCCTCACTTGTCAGAAGGGACGCAACTCAATATACAACGGGCTCACAGGTTGGGCCGAGTTCCATCTCATGTTAATCCCTCGCAGAAACCAATGGGCGTCATCTTATACTTCTTGGAATATACTGATCTGATGAAAGTGCTCTCAGCAGTCAAAGCTTCCTCGAAGATTACATGGTCAGGATCGTCTTTATTTTTCACACAAGACTACGCTAAAGCTACAGCTAACAGGCGTAAAGCTTTCCTCAATATGAGAGCTGATCTTCGCTCCTTTGGGGCCAGATACGGTCTTTTCCATCCGTGCTTCTTCAAGGTCACATACAACAACAGAACAACGACATACGAAGAGCCAATTCGTTTACAAAGCTTTATCAATTCCTGCAAAACAGTTGCTATGGACTCCTCCGGGCCTTCTTCTTCATCGAACACTTGACTGTTTTCTTTACCTTCTCTCTTTTTCCACAGGTTCTTCAGACTTTGTTAACCTTATTATGATATTTAACGATTGCAGAAATGTTTCCCAGTAGAATTTGATTTACTTGATGCTGTTCTCACAAAGTTGCATTTTTATGCTTAGTTGTTTAACGCTACTGTTGATTCTTCTGTTCTCGCCCGATCCATTATATGTTATATTTATGTGTTTCAACGTTTATTCAACAGGATTATTTTTTTGTTGTCTTGTAGAGTGGTGGTAAAGGGGGCGTGGCCAGATTTGTTGTCTTCTGACACCAGGAGCGCACCAGGGAGCAGGTTTGTAGAGAGTTTAGCAATCCTGCTGTGTGGAACTACCTGGAGGTAATAGGAGGAGACTTGACGAGCCTTTCAAGTCATACACAGCCTTCTACTGACAGAAGTAAGTGTACGTTTAACACAAAACACCTTCAGAATGGAGACAAATATATCGAGTACTTAAATAACTTTGTAAAATTATGTACAGCACTTTGAAATTCAGCCCCAAGTCAACTACACACATTCCGGAATCTATATTTCCGTTGAAAAGTAAGTGAATATTAAACTATGTTTTTTAACGAAAATGAAAATATGATACATTTTTAATTGTTTAAATTACTACACAGATTGAAAAAACAATTACAAATTGAAGAAATCAATCAATTGGCAAATCAGCTGTAAGTAAACATTATAATATTTTTTTTCAACAAAAAAAAACTTTATAAATTTCCAAAATAAAATGGCAAGTAATAGCCTGTTAAAGAGGGCAAACTTTTTAAGCAAAATCCACCAGGTGTTTGCCTCAGGGAATGTGCTGGACAGTGGTGGGGGCAAAATTAGTATTCTAACTCCACCTGGTTTTTGCCGCAGGGAAAGTGCTGGTCAGGGGTGGAGGGGCAAAAAAACTACTCTAACTCCACCAGGTGATTGACTCAGGGAAGGTGCTGGACAGTGTTGAGGGCAAAATTACTGTTCTAATTCCGCCGAGTGAATGCCTTGGAGAAGGTGCTGGACAGTGGTGGGGGCCTAAATTACTATTCTAACTCCACCAGGTGTTTGACTCAGGGAAGGTGCTGGACAGTGCTGGGGAGCAAAATTACTATTCTAACTCCGCCAAGTGATGACCTCAGGGAAGGTGCGGGACAGTGGTTGGGGGCCTACATTTCTAATCTAACTCCACTAGGTAATTGACTCAGTGAAGGTGCTGGACAGTGGTGGGGGGCAAAATTACTATTCTAACTCCACCAAGTTATTGCCTCGGAGAAGGTGCTGGACAGTGATGGAGGGCTAAATTAATATTCTAACTCCGCCAGTTGATTGCCTCAGGGAAGGTGGTGGATAGTGGTGGTGGGCTACATCGCTATTCTAACTCCATCAAGTGATTACCTCAGGGAAGGTGCTGGGCAGTGGTGGGGGGCTAACTTGCTATTCTAACTCCACCTAGTGATTGCCCCAGGGAAGGTGCTGGACAGTGGTGGGGAGCTAAATAACTATTCTAACTCCACCAGGTGATTGACTCAGGGAAGGTGCTGTACAGTGGTGGGCAGCTAATTTACTATTCTAACTGCAACAGGTGAGTGACTCAGGGAAAGTGCTGGACAGTGGTGGGGGGCAAAATTACTATTCTAGCTCTGCCAAGTGATTGCCTCAGAAAAGGTGCTGGACAGTGGTGGGGGGCAAAATTACTATTCTAACATGTAAAGGTGATTGACTCTTGGAAAGTGTTGAAAATAGATGATGTACAAAATACAAGTTAATTGACATTTGCATCTTCTAACAACATATTAATTTTAAAGTTGAACATATAATCAATAAACTTTTTTTCACAGGCTTACTTATTCAGCAAAAACAACCATCCAAGAATAACCAGCAGCTGAACTTCAACCAAATCTCTCCGCCACTAACTGAAAAATCAAACTGCCTTTCACAGTTAAATGATTTGAAAAACATCACGAAACAGCCAAAATTAACTAGCCCAATTTGCATAAGTTTCCAAAAATAGAGTTAAGCAAAAATAACTTTAAAAGCCAAATAATAAAAAAAGTCAGTAACTCTCATCTTTATCTTTCAGATAAACCAACCAACAACCAGACCTGAGAAAACTAAAGTCAACCCAACCACCAGCAAATGTCCAAAACCATCAAAAGTATAAGCAAATAAACAAGAAAAACCTTAAAAAGGTGAGTAAAATTATATTCTTTTTGCAGGACTCATCTACATAACAAAACCACAAAATCTTAGCAGGCATAATAAAAGACACACAATCTAATGTCAAAACGCAATCAACAAAAAATTAATCTAATTTTTTTATTTCACAGGATGCAATGAATAAAAAATGACAAAATTCTAACTTTTTTAAAATATTTTTTTCACACAAAAATCAAGATGGCAGCTGGAAGACAAGCAACATACCTCAAATCCAACAGAGGCAATAGGTTATTAAAGTACAGTGGTCACGTTTATTGCAAGGAGAGATTAACTGAGCCCAGGTGTCATTGGAAGTGTGTGCAATATTACTCATCCCACTGCACAGGCGGTAACTCTTGGTGACTCTATTGAAAAGACCACAGAGCATCAGGAATCTGCCTCTGCAATGGATATCGAGAGAAAACATAAATCAAATGAAAGACCTTGCATCCACCTCCAATGAACCCTGTGGCTCAGTTTTGAGGGAGGTATCCCAAAACATTCCTATGCATGTAGCAAGTTGTATGCCATCAATCCCAAACTTACACAGAATTATACAGCGTAAAAAACAAGTAACCCTCCTACATGTAACACCCCAAACATACTCTGATATTAACATTGCTCCTGAACTAACTGTCAACTAATGAAACCTTTCTTTTGCATGAGAACAAAAACCCTCAGAAAAGAATACTAATATTTAGCACAAGCCGTAACCTCGTGAAATTAGAGACTAGTGATATTTGGATGATGGGTGGAACTTTTAAATCTGCACTGACACAGTAGTACCTTTAGTGTACAGTTTACTCCCTGATGTGCAAACCTCAACATACACTGAATGTATATCAGTGGTAAAAGCTAAAACCATGAACAAAAGTCCTAGAAAAGTGTTAATTGACTTTGAATTACCCATGGTTAACACCATCACCAAAATATATCCAGAAACCCAAATTCAAGGATGGTTTTTTTCACTTTTCATATGCATATTGGAGAAACATTAAAAAAACATCCTTAGTTGAGGATTACATATCAGATAGTAAACTCCAATTTGAGTTAAAAAAACTAACAGCCCTTTGCTTTGTTCCCCCAGACTGTGTATATGAATACTACACATCTATTACTGAATCTGAATATTTTTCTCCAAACGATGAAAAATTGGCACCCCTTCTAAATTATTTTGAGGACACATGGATTGGCCATCTAGGCAGGTCAGGTCGCAGGAGGAAGCCATGATTTCATGTGGAGTGGTGAAACTGCTACACAACCTACTTAGAGGGAGGAGGAAAAACAAGCAATGACATGGAGGGAAGGCACAGCTCCTTCAACAAATCTATTGGAAAACCTCAACCAAACTTGTATAATTTTTGGGAAATTTTGAAGAAGGAGCAATGTGGATTTTTTAAAAAAATATAAAAAAAATTCTAACTTTTTTTAAAGAAATGCATTTAAAAAAGGCATTTTGAGTTGTCTTTATTATTTAATATCTACATATTAAATGTTTAATAATCTTAAATATTGAACTACATTTACTGTGACTTAAGCATGTTTACATATTATTAATTATTTTATTAACTATTTTATTGCTTTTAATTCTTTAAATATTATATTAAAAAGGCATTATAAATTAATACACTAGTATTAAAATCAATACATGGGTATTAATATACTCCCCCACCCATAACCCCTGATACCCAAGCATCCCGTCCCAGGGGATAGGTGTCATACCCTTCATTTTTTTTACATTTATATAAAAAGTAGCAAATACTTTTTCAAAAAATCTATTTTTAGTAAAATGCAATGCTAAAGTATTCAACTTAATACCTGAGTATTAATACACTAACCCACCCACAACCCCTGTTTCCCTAGCATCCCTTCCCAGTGGGTGGGTGTCAATCCGAATTATATTTAATTTTAAATTTTAAGAAAGTTAAAAAAGTAGAAATAAGTTTAAAAAGTTCTAATATTATTAACAAGCATTTGCAATGCAAATTGGTCTCACATTTGTGATAGTTAGAGGTATTGGCGTTGTAAATGACAATGTCTTTTATCTACCAAAGGAATGAAAGAGGAAAAATATGTAAAGAGAAAGGATGCTAGAGAAAGGAGGAAAATGTAACAGAAATGGAATGAAACTGAGGAAATGGGATAAATTGAGTGAAAAGAAAATAGGGCGGAAAATAGAAACGGCACAATTAAGATAGAATGATGAAAAAGAGAAATAAAGAAAGCAAAAATGTCCAAAGATTAACAAAGTAAATAAAGGAGGAAATAGAGAAGAATAAATAGAAACAGGAGAAGAAAATAACAAATCAAAGCAGAGCAAAACAGAAAAAAGCAAGGTGGATGGAAAGTAGCAGAAAGGCATGGATTGGCAATCCAGGTTTTGAATTACCATGAAATCCCCCCTCACAGATTAACGAAAAAAACAGACGGCCTATGCCAGGGTACAAAACAAAGCCAGATAGAGTCACATTTCGAGGCCCCTTTTAAAAAACTGCCGGTACTCAGCACGGTAAGACCCGGCCCAGTAAAAGTCCTGAGACTGCATTACACACCTATCTACTTTTTTGTCTCCCTGGGCATTATGAAATGGCCTGAGGGTGTCAGCACTAAACAAGCCACCACCATGATATAATATTATGGGAACTCCTAGAAGACAGCGTACATTTGGATTTCCCTATTGAAAGGACCACTGGACAAATGCATGTTCGAGAAATCAAATGTTGTAAATGGAACAGTGTCTCTTATCTTTGATGCGCACTCGGCAAAAAAACATTCATTTATAATTTGGATGCAAGAGTTAATTGTGCTCAATTTCCTGACACGTTCGTCCAGCATACACCTACTTTTCTCCAAGCTATTATGAGTGTCTCCTCTTGTCTTTCAAGAACACCTATTTTTGTCCCTATCAATTTTAATTGTCCTCGTCTTTTTCTACCCCAATTGCTGCTTGCCTCCAATGCCACTCAAAACAATAAGTCGGTTAGTAGCTTTCAGCGGCGGAATTCGATGGATCCATCTTTGTCTTGGAGTACGTCGGGCACTGTGGCCTGTAGGAAGGGATCTATTGGTATGCAAGAGAATAGTGACCTTAGAATCCTATTGCAGTTCCCATACAATGAGATCGATTGTCGATGGGTTTCTTCTTTACCAGCCTGTTTCAGAATGTGCGCGAAGACAAGAATATACCATGGAGATTTGAGGAAAGATATACTATTCAGATACCTTAGGAAAGGCTAAATGGGACGTGCTCTCTGAAAACGGGTTTGTGTGTGGGTGTGGCAGCGGCGAAGGGGGGAGAGGATGTGGTCCGTCGGCTGCGCTGCCGCCTCTGGTGCAGGAAACCAGAGTTCGAGCCTCGAGGTCGCGTCCTCATCCTGTGATTCTGGGCAAATCACTTAATCTCCACATGCCTGAATGTGTAATGTAAATACGGTGCTATGTAAAGCGCTCCAATACCTTCGGGTCGAGTTTGCGCTATATAAATATGCAAAAAAAAAAAAAAGGGGGGTGGGAGGGTTATGTGGAGGTGCCTGTGAGTTGAAACCAGTGTCGCCGGCCATCTTTCCTTAGCAATGCCAGAAGCCTAAATCTAGAGAATCAGGGTACAGTCTCAGCTTTGTCATGTTTCGGACAGTACGGCCTTCTCTGTTCTTATTTTTGAAGTGACGGCTCATGACTGACTCTGCATGCCTGGAGTTGATAACAAATTTAGGCACACTCGTCACCATGGTAACCTTAAACCTACCTTCGAGGCAGGTATGGCAGGTTACTGAGTGGGACGAGTATTAGATTTGTGTTTTTCCACATTCTTAATCTGATGTGAGGAGCTGCAGCTTTCCACACTAAGCGCTACTCCCGTGAATTAGGGCGCGGCGTAGGTGATCTTGTAATATATACAAACTCTTTTATTCTGCACTCAGTCACAATTTAAACAGGCTTCGACAAAGGCAATCAATTGGCTTTTGTACATTAAACCACATGTTCCAAGTTTCAACATGTTTCTAAGTGCAAATCTCACGAAGCGTTCAAAATGGATGAGTCATGGTGCAGATCTGAACCTGCTGCGAGGGCGATTGACTAATGGGATACATGTAATGCACTAATGACAGCAGAAAAATTAAAACATCCTGGTTGGCGTGAAATTCGCCATCCGTCCACTCTTGCAGCCTCGCGTGCGCACGCACACACACACACGCATCCACTCATCACACGCTTGCTTAGGCATGCTGAAGTGGATGCCTGCTTGTACCCCGGGGGGACTGCAAAGTGCATTCTGATAGAGAAGCACTCTAGTAGGTCCCTGCTTTTGCCCCAGGGGCACTGTAAAGTGCACGCAATGGAAACAAACATAAACCCCTTTAAGGGGGCTTGTCTTGAAGCGAGGAGCGGTGGAGTAACATAAAAAGCTGCCGACGTTGGAGCTGGAGAGCAGAGTTCGATCCTCGACTTGAGCTGTATTAATTATAAATAATTAAAAGAAGGTCCGTGGCGTGGGCTGTATTAATCCTAAATAATTAAACAGAGATCTCAGATAAAACAAGCATTGTGGGGAAAGACAAATAAAACAAGCATTGGCAGAGACAAATAAAACAAGCATTGGCAATGCAATGGGGGTGTGAGAAGGCATTGGAAGAAAGTAGTCTGTGCAGTAAAGGGGCCAATAGCCGTGGAAGGACACAAATGAAGACATGTCCATCATAAGGAGGGACTAACAAGCCTACAACCAATCGAAAGGCACCATTTAGGACACCAGCCAATGAAAATGATGGGTGGAGAGTGGGTGGAGCTTATATACACTATAGTGTATACTGCATGTCTCAACGAGACAGCGCAAGCGCTGCCTAGGCGAGACCTAAAAATGAATACATAATTATGAATTGTAATACTTGGGTATTAAAATACAACCCCACCCAAAACCCCTGTTGCCCTAGTATCCCATCCCAGGGGATGAGTGTCAGTCCCTCTTAAAAATAAATTAAAATATTTTAAATAAGAAATATAGTTTTTTTTAAACTCAAGTATTTAAAAAATAAATGCCCAAGTATTAAAATGAATACCTGGGTATTAAAACACTACCAAACCAAAATTATAGACTTAAAAAAAAAAATATTTATAAAAAATAAAAAACTTACCTTAAAATGCATTGTAATGTCATGCGATGTTAAGGCAGATGTGTTGTAATGGCATGCATTGTAATGGAATGCGTTGTAATGGCACTTACGATGTAATGCCTTGTTTGTAATGGATGTTTCCCAATTGCCTTGTTAAAGTTCTTGGCCCCAAGAAGGCCACCTTTACCAGAAGCCCGTGTAGCTTATACAATGGGGTGAAATGAGGAAAAGCAATATTATTTACAAGGCACTACATTACTTTATATAACAAATTCTAATACCTTCATATCTGTTTGTATGCATTTAATTAGCAAAAACCAACCTAGGAAGTAGCATTACTTGGGGCAGGGGGCGTTGGAAAACGATCCACAAGATGTTGTACACCAAGTGCGGATTACACAAACACATTTCACAGGTTTGAGGACAGGGAAATTAATTGATTTGCCCATAGTCACATGATGTTGAGTGAAGCACTCAGGCTGGGACTTGAGCCAATGTCAGCAGCCCGAACTACTAGGTCACATCCCTGCCCTTTCATATTTGATCAATTATTCCCTAATCTATTGGCTAAGCAACAGTGTGCCAAAATTAAGAGTGATCCAAATCTATTTTATGGAGTAAAACAGTATTGTCAATAGCAAGAGGCAGGGAACCATTGTACACCACGTTGGAAGAAAGATTATAGATCGAATATGTACAAATTGAACAATAGTTGTGTAAGGACATACTCCTGTTTTACACCAGCAAAGGCAAGGCCCTCTCTCTCCCAGCCGCTGATGTGTTCCTTTATAATTAAAAAGTCTATTATTTTTTTTATTGATATGCCCTTCTTGCAGTCTTGTTTCTATTTCTACTGCTCCCTATGCCGCCATAGGAGTTCAAGGAGACACTGAAGCACACATTTCAGTGTACAAATACATCACACAGTAATGCACTTGGCAACATGGCATTTCAACCCTACATTCATGTCACACACACACACATGAATCCAGCAAAGGATAATGGACTTAAAAGTCAAACAATAACTACACATTGGGGACCAAAGAGTCACACAGACCACCAGACGGCACATGGTATATCTGTAACCCCTCCTGATAAGAAAAAACATAACAGTCTGTGTAGTCATCACATGGATAGATGCATAACATAACAATCCCTGAGAATAAGTGGGGCAAAAAAACAGACACTCGTGACAACAATCTGACTCAGTGACAGAAATGAGGTGTGGGGAAAAAACAAAACCCAATGAGCAACAGCTGCCAGATTGCGGATTTCCATTCATATACTGACCACATTCCACGTCATAATTTTCCAAATAGTATTGTGAGGCCTTTCATCTAAATCCAAAGGAAGTTGGTAGCTACAAGGCAGTATGTGAGGTAGATGCTGTTGTTTGCAGCTGTTGTTCCAGGTCCTAATTTTTGCACAATTGACCCTTCAAGGGTAGCAATTGAGCAGTGAGGGTTTGGACCTCAAATACTGTTCCAGTAATAATTACCCATAATAAGAACAAGTACCAGTCAGATATGTTGCGTTGAAAAGTAATAGGTTGGTTTTTACATGTAGAAAGTGGAGCAATAAAATGAGGACGCTCCAAAAGATTGACGAATGTACCAACTTCTAGGTCTGATACACAGTTCCAAACACAATGATTGCATTTAATCAGAAATGATGCAAATGCATTAAAGGGTGCCCTGAGACCTAGGTCTGTAGTTTGGCCATTAAATTGCCTCAGTATATTGTAATCTCAGGCCGAAAACATGAAACTGACATTAGCTTGTTTTACTGCATTCATTAGTCTCTACAAACTACAGTCAATGGACCAGATGTGCCAGACAGTAAGATTTAATGGTAAGTCTGCCTTCTAACCCTGGATTTTTACACCCCAATGTACAAAGCTCAGTAGGGCAACTCACTCAGTTTGACCTCTTTTGGCTGATTTAGCAGCTAAACAATTGTGTCGAAATGTTTTCAAGCTGCCAATAGCCAGCTCAACACAGTTTCATTTTCCAGTGACAGGGGCTATCGCGAGACTGGTAGCTATTATCCAAACTGGACACAGTTCAGGTGCAATCGATTAAAGGTTCAAACAAGTCTCATGGTAATGCAAGGAAACTGGATACTTGAATGGAAATCGCACCCACAACTAGTCTAGACAGTACTTAACTCTGTGGCTGCTTATCTCAGACCTACCCATTTGTGTTAAACCATTGTAATTGGGAGGCTGTCAAGGGATTCAGCCATCCAGTTGATTCACTGGGTTGCCTAACAAACGGCTGCGAACTGCTGTTTAGAGTAAAAATAAGTATTAACAATAACAACTTTGAAACTGAGAGATAATTCAAGACACAGTTCAAATGGTTCCAGAAGTAGGTCGAAATGGTTCCAGAAGTAGGTGAAGAGGAAAAACATTCGTGTCTGGCTGAGGTTGGAAAGAGGGAGCAATTGGTTCATCTGAGTTCATGGGGGGTTGGTCCTGGGCAAATCAGTAAAAATGCAGTCTCAATACCCTCACAGCCCTAAAATGCTTTTCTGCAGGGGCTCGACCTATTGTCTGACAGTAGCGTTTTGGTGAGTTCCGGTCAGGTAGGCTAAGTTCTTTAAGATACATTTGAAGCAGGCCAATCACAGTTAGGAACTGGCTTGAACTCAGTAGTTAAAAGGAACAGATTTGGCAGAGAGCAGATGTATCTTCCCTCTGTCCACACAACTTTCAGAGACTGGAACGAGGGAAGTATAAGATACCATCTGCATATCCATACAATACGGTGGAGAATGGCTGGAGGAAATCCAAAATATTGTCCAAATTCTCTTTGCACACAATTTCCTTGTGATGCCACAACACACTAATGCATGTATGCAAAAGCACACTGGAAACACATGACATATTTCTTTGTTAAAGATACCGGGCCCGATTCACAGAACTAACTTAAGACAAAATCCTAAACTTACTACCATTTTGGAATTCACAGAAGGCACTTACTCATTTCGGTATTCACAGAAGTTAGGAGTCCTAACTTTAGGACTCCTAAATGCCTTCTGTGAATACCGAAAGTCTTAAAATTAGGATTTTTCGCAGTTTAGTAGTAGTATAGTCAGGACTCCTAACTTTAGGACTCCTAAATGCCTTCTGTGGATACCGAAAGTCTTAAATTTAGGATTTTTCTCAATCTAGTAGTAGTAAAGTTAGGACTCCTAACTTTAGGACTCCTAAATGCCTTCTGTGAATACCGAAAGCCTTAAAATTAGGATGTTTCTCAGTTTAGTAGTAGTAAAGTTAGGAGTCCTAACTTTAGGACTCCTAAACTGAGAAAAATCCTAATTTTAAGACTTTCGGTATTCACAGAAGGCATTTAGGAGTCCTAAAGTTAGGACTCCTAACTTCTGTGAATACCGAAGTGAGTAAGTGTCTTCTGTGAATACCAAAATGAGTAAGTGCCTTCTGTGAATACGAAAATGGTAGTAAGCTTAGGATTTTGTCTTAAGTTAGTTCTGTGAATCGGGCCCACCATATTTAAGTATTTAATTATCTTATTAAAGGTTCTTAAATAGCGCTTTACTACACACAAGATGTTATAGCACTCTAAAATAACAACTTCACCTGAGAACCCACCTGTACATAAAAACATAAACCCTCAGGGCCTGATTAACAAAGGGCCCACACACTCGTGGCGGCGACCCTGCAGTCATGGGGTAGTGTCCGTAGTCAGGACGAAATCTACACAATAAGAATTCTCATTGCAGAGATTTCGCCCCGAGGGCAGAGGCTCCCCCATGACTCTGGGTTCTCTGCCACAGTGCAAAGACCCCTTTGTGAATCAGGCCCCTACTGTAACATCAAAACTCAAAAAGGGGGCCAGAGGAGGTTTCTAGACATGCAGGGGTTGACTCCCCAACTTCGTAACCAAATCACAAAAGAACTCCTGGGTCTACCATGTGAGTGCTATCAGAGTGTTCCCTTTAAAGAACGGTTTCCCTCACCCACCTGAGGGTGGCATGCTTCATCATAGGGTAACCTCCTCGCATTATGAACATAGTCACAATGCGGGCTACAACCCTGTCTCTGAGAGGGAGGAGCTCAGGGATGTTTTCTTTGATAAAGAGAGGTATACAAAATACCTTAGGTTAGCAGGGTGTGATGAGGGCTGCAAATCAAAATTAAGTGTAAACTAAAACTAGGTCCAGGTATGCAACAAACTTTATTGGGGCATCCCTAGACCAGGAATAAAACCAGGCTATAACAGAAGGGGATTGAACCTGTCATAGAGAGCAGAGTATGTCGACATATTTCAGCCTAATATCCTCATTAGGGGTGTGGTGGCCTTCTTCAGGACCTCATGTGTGTTACTACAATTCGTATGTAATCCAAAAGAAAATTGTCATTATACAAAACCTGTGGTTGAAGTGGTAATCCACTCATTCAGGGCTCCACTGTTAGGTATTTGCCTGAAAGAGACAACAAGTTTCAATATGACATACATATAATTCTATCTAATAAATTACAGCACTCATTCCAGCAGTTTCTAGTTCGCAGGAGAATGCTGGTACCCATAATAATTAGTACTTCTTGCAGAGAACCAATACATCAATGCACTGTGCACTATCAGCTAAGATGTACTAGCTTACCTGCAAATGTCAGGTAACATACCCCACCTTTATCTTGGCGCAATATTCAAGGTGGCATCAAGTCCTACAAAATTGAGAGGACAGGTGCAAATCAATTACTCAGGAAACTTAAACAAATTTACTCAATTGCAGACCAACTACAATACCTCATTGTGTCAGTGTAGTATGTATCATGGTTAGATGCACAAAGTGAGAGATGGCATATACATCTCAACAAGGTGGCAAGGCAATGGATAGTGCATGCCACTGTCACCGTTTTGTAAATCTCTTGGGGAGACCTGAATTAATTGGTACAGGTAGAATCAAATCTCAAGTGGCAATACACTGCGTGACATATACAGCTCCAATCTCTCAAGACCTAGAACTGAGCTTCAAGTGGAAAAAGGCATCCAATCACATATAGTGAAAAAAGGGGGTATAAGATGTCCCATGACCTGCCCTGACGAAAAGACACATCCCTCAATGCCACCCATACCCCCATGATAGAGAAATCTGGATCAAATGCACAACTGAACTGTTCCCATCCCATGAGCTGACCACAAATGCAGCCAGCTCAAAATCCGCCAAGTGGAGTCATGGTGTGCGGTCCCGGAAGAACCCCCTGGGGTGATTACAACACACATCTTAAGCCAATTTAGTATGGGGGACCTGGCTGCCATGCAAAAGAGGGCCTGAGCCACCATATAGCATACCGCTGTACAAGACCCGCAAGCCTAGTAAAAGCACTCGCCTTATAGCACATACCTGTGAGACCAGATGTTGAGCGGTGCAGATTTCACCGAGGAAGGTGACTCGCACTGTCAAGCCAAATTAGTTATGTCGCCTTCCTAGGTAACGTCAGGAAAGCGACTTGAGTGCGTTGTAAAACACGCCCCTTTCTAATAAGTCAACCAATGTCTAATTTAAAGAACTGCAAAATTGATGGGGAATGTAGTCCTATGTATGATTGTCCAGCACAACAGCATTCGAGTCCTGGGAACGTGGTTGTATGCCCCTGTTGGAGGGGAAACAAGTGAGTTAACTTATTTACATTCCACAAACATTCTGGCATGGTGGAAAACATGGTTCTAAACTGTGTAACAGCAGATGGAATAATTGACAATTGCTTGGATTGAATAGCATAGTGGATCAGTTGACCTCAATCAATAAGTTGAAGAGGCCATACATGTGTTGTTTAAATAACCACTAAAGCGTAAACTTCTCTTGATAGTGTGTGTAAAAAAATGGTGTGATTGTGATGTCACTGTAAGATCTGACTGGAAACTGTCAGAGAAATGATGTATTCCAGACTGTTGTTCTCCTAAGGTTCCTTATATGACTTCACGTCTGTGACAGTGTGAACCAGGGGATTTCATCATTAAGTCCTTCTTTGTCCCTACATTATCTAAAGACCCATCTTTGTTCTTTCCTAAACAAATATTGAGTCACATTTGGGGCAGACTGAGGAATAGTGGGTTTATCCAACACAGTCAATACCAGGACATCTGCCTGGTGACCTTTCGCTAAGAAGTGTGTAGTCAATTTTGTGGCTTGCTTATTTCACCTAATGGTTTTCTTGTGTTCCGTCATTCGTGTTTTGACCTTGCGTGTTGTCATCCCAACATACTTAAAACCACAAGGACAGGAAATCAGGTATATTGCCCTTTCACTATTCCAGTTTGTATGTTGACGCAGTTCCCCGGGTTTATTAGTGTCAATATAAATATGTGTGGAATGGGATGTCTTGGCACATACCCCCCAGGAGCCACATGGAAAATTACCTTTTACAGGTGGTAAATACCAGAGGGTGTTTTGTTTATCCACATTAAGGGTTCTGTGCCTTTTGTGCACCAATTTATCTCTCAAGTGAGCACTCCTTTTGAATGCAAACAGTGGTCATTGGAGGGACTGAGTCCCTTCATTTAGGATGTGCCAATTCCTCTTGATTGATTTCTGAATGGAATCTGATGCGCTGCAGAAATTGTTTAACCATACCAATTGTATGGTTGCTCTTTGAGCTGATTTCTGTACCAATGATGATGGGTATTGGTGATCCAAGAGTTGGGAAGATAAATTGGCCACATTTGTTTTTTTATCTGCACGTCTGAGCAATTATGCCATAGCCTTAGGAACTGCCCAATCAGGAGATTGTCCCGTAGGGACATGGGATGGTATCATGTGTATGCAAGCAGGGCATTCCTTGCCATTGGGTATTTATATAGGTCAGTCTGTAGGGTTCTAGAGGAGGAGCATATCCATAGGTCTAGAAATAGGAGACAATCCTGGTTATATTTGCGAGTGAATTTCAAGAAAGCGTTGCACGAATTCAGCCAAAGATGGAAGGCAGTGATAGAGTCAGCATCCCCTCGTCAAATGACTTAAATGTCATCACGATAATGCTTCCATTGTAGAATGTCCGAATGATGAGGGCTGTTAGGCTTCAAAACTTCTCCTGTCTCAAAGCAGTGCATGTAGAGGTTTGCTAGACTGGGAGCGAAGGTACTGCCCATTGAAGTCTCTGAGATTTGTAAATATAGCTCATCTTCAAATTGAAAGAAGTTCTCCTTCATAGCTAGTTTAGCACAGTGCATAATGAAGGATATCCAGATCTCTGGACTTTTGCAGAGTTTATATGGTTGACAAAGTCTGATCCTGCAGAATGAAGATGTAGAGTGATTCCACATCAAAGGATACAAGGAAATTGGTTTGTATGTTGGATTGAGTATCAGTCTAAAGGCAAAGAACATCCTTAGGGTCTTGTAGGAACGTTGGCATGTCTCGTACTATTGGTCTCAAGAAACAAATCCACAAATTGAGATAAGGGCTCCAACAGAGAACCTAAGCCAGAGATAATCGGATGACCAGGTGGTGGCCTTTGGGGTTTGTGAATTTTAGGTAGTCCATAGAAGTACGGGATAGCAGCTCAGTCTCTTTAGAGGTCAGCCAGCCATTGTCTTTTGCATCCTCGACCATGACTATGATTGCTGCCAGGAGTCTATCACTAGGGTCCATTTTTAGTGGGCGGTAAACACTTCTTACGCCTAGCTGTCTTAAGCATTCATCCCTGTAGGTAGTGGCGTCCAAGAGTGTAATGGGACTTCCTTTGTCTGCTTGTTGTTATTATAAAATCATCCATGCTTAAATGCAAATACCTAACAGTACTTCTTATAAGGGTATTAGGCTGAAACATGTCGATCTATGCCAGATCACTGCCCCTTGCTTATTACACTAAGGTGACACCCCACTATCCCCACCTAGGGACTACAGGTTGAGGCTCTTTCCGATCCTACCGTCCAAGAGGATCTGTCTCTAAGCCTAAATAATTACATCTCCACTAAATGGAAATACAAGTAGCCAACCAAATGGCGTCACCTACACGGTTGATACAGCTGTGTGTGCAGCGGAGTGAGGCGGAGACTACATTGAGTTGTCACGATCACCGTAAAAGAATGGCCCTTCAACATGCCCAGGGCAATTGCTCCGTCACACTGCTAGCATGGCTTGTATGCAAGGAACACTAACTCTTCCCCATTGGGGCACTTCGTGACCACAATGGGGAACTTGTCACCTCCCAGATGGCTATTAATGCAGCGTTTTACGACTACTACCCCAAACTGTAAGAGGCACCTGCCTCTTCATCTCCGGATACTATACTTGGGTTCTTAGATCATCCTGGGCACGGATGGCCTGCTTATTGAGGACTATGTCACCTTTTCTACTCAGACTGCTCCACACCTATTGACTATGTTCAGTGAAGCCAAGTACCATGGCGAACTCCTGGACCCCCTTTCGGAGGCCCTGATAGTGGTGCTACCCAAGATGGACGGGACCCATTGGAAGGCAGATCGTATCACCCCCTCTCGCTGCTAAACCTGGACTATAAGACTTTAGGTAAAATGTTAGCGAACAGCCTGCTCCCAGTTGTCCACACGCTTGTGCATGACGACCAGTCCCGTTTTATAATGTGCGGAGATTACTGCGTTTTAAACATGCCATCTCCCCCCTCTGCTTATAACCAAGTGGCAGTGTAAGTGGACATAGAAAAAGCCTTTGACACTCTAGGGTGGGATTTGCTTTTCTCGACCCTTACTGCAATGGGGTTCAACCCGGGGTTTATAGGCTGGGTACGTACCCCATATACGTTCCCAACTGCTAGGGTGAAGACCGGCCAGGTGATAAAGGAGAAGTTTCAGATCCAGCGAGGGACACGTCAGGGCTGCCCACTGTCTCCACTAATTTATGCACCAGCAATGGAGCCACTTGCTTGGCGACTGCTGGGCGTGGGGCAGCTATGTAGTATTCCAGAACTGGGGGCAGACCATGTCATCTAACTCTATGCAGATGACGCCTCATGCACCTGCTGGATGATTTTGGGATAGAATCAGGCCTACGCATGCATTGGTCAAAGTCCTGTTTATTCCCTCTGGTACCGATGCCGCTTACAACCGAGGTCATGAGCATGCACCTTCAATGGTGCTATGGCTCCTTTAAATATCTGGGGGTGCAGATCTACCACACACAGATAGACCTCAGAGAAGACAATCTTGATAAGGTGGTTGGCTTCATCCACTGCTCTATACCTTTCTGGAGTTTGCTGCACCTTTCCCCACTAGGGCGAGTGGCCATTTCTAAGTTGTTGATGCTCCAGCGATTGTTGTAATTTGTTTCAGCCCTGTTGGTTGTGCTCACGTGGAGCTTCTTCCAGACCCTTAATAGCTTGCTCCTTAACCCCATCAGCGCGGCGCGGATTACCGCGCTGTGCTGAAGGTTCTATTGCGCGGGCGGGGCCATGACGGAGCAGTTCCGTCATATGCACAGCGCAACCGATGCGCATGACGGAACCGCTCCGTCATGCGCATCGAAAGGGTTAAATTGATATGGAGCGCCGACCGTTGCCACATAGCTCTGACCACAATCCAGCGACCACTTTTAGATGGCAGACTGAGGGCCCCTAACTTTGAACTATACTACGCGGCAGTACCTGTAGTGGTACCGCCGCGTAGTATAGTTCAAAGTTAGGGGCCCTGAGTCTGCCCTCTAAAAGTGGTCGCTGGATTGTGGGCAAAGCTATGTGGCAATGGTCGGCACTCCATATCAATTTAAGGAGCAAGCTATTGGTCAATAGCCTGGCTGTGCTACCTTCCCAGAGCTACCCCTACTTCGAAAAGTGTTATGATGGAACGGGGATTTATACATGGCTATCAGGCCCTTCCATCCTCAAAAGGAGACATCTCAAATGGTGGTAACCCACAGCTGCTGGCGTAGATATGTACACTTGGGGGCCCCCCTTCTTCCATACTCACCGGTGATTGCTATGTACAGCAAGCCTACTTAGTCCCTCATTGAAATAAACGTATGTTTCCAACACTTGCCCCCTGGATGCCCTCAATGTGGCCTGCAAGATGCAGGATTTTACCATATGGTGTGGGACTGCCCGGCATTGCAGCCGGCATGGCACATGACAATTGCGACGGTGACAGACTTGACAACACCCGCCCTCCTATGCCTTCCTCCTGCCTGGTGGTATTGCGCCCCAGCAGAAAGGGAGACAAACACTTACATTGATTCATTAACCTTGCATTTGTTCTGATTAAACAACAAGTGGCCATGGTCTGGATGTCACCCGCACCAGTGGACCATCAACGATGGATTTGTGACCTCTTGACATGGACACAGGCAGAGGCTCTCACCTTTCGGGGACTCTGAGGGCACAAGATTCTCTGCGCCGGCAGCAGATGCTAGGAGACCTTACTACTTAATGTGGAAGCCAAGCCAAGAACGACACAAGCACACTTTGAATCCACATTTCATTGACCCAACGGGCAGGCAACCACTAGGTCTCAACATGAAATGGGCCAGCTTTTACGATTACCATCCCAGGTATGCACTGCACTATTCCCTTACACCGCGCTAGCCAGAGGTGGTTCCCACTTTCCTCACCCCTACTCACCAGGAGACATATTCACATGTATCACATGGATTGACTCAAAGGGCGTGTGACTAGAGTGCCCTTCCACCACCTCCCCGCCCCCTATAGTCTCAAGAGCTCATTTTCTTTCTTCTATTCTTATTGGTATATTGTTTTGATTGCAATGCTGGTGTCTATTATTGATACATTGATAGCAACCACAGAGATACCGCAGATGTTATAACTTGATATATACCCTATGCCTAAGTCTTATGTTGCTGCTCTGTTTGTAGCAGCTCTCTTGTCATTTGAAGTAAATCTACTAAACACATTCTAAAAATTAAAAAACTTGTCAACCTGCGGTGCACTGTATGACAGGTCCAATCGTCTCCTGTTATAGCCTGATTGTAATTGTGGTGGGCGGTGCTCACTTTACTACTCCTAAACTGAGAAAAATCCTAACTTTAAGACTTTCGGTATTCACAGAAGGCATTTAGGAGTCCTAAAGCTAGGACTCCTAACTTCTGTGAATACCGAAATGAGTAAGTGCTTTCTGTGAATACCAAAATGAGTAAGTGCCTTCTGTGAATACCAAAATGGTAGTAAGTTTAGGATTTTGTCTTGATATATATCCTATGCCTAAGTCTTATGTTGCTGCTCTGTTTGTAGCAGCTCTCTTGTCATTTGAAGTAAATCTACTAAACACATTCTAAAAATTAAAAAACTTGTCAACCTGCAGTGCACTGTATGACAGGTCCAATCGTCTCCTGTTATAGCCTGA
Organism: Triturus cristatus; assembly: GCF_964204655.1. Classification (NCBI taxonomy): domain Eukaryota; kingdom Metazoa; phylum Chordata; class Amphibia; order Caudata; family Salamandridae; genus Triturus; species Triturus cristatus. The sequence continues at coordinate 260,311,400 of NC_140587.1, forward strand.
TTGTAATTGTGGTGGGCGGTGCTCACTTTACTACTCCTAAACTAAGAAAAATCCTAACTTTAAGACTTTCGGTATTCACAGAAGGCATTTAGGAGTCCTAAAGCTAGGACTCCTAACTTCTGTGAATACCGAAATGAGTAAGTGCCTTCTGTGAATACCAAAATGAGTAAGTGCCTTCTGTGAATACCAAAATGGTAGTAAGTTTAGGATTTTGTCTTAAGTTAGTTCTGTGAATCGGGCCCTGTAAGTGCAAGTATACTTCACTAGACTGTTATCTGCTTGTAATAACACAGTCCCTGTTGGTTGCATACAGTTGCATAACACAGGCAGTATGAAAAATGGCTGAGGGGTTCATATTCAATATTTGTTTTATGTTTATGTTTTCTTTAATCAATGTCTGACATGAATATCAGACCACTATCCATCTAAGATGGATGGTGTAGAGAGGTTTGCATTGGTCCTATGCATTTGAATCACTTGAGCCTCATATGCCCAAGTATCAGTTTCTAGTTTAGAAGAGGTTTATGGTTTATATTAACTGTTGTCTTGTTACCTATTATCTTGTATTACTTTCTTCAGGTTAGTTATGGTGCCACTGTACCACTGTTAAAAGACAAGAAGAATTTCCCTTCTTTTTTCCGTACAGCACCCAATGATGAAGTCCAGTCCATGGCTATGGCTTTACTGGTGGCTCGTTACCAGTGGAACTGGGTGGGAATCCTGGCAGAGGAAACTGACTATGGGCTACAAGGCAGCTAGATCCTGAAAAAAGAGCTTGAGAGAGCTGGCGTCTGCATTGCCTTCTATGGCACTTTGCCCACTGTGTATTCCATCTTGAAAAGTGAAAGCATAATTAAGAGTCTCCAAACCTCCACAGCCAAGGTGGTTATCATATTTTCATCGGATGACAGTCTCTTTCCGTTTATGGAGGAGTTTGTACGACAAAACATCACTGGGAAGATTTGGATTGCTAGTGATGGGTGGTCCACATCACCCATTTTTGCCAGAAGAGAATTATGGGGAACTCTAAATGGTGCCATTGGTGTGGTATCTGCCAGAGGAGACATGCCCGGCTTTCAAGAATATCTGTACGCCATTCATCCTAGCAGCTCTCCACAGGATGTACTTATCAAAGAGTTCTGGGAGGTGGCCTTTGGTTGCAAGTGGTCAGGAATCAATCAGACCGCTAGTAAATTAGGTGATGGAGCTGTTGCTTGTACAGGATCAGAGAACCTTCATGATTTTTCTGACAGTTTCTTTGATTTTCTAAATTTAAGAACTACATATTCCACATACAATGCTGTGTATGCTGTTGCTCAGGCATTGCATGACCTGATCTATTGCTTGGATGGGGAAGGGCCATTTTTAAATGGCACATGTGCCAACTTGTCTGTGTTTCAGCCTTGGCAGGTAAATGTTTATCAGATCAGATTTGTGCTTATATCAGAACTCAGATCGTTTTCCAAGACAATTGTCCTGCAGAAGTGTTTTTGCTGAAAATTCTCCTTCAATACTTTTTTTGCAGAAAAGGTGAAAAACATGTGAGTGCTTGAGGTTTGTCAGCATAATATGGTTACATGAATGTTCGAAAGATTTTAAGGCATTTATATACCTATGGGGGTTCAGATGTCTAACCATGTGGTTCAGCAGCCTCTGACCAGGACAACATACTAAATGGAGTAAAGGGGTGCAACTTTTTTGAGCTGTTGTTCTGATGTGTGGAATAACTGAGCGGAAAACAATGGGAGAGTAGGGAAAGTGTTAACTACTATCTTTCTTCAAAAGAGAAAAAGTTTCAATTTGGGTGTGTAGAAGTAGATTTTCGGGCCGATGTAATCACTGGTGATGGTATAAAGCCTAAACCACAAATGACTGAACTATTGTTAGGGTACTCATACCCATGGACGTCAATTCACTAAAATGCCTGGGGTAGCAGACCTGAAATCATTCCTTGACCATCGCCCTCATGACATCATAGAAAGTTGTGTCATCTGACCTTTAAATTTGGTGACCTTACAGGAAGGGGCACATTTTAAGGCCTACAATAAAAGACTATTGAAATATTAGAAAATATACGATCCTAAATAAAACTATGGTACCACCTATATTTTACCTGAGGCGCAGCTATGATAAATCAGCATTGGCAGCAGATAGGCTAGGGCACATCTCTCTCAGACCAGCACTTCAGCTACCATACAGCCAGGCACATCCACTGTCATGCCAAGTATATATTCAAATGCCCTAGGAACAACCTCCACATGCTCAGGCACAACCATATAAAACCACCGTCATTAAATGGAGACCAGCCTGGATGGTGCATGTGCAATGATTCTGCTGATCAGAGCCAATCTGCACACATACTACAAAAAATGTGTCTCTTTTCTACCTCTAACAACTGAGTGAGTGCTCATGAAACTGTGTCTTTCCTGGAACATAACTACTTTAATCACTGATTTGTGTAGCCTATAGAGCTGAAATATCATGATAACTATTATCATTTGGTTTTTCAGATTATAAATACAGGGGCCGATTCACAGAAGTAACTTAAAACAACATCCTAAACTTACTACTTTTGGTAATCACAGAAGGCATTTAGTAGTAGTAAAGTTAGGATTTCTGTCTTAAGTTTGACTTAAGACAAACTTAAGACAAACTTAAGACAGACTTAAGACAGACTTAAGACAGACTTAAGACAAACTTAAGACAAAATCCTAACTTAAGTCTGTCTTAAGTCTGTCTTAAGTTTGTCTTAAGTTTGTCTTAAGTCTGTCTTAAGTCTGTCTTAAGTCTGTCTTAAGCTTGTCTTAAGTTAAACTTAAGACAAAATCCTAACTTTACTACTACTAAATGCCTTCTGTGAATACCAAAAGTAGTACGTTTAGGATTTTGTCTTATGTTAGTTCTGTGAATCGGGCCCACAGTAGCTATGTCTATAGCACCACCAAAACATTGAATGCTCTCTAGTTGATTTGGTAATGGCAGGTGTTATGATCCAACACATCACTGGTACTTATTTTACAGATACCAGAAGATTAAAATGTTACTTGTAACAGCACATTCTACACAGGGTTCTGCCACTAGCATTCAAATCAATATGCTGACCTACTGCACAGGCTACACATTTCTAGACCTTTGAATTGAATTAAAGGTGCATGAGAAGCATGACCTGGCGATAGGAAGGACATTTTCTGAATCCATTTCATCAGTTTCTGAAACTTATATATAAATATGATTCATTAGTGTTGCACAAAGCGAGTTACCTTTGTGTTTAAGAGAGGTAGACATGTTTGTCCAAAATCATTTAAAACACATTAAAACATTTTGTGATTTAAGAAAAGATATTATAGATAGTTTATTTGAATTGTATAAGGGAGATGTTTTATTCTATGCATATGTCCCCCTACGATTGTTTGGGTTTCCTTTCTATCAGGAAGCCACTGAAAACGAAGCGTGCAATCTATAAGTGTGTACAACTTTCCTTTGACAACATCACATTCATTTTCAGTGTTTGGTTTTGTATGTTGAGCTATGCAGGAAGGTGAAATGATGTTCCACATCCTGTAAGTATCATTATCTATAACATACCGTGCATTCACATGGGTATTACCCGTTGTTGGACTTGGCCCTTTTTCGCAGGGTCATCCCTAAACCTTTGCCTTTCTCGTAGCCATTTTTCCAACGTTGGGGGTACTTGATCCTCCACTACCAAGTCAGGGGGTGTGTCGGGGCACATTGTCGGTGCCTCCCCTTGTGATTGCTTCCCCAGGCCCCATTAGTGCCAGTGTATTTTCCTTCACAGCTGCACTGCAGTTGCGGGCAGCTGCACCTTGGGGGGCATGTTACGGTCATAATAAGGAAGCGGTGAGAAGCACCCCCACGTGCCATTGTGCACATTGGTTTTGTAGTGTCCTGGTGGAGGACTCAGGGCACAGGAGTGCTAGTGCCGTTTTTCCTTTGGGGGCATTCGTGAAGCGCAGGAGTGAGATACACTCCCCCCATGCCCCAGCGCAATGCGCACTTTGCTTTGGCTGCATTTGCTGCTAGGCCCTGACATTTCTGGACAAAGGTCGTTTTGAGCCCGAGTAATGCATAAATATATTACATATTAGGTACCACAAGCATAAAAACACATTACGCATCAAACACATTAGGCCCAAACCTCACCAGCATAGACACATTACGCAGTAATCATGGGGCATGAATCACATGAGGCATTACATTAGGCAGTAGATCTCTTAGGCATAAAAGCAGCAGTGCACCTTATAGAACTGGCAAGGGCCTTGCGCCCTAACAACACCTTAAATGACCCAAGGCCAACTGGCCTTACACTGGGGCTCAAATGCCCTTTGTCCAGAAATGTCAGGGCTCTAGGGGGTATCTCTCAGAGGGCCCCCTGGTTGCTTCAGCAGCAAACACAAAGTGAGCCAGGGCACTGGGGCCTGGGGTGTAATCACCCCTCCTTGACCTAAACGGTACTGGCCCCCAAACGTGGCAGCTGCCCAGCGCTCTCGCATGGCATCTGTAAAAAGTGCGCAAATAAGGTCAGGCACTCATGGTGACTCTTGAGCCCCACGGGGAATCCAAAACAAATGTGGCTCCACGTTGCAGTTGCCCGCTATGGTGGTGCAACTGAGGAAAGAAATGGTACTGGCACTACTGTGCTGGCTGGGAGCTCCTCGTTGCAGCGGCTCGCTCTCTTTCAGGGCTGCTAAGACCAACCGGCACGGGCACCACTGTGCCCAATATGAGGCTGCACTCACCGGGGTCTCCCTCTGGTGCAACGGGCACCAGAAATACTGGCCAGACTCTGCCCCCACTGGTAACAAGAAGGAATGGCCCCCTCTGAGCCCCACTCACCGGGGCTCTCCGTCATGTCTCTGGGCTTCGTCCGTTCTCCTGAGGCCAGGGGGAAAGGCCCCGACAATGTGCCTCGGCAGCCCCCCATCTCCCGTGGCTTCTCCTGATTATCGCTGTGCGACTGGGACCCGTGCTGAAGTCTAGCTGGGAGCCTGCAAGCCTCCGGTCTTCATTCGGCACACGCGGGGCTCTCCTCATCCACAAGAGCCCCGCCTCCCACCCGGCAGCAATTCCACCTGTCTTCCGGTGGCCTTTCCACCGGATTGGACGCACGCCGTCCTCCACTCACAGGCCCCGCCCTCAGTCAGGCAACCTTGCCTGTCTTCCTGGTCGGCCGCGAGCTGCGGTGATTCTGTTTTAATTGGAGATGATTGAGAAGTGGGCTCCCGCCATTGCGCACCGTATGCTGCGTGGGCACGCGCTTTAATTAAAGATGATTGTGGGGTGGGCTCCCACCATCGGACACCGTATGCGGGGTGGGCACCCGCTTTAATTAAAGATGATTGTGGGGTGGGCACTAGGCCTGGGCGAAAATTCCGTTCCGCTCGCGTAAATTGCGATAATTTGACATTTTGGCGTTCCGCGGAGAGCGCGAAAATGTCAAAATTTCCGCAATCCGCATCTTACTGGAATTTTTTTCCTTGCTCGCGCTGTAAAAAAATACATTCTCGCGTGCGCGCGATCGCCTTACCTGAATCCCCGCGTTCGCCGACAAGTTTTCCCGATCCGGTTGCGTTCTCCACGAGATGTTGGATTGTTGGTAGCCATTTGCGCTGTTTCGCGACAGTTCATGCCCGCATTAACGTCATTCGTCGCGCGATCACGTCATTCGTCGCGCGATCACGTCTTTCTTCTCGCGATCATGCACCGTGAGACAAGTGAAAACAAGATGGCCGCGTCCGTGAGCAACTGCATGGGTAAGTTGGCGAGCCGCGATCACGCAGAAAATACCGCGAACGTGCGGGAAAAAAACTTCTGCGTCTTCGTGATATTTCCGCGTGTTTGCAGAGATTTTGAACATTTTGGCGATAGTTTGCGAAAGTGAATTTCGCAAATTCCGCCGGTGCCACAATGCGGGGTTGGCAGCACCACACCAAATGCTGGGTGGACACCTGCTCTTTAGATGAGGAGCACAGGGGGGGAACCCCACACGCAGGGATTCCCTTGCAGCCTCGCACTGCAGGCGCATGCTCCTCATTCCTTGCAATTTGAATATAGCGCTCATGAGGCGCTATGCCCCTCCAAGTTCCTGGCGTAAAGCTGGGCAAGGAATCCAGCCGGTATAAACAAATGTCCTTGGGGCTGGGGACACCTCAGCAGGCGCAGCCAGGCAGGCTAGCATGCAGGGACCCCCAAGAAGCTGCAGCTGGGTCCCACAGCAAGCACAGGAACAACACACAACACGTGGGGTCACAGCCCCTACATTTATACTTAGTTTACCTTTGTCTGCCCTGGCACAGGGCTTGGTAGAACCAGTCTCAACTGGTTCTGTTATTTTTTGGAGAACTCTGCTTACAGTGCTCACACCCTCCTTTTAGAAATGGGGCTCTGCCATCAGACGCACCACAGGGGGGGCGGAGCCAGCATTCTACAGGCCAGGCACTGACCTATTCAGGGACCAGGGACTTCTCCTCCCACTACTCCAAATGCAGATGTTCCATTCAGCCTAGCGCTGACTCACCCTGCCCCTCCTGGAGCCACACACACCTCACCAGCCCCTGTCACTCAAAAGCCAGATTCACATCAGGCAGGCAGACAAATAGCACACAGAAATACCAACTTCTAAAAGGGGCATTTCTAAAATAGTCATAATAAATCTGCGCACACCATTGCGTAGCATTTATTATTACTATTCCAACCATACTAAACTTGACCACACTGGTCCTCTCATAACAGGAATTACCACTGACACACTTATCAGGGAACCCCCCAATGCATTCCTACGGGAGGGCAGGCCAATCTCACCAAATGACATGGGCTCCCATTGACTGAATGGGTACGTCGCAGACAAGTGTGCCCTCTACAGTGGGTACGCGTCGGTGCCATCCGCACTGTACATGCCTGTGTTGGGGAGACCCATGGGTCTCCCCCTGTGTCCGAGTCGTAGGGCTGCGGGTGACAGGGGGTCCTACATGGACCCCCAAAGGCAACCACCCGGACGATTTGCGAGCCGGACACTCCGGCTCGCACAGGCTGTCCGACGCGTGCATCATAATGGCTCGTCATGAATCGCATCCATTGCACGCCATGGTTAGCTTACGACCGAGACGTACGGAGCGGTTCGGACCCAGAAACGACTCGGTCGGTGAATTTCATGTAGCTCGCATCGTATTTGGTCGCGTGTACAGCTGTATGAGTCGGCCAAAAAACACGCGTACGGCTCATAGTTTTTCCAGCCGGATCGCGTTCGGTGCCCTTCCGACCCGGATCGGAATCGGCCCCTGAGTATACAAAAGAATTCTAACCTTGTTGAGCTATTTAGTCATTTCACAAATGGAAGGAAACAACATTCACCTCAAATTGCATTTTTCAAGTCCATTATAAGAATCATGGAGCCGTAATCGTAATCCTAAAGAGCAGGCCTTTCCGCCCTTGGGATTATGATGCGCTGTTTCTGACATGGTTTCCATAGTGGCCTGTCTGACATTGAAACCATGTCAAAACGTGTGTTTGGGCGTCCCAAGCAGGGTCCCCTTGTGTGTTCAGCCTCCGGTTGGGGGCCAAGGGGGAACGATAGAGGTGCCCCTCTGTAGATCCGGGCACCTTGTGGCAGGCACCTTCTGGTGCCTGCCACGGGGAGCAGGGATGAACAACACCTCCCATTTCTCAATGGGAACTTGTGTTACGGCTGGTTTGCTTCCGTAACACGAGCTCCCATTGAGAAATGGGAGTATGTGACCGAACGGTGTTTGGTTGCATTGTAATTAGCCGGTCGGGAGGTCGATTGATCCCAGGACCAAGACGGTGTCAGGCAGACGCAAGTCCCCCGAACATCGTAATAAGATCCACTGTGTCAGGGTGGTAGTGAGACAGTTAAATTACTTCAATGCCTGGTACTGGTACATCTCTATCATTGCAGCGAGAGGTACATTCATGGGGCATGGTATTGCAGACATCTGCTACATGCACACACACACCTTCTTGGCCTCAGAGAATAAGTCTTCTCTACTGTAAAAGCTATACACGTCTTCCTGGGTACCACACACTAGGCAGGGAGAAGAAGGAGCCCTCTGTCTCATAGCTGAAGCATCAGGCTACTGATTAATTGCTTCCTGCATGAGCTTGTGACCTGTTTCTTTTCAGCTATTACAATGGGCTGAAATGTAACAGAAAGTAGCAAGGCCTGCATTCAAGCAAAGGAAATCCACGAAAGAGAAAAAAATTTATAAACTCATTCACTGCTTTGCTTTAATGAAAAACACCTGCAGCCTTTTTGAAAATATACTTTTTCTCTTTTGGAAAGCAGCCTTGTTCAGTTTCCGGTCTTGCTGCTCATATCAAACCCATCCCCAGGCGATCAAGCGATCTGCCAGGGGTCATAGTTGGCGAACCAGGGGTACCAACAGTGATCCCTGGTCACCCCTACTTGGGGGCCGATTCCAATCCTGCAAAAAGGCCGTACAAATCGTCGTACAGAGCGTTTTCTCCGTACGACTCGTACCCGGTAAACTGTCCGTACAACCTAGGAAGTACGATTTGTACAGAAAGCCTATTTCCGTACGAATCGTACAAAAGACCGTACGGGTAAAAAAAAACTACGATTCTGATCCGGAACAGCCTGTACGCGACGTCCGTACGTATTTAAGCAGCGTTTTACGGCCCAGCAAGTACGATTCGTCCCTACGTCACTCCGTACGGCTCTTTTTTTACGAGAGCCAATAACAGCCGTAAAACCTGAGTCCCCAGGGGTACGAGTCGTACAGGCATACACCCCCGTGCATTGCGTATGTACGCACCGTACCCCCAGCACATACATACGCGCTGGGTGTACGGTGCATACATACGCGCTGGGGGTACGCACCGTACATAAGCGCTGGGGGATACGGTGTGTACATACGCTCTGGGGGTACGGTGCATACATACGCGCTGGGGGTATGATGCGTACATACGTGCTGGGGGTACGCACCGTACATATGCATGGGGGGCCTGTACGACTCGCACTCCGGGAACAACTGTTCCCGGGATACGAGTCGTACAAACTTCGCTTCGTAGCGGGTAAAGTCATTCCCTGTGTATGGGACGTTTTCCATACGAATCGTATATCGGAAAGCCAGTCTGGTTCGTACTTGTACGCTCGGACTGTATTTTTACGATTCGTACGGAAAAGTGTCCGGGTCCGTCTCGTACAACTTTTCCCGATACGATTCGTATGGATCGGGCCAATCCGTATGTATTGTTCCCGTACGAATCGTACTTCACGGGTCGGACGTGACTAAATATGGATACGAGTCGTACGGAAGAAAAAAATACAGGATCGGAATTGGCCCCTTGATGTCCATGCTCATACCAAAAGGAAACCTGTCTCTAGAGCAGAGTTTTAAGTCATATTGATGAGAAAAATTGTCATGGAGCCAGCAGTATTAAAAGATTTCACTGGAGTCAGTAGTGCAACAGAGAATACATGGAGTTAAAAGAAAATGTGAATATAATGAAAAGTTAAGCTTAATTGAATGTTCAGTTAATTAAAATCATTGCAATAAGTGCAAAAATCTGGACTTAAAGACAGGAAAAAAATAGATGCAAGTGGAGGCATTTAAGAGTCATTAATGTTAGAGATTGTAACCTGTTTAAAATATTTAAAAGTAAAATATTTGATAAATATACCAAATAGTTGTTGGTCACCATAATTGAAATATAACGGTACTGCCTTATTCACTGTATTCTTGCTAAACAACGGGTTCACTGATAGAATATCGATGTCACAAACATCGATGTTCTAAATATCGAGAAAAAAATAATGAGTGCAAAAATATCGGGGTAAAAAAGATAGATGTAAAAAATATTGATTTAAAAATATATATAAAATAAAATAATATATATTAAATAATAATATTAATATTATTTTTAACAAAATAAATTAAATTTAATGTACATTTTAACTATACATAACAAATAAACTCAATAAAAAATATAAACACACAAACATAATAATTTATACATTTACATATATTCACTTAAAATGATTCATTAACTATTATCTTTATTTAATTTTTAAACTTTAAAATTATATACAAATAACAAATATATGTATATCAATAATAAAAAAAGTATACTAAATTAAAACATTAAACTATTAATAAAAAATGTAAGTAACAAGTGCAACAGTAGGGAAAGTGTTGGATAGCGGAATAATTAAATTTGCTATTCCAACTCCAGTGAGTGCAACAGAAGAGAAAATGTTGGATAGCGTAGGGGTAAAGTCACAGCAACAGTAGGGAAAGTGTTGGATAGCGAAAGGGGTAAAAAATACTATTCCCACTCCAAAGAGTGCAACAGTAGGAAAAATGTTGGATAACGGACAGTAAAAATGACTATTCTCACTCCAGTGAGTGCAAAAATAGGGTAAGTGTTGGATAGCGGAGGAATTAAATGTACTATTCCAACTCCAGTGAGTGCAACAATAGGGAAAATGTTGGATAGCGAAGGGGTAAAAATTACTATTCCCACTCCAGTAAGTGCAACAGTAGGGAAAGTGTTGGATAGCGGAGAGATAAAAGTTATTATTCCCACTCCAGTGAGTGGAAAAGTAGTGTAAGTGTTGGATAGCGGAGGGATTCAATTTACTATTCCAACTCCAGTGAGGGCAACAGTAGGGAAAATGATGGATAGCGAAGGGGTAAACATTACTATTCCCACTCCAGTGAGTGCAATAGTAGGGAAAGTATTGGATAGCAGAGGGGTACAAATTACAATTCCCACTCCTCTGAATGCAACAGTAGGATAAGTGTTGGATAGCGGTGGGGTAAAAATTCCTAATAATTCTAAAACAGTTACAAAAAAATATTACAAAATGTAAAAAATTATAAAAATAAAAAAACAATATTTAAACACTATAAATTTAAATATATTAAACATATAAAAAGAACGCATATTATAATAATAATTACCCGTAAGAGAAACTTACAAATAATATATAAAATAAATTAATAAATACATTTATAAACAATAATTATTCAAATATAGCAATATTAACAAAAATGTTTTTAAAACATAAATATATTTCTTTTATCCTATAAAACCACACCAATAACAAAGCATTTCAACATGTTTAACTACATTTATTTCCATAATTAATATAGTTAATAATCAATTAAAAACATCTTATTGATAAAATACATAAATATTAATTGAGTACATAAGTGTTAACACTCTAATATCCACAACACACACCTAAATTAAACTATAAAATAATAAAACACAATTATATATTGTTTATTAAAGAAAAACTATTACTATTAACAACTAATAACTAAATAACAAATTGTATTTAATACCCACCCTTTCCCCTTTAAAAGTAAAAACAAAACACAAAAAAATAAACATTCACCCAAAATAAATATCAAATAATTAACATTAATTAACAACGATATATTAATTACTTAGACACAATTTACTTCCCACCCTTTACTCCTATACACACCACAACACACACATAAAATTAATTACACAAATACAATAATCAATTACCAATTAATTAATTTAAATTAATTAACAACTAATTATTAATTTATCAAATAAAAATATTTTACTTCCCACTCTTCCCACTCTCTACACCTATAAAAACTATCACACACAAATATAATTAATTACACAATTACCAAAATTAATTACAAATGAATTAATTAAAATTAATTAACAACCATCATAAATAAAAAATACATTTCTTCCCACCATTTACACCTACAAACACCACAACACACACCTAAAATTAATTACATAATTACCACAACTAATTAGCAATTAATTAACAACCAATTATTAATTAATTATTAATACATTAATTTACACATTCAACAGTATAACATCTCAACTAAACAAATATTAATAAATACAAATGAATCAATAAATTAAATATAGTTAAATTACTTCCCACCCTATTCCCCTATAAACCCACAACCTGCTACGGAACTAAACAATGCAAAAATAACATTAGAAAAATTAATAAATTAAATATTATTAAATTACTTCCCAAACTATTCCCCTATAAACCCACAACCTGCTACATTACTAGAGGATCTATTACGATGCCTTCGCAATGGCAAAAGGGACCGCTCGCCATTGTTGCGGCGGTCCTGCCATTCGAATTAAAATGCGCCCGCCACACTGGCGGGCGCATCCCGCATTTTTTACATTGTGGCGGGTGGTGCTGTAAGCAGCACCCACCGCAATGTAAAAAATGCATGTAGTGCATTTGCATGCACAACGTGACAGGCATCACGCGGTGCCTGACACCTTGTGCATGCAAATGCAGGGGGGTACCATAGGTACCCCCACACCTCCAACATCCTGGGGGCCTGCTACGGGCCCCAAACCACGAAGACTGCCTGCCTTTTCATGGCGGCAACGCAGCCATGGAAAGGCCAATCTCCGCCTGCATGTTAATGTGAGTGGCGGTGTCTTGCAGACACCACCACCATATTAAACCCCTTTTCCGCCCGGCCGACTCGTTGATGGGCGGAAAAGTGGCAGACGGCATTCTCGTCTGCCAGGGACCCCCAGCCATCATAATATGGTGGGGAGTCATTCAGGCGTGGATGGCGGGCGGATCGCCCCCGCCGGGTCGGCGGTGGCTACCACTGGCCCTGCGGGGGCGATCCGCCCGCCATCCTACTAGGCCCCTAATAGAGCAAAATCCAATTTTCTTTTTTATAACTACTACAAATTTAACACATATATTAAAAGTACAAACAAATCTTATACAAAAAAACATACATCACATACATATAAAATATATACTAAAATACATAACAATAATAAAAAACGATATTTTAACAACAATATTTTTGCAAACTGTATTAAACACTTCGATATTTTTAAAAACGATATTTCTTACCTTAAGACGATATTCTTGACTACAATATTCTTGCTGTCGATATTCCCGACCCACGATATTAATGACTCGATATTTGTGCAACTCAATATTTTGTGCTATCGTGTACAAAATATCGAGTTGCACAAATATCGAGTCATTAATATCTGTCTCTGCACCATAAACAACTGCCTTAATAAATATCTTCATTCTTATACAAAGACAGGGTCGCCACAAAAGACATGCATCAGGGTTTCAGTGGCATTCTTGCACATTCTACACAAAAGTGCAATGAAATAAATTTCCCCCCACAAAAAAACTCTCCCAATGGTAGCTGAAAGTAGCAAAGTCTCATTAGTTTCATTTGTAAAGCTTCTGAATTTGGGATTGCAAATTAGTTTGTGTCAGTTGAATGAATAAGAACTAATAACTTGCCGTTGCTGAGAAAAGGTGGAATCGTCTTTAGAAACTGAGAGCATCAGTGGGTCCATAATCACATCTTTAAATGAGCTAACGTCCATCACATCATTTGAGACATCATCAGTGATGACATCAGTGATGTCACTAACCATGTCATGAGTGATGTGTATATGAACATATCACAAAGCCCAGCCTTTCTGAAAACGATCATGTCCCCGGGTGTAAATTTGAGCCACGTGGTATTTGAAGTTTTAATCATGATAACCTTTTCAGGGTACAGTTGGGCGTGCCCCTTATGTGGTAAAATACTTGATGTCAGTGCAAATTGCTGATGTAGGCAGTCAACAAAAGTCTCCTGTATACAATGCATTCGGCTAATTGTAGCCAATATAACAGTTGTCTTTAAAACATCTCATTGGCAAAAGATATATTATGCATTAGCTTGTTTCTAATCACTTTTAATATTAGAGTCAGAGGCTGGTGACTTGTTTTCACAAGATTTAAAATTGCATAGCTAAGGGAAAGGCATCTAATTTTCATGGCTGCTAGATGATTATGTTGTCCTCCCCTTTCATGAACCCAGGCACTTAAATACTTAAAGTTTGGCACACACTTCAGGTTTTGCACCCCCCCATATACCATTTACTGGACTTTTGTAGCTTTTGCTCAAATGTCATTATTTTAGGTTTTTCCAGTGTTCATTTCCAGCTTCCTAAGGGTACAGTATGGAGTGTGTGCGGAGGGCCTGAATGGCTTATTGGTGGAGGCACACACTAATTGATTACCTTTATCCATAATAGGCCACTGTCAATCCTATCAAATACTGCCCAAAAGGCAATAAAACAGGCATATAAAGGGACGCTACATCAGTGTATGGTGTTGTACACTAACATTGTCTAGGCAGGCATGCTATCATTGGTGTCATATCCAAATTAAAAGCCTGTCCGGTAACAAGGCTAACATTGGTTTTTTTTGTACTTTAACCACCAACTCTTCCGTTAGTCCTTCTGTGTAACACTTTGCTTTACTATTTAGCAAGTCTATCAAACAGCACACAGATTTGCCAAGTTATTATGGATGCAGCATAGTTAAGGATTCTAGTAATAAGGGATTGTGGGCAGTGCTAGTGCAAGATAGTAAAGGAGAGGAAAAACTACTAGCTTTTGCCTCTTGGACATTAAAAAGCAGAGGTAACATATTCTGTAGTATAGAAGGAAGCAAAAGCAGTTGTATGAGTCATGGGTAAATTTATGAGCATTTTATGGGTAACATATTTTACCGTTCCCATGCACAATTTCATCATACATTTGTAAATATATGATCAAACTTCAGGACCATAAATTAGATTTTAAGTATATACCAGGTGTGAAAAATATAGCAGTAAAGTTATTATTGAGATAGGTGGTTCAAGTGAACGTAATAGAAGAAAATCAGGATAAAGAACAGTGTGAATTTAAAAACGTTTGTGTAACAACTAATGAGTTGAACACCTGCGAAATAAACGATTGTTGACGTTCAAAGGGTTAAGACGCTGCAAAATGTCGGATGAGCTCTTGAGGATAAATGGCATTACGTGAAGATTTCAGGCATTTTGGATCATTATGAAAGAGTTATCCAATCTTGATTTGAGTTTCAGAGGGACTATATTATTAATATGAAGTTGCAGACAAAGTTATTAGAGCTAGATCATGTGATAGCCAGGTTTGTGTCTACTGTAGAGTGGCTCATAGGAAATTATACATCATGTTGTTGTAGTGAGAAGGTATGGAAAGGTATTTCTCCCATGGGATTTAGGCGGTTGCCAATACGACCATGGGAAGAAGATGCCTTGAGGGGAACAACCTTTACAACGCAACTTCTACAACGCAATACCATTACAACGAAACTGTTACAACGCAAGTGGATTTACAATGCATGCCATTACAACGCAAGTCTTTACATCGACTTGCGCTAGGTGGCGTGCTAACATTACAAATAGTGTAGTTTACTATCCCAACACCTTCCCTACTGTTAAGTGGACTGGAGTTGGAATAGTAAATTACACTTTTCTAATGTTAGCACGCCATCTAGCGCAAGTCGATGTAAAGACTTGCGTTGTAATGGCATGCGTTATAAATCCACTTGCGTTGTTACAGTTTCGTTGTAACAGCATGCGTTGTAACAGCACGCGTTGTAACGTCATACATCCTGCCTTGAACATAGTAGAATACAAATGTTGCCTTTTGCCTCCCATTTTTTCAGTTTCTTTTTATTGGCCTTAGGACTTTGAGCACTTTATCACTGCTAACCAGTGCTAAAGTGCATGTGCTTCTCCCCTAAACATGATGGCATTGTTGTATACCTCATGGGCATATTTATCGTACTGCTAAGTCACTTGTAAAGTGGTATGTCATATACACTGGGCCTGTTCTCCAAATGCTACTAGTGGGCCTGCAGCGCTCATTCTGCCACCCACAGAAGTAACCTTTCAAACCTGTCACAGGCCTGCCACTGCAGTGCCTGTGTGTGCAGTTTACTCCCACTTTGACTTGGCATTTAAAACTACTTGCCAAGCCTTAAACCCCCTTTTATTACATATATGTCACCCCACAGTAGGCTCTAAGTTACCCTAAGGGCAGTGTGCCATAGGTAGGACATTTACCTTTATGTTTTGCATGTCCTGGAAGTGACAAATAGCCTATTTTGTTTTTCACTACTATGAGGTATACCCCTCATATAGGCCAGCATTGGGAATTCCTTCCTTTAATTTTAAGCTATAATTCCTGATCAGGGAGGAGTAGCTTATACAAGTTTGATATGTTTGGAATGCTAATGATAAATCCTTCTTGCTGATGAAGTTGTATTTCACATTACTGTTTTAGAAATTCCACTTTTAGAAAGTGATAACAACCACAGGAGATACACCGTAGTCCCAGTAGAGACCTGGGTAATTATAGTAACATGCAACAATGTCTCAACGGGAACCAATAAGGGGATGTAATTCAAGGAGTAAAATAATTACAATACAAATGTTAAATAATGACAAATAGTCCAAGGAACATGATTGTATGCAAATATATTGTCAGCAAAGTCATACTAATTGGACTTCACAAATCAAAATGCAGCAAGACCCATGCTTTAAAGTTGTGTACTAAGTGAAAAGGTGAACACTTTGTGCTCGTGAAGTAATATTAAAATGGTGCAGTAAACAGCCTTTACAACAAATACAGTCCATATGGCTTTACCAAGCAGGCTTTACTACACATGCAACACTACTACGCAAGTCTTTACCATGCAAAAATGTACAACAAATATGTCTTTACCGTGCATGCCATTACAACGAATTTAGTTTTAATGGCATGAACGGTAAAGATATATTCTTTGTTAAACTTTTAAAGGTAAATATTAATTTTTAAGTGTTTTTTTATACACACACACACCCACACACTCACAAACACACACATATATATATATATTACCTACTGGCGGTCGCTTATAGTTAGGACCCTGTTTCCATAGGAAAATCGCAACATTCTATTTGGAATAACTTTGGCGCCGGTCGACGAATCCTCGCGAAATTTTCAAAACTAATGGGGCGCTACGCTCCGCTCCTACCCTGAAAGTCTCGGGGGGATTCGTCAAGTGGGGGCTGAGAAAAAAGGGGGGTCCCAAAACGCGTTTTTCCCATGCATTTTTCCATAGTACCTTTAGACACAGCTACAGCCCGAACGGCTGAACAGAGTTACTTGAAATTTGGCAGAGAGGTAGTCTACAGGTCAAGGAAGTGCCTTTTGTAGGTCTCTTGTAAATCTGTTCAGTAGTTCCTGAGAAAATAGCCTTTAAATCAATATATATATCTGTGGCAGCTTACAGTGCGCTTACCGTGCGCTTACCGTAAGCTTACTGTACGCGTACGGTGACGTGCGCGAGCGCGATTCTGATTGGCTGTTAGATCTTAGTAAACATTCGAATCGGTCGAAACCAGGAAGCGGCGGCCGCCATTTTCTCTCTCGCACTCTGAGGGGGGGAGGAAAAACAAAGGTGGAAAATATGTAAAGGAGCATGTTAGACAGCTCCTAACCACCTAGCATTGAATAAGGTGCCCCACAAGACCCCCCAAGACAAAAAAATCAATTTTATTTTTTTTCGAAAAAAACGCCGATTACGCTTACCATACGCGTACGGTAAAAATTAATTATAAAAAAAAATTATCCACATTCACCCCTCCCCCGTGTGCAAAAGGTGCCCGCAGGGCTCCTTTTGAGAATGGCATATAGTAATAAGGAACAATTAATAGATTAAGTTTCTCAACGAAGCGCATAATATGTCCTCCGTGTGCGGACGATGCGCGAAGCGCATCATGTGTACATGGCCCATCCAGCGTAACGTGGGCACGTGGTGCGCGTAGCGCACCGCGTGCCTACCGTGCGCGCACGGAACGAACTGCGTTAAGTGGGCGCGCACGCCACGAACGGCGTAAAGTAACTTAGCATTTAAAAAAACGTACAAATTCACTGAAAAAACCATAGGTTTCACACACGTTATAGTTAGGAATTAGCATTTAAAAAACCTTGCAAATTCAGTGAAAAAACCATAGGTTTCACACACGTTATAGTTAGCTGGACATTTTACTCGTAAAAAACCATTGAAATTCCCCTGTTATAGTTAGTGCAGGCAACTATAACTCACGCGACCGCAATCCTCTGCTGATGACATATGTGTCTTTATGAAAAAAAAATATTTGTAATATATGTATAGCTAAAATTTAATGGAAGAAGACATGGGCAAATAAGTGTCTAAATACAGTATTAGCATCAGCAGAGGATTGCGGTCGCGTGAGTTATAGTTGCCTGCACTAACTATAACGGGGGAATTTCAATGGTTTTTTACGAGTAAAATGTCCAGCTAACTATAACGTGTGTGAAACCTATGGTTTTTTCACTGAATATATATATATATATATATATATATATATATATATATTTATATATATATATATATATATATATATATATATTTATATATATATATATATATATATATATATATCCTACTGGCGGTCGCCAGTAGGTAGTTATAGTTAGGACCTATTATCCATAGGAAATCCGCAACATTCTATTTGGAATATCTTTGGCGCCGGTTGACGAATGTTCATGAAATTTAAAAAACTGGTGGCCAGCTCTGGTCTGCTCCTATCCTGAAAGTGTTGGGGTGATTCATCAAGCGGGGGCTGAGAAAAAAGGGGGGTCCCAAAACGTGTTTTCCCCATGCAATTTTCCATAGGGACCGTTAGTCGCAGCTACAGTTCGAACGGCTAAACGGAATTACACCAAATTAGGCAGAAAGGTCAATCAATCAATCAATCAAGGCATTTATAGAGCGCACTACTTACCCGTAGGGTCTCAAGGCGCTTGGGGGGGGGTGGTGCCGTTACTGCTCGAACAGCCAGGTCTTCAGCTTCTTCCTGAAGGAGAGGTGGTCTTGGGTCAGGCGCAGGTCGGTCGGGAGGGAGTTCCAGGTCTTGGCGGCCAGGTAGGAGAAGGACCTTCCTCCTGTTGTCGCTCTTCGGATGCGGGGGACGGCGGCGAGGGCGTGGCTGGCTGATCGGAGGTGGCGTTTGGGGGCGTAGAAGTTGATTCGGTTGTTGAGGTAGCTCGGGCCTTGGTCGTGAAGGGCTTTGTGTGCGTGGGTGAGGAGACGGAAGGTGATTCTTTTGTTGACGGGGAGCCAATGCAGGTCTCTCAGGTGTCCGGAGATGTGGCTGTTTCGTGGGATGTCGAGGATGAGTCTGGCTGTGGCGTTCTGGATCCGCTGGAGTCTCTTCTGGAGCTTGGCGGTGGTACCGGCGTAGAGGGCGTTGCCGTAGTCCAGTCGGCTGGTGACGAGGGCCTGGGTGACGGTCTTCCTGGTCTCGGTGGGGATCCACCAGAAGATCTTCCGTAGCATGCGTAGGATGTTGAAGCACGCCGAGGAGACGGCGTTGACTTGCCTGGTCATGGAGAGGGAGGAGTCCAGGATGAAGCCCAGGTTGCGTGCGTGGTCTGTCGGTTTGGGTGCGGTGCCCAGGGCGGGGGGCCACCAGGAGTCGTCCCAGGCAGAGGGCGAGGGGCCCAGGATGAGGACCTCCGTCTTGTCTGAGTTCAGTTTCAGGCGGCTGGTCGTCATCCACTCGGCTACATCTTTCATCCCTTCGTGCAGATTGGCTCTGGCGGTGGCGGGGTCGTTGGTCAGGGAGAGGATCAGCTGGGTGTCGTCGGCGTAGGAGATTATGTTGAGGTTGTGTTGGCGTGCGATGGCCGCGAGGGGGCTCATGTAGACGTTGAAGAGGGTGGGGCTCAGCGAGGATCCTTGAGGGACGCCGCAGATGACTTTGGTGGCCTCTGACTTGTACGGTGGTAGGCGGACTCTCTGTGTCCTTCCGTCGAGGAAGGAGATGATCCATTCCAGTGCCTTCTCCTGGATTCCGACGTTGCTGAGGCGCTGTACTAGGGTGCGGTGGCAGACCGTGTCGAATGCCGCGGAGAGGTCTAGGAGGATGAGGGCCGCTGTGTCTCCATTGTCCATCAGGGCTCTGATGTCGTCGGTGGCAGCGATGAGGGCGGTCTCGGTGCTGTGGTTGGCTCGGAAGCCAGACTGTGAGGGGTCGAGGGATCCATTTGTCTCGAGGAAGGCGGCCAGCTGCTTGTTGACGGTCTTCTCGGTGACTTTGGCTGGAAACGGGAGGAGCGAGATGGGGCGGTAATTCTTGAGTTCGGTGGGGTCCGCTGTGGGTTTCTTGAGTAGAGCGCTGAGTTCGGCGTGCTTCCAGCTCTCAGGGAAGGTGGCGGTGTCGAAGGAGGTGTTGATAATGTCCCGCAGGTGGGGTGCGATGACAGCGTCTGCCTTGTTGAAGACGTGGTGAGGGCAGGGGTCGGTCGGAGATCCGGAGTGGACGGAATTCATCATGCGGACGGTGTCTTCGGTGCTGATCGGAGTCCAGGCGCGGAGGGTGGTGGTGGGCGGCATTGCTGTGGTCGTGGCGTGCGTCGGATGAATGCTGAAGCTGTTGTGTATGTCTGCGATCTTGTTGTGGAAGTAGGAGGCGAGGGAGTTGCAGAGGTCTTGCGATGGGGTGATGTCGTTGTTTCCTGCGCTGGGGTTGGAGAGCTCTTTCACGATGTTGAAGAGTTCTTTGCAGTTGTGTGCGTTGTTGTCCAGCCGGTCCTTGAATGCAGTTTTCTTGGCGGCGCGGATCAGTTGGTGGTGCTTCCGGGTGGCGAGCTTGAGGGTGGTCATGTTGTCCGGTGTTGGTTCCCTTCTCCAGACTTTCTCGAGGGCTCGGCAGTTCTTCTTGGAGCTCTTGAGTTCGTCGGTGAACCATGGGGCCTTCTTGCTGCCGGGTCTGCTGGGCGGGGTCCTCAGAGGGGCGAGTTCGTCCGCGCAGTTGCTGATCCACTTCGTGAGGTTTTCGGCGGCCTGGCTGGGGTTCGCTGAGCTGGCAGGAGGGTGCTGGCTCAGGGAGGCGGCGAGCTGGTCGGCTGTGATCTTGTTCCAGCTTCTACGGGCAACCTGTTGCTGGTGGTGGTGGATCGTCGTTCTTTTGAAGGTGAAGTGGACACAGCTGTGGTCCGTCCAGTGAAGTTCTGTGGCGTGGCTGAAGGCGATGTCTGTGCTGGATGAGAAGACGGCGTCGAGTGTGTGTCCGGCGAGGTGGGTGGGGGTGGATACCAGCTGCTTGAGTCCAAGGTTGGCGAGGTTGTCGAGCAGGGTGCTGGTGTTGCGGTCGTTGTTGTTCTCCAGGTGGAAGTTGAGGTCCCCCAGGAGGATGCAGTCAGCGGAGGGGAGGGCATGCGGGCTGACGAAGTCGGCAATGTCCTCGCTGAATTGGGTGCGTGGTCCCGGGGGTCGGTAGATCAGGGTGCCTCTGAGGGTGGTCTTCGGGTCGGTGTGGATCTGGAAGTGCAGGTGTTCGGCGGTGGTTAGGGAGTTGTCGGTGCTGGTCGTGATACGGATGGTGTTCCTGTGGATTATGGCGATGCCTCCTCCCATCTGGTTGGCGGTGCGGTCCCTCCGGGTGATCTTGTAGCCCTCAGGGATGGCGATGGCGATGTCGGGCGCTGAAGAGGCGTTCATCCAGGTCTCCGTGAGGAAGGCAACGTCCGGGGCTGTGGTGTCTAGGAGTTTCCAGAGTTCGATGGCGTGTCTGTGGACGGAGCGGGTGTTGAGGAGGATGCACTTGAGGTGGTTGCTGCTGGTGTTCGGCTTGCCAGGTGCTGGTGGCGGGCAGGTCCGGATGAGGGTGGCGGCGGTGTACGTCAGGCGGGTCGGCCGGGGTCCTCGTGGGCCAGGGGTCCTGGCGCTGGGCGCGGTCCGGTCGCGGACGGGCGCAGACGGGCTTACCTTTGGCACGCCTTCGGCGCATAATCGGCGCGCCCGCTGCGCGTGACCGCTGCGCGTTCGCACGGTCGCCATATATGGCGAAGTGCGCGGGGGGGCGGAGCAGCTGGGAGGCGGGAGCGGGGAGGGTACAGAAGGAAAAAAGGGGTGGGGTTAGCGGCGGTGGCGGGAAGTTGGGAGCGGGGAGGGAAGATGGAGGGCAGCTACACGGACAGCAAACAGCAAACAGCAAAACAGGCAATACAGGCAATACAGAAGTCAAAAATAAACAATTTACAACAATTCTAACAACGATGACACCAGGGTGAGAAGCGGCGAGCACGGACCACGCCGCTCGAAGGAGGGGGCGTGGTCACGCGGCGGCAGCCGGGCAGCGAGGCAGTTAGGCAGGGAGGCACACGCAGCAGCTGGTGGCCGTGCGGCGTGGGGGTGTCCTAGAACTAGGTCACACTCACCTGCGTCGCACGGTCGCCATATATGGCCAAGTGCGCGGGGGGGCGGAGCAGCTGGGAGGGTACAGAAGGAAAAAAGGGGCGGGGTTAGCGGCGGTGGCGGGAAGCGGGGAGCGGGGAGGGAAGACGGAGGGCAGCTACACGGACAGCAAACAGCAAACAGCAAAACAGGCAATACAGGCAATACAAAAGTCAAAAATAAACAATTTACAACAATTCTAACAACGATGACACCAGGGTGAGAAGCGGCGAGCACGGACCACGCCGCTCGAAGGAGGGGGCGTGGTCACGCGGCGGCAGCCGGGCAGCGAGGCAGTTAGGCAGGGAGGCACACGCAGCAGCTGGTGGCCGTGCGGCGCGGGGGTGTCCTTGGTTCAGAGTCGTGCCTTTTGCTTAAATGGTGTAAATCCATTCAGTAGTTTTTTTGATATTAAAGGAAAAAAAGATAGATATATCTGAGTGGAGACTAATCACTCATCTCATCGTGAGATCTGATTGGCTGTCAGCACTTCATCCAAGAAGTGTTGGCAGCCATCTTGGGACCAATATACATGATAACACCTCATTAAAAAGCATTGCAGTTAATAGAAGGTTTTAAGACTTTAGTTACATTATAAATCATTTGTGGATGGTACCATACTCATTTTAGGAATTGTGGTGTGTTCTAAGGTGATCTTACCATGTGAAAAAGCCTTCTGCTGGGACATCATGAATCATGTTTGAGAGAAAACTATTTTCTCATACTTTTCCCACAGAGGTTTGGAAGGTGATCTATAAGCTAAACTGAGAGCATATTTTCTGTAAATTCACATTATCGTTCTCAGTCATGTGAGAATGAAGTCTGACATTCTCAGTAAAACATGTACATCCAACAAGGGCAGAGACTGTCAGTTGATTCCTTTGTGTTCTACTGCAGCTTCCCAGAGTGTTCTAAAGAACAACTAGAGCGCTAACAGTCCTGCTTATGACAAACGTATGGCACACCTGAAGCCATCTTGATTGGAATAAAGTGGTAACATTTAATTTAAAAAGGAACAACATGAGGGTGTTCATTTTGCCATAGAAAGTATGATTAGTGCTGCAGAAAGAAAAATTAGGGCACATTTTGAGTGACTTCTCAAATCCTCTTCTATTTCATTAAAAAATTCTGACATGCAGACTGAAACATGCACTTTGAATACCAGCAGCAGACTTCCCTGGTGAGCAGTAGCTGTACTTCAGTGATCTAATGAGCAACTAGAGTGCTAACATTCAGAGTTTATGGCAAATGTGTGACACATCTGAATGCCTTCTTGATGGAACCAAAGTAAACAAACATTGAAAATGCAATAGGTCTCGCCCTCGTTTAAGTTAAAGCAATTCTGTTTGTAATTAGCTGGCTTTTTAGCTTTGCTTGTATTAGTGTTTTTCAAACTTTCATGTATATAACATGCATATGTATGCATATATGTATATGTATATGTATATGTATGCATGCTTTTATATTTGTATTTATATAGATATGCAGATTATATATATGTTTATATATGTATGTATGTATATATATACATATATATAAATGCATATGCATATATATATGTGCATATGTGTGCGTGTAGAGAGAGGTAGAGAGAGGTAGAGAGGTAGAGGTAGAGAGGTAGAGGTGTAGAGAGGTAGAGGTGTAGAGAGGTAGAGAGTAGTGGAGAGAGAGGTAGAGAGAGGTAGAGAGTAGAGAGTGAGTAGTAGAGAGTAGTAGAGAGTAGTAGAGAGAGTAGCAGAGAGTGAGTAGTAGAGAGTAGTAGAGTAGTAGAGAGTGAGTAGTAGAGAGTGAGTAGTAGAGAGTGAGTAGTAGAGAGTGAGTAGTAGAGAGTAGTAGAGAGTAGTAGAAAGTGAGTAGTAGAGTGACTAGTAGAGAGTAGTAGAGAGTGAGTAGTAGACAGTGAGTAGCAGAGAGAGAGTAGTAGAGAGTAGTAGAGAGTGAGTAGTAGAGTGAGTAGTCGAGAGTAGTAGAGAGAGAGTAGTAGAGAGCGAGTAGTAGAGAGTGAGTAGTAGAGTGAGTAGTAGAGAGTGAGTAGTAGAGAGTAGTAGAGAGTGAGTAGTAGAGAGTGAGTAGTAGAGAGTTGTAGAGAGTGAGTAGTAGAGAGTAGTAGAGAGAGTAGTAGAGTAGTAGAGAGTGAGTAGTAGAGTGAGTAGTAGAGAGTGAGTAGTAGAGAGAGAGTAGTAGAGAGTGAGTAGTAGAGAGTTGTAGAGAGTGAGTAGTAGAGAGTAGTAGAGAGTGAGTAGTAGAGAGAGAGTAGTAGAGTAGTAGAGAGTGAGTAGTAGAGAGAGAGTAGTAGAGACTGAGTAGTAGAGAGTAGTAGAGAGTGAGTAGTAGAGAGTAGTAGAGAGTGAGTAGTAGAGAGAGTAGTAGAGTAGTAGAGAGTGAGTAGTAGAGAGTAGTGGAATAGTAGCGAGTGAGTAGTAGAGATTAGTAGAGAGTGAGTAGTAAAGTGAATAGTAGAGAGTAGTAGAGAGCGAGTAGTAGAGAGCAAGTAGTAGAGAGTGTGTAGTAGGGAGTGAGTAGTAGAGAGTGTGTGAGTAGTAGAGAGTGAGAAATAGAGAGAGTAGTAGAGAGTGAGTAGTAGAGTGAGTAGTAGAGAGTAGTTGAGAGTGAGTAGTAGAGAGTGAGTAGTGGAGAGTGAGTAGTAGAGAGTAGTAGAGAGCGAGTAGTAGACAGTGAGTAGTAGAGAGTGAGTAGTAGAGAGTAGTAGAGTGAGAAGTAGCGAGTGAGTAGCAGAGAGAGAGTAGTAGAGAGTGAGTAGTAGAGTAGTAAAGAGTGAGTGGTAGAGAGAAGTAGAGAGTAGTAGAGTGAGTAGTAGAGAGTGAGTAGTAGAGAGAGTAGTAGAGAGTAGTAGAGTAGTAGAGAGTGAGTAGTAGAGAGAGTAGTAGAGAGTAGTAGAGTAGTAGAGAGTGAGTAGTAGAGAGTAAGTAGTAGAGAGTAGCAGAGAGCGAGAAGTAGAGAGTGATGAGTGGAGAGTGAGTAGTAGAGAGTAGTAGAGAGCGAGTAGTAGAGAGTGAGTAGTAGAGAGTGAGTAGTAGAGAGTGAATAGTAGAGAGAGAGTAGTAGAGTGAGTAGTAGAGAGTGAGTAGTAGAGAGAGAGTTTTAGTGAGTGAGTATTAGAGAGTGAGTAGTAGGTAGAGAGTAGTAGAGAGTGAGTAGCGAGTGAGTAGTAGAGAGTGAGTAGTAGAGAGTAGTAGAGAGTGAGTAGTATAGAGTGAGTAGTAGAGAGTAGAAGAGTAGCAGAGAGTGAGTAGTAGAGAGTAGTAGAGAGTGAGTAGTAGAGAGTGAGTAGTAGAGAGAGAGTAGTAGAGAGTGAGGAGTAGAGTAGTAGAGAGTAGTCAGTCAGTGTCAGTCTGTGTCAGTCAGTGTCAGTCAGTGTCAGTCAGTCAGTGTCAGTCAGTGTCAGTGTCAGTCAGTCAGTGTCAGACAGTCAATCAGTGTCAGTCAGTGTCAGTCAGTCAGTGTCAGTCAATCAGTGTCAGTCAGTGTCAGTCAGTCAGTGTCAGTCAATCAGTGTCAGTCAGTGTCAATCAGTCAGTGTCAGTCAGTCAGTGTCAGCTAGAGCAGCTCTGCTGACCTGGTTCTCTGGCTCTAAAGCAGCTCTGCTGACCTGGTTCTCTCCCTCCAAAGCAGCTCTGCTGACCTGGTTTCTCTTGCTCTACAGCAGGTCTGCTGACCTGGTTCTCTGGCTCTAGAGCTGCTCTGCTGACCTAGTTCTTAGGCTACAGAGCAGCCCTGCTGATCTGGTTCTCTGGCTCTAAAACAGCTCTGCTGACCTGGTTCTCTGTCTTTAACCCCTTCCTCACTCATGACGGAACCACTCCGTTATGAGCCACGGTCGCCGTGTGCTCATGACGGAGTGGTTCCGTCATGCTGCGACCGTTGGCGGCTGCGCCGCCCACGCGGCGCTAATTCCCCGCCTGTGCGGGCGATTAGCGCAGTGGGCGGAGTCATGGCGGGACCACTCCGTCATGAACACAGCTCAACCGCGGCTCATGACGGAGTGGTTCCGTCATGAGCACCGCGCCACCGTGCTGCCCCCAAACCCCCCCCAACGCTGCGGCGGAGTTCCCGCCGCAGCGAAAGGGTTAAATCAGCTCTGCTGACATGGTTCCCTGGCTCTAAAGCAGCTCTGCTGGCCTTGTTCTCTGGCTCTAAAGCAGCTCTGCTGACCTGGTTCTCTCCCTCTAAAGCATCTCTGCTGACCTGGTTTCTCTGGCTCTACAGCAGCTCTGCTGACCTGGTTCTCTGGCTCTAGAGAGTCGGTGTCAGTGTCAGTCAGTCAGTGTCAGTCAGTGTCAGTCAGTCAGTGTCAGTCAATCAGTATCAGTCAGTCAGTCAGTGTCAGTCAGTCAGTGTCAGTCAATCAGTGTCAGTCAGTCAGTGTCAGTCAATCAGTGTCAGTCAGTGTCAGTCAGTGTCAGTCAATCAGTGTCAGTCAGTGTCAATCAGTCAGTCAGTGTCAGTCAGTCAGTATCAGCTAGAGCAGCTATGCTGACCTGGTTCTCTGGCTCTAAACCAGCTCTGCTGACCTGGTTCTCTCCCTCTAAAGCAGCTCTGCTGACCTGGTTTCTCTGGCTCTGTCTACAGCAGGTCTGCTGACCTGGTTCTCTGGCTCTAGAGCTGCTCTGCTGACCTAGTTCTTAGGCTACAGAGCAGCTCTGCTGATCTGGTTCTCTGGCTCTACAACAGCTCTGCTGACCTGGTTCTATGGCTCTAAAGCAACTCTGCTAACCCAGTTCTATGGCTCTAAAGCAGTTCTGCTGACATGGTTCTCTGGCTCTAGAGCAGCTCTGCTGACCTGGTTCTCTCCCTCTAAAGCAGCTCTACTGACCTGGTTTCTCTGGCTCTACAGCAGCTCTGCCGACCTGGTTCTCTGGCTCTAGAGCAGCTCTGCTGACCTAGTTCTTAGGCTCTAGAGCATCTCTGCTGACCTGGTTCTCTGGCTCTACAACAGCTCTGATGACCTGGTTCTCTGGCTCTAAAGCAGCTCTGCTGACCCGGTTCTATGGCTCTAAAGCAGTTCTGCTGACCTAGTTCTCTGGCTCTAGAGCAGCTCTGCTGACCTGGTCCCTTGGCTCTGAAGCAGCTCTGCTGACCTGGTTCTCTCCCTCTAAAGCAGCTCTGCTGACCTGGTTCTCTCGCTCTAAAGCAGCTCTACTGACCTGGTTTCTCTGGCTCTACAGCATCTCTGCTGACCTGGTTCTTAGATAATCTCTTGCCCTAATATGTATATTAAAGACACATACATATCATTTTGGAACATACATTTTTTTTGCGGGAGTCGCGCCCCAGCATATATCTGATGTCACGCGGGACCCGCCACCGCGCAAGCATCTCGTACCATAATGCGCATGTGTCGCGAATGCGCGGGAGCAGGAGTCGCGGACTGGTCGCATGCCAATCGCGCACATCACATTATATTAAATGTATATGATGTAACTGAAAAACACGCAGCCGTCGCACACCATACGCGGATCCTTCACAACTTTTCTTAAATGGCTGCTAGAATCCGCACAGCCACTGTGATGTGTACACTTTGAGTGCGCGACTTGGATTTTTTTTTTTAAAGAAAATAATATAAATGTATTAAAATTAAAAATTATAACAAAAAAATTAATCAATATTTCAGTTTGAATGTTTTTTTTAAAAAAATTGTTGCAATTTTCAGAAAAATATATAATGTTATTTAATGAATAAAATATTTATAAATAAACAGTTAGAAAACTGTAGAAAATCAGTACAAAAAAATAGGTATAACTACTATCACACTTAAAAATTAGCATTTAACAAACCTTTAAAATTCACTGAAAAAAACCATAGGTTTAAGAGACGTTATAGTTAGAAATTAGCATTTAAAAAACCTTAGAAATTCACAGAAAAAACATAGGTTTCAGGGGTGTTATAGTTAGCTGGCCATTTCACTCGCACAAAACCATAGAAATTACAGGTTACAGGGACGTTATAGTTAGGCTCACATTTCACTCATACAAAACCAGTGAAATTCAGCAGTTATAGTTTCCTGAGCTAACTATAACTTACTTAATGATATAGTTATAATTTTTTAATGTGGTTGTGGCTATTGCATTCCTGCTTTTTCTTTCGTCTTTGGTGATATAACCGCGGGGATGGCTGTTACCAACGTCATTGCAGTCTCCTGCCTCATCGCGAAAACGGAAAATAGGTTTTAGAGATGGTTGTTCTAGAAATACACTAGAAAAACATGAGTCTGAAATGTACAGTAATAAACCCCTAGTGTGTAAAATACTGTAGTAAGTGTGGATATATGTATTCTAGACTTTATGGACAAGGCACGATCGTCGTGACGTCCCAAACAACCGTGAAAACAGAAAATAGGTTATAAAAGATGGATTTTAAATAAACTTAGTACAAAAACATGAGTTTAAACAGCTAGGTCTGGCACATGAAGGACATGTGGGTTTGACAGCCATGAAAAGCCGAATTAGAGAAACATTTTGGTGGCCTGGCGTGGACAGATGTGTACAGCACTATGTGAGAGAATGTGTAATTTGTGCAGTGAGGGAAAATCACAGTTCAGTTTTCCCAGTCCGGTGGAAGCCAAACCGGTTCTGGAGAAGCCTTGGTACAAGTTGGGTTTGGATATCATTAGACCAATGTATGTGTTGGATGAGTGGAAAAGGTATGGTTTGGTGTTGATAGTCTACGGGACACGATGGCCTAAAGTGCAGTTTGTTAGATCATCTAATGCTGAAGAGATAGTGGAGTTTTTACAGTACCTATTTTTGAGAGAGGGTGCCCTTGTGGAACCTGTTACTGACAATGGGGTGCAATTTGTGTCAAAGGAGTTCCAGAAATGTATGTTCCATTGGGGTATAAAGCAAGTAGCAACCTCTTTATACCATCCTCACAGCAATGGTTTGGTGGAGCGTTGTAACAGAGTTATCAAGGACAACATTTAGTTGCCCATGGATAATGGTTTGGATTGGAAGAAAGATCTCAAAGATTTGATGTAGGCTGTGCGCACTACTCCCAATGCCACCACGAATGTTTCACAGTTTGCGTTGTTGAAGGGTCGGTTGGTTGCCACAAAGCTGGTAACGCCCCTTGATGTGTGTTCTAAACTTGTCTGAAGAGAATCATAAGCAGGTGAAGGACATTTGTGAAAAAGCGCAAGGGAAATATGTAAGCAAGAAGGTGGTCAAAGGGAGACAACAAGTGATTTTCAAAATTGGAGATTGGGACAAGGTGAAACTGCCTGGTATGGAATGTGATGGTGATGTTTGAAAAGGAAAAGCAGTTGCTTGCTATTGTCAGCTCTGCCAGTTGTGTAAAGTACTATTCACATAAATCCTGCAAAGTTTACCTGAGCTGTGTTTTCTTTCTGGACTTTTCCCTATTCAATGTCACCTCATTGCCACTGAAATGTAAACCAAAACATTGCTCACTGAGTGTGACCCTGAAAGGGAAAAACAAGAGGATACAGCACAGATTTTTATGATAAGGGCTACTATTGGCTAAACGCTGCATTGCTGTATGCTAGAGGGAACCTCCACAAGAAGGGAATGGGTGCGGAATATGACAGAGTTGGCCACGGTGGTGGCATCGGAAGGTTAGAAAGGATCCTAAAGCCACATCGGAGGTCCTTACAGGGGGTATCATGCTGAATGACTGCTCCACAGTAGAGGACAATTGCACCTCTTGAAAGCTCATAACAGTTTCACTGAAGATGCTCGCTCGCATCTATTAGTAGAACATGGGGGATGCAATAAGCGTTTAGGTGGTTCTCAGGAAAACATGTATATCTTATATGTGTTATCCTACCCTCCCTCCCACCCCCCACAGAAATTACTGGGAACTTTAATTA
Organism: Triturus cristatus; assembly: GCF_964204655.1. NCBI lineage: Eukaryota > Metazoa > Chordata > Amphibia > Caudata > Salamandridae > Triturus > Triturus cristatus. The sequence goes on from NC_140587.1 coordinate 260,341,378, forward strand.
TAATTTTCATACTTGAAATACATCGCCACAATGAAATATCATGTACCTCATTTTGACACTGACTGTTTTCAGTGTTCATTTTACTTGATTGGTCCGGGTTAGGACAAATGTTTGAAAATAAAAATAAACTTGGTATTTAGCGGCTGCTTCATCGGCATACCCTTGGTATATAGTTGAGCGAAACGCGGCTACTTCCGCTTGGACCTCACTGACCCTCCCAGCTAATTTTATCTCAGAGACTAGTTTATGCTCCAACATAGAGAGGGCCAGCAGGTCATTTAAAGATTTCAAACGGTCCTTTTTCCGCTTCCTTGCTGCAAACCTTACTGTCTCGCCTCTTATACCAGCTTTATAAGCGTCCCACACGATCTCCGTCCTAGCAGATCCAATATTCAACTGAATAAACCCAGGGATCCATTTTTCCATCCAACTACAATAATCGTGATTCATCAGTAACTTCCTGTCAAAGGTCCATTTCCTCTCCTTGACCTTTAACCCAGCACATTCAAACTGTAATACTACCGGGCTGTGATCTGAGATTATCTTGGGGGGTACGTTTATAGAGGCACTTACTAGTATAACATCAGAGACCAAGAACAAATCAAGTCGTGCCATCTTCTTGTGTGGGGCAGAAAAATACGTGAACCCATCTTGCCCTGATTTTAGCTCCTCCCAAGCATCATAGAGGCCTTGATCTTGAACCAGTGCCTGTAGGCTCCTAAAAGCTCTCGGTTTACTGCCCTTATAAACCTTGGCTGTCCTTATATTTAGCTGTGAATACATATGTATGTTTAGATCCCCACAGACCAACATAGGCTGAGGATAATTAGACAACTCTGTATTAATTACCTGAAAAAAATCTGGATCATCCTCATTTGGTGCATATATTGAACACAGTGTCATTATTTGCTGTGAAATTGCTACCTCCATTACAACCCACCTACCAAATTTATCCACTTTATGTTTTTTGACCTCCAACAATCCCCTTTTAGCCAAAATTGCAACCCCCTTTTGATTAACTGCCTGCGAAGTACAAGCCAACAATTCAAGCCCTAAAGAGCCGAGCCAGGCCCTATTAGACCATGCTATATGCGTTTCTTGTAAAAAAAAGCAGGTCCCATGAACTTGCATACACAATTCTGGCTAATACTCGCCTTTTCTTAAAGTCATTTAGACCACAAATATTCAATGAGCAGCAAGTTAATTTCACCATTCAAAAGAAAAAAAGACTTCTTACAAAAGAACAACACTATAATAACCAATAGCTTGCTCTGCTTATATTTAATACAATCAACATTTTTTAAGGACAATGTACTATCTTTTTCCTTATACCTCACTGAATTGGTTACACCCCACTCCCAACACCCCCTTTCCCCCCCCCCACCACCACCTTGACCCACCCCAACCCACCCTGAACCTCCCTCATCGGGCATTGGGAAAAAAATTCCCTATTGATGGTAAGCCCGTGCTTAAGCACCACCTCTTTCGCCCCCTCGTACTCCAAAAACACAGAATAAGGCAAACTATAAAAAAGCACATAACATAATTCACCATATACCTATAACTATAGCTATATCACTATATCGCTATAAGCATTATAACCGGTAATCCTCAATTTATCTTAAATTTATTTTGCTTATACCTTGCTTACAGCTCCAACAGCATGCCCTCCCCCCGATATCTCCAAAACTCTATTGTGCAAAATACGATCAGATTGACTGGAGATATTCTTTTGCCTTAATTTCTGATGTAAAAATCTGACTGTGACCACCCTTAATAACTTTTAGTTTAGCTGGATTCTGTAAAAATGCCTGGGCCCCTTTTGCCTGAAAACCCGAAATAAGCTGTCTTAGCCTCCAACGCCGCTCAACAGTATCCTGACAGTAATCTGGCCGTACAAAAAACTCAAACCCCCCGGCACTTCTTCTTTTATTCGGACGAGCCAGATCGTATAGCTCCTCCCTTGCCCTGAAATTATTCAAAGAAATCAAAATAGCCCTAGGAAATTCTACCTGGCCCTTCTTCTGCACGAATGGAAATCTGTGTGCCCTTTGGACCTCCTTTTGCCACTCCCAGTGCCCCAGCTCCGGGAAAGCCTCAGTTAGTAACCCCACCATAAACCTTAACATGTCTGAACCCTCCTTTCCCTCTGGTATCCCAAGCACCCTCAGATTGTTGCGCCTAGACCTATTTTCAAGGTCAGAAATCTTCCAACGTTTGTCCTCGCGTTGCGCTTTAAGAGACTCCGTTAGTTCTTTCTGGGCACATAGTTCATCCTCCAGTGTAGAGATCCTTGCCTCTGCCTCGGACATCCTTGTGGAGACATCCACACATGTCTTAGCGACTCACCTGACAGCATTTTGAAGCCTTTTACACGCATTCTGAGTACGTAGTAAACCAGTCTGAGTCTCTGCCCTGTGAGTCATGATTAGATCATAAATAGTGGCTAAGGTAATTTCTCCGGGGGTTGGATCCTCCACCCTTTGTTGATCCTGTGGAGGTACAGCTGAATTGCCAGGTAGGCATGACAGAATAGAACTCGGCAAACTCTGCTCGTCCCACATAAATGATACCTCTGATACTCTCAAGGCCCCTCCACTGGCTATCTCCTCACCACTCCTCTGAGGGTCGGCCGGGTCCTCTACGATCTCCTCTTCTCCTCCCAGACTCGCCCCTTCCAGCCACTCTTGGACCGCGCTGTCCACTGAGGATCTATCGGACAAAGAAAAAAAATCCTCCGTAGTGGATACTTTATCCGGCACCTCCACCAGACCTTTCGGAAGCTCGAGAGATTTAGCTCTTAATGACTTAACTGCATTCACACCCTCCATAGGTGGTACTGTGGGCATCTTCTCCTTCTGACTATGTGGTTGCTGCGTCTGATGCAGCGCCTGGTGCACTTCTGATCCATGAAACTGTCCTAGCCCTTCTTGGACTACATCTCCCAGAATTCCTCTATCCGGAGAACTCAGAGTCCGATTCGGATTCAAATTCAGTTGATCGTGTGGATCCTGTTGAGCCCCCTGCTGGCCCTCTACGGTAAGAATCATCTCAGGGTTTACTGGATTGCCCACTTTCTGTTTAGCTTTAAACATTGCAGGGATATGTGAGGAAACGCTCGGCTGAGGCTCTGACTGCGTCTCTCCTCCCACCTCCTTCTGAGTGTATGGAGCCTTCCCGGTCTTACCAGCCCCATTCGGTTTTGCAGCTGTCTGCCGCGTTCTCACTGGTGTACCGGCGGGATTCCCAGCCCCTCTATGCCGGCTCTTTCCGACCATACCTCCGTCAAGCAGTCCAAGAGCAGCAAATAAGCACCAACGCCAGCGCCAGCGCCCGGTAACCCCCGGCTCCAGGCGAGCGACCGCTGCAAATCTCCAGAGCATACACGCCGACAAGGTTTCCGTGTCAAGCGGCTCCCAAGCGGGAACTCCGAAAACACCCAAGAGCGGAGAGACGAGAGACGTGAGACGGGACTCCGCTTCAAGCCACGCAGAGGTAATTGTTTTCAGTTCGCGTTCACTCAGATTCCTCCGAGCTAATATCCGAATCCAGCCTTAAGATTTAATATTTCATATATCCCGGCCACACACGAAAGACAGGGATACGGGAAAGTGCCAGAGGTGGGAAGCACTCGCTTAACCAGCCATAGCAGGGTATGCCGATGAAGCAGCCGCTAAATACCAAGTTCACAGAAGGGAGTTTTATGAATATGGGGAAAAGGTTGGGAGTGTCCTAGCTAAAAGGCTTCGACAAAAGGAGGTTTATTCTGGGATCCTAAAGATTAAGGATAGAGATGGAAATGTATTAGAGACTCCCTCCTTGATTCATGATTCTTTTAAAAAGTATTATGAAAAACTATATACAGCAGAATCGGTTAGAGGAATACAGCAATATTTAGAGGAAATGAGCACTCTTGGGCTGGAACAGGGGGATAAAGATGAATTGGTAGAAAGGATTTCTTGGGAGGAGATCGAGATGGCTATGCTCTCACTAGCCTCAGGGAAGGCGATGGGGTCTGATTCAATTCTGTTGGAGTTCTATACCAAGTTCAGGAAGAGCATAGCTGGGCTACTGACATTGGTTGTTGAGGCTGCATTTAGGGGGTATCCTCCAGTCTCCTGGTCGGAAACAGTAATAATAATCTTTAAGAAGAAGGGAAAGGATCCCTGCGAGCACTCTTCATACCGCCCAATTTCCCTTATAAATGCCGACAACAAAATATATTCTAAATGTTTAGCAAAGAGATTGGGGGCGGTTATCACCCCCTTAGTCTCATTACGTCAACACGGATTCATAGCCGGGAGAGGTACTACGGATCACGTCAGGCGGCTTATTTCTGTCTTCGATTGGGCGCAGGCAACGGGGGCTCCCGCTGGGGTGGCCCTGTTGGATGCAGAAAAGGCATTCGACAGGGTCTCCTGGGAGTTTTTATGGGCGGTGATGAGATGGAAGTCTTTCCCTAATGATTTTATACGAGCAATACAATCTATGTATTGTATGCCGAATGCAATAGTACGATTAGGGGGAGAAGAGTCACAGAGGTTTATGGTTAGCAGGGGCACGAGGCAGGGGTGCCCCTGCTCCCCACTTCTATTTGCTCTGTATATAGACCCTCTTATAAATAGGTTGGAGGCTGACTATGAAATCTGTCCGGTTAAAGCGCATATGTATTCAGTGAAAGTCTTGGCATATGCGGATGATCTCGCGGTGTTGTCTGCGGATATGTATAAGGCTATGGAAAGAATTGTGGTGGCTACTAGCAACTTCGGTATAGTATCGGGCTATAAACTGAATTTAGACAAGACATAGGTGTTACATACGGAGGTTGGCTTACCATTAGGTATGGACGTATCCAAGGAGGCAATGTATTTAGGGGTGATTATCTCTGTTAAAATTCAAGATATACCAAAGATGAATGTTGATCCACTGATTATATCAGTAAATAATACTCTGGAGCGTCTAAATAGGCTCCATCTATCTATATACGGAAGGGGGAATGTGCTAAAAATGTCAATTTTTCCGAAATTTTTATATCTGTTTCGGGCGATCCCAATTATGTTCCCTAATATCTTTTTTAAGAGACTGGAGCGAATGTGTTCACGATTTTTCTGGGGGTATCGGCGCTCTAGAAGGGCGATGAAATGGTTATATCTGCCGGTAGAGCGGGGAGGTCTGGCTATCCCTAACTTTTACGCTTATTATTGTGCTACGCTGCTCCAATTTATGGGTGTCTTGGTATGCGGGAATATTGAGGTACAGGAGGCCGCCTTTTCCCCCTCAATTTATGAATGGTGTCTGGATGATTTGGCGCGAGGATTGTTGGTAAAAGTACTGGAGCCAAGCTACTATAAAAAGACTAGATTTAAGATCATACAGGCAGCATATGCAGTATGGAAGAGGCTCAGGAAACAATTAGATATCCCTACCATCATGTGGTGTACACCTTTCGACTCGTATATGTTGTCATCCACTGTATGTCATGATTCAGTTATGAGGAGGTGGGCACAGCAAGGTATAAGAGTAATAGGGGATCTATTAGAGACGGGTAATATTCTTTCTTTTTTAACGTTACAAGAGAAATTTGGGGTTGGTAGGGCGGATTTTTTTAAATATCTGCAACTTAGAAGTTTCTTACAGGCTGAAATTGCGAGGGGGAATTGTCAAGTGTCTCAGATCCGGATATTGGAGTTGATAAAAGGGAAATTCAAAATTGGTCAATTATATAAAGAACTTATTTTGAAGGAGCCTGATGACATTCGTAAATTCGAAGCAATGTGGGAGGGAAAACTATTATTGACCAATATTGATCTTCAGCTTGTATGGAGGACTGCTTATGCTATTTTGCTTTCTGGCAGTTTAAGAAGCCAAGCGTATATGGCTATGTTCAACTTATATTATACGCCGGCAAAGATTACAAAGTGGAAGGCTGGAAGGGGGACGAGCTGTGCTAGATGTGGGTTATATGGGGCAGATTCAATACATATGTTTTTCTCTTGTCCCTCGCTCTTTCAACTTTTATCGGATATTGAATGTTTTATTTCAGGGTCTCTGGGTATTCCGATCTCTCTGACTGCACATTTGGTACTGTTTGGGATAGAACATGGTACGGACTCGGGGAGGAAGATGGTACCGTACAGAGGCTTAAAGTTTATATGTATGGCAGTTTTGAGGCTATGTATAACATCTCAGTGGCTCGATCCTGATCCCCCGTCATTTGTTAACTGGAGGTCTAGGCTTATATCATTGTATAATTTGGAAATGGCCCTATATAAATTAAAAGGTAGGGCAAGAAAGAAATTGGGGGTTGCAATTTGGGAGCCGGTCGCTAATTGGGTATAGTAATTTATTTTGATGGTCAGTTTCAGTTTAATGTCTCTAAATCAAGGATTATTGATGTTGTATATGACTGTATGTTTGTATATGTCCCTGATTCAAGGCTGTTCTCTGTATATTATGAAGGTTGTTTAGTATCTTGGCCTCACTGAATTGAATAAAAAAAATAAAATAAAAAAATAAAAAAAAATAAAGATGTTAAAAAATAGTAAGCCACTGCTGTCTCAACTCATTCTTGTTAAGGAGGAGGGGAAGTAGGGAGAAATGGAATATGGAGGCGCTCACTACTCTTTCTTACCAACTAGCTCGGAGGGAGGTCACAAAGTACATTCATGGTTGTCCTGTGACCTCCTTGCACTCAGATTGTCTCCAGTCACAGCCCTTGAGATCTGCAGAAGGCATGTGGCAGCTGAGCCAGTCTACATTTTACAATAGAATCATCCAAGAGTCTGCTCTCTGACCTGTGGAACCATTGTTATTTGTCCTGAACTTCCTGCTTGGACTTTATTCAAACTTCTAATGCCTAGTTTCTGGAGCTCACCTTTCTTGGACAAACATTGGTGCCATTTATCACCTGCCGCGACTCTATCTGTGATTAGAGTAAAGTGACGGTATGTAAACAAAAATAACAAACAGACTCACATTTTAAATTAATATAGTGCTATACTGTCTTACCTGATTGGTAAGCTGAACACCTGGGACATCTACTACCCAAGCTCCCGAGGGAGAATCCTCCATCTTACCTTCACATCTGGGGTTGCGGAGTGCAGGTCTGGTCCAGTTGCAGTCACTGCATCTAGTCAAGTGCTATTGGTTCCTGGTCAACGCATCAAGAACTAGGAAGGAAAAGTCCAACTTCATTTTCAGTTCCTTTTGAAGGTGTTTTAAACAAGGAATTTCTTCAAAAATTAGCAATGGTTTCAGAGCTACGTGATACATAACAGAGCAGAAATATGTACCCTAATACAACACAGTTTTAGTGTAGATCACCGGACAACATTCTCTCCAAAAGAGCCAGAAGGAGACTAACTGAGGTTATGAGAATTAGGGAATGCTCCTCATCATACGGTAAATGCAAACAGTTTGGGTGAGCAAGCTGATTTTCAAAAATGTTTGTCTCCTGTAACGGGAAGCAGAACATTCAAGGCTCCGAGACGTGGACATTCAGTGATGCAAAGTGAGCATGAGCAAGAGAACATGGCAGAGGCAGGCCACGGTTATGTAGACAGTGTTGCAGTATCTATCTATTGGTTTCAAGTGCTAAACAATATTCCTGGACTAAATTCACTTTAATAGTGCGAGCATATTCTCCAGGAATAATTCTGGACTTTTTAAGGACTAACGAGGGTGAAAGCTAGTGGATGTCAGGTCAGTCTACGCTAGGTATACTTGGTTTAATGTGATACCATTATTACCAGACTAGGCCAAACAATAAATCTTTCTTGGTCAAATGTATAGACAAGCTCTGAATATCCAATTAAGATTAATGGATGTACTTCATCCTGAGTTTATATTGTACCATTTGAAAAATGTAGGGGTATTATCATTCAAATAAAAGCAATGGCAACATGTAGCACAAACAATTAGCTAATACAATTGAATATCATAGTAGCTAACATGTTTACTATTGCTCAAAGAGTATAGTTTAAAAGATAGTTATGGCACTAGTGAACATTGTGGGGTATAGAAGGCCTTAAATGGTTTAGCTGTCGTCATTAGGGGTCGGCCGTAATAGTAGAGTGTATTTAAGCATCTGTAATTTAGTTCCTGAATAGGACATGTCATCCTTTGGATGAACACCAAATGACTCATGCACTCACTCACCTAGTCACTCATTATTTACGTGACCTTCCTCCCACCTCAACCTGGCTTGGTGGCATAAGACAATGTTTGGATCATCTGCTTGTACCACAACTAATCCTGAGATACAATTTAAGTCAGCTACTCTTCCCACGTGTGTCATTTGTTTAAGATATACCCAATAGGGGAGCATAGGTAAATAGCTGCTTCTGTAGTGACAGGATATGCCATTTCCTGATCCAATTTGTGTAGGAAACAATTGGTGGTCCATTCTTCCAAAACATCGGCACCCCTCCATCATGGAAAAATGGCACTGACACCTACAATATGAACCCATATTCTTACACCAAATGCCATTAGGTCAAAGGAAGATCATGATATTTCAAAATCCTCAATATATAATTTTAGCATATTTAAAGTAAAACTAAAATACTATTTTCCCTGACATTTCAAACTCAGCTTCTTCATTATCTGAAGCAAGTGCACTTCCAGAACCCAGCTGGGGCTGAGATATTCTTTGACAAAAATGGTGACCCTCCAGGAATGTATGATATTGTGAACTGGCAGCTGGATCCCAGCAGGTTTATCACAGTAGGCCGCTTTGACTCCAGTGCTCCAGAGAGCTTCCAACTCAATATGAATGACAGCCTCATCTTCAGCGTTACAGACCAAGGACAGGTGAGAGGGTTTATAATAACTTGTCTCATTAAAGGTAGAATTTTTGCCTTTGAATAGTCTCATCAATTGCCCATTTTCTGATGCATACAGTTAAATATCCATGTTTTTTTAATAAGCATGTGTTTAATCAATTGTCATATTTACATAAAAAATACAATCATGTATGTTGACTTGCCAACCCACTCAAGGAATCAGTTTGACAAAAGACAGAAGGCTCAAATCAATCCAATTTTATTGATCAATTTGGCTTTATTGGTACAAAATGTGACTCCTGATGTGGAAAGGTGTTTCCGACCATAATGCTGTTTTATTTAGGATATTAGTTGTTGCTAAAATATAAATTTGCTTTACAACTAAATTATTATCAATGTCAAAGTAAGGGGTGAGGATTGATAAACATTCTGCAATTATATTAGATATCAGGTTTTCATTTTAGAAGAATACATGGAGTTGATTGGGACTAGGAAGCCCACATATCTTTTGTAGATTAATTTCTGCTCTTATAATGAGAAGGAATAGTACATTCAACCCAGAGTTCAAGAACCACCTGGATCTGGCCAGGAAGCTAAAAATTAACATTGAAAGGGATAGCCCAAACCTGACAAATGAGAGATTTAAGATATAGTAGATAAAGCTGTAGACCATGTCTAATGCTGTCAAATTTGTTTTGATAAAGATCTGCAAAGGCTTTTATCTTGCTTTCAAAAGTGTGCTGTACAGTATGATTATAACTTATTTCAAGATTATAGCAAACATATTGAAAGGATTTTTATAGGGGATGGGAAACACCCCAAGCATTCTTAGTAAATAGAATAAACTCGTGGTTTTATAAGTAGGTAAAAAACCTTCACTCTGATCACATACTGAAATTATATTCAACCATGTAGTATGGTACGTCTAATAAATATGTGAGTAGAATAAAAAATATTTTTTGTGCACTATGAAGAGGCACATAGGAATGTGGAGTGAAATTTCAAACTGTTTTGGGTCATTAATAAAGCGTTTTACATTCTCTATTTTGTGACTAATCTGATTCTACTAATCTGATTAGAAGAGAAAAAATTATTATGTGAAGAATTGGATGGATTCTGATATCTTCAAGTTTCCTAGATTGGTTTAAAATACAAAAGGTAATTAATAAGAACAGTCTCAAAATATGACTATGATAAGAAAATTGACTGAAGCTATTAAGTTTCAAATTATTTAATAATTCTTCACAGCACTGTGAATATGTGCATGTTTCTAACTAAATGTATGTCACTGCAAATATACTTCAAAAGACATAACTTCTCTGTTGAAGAAGAAATAAAACGAAGATCTGTGTATTCGATTTATTAATTTTTAGGGAGTTTTATATAGTGCTAAATCTTGTCCAGTAGCTACTTCATGAAGCTGATCTTTCTGGAATGAAATTGTTAATAATGTGGTGCAAAAAATAAAAAAATGTTCAGCACTGGTCTTAACTTGGCTTGAATCTATTACTGAAAAGTATACAAAACCTTCGTATCGAAACTTTTAATTTAATTATCTGGAGAAACGTATGCTTCAAAATCTACATTGGTGTAATGGGTGGACAGGTGACAAAACTGCCCACCCATTGTCCTTGTACCATTCCTTACATTGTTGAGGTGTGACACACCTCTCCTCAGATAAAACATGATCTCTTTAACATCAAATTTGATCCATCTAGAACTCCCAGCTTACCATTCTCATCTGCCCTATTTAACTACCTTCGCCCCTTATTTTATTTATTTGAAAGGTTTTATAAAGAGCGAACATGACCCGTCCGGATATCAGAGCGCTGTACACAAAGTATACAATATGAAAAAGAAAAGTAGCAAATTCAACATGTAAGTAATCAGTTAAATAGTAGCATGAGAGAGAACACTCAAGGAAGTAGAAGATATAAAGCAGTACAAATGCATTGCTGAACATTCAAAGAATACTGTAGAACTGAAGTAGAAGTTAGTTCGGATGGTTTCAGGTCTGTCTTTGCAAGTAGCTATTCCCAAGGAAACCTTTGATTTTATCTTTGAATGTGGCAATCAAAGGGTTTGATCTAATTTCGTGAGGATGAGCATTCCAAATTTGTGGATCCAGACCAGAGAAGGTTCGGTTATAGATTCTCTTCTTATTGAAACTTTGTGGTTTTCAGCAGTAGATTCTTAAGCTTTTTAGAGATCGATTCAAGCTGGATTGTTCAAGTTTGTTTCCCAGATAAACCAGAGTGTTTTAGTGAAGCACTTTGTGGGTCAAGCAGGTAATCTTGAAACAAATTATTGCTTCTAAGGGGAGCCACTTGAGTTGAATTTAGAGTGGTGAGATATATTCACATTTTCTTGAACCAGTGATGAGTCTGGCAGCAGAGTTCAGAGTAGACCTTCAAAGGGACCAGTTTAGCTTTGGGAAGTCCAGCTAGGGTCACAATTCTGTACTCTAAGCAAGAGATAACTAGTGATTGGACTGCCAGCTTCATGTCGTCGGGAGGAAGGAAGGGTTTGATTTTCCTGAAAGTGTTGAGTTGGTGATTAGCTCCTCTGGTTGTTGCACTGATGTGGTCTTGCATATTTATGAGTTATCCCTAATGATCAAGTTGAGTCCACAATATGTGGAGTGCAATTGAGGGCCATTAGTTGTTTGAGCCAGTCATGAATGGGGATAGAGTGATTGTGAGAAGAGATCAGGAGGACTTGGTTTTCAGAGTATTTAGCATAAGGTTATTGTGGGTTAACCATTGATGCGTTTTAGCAAAAGCAGAGTTGAGTTTTGATGTCATTCGGAGTACAGAATTTCAATTACAATTGAGTATCGTCTTTGTACATGTGGTTGTATGTTTGAATGGTTGAGAATTTTGGTCAGAGGTTCCATGATCAGGTTGAAGAGCGTGGGTGATAGTGCTGAACCTTGAGGCACTCCAATTAAGACTTAGGTACTGTTAGAGAGGGAATGGTAGATTTTGAGTCTTTGAGTTAAATTATGTAGGAACAAGGAAAATCAATTTAGGACTGGGCCTGCTAATCCCATCCTTTTTTCCAGATGAGCAATCAAGTGTTCATGTTTGAGGAAAGATCAAGAAGTATAAGAAGGCAACTTTAATTCAGGGCCAGAAGTCACAAGGTGTCGTCAACGATGTATATCAGAGCAGTTTCAGTACTATGTCCCGATCTGAAGCCTGATTGGTGAAGGTTAAGCAGTCGAAATTGTTTGATGTGATTAAATAGTTGTGTGTGCACACACTTCTCAAGTTGTTTGGCTAAAGTCCAATCCAAAAAGCTTTATTTAACAGTTGAGTCATAAAAGTACAATACATTAGGATAAAAAAAAAAATATATATATTTATTTATTTTTCGAATATACAGAAAGCAAAACACATATTTTCCATCCACATTTTTGATCTAAACAATAATCATCATCAAAAGAAAAAAAATATCAACATCAGAGGGAAGACAGAAGAGAAAAACAAAAAAAAGAGCAGAAAACGGGTTATAATATACTTAAAGATATAGTCTAGTCAGATTCCTTGGTTAGTCCATCCACCCAGTCTTTTAATGGATTCCAAATCTTCATTTCTAATTCTCTACTCTTTTTGCCCTTTTGTACGTAAAGTGCTCTTTCAAGATTAAATATATGAACCAGCCGTGTTTTCCATTGTTGGGGGAGAAGGATAAAGCCAAGCTGAAGCGATACATAGTCTAAACACTGCCATAGCTATAAATAAAAACTCGTTATTAAGGCTATCTTGTATCGTTACCCCAAGCATCATTAACTGAGGGGAAATCAGAGTATCTTTTTTCAGCACAATTCGCAAAAAAGTTGTAATTTCTCTTCTTAATAAATCCAATATGGGGCATGTTGCAAAAATGTGGGTTATCTGCATCATAAACCCTGCACCTAAAGCAGTGGGTTCCTTCTGTGCCCCCCCATTTAGCAATTTTCGCGGGCGTAATGTACAAATCAAACAAAGTCTTAAAATGTTGTGCTCGCAGATTGGCAGATCGTAAAACCAAATTGCCCATTTCAATTAACTTTAAAAAACATAAATCTACGACGTCAATCCTAATCTGCCATTCCACTGCATGCTTTTCAAGATCATCCGTAGCATTTCTAAGTAATAAACTATAAAGAGAAGAAATTGAGAGTTTAGATGAATGACTTAGGACTTCCATCAGTGGAATCGCTGAAAATCCCATCGCACCACCAGCTTTTTTAAGAAGAAAGTCTCTTATTTGTAAAAACTTAAAAAAATCTCAATGATCTATATTGAATTTAATCCTCAATTCCCCAAAAGATGCAATATGTTCTCCTTTTAAAAGACCACCTATCCTATGAACCCCTAATTTATCCCATCTCTGCAAATGCCAATCTGACAAGGCCTCAGGTATCTGCTCATTTTCAATCAATGGTGTGTATCTACTATATCTACCAATCCCCATTTTCTTCCTAATACCAGTCCAATTTCGGAATGCCGCTAACAAGTCTTAAAACTGACCTTCTTGTAATAGCTAGGTTCATAGATTTTTAAAAGACAACCATTAGCGCATGAACCAATTAAGTATTCAAAGATTGATGGTATAGAATTGGAATCTGTTACTACTTCCTTTTTTTTTTTTGCACCAAAAAGTGGCCAGTAATACTGAAAAGAAGCTGCTAAATAGTCAAATTTAAAATTAGGTAAACCAAGACCTCCCCTTTCTCTAGGGAGGGATAAGTAAGTATTCGATCTCCGTGTGCGTTTATATGACCATATAAACCCTGGGCCTGATTCACAGAACTAATTTAAGACAAAATCCTAAACTTACTACCATTTTGGTATTCACAGAAGGCACTTACTCATTTTGGTATTCACAGAAGGCACTTACTCATTTCGGTATTCACAGAAGTTAGGAGTCCTAACTTTAGGACACCTAAATGCCTTCTGTGAATACCGAAAGTCTTAAAATTAGGATTTTTCTCAGTTTAGTAGTAGTATAGTTAGGATTCCTAACTTTAGGACTCCTAAATGCCTTCTGTGAATACCGAAAGTCTTAAAATTAGGATTTTTCTCAATTTAGTAGTCCTAAGTCTAAACTTAGGACTACTAAATTGAGAAAAATCCTTATTTTAAGACTTTCGGTATTCACAGAAGGCATTTAGGAGTCCTAAAGTTAGGAGTCCTAACTATACTACTACTAAACTGAGAAAAATCCTAATTTTAAGACTTTCGGTATTCACAGAAGGCATTTAGGAGTCCTAAAGTTAGGAGTCCTAAATTTAGGACTACTAAATTGAGAAAAATCCTAATTTTAAGACTTTCAGTATTCACAGAAGGTATTTAGGAGTCCTAAAGTTAGGAGTCCTAACTATACTACTACTAAACTGAGAAAAATCCTAATTTTAAGACTTTCGGTATTCACAGAAGGCATTTAGGAGACCTAAAGTTAGGACTCCTAACTTCTGTGAATACCGAAATGAGTAAGTGCCTTCTGTGAATACCAAAATGAGTAAGTGCCTTCTGTGAATACCAAAATGGTAGTAAGTTTAGGATTTTGTCTTAAGTTAGTTCTGTGAATCGGGCCCCTAGAGACCTCCCTCTCAATTAGTTTAAACCAATCATTGGATATTTCGAGCGGGATCGTACTAAAAATATATAATAGTTTTGGCAAAATGGTCATTTTAACTAGGTTACATCGGCCAATTATAGATAGTTTTAAGTTGTCCCATCGGCACATATCACTTTTTATTTTTCCAATTATAGGGATAAGGTTTATATCGATAATGTCATCAACCTTTGCTTTTATACGTATCCCTAAATATGTGGCCTCATCAAACAGCCTACTATCGACAATAGTGGTATATCTATTGGCCAAGATCTGAGTCTTGGCTCTATTCAGCCGATAGCCTGAGAATGTACCAAAGCGGTCAGCCAATAGTTCAACTTCAGCCATAGTTCTATCGGGTTCTGATGTAATTATTGCTACATCGTTGGCATATGCCATTATTTTAACCTCCCAGCCATGCAGCGTGATTGGGGGAATATTAGGAGAAGACTCCAGACAGCGCAAAAAAGGATTTATATATAACGCGAACAACAAGGGGGAAGAAGGACAACCCTGCCTTGTTCCTCTTTCTAGTAAGAATGATTCAGACTCCCCTCCCATCATTTGTAAACGAGCAGTAGGTTTTACTTATAATACCTGAATGGCTGCAATAAACTGCGACCCCAACCCATTGGCTTCCAAACACTTCCAAAGAACTTTCCATGACACACGGTCGAAAGCCTTCTCTGCATCTAAAAAGGCAGCAGCCATAGGTTTCCTTAAAACATCTGTTGCATCAAATAAAGCAATGAGGCGCCTAATATGATCGTCCGTCCCTCTTCCTTGAATGAAGCCATGTTGCCAAGCAGTCACTAATTGTGGCATGATCTTGTTAAGACGAGATGCAAATATTTTAGAATATAGCTTTGTGTCACTATTTAATAGTGTGATAGGTCTATAAGGACCCAAATTCAAAGGATCGGATCCTTCCCCTTCTTTACAAAAATAATAATATTAGCGGTCCCCCGAGATCCTGGTGGTGCTGCCCCATTCCTAACTTCCTTAAATAGCCCCAATACCTCAAGCCCCACCTCACTAAAAAAGATCCTATAAACTTTTAGTGGTAAACCATCCGTGCTAGTAGCCTTGCCTGATGGAAGATCTGGTACAGCTAAATAAAGCTCCTCCTGCGAGATTTCAGTGCCCAAAAAAAGAGCTTCCTCCTGAGGTATTTTTGTTTTAGCTAAAAATTCATACTCACATGACCTTCCTATTTCCTCTGGTGTATCAGCAACAGTATATAATTCCTCATAATACTTTTTGAAAGCTTCCTTAATTTCGATAGGGTCCGTAACTACATCTTCCTGAAGATTCCTGATCCATTTAATATATCCTACAGCTGTTTGTTGTCTTGCCTTGACAGCTAATACTCGACCAACTGTCTCGCTATATTCGTAGCATTGTTGCTTTTTCACGAGGTACTTCCCAGCTGTTTTATCCAAATTAAAATCATTCAGAGTAGCTTTAGTCACCATTATCAGATCAGTGACCGCGATGTGATCCCCACCTTTATTAACAGTTTCAATCAATTTTGTCTCTAAAAAAGCAATTTTCTGATAATAGCCTTTAATTTGCTCTGAGCTCTTCTTTTGCTTAATAAAACTGTATCGGAATGTATCCCCTCTCACAGAAGCTTTAAAAGTATCCCAGATCATTCCTGGGGCTGCACTATCTTTATTAAAACTAAAAAAACTCAACAATCCAGTGTTTCATATGCCTCACATAATCTTGGTCAGTGAGTAATGCTCTCTCAAAGGTCCACTTGTTCTGTCCTACTCTCGCTCCTGACAGGGGAAATTCAAAAACCAAAGGATTATGATCCGACATTATCCTTGAAAATATTTCAATCCTAGCGTCCTTCATAAGAGAGGGAGACACCAAAAAATAGTCTAGTCTGGCAAATTTAAGATGAGGGGCAGAGAAGTAAGTATATCCAGACTCTGAATTTCTCAAGCTAGGCCACACATCCACTAAGCCTATATCTTTGATAACATTTTTAAGTGCCTTAGATGATTGAGGTTTGCGATTCCTATTTACTCCCACTGCTTAATCAATCATATATTTTGTTCCATTAATATTAAGATCACCACAAATTATATAAGGTTCAGGCCAGGACGAAAGCTCCATAGCTAGAAAATTTAACACCAAAGGGTCGTCTAAAACAGGGGCATAGATTGAACACAAAGTGAACAGGCTAGAACCACTTCTAACTTCCATGATTATCCATCTACCATATTTATCCACAATTTTTCTTGCACCTGTAATATTTTTATTTTTTGTCAAAATTGCCACCTCTTTAGTCCTAACGTCTTGTGTTGTATAAGCCATTAACTTAAAACCTAAATTATCTAATATTTTATAATCATTACAGGCTATATGTGTCTCTTGGAGACAGATCAAATCTGCATGTAAAACTTTAAGATCTTCTTGGATCCTTCTTCTCTTGGCCCCATCATTGAGACCACAAATATTTACAGTTGCAATGCGCAATTTAGCCATAAATCATTAACGCCCAACTCCCCAAAATGTTCATACAGTTCATATGTAGATTATTAATCTCAGTCAAAAATATCTGTATAAACTCATCGTCAAGATTATATATCTTTTTCCCTTTTTCCCACTTAGTGCCTTTCAGTTTTTTTTCCAGATTGCTTTCTAGTAGCATGAACATACAGAAAAAGTACAGCAATTTTTTTATCTGTGGTTTGCTTTCATCACACAAAGAAAAACCCAACCCCTCCCAACCACCCCTGCTCCCCCACCCTTGAGCCCTACAGCCCTCCCCCCACCCCCTCCATGTGAGAGCAACCAGACCTCTCCGGTCTGTGTGATGGGGCGAACGCTGATCGTTATGGAGTCCCCTGCTCCCCCCACTTTATTTTTTTTCCTTTTCTATTTTCTTCCATTTCCTTTAGCTAGACATACTACTCCCTGTGCTGCTCAGAATCACCTATATCTATAAAACAAGAAAAATATTCATCCTAAGTCTTTCTCTTCTCCCCCTGAGCTTGTTCCAAATACTCTTTAGCCTGGATTTCTGACGTAAAAAATCTAACAGCCCCTTTAACGATCGTTTTTAGCCTTGCTGGGGCCAACAAGATAGCTTCAAACCCAGAATCTTCAAATGGCTTGATTAGTTGCCTTAAGTGCCATATACGCTCCACAGTTATGTGGCAGAAATCAGGACGTACGAAGAAGGAGGCCCCTTTAAACTGTCGTCTAGCCTCCGGACGGGCCTTCTCAAAGATGGCCTGTCTCAAAGAGAAGTTACCAAAAAATACCAAGATTGCCCTCGGTTGGCCGGAGTCTCTATTAGGTAAGTTATGGCGAAGAAAGGGGAACCTATGTACTCTCTGGATCTCATGATCCCAATCCCAGCCGATGAGCTCTGGGAAGGACTCCTTGAAGAGACCTAACATAAACCCCCGAATATCTTCCCCCTCCATGCCTTCCTTAATCCCCAGGACTCGAAGGTTATTTCTATGCTGGCGGTTTTCTAAGTCCTCCAGTTTCCACATTACATCCGACAGTTGAGCTTCATGGGTCTTTGTTTGCTCTTTCACACCAACCAGATCTTTCTCAACAGTGACAGTTCTTAATTCCATAGAATCCAACCTTTCGCAGATTTCGCCACATGTACGTCCTACTTTTCGGATGGCCCCTTCCAGTTTTTTCATGCCCTGTCTTGTCTTTTTCCCATCTGCTCTAGTCTCTGCCTGATGATCTTTGATAGTCTCCAAAATGAGGCTCGCTATCGATTTCCCCGTTGTTACGGGTTCCCCTAGATGTTCAGAAAAAGAAGGAGTGTCACCCAAGCCTGAAGCTTGTTCGAGAGGGCCAATAATCCCAATGTCTGAATAATCCCATTTTAGTCCGGAGGCACCATCCTTTTTCTTTTTTCGAGTCTCCTTAAGGCCCTTAGCCCCTTTTGTAGACCTCTGTGAATTTTTATGGCGTTTACGAGTCGTCTCGGGTGCTTCAACTGTGCTAGAACCTGAGGTAGTGTTGATATGGTCTGAATCGCTGTATGCTACCTCTGATTCAGAGGTCCGTGATCGTGAATCCTCCGTCAAGGAATAAAATGTATCCGGGCCATCTGAAGCAACCTCAGATATAGTATCAGTTACAATTGGCTTGTCAGGCATGATGCCGCTGCCCGAGTCTTCATGTGGAGTACCCCCACCCCTGTAGCTTTGAGCATGGGGGTCTTTTGCCACCACCGGTAGAGATGCCTGTATCAAAGCTGGGGCATTAAATTCTACATCCTGGGTCTCTGTCCTCTGATCGCGGGGTGTATCTTTACTAAAATAAATAACTGCCAGTGATTCTCGTGGCCCTGCTGCAGCAGAAGTATGATCAATACCCACAGTACCCGCTATGCTTTTATCATTATTTTCTGGACTCAAATTAGGTAACGTATTGCCCTGGTTCGAGTCTGTACTTATCGCTCCATCCCGGGTTTTAAAAAATGCTGTTATAGCCGGCTGAGGTGTTGTTGGAGTATTGTTTGCAGTATTACTTTCCTGTGTCCCCTTTCCTTCTTCTGCAGCCATTAACATGCCACCTTTTTTGCCTGCGGCTTGATTTCTATCATGGAGAGCCCTCCGCTTACCAGCCCCCAAGTCTTGTTTTTTAACAGTTCGATCCTCCTGGGGCTTACCTGCTGGTGCTTCCATGTTTGCAGGGGACAACAGAGCAGAATTGGTCCCAGCAAACTCTTTCTGCTCACACAAGTGCCGCGTCAATTTAGGTGGTATTCTACAAAAAGATTTGGCTGAAAACCAACTTGTGAAAGCTCTCTGCGCTTTCTGAATAATTTCACTGCTCACCGCCACCAGGAGCTCAGCCCAAACTCTGACAGAGCATCGCAGGGATCCCGCCAGCTGCGTGGGCGTACCCTCTAGCGCTCCGCGTCTCGATGCTCTTGACGCTCTCGTCTCCACCTCCGTGTCCGCGCAGCAGTCAGCTGCACCGCTCCGTGAGGAAAGCGTATCCAAAGCACCGACCCCCAGAGACTCCGCAACTCGAGCGGGAGCCGCAACGCTACGAGTAATCTTTCCCGAAGTCAGCAGCATTAGGTAAGTCCATCTATTCCAAAGAGAAGATCTCCGTTTTTCGCCGGTGTGGGAGGACAAGGCAGAGGCTCCGCAGCGAAGTTCTACGCCGCCGCCATAAAATATTTCATAGCATACTACACAATTAATAGACACATTTTTAAAACAGTATTAAATATACATGAAAACTGTCGTAGTAAGTAATAAAACACGAATCGTATGGGTAAAAAGTCTGGACAGATAAAATTAGTAATATTGTTACAGTACATAGGAGTGAATATAAGCCCTATTACATGTGTTACTTTCAAGGTCCATACACGTTATCAAAGGTACAAACTTTTATTCATTACAGATTAAGACTATAGCCTACTTTGTATTTGCAGTTGCCAGGATGACATTTAAAACATTCTTCAGGTTACGGGAGTTAATCATGATCTAGTAACCCATGACCAGCTCAGGAATTTCCATTACAAATTAATGGGGTAACCCAATAAACGTCACAAGACTTGGGTACAATGCAGTAATGAAACAAGTGGTTCGTGACTGCTTTAGAGGAGAATAAATTATAATTTATCATGTGTGTTTAGCTTAAATAAGTCAAATACTTGTAAAAAATACCAAAAGTAAATGCAACAACATACCCTGCTGTCTAAGATAGCATTGTTCCAAACGTAGAGTCAATGAAGAACACAAAAGCCCCAAAGAATTGTTTAAGTTCAGTATATTTAATTTCATATACTTGAAACAGATCAAAATTAATTTGACAAAAGGAAGGTACAAAGGTTGCTCAAAGGAAGAGAGAAGAATGGGTGTGCTTGTGATGGGTAGGGAAAAGTGAATAGTCACAAATATTCAGAGTTTATACATTTTTGCGGCTTTGGCAATAGATTGGTAAAGAGACCAGTACAGAAAGGCCTGTCCCAAACAAATCATTTATAACATTTTTTATATACTTTTTGTAAATGCATAAATGCAACATCAAGCGAAGGGGATGGGATGTGATACTAATGCTAGTTAAGTCATTCAAATGTTCCTCAAGTCTCTTGACCATTGTTTGGCATTACAAGGTTGTCCTTGCCTAAGCACCACCCTTTTCTAAGATGCAAAATGAAATTAGGGAATGATCTGAACAGTGACAGGGTGAGATGGCATCAAATTGAATAACGTTATCTTTCACAGTGATTAAGTCCAAGGTGGATTCCTTGAAATGGGTAGGTTCATTGCAGGATTGGGTAAAGTTTAGATCAGAGAGGAAGGCCTTGAAAGTGCACAGTAAAGGATCATTTGCGTCGTTCCAGTGCAAGTTGAAGTCACCCGGGAAGATAAGATTTGGGTTTTCGTCAGAGTAGGAGGATATGGTCTCCATTATTTGTTCTACAAAGAGAAGATTATCAACAGGGGGGTGATAGATCATGTGTAATGTACATACTAAATTGCCCATGTGTTCAAAAGAGGACATTGAATCAGTATTTGTGTGTCTTAGGGTGAGAAGTGATCAAAAGATGCAGGCTATGCCCCGTTCGACTTTCAGAGGCCTACCTAATCTAATGATGTCATTCTCATGGGGAGCTAAAATGTCTAAAATTGGTTAAGAGGAGTCATTAAGTCAGGTTTCCGTTAAGATTAGGGGGTCCAGTTCTTGAGAGTGAATGAGGTTGTCGATATCAGCAGCATGTCTTACCGCTGACCCGCAATTAGGCAGCATCGATTTGATGTGGGATTTAGTTACTAGGGCTTTAAGGTGAAAGGTAGTGATAGGTAGTAAATTGTCCATGTTCGTGGTTCTGTGATTGACACTAGCCTCTCTGAACGGTTCGGAGGGAATAATTTGGATATTGAATGTTGCGAGTAAAGAATTGCTATGCGAGGCATTGTAAGATAGTAGAAGGGAGTGAATATCATGCTCTGACAAATGTTCATTGAACCTATGTGGCCTGGAGAGATGATTAAGAAGAGCCCTTGTTTTCCAGTGTAGATTTACCGTGCTTTCTACAAACAAACTTTCTCTCAGGTGATGATTGGCTGTAGTGAGATGTGAAAGTTGATTAGTCATAAAGGATATGAAGAGGTTCCAGCATTTCTCCATCTTTGGTGTGATAGGTTCTGAAACTCCTCTTTTATTAGTTGAAGCTCATTCTTGAGGTCTGTCAACTTATCCTCAATAGTGGGAGGGTATTATGTGTGGTTAGCCATGCTGTGGGTAGATAGAGATCGATACCTCTCCAAGGAGGGAGCCGTGATCGACTGAGTGGATTCCTTGTAGTAAGGGAGGTCAATAGATGGGGAGTTGCTGGTAGGTTGGGGGCCAATGTTAAATTTGACTCTGTTTTTATGCAGGGAAATCTGTAGAAGGGGTTTCTTTAAAGCAGACAACTCACTCTAATTGAAGGAGTTAATTTTTGAAGTTACCTACCACTCTTGTATTTCCATCAACCCAACAGTTGCCCCTAACTCAGACTTCTCCCATCTGTGGGCAGAGGAAATGGGGTGGAAGATTGTTGCAAACTCTCTTACTGAGAGTGTTGAAACAGAGCCACCGCTTAAGATCTTATTCTTGGAGTTATCTGAATTTCACTAGCATGCATGTTTCCGCTGGCTCAGGCATTTGGAGGACCCAAATGAAGCTTTGCACATGGTACCACAAATACACAAGCCACTAAGAAAGGAATAAAAAGGAGCTAGTAAATATTTATATCCTTTTTTTATTTTTGCGTATATTGCCATATCTCTTTGAATTAGAAGCCAAGCTTGGGCCAAAGCCATTTAACTTTCAAGAAAGGGCAGATGTTGTGTTCGAAGCTTTGTGGTTCTCTTTTCTGGTAACAGGACCCTTCTGGATTCTGCCTGAAATTGAGCTCCAATGAAGTTTAAACCTTGTAATGGAATCAGATTATTAGAAATCCATGATCTTGAAGTTGCAAACAAACTTGCTTGCATTGTCTTGAGACTGTGATGAAGCATATACAAACTGGCCGTGAGTAATTTCTACAAGATTCAGTGGCAAGATACCCTCGCAGATGATAGTGAGCTTTACCAGTGCACATAGCAAGAGGTGCCAGAATATTTCTAAACACTCTCAGAGATGACTTCAGCCCAAAGGATAGGACTTGAAACTGAAGATGAAATAGTTCACACAAAATCTCAGGAATATCTGATGAGATTTTATGATATGGAAGAATAGGCACCTTGTTGGCCATCCACTCTCCCAGTTTGACTAATTAAATCATCCTTCGGAGCTATTGCTTCTTGAAATGGATTGTTTTTATACAGTGATTCATTGGTTTGAGACTTATGTTCAGCCTGAAGTTTCCTGATGGTTATTCTTTGAAAATGAGGTGTTGGAGTGATCACAAGATTTTGATTTGAAGCTGCCTGAGACTGGACTCTTGAATATTTATGATAACATCTCCTCTGTCTTTGTCTTCTCATATAACATCAGCTTAGGTTTACACCTATACATCCGGTTGTATTGTTGATTTGTGATAGCTCTTTTTAGTAACTCCGCTGAGGGAGCATGCTTTTCTCTATCTCAATCTACGTGTGTAATTATTAAATAATCCCGGCACCTTTGTTCATTGACAAGGAGAAGCAAGGAACAATCACCTACGTAGCAATAAATCATTAAAGATTTTTAGTTCAGTCAATAAAGAGAATTAGTGTCAGTTAAAGGGTTTTATTTTCAATACATTTAGTCTTTCATCTTTTTATTTATTGGGTATTAATCTTTAGATTTCAAAATTTAAAATTTATATAATCCATCAATCAATATTCAATCATAAAATTGAACAGAATGTTTGCTAGAATCACAGTTAATATAGTAATAATACAGCCAGCGTGTTATAGGAAAGGAAAATTCCCTATTCCAAATTAAGTTGGAATAATGAGAAGAAAAGAAAAGGTGTCAGTTCAGAAACCCTATGAAGAGTTCTGATGGGAAAATCAATGCGCAAGCTTAAAGTCTTTGCATAATAAATTGAAAAGTATTCTCAGCTCAAGTTATTCGCAGACAATTTAATAAAATCTAAGTAAGACAACCTCTCATATAGAAAGGCATCAGAAATTCAAAAGCAAGCCTCCAGTCAGAGAGCCAGGGAAGGAATCCTGAATCTAGCTCCTGCTCTAGGAAAACGCATTAATACAAACACACAATATTCTATATTGCAACATAAATTTCTTCCGTCTTCTTCATCCTCCAATAGAATTTCAGTGGACTCTTGGAAATAGACAAACTCCCTATTTTCCCATACAGGCACAATAGGCTTTCCGACATTAAACCTTGAAAAATTACATTGTTGATATTTTGCAGTACAGACAGTTCTACCCATGAATCATCCTTCATATCGTCTCCTCTCTTCATGGTGAGAACTCACTATCAGTTGTCTAATATAAAAGAAGTGTCTATTCACTAGCTAACAAAAGGCTTCTGGAAAAATACAATATTTGAAACAAAGAAAAAACACGTGGGCACACAATTATTCAATGTGAAAATCAGGCTTTTCATTGTTAATGCATCATTTTTCAGTTAACTTGGCATCAACAGTTAGGCTAGTTTAAATCAGCTCTTTTATTTATTTGCAGGTCTATAATATTTAAGTGTGATTACCTACTACACATTTAGCATATGTATTACTTTAATGTAAGCTTTGCACATTAATAATGTAAGCATTTTGTTAGTGAATACAATTTTCACCACCACCTCCAATTGACCACCAAATAGTAAAGGAAATCTAACCAAATTTGGTTTATGAGCACCCTGTGCTCTCCAATCCCAAAGACATAATTGTTTCCTTGGTGCAATAATAGTTGCTATTATAAAGGCCACTGCTTTTAATTAATCATAGCAAACATGTGAAACAAATGGGTTGAGTTTTCATCTGAGCCAATAAATCTTTTCCAGGCACTAGATCTAAGGATAGGGTATGAAAATCTCACACCAATTACTGAGACGCATACATTGAATAGAGAGTAGTGCTGGTTGCCAAATTGAGAAGAGTCAAATTATTTTTAAGGGCTGACTCTATGCTGTTATCTACAGAATCATTTCCAGGCACATCATCCATCATCAGAGATAACCTTCCAGCAAATTAGAGTGACTGATGAAAAAAGATCCATCTCTTCTCTTGATACTGGATACATTATTGTTATGAATTAAGTTAATACCACATTTCAAGATTTTTTCATTCATGTAACACCTCCTTGATTTCTTCACTGGACGTTTGGGTGGATATCTGCTGGAACATGCTCCTGCTTGTACTAGGCAGTTCTTCCTTCGTCTCAGCTTCAAGTTCTCTAACAGATACTTCAATAACAACTGTATGTCTGTACGCTGATAAATTTCCCTTTTTGTAGCAGTTCAGGTTAAGGAGCATCATGAGATTCATATTCAGATGAGGAGTAAGAGCTAGTTGAAGATAATGAGGCTATGTTTGAAAAAGAAGATGGAGAGGAGACTATAGAATCATCTTCAGCGGGGATCTCTCTGGTGTGGATTTATCACCGGGCTTATTTAAGGCCTCAGTAAATCATTTTATCAATGACTGAATTTGAGATTAAAAAAGAGTAGCTTTATCAGGATCCATTCTTCTCCTCAATGAAGCAATACCTTCCTCCTCATCCACTGGGGCTTGACATCACTTGGAAGTGTGCTTACGAGGCACCTTCTCTGTCGTACTCAAGTGCACTAATAACAATCACTTGAAGTGTATTATATTGGGACCCACATCAGGACCCCAGGTGACCAGTTCATCATCCCAAAATATCCCTAGAACATAAAAGAGGGACTATAAAGGAGCAGAAATCCTATAAGAAATTATAAGAATTTACCTAAGTGTTTCTAAGCCCTGCTTTAGGAAATACAAGTAGCTAAAACCTTTGATCAAATATAAGAGTTTTACTCCTTGAATGCTGTTAAATTCTTTAATTATTGGTTTTCTAATTATATCCAAAATACCCTTGCTCTGCTCTGTCCTAATTAATATGTATGAGCCACAGTGGGATTTAAAGCCTTAAATTTCAGGCTGTGAGTTTACAACCTTAACCACTGGGTCATAATTAACTCTTTCCAAAATGCTATAAGTTCTTCAAGACACCTGCAATCTTCAGGTTTTTTGCGCTATTTTTAAAACACTGTGTTTTTGTTATACTTTAAGGTGAGGTCTAGGCGTGAATCAAGGTTATCAGAGCTACTTGCGGCATCTGATGCCGTTGGACTGTCAATACTTTGAAGTTGCCTTCCTGCCCAGGAAGAATTTTTTTTTTTGACATGCCCCAAATGAACTGGCGCCTCCTATTCTACCTTGAGTCGTATGACTTGCATACATGCCAATAGGCCCGATTCAAGAAGCAGACCCCCAATTTCTAATCCAATATTGCTTTATTTAGCTGTTTCATGCCTAATATTGTCTCTGCCTTAAATAGAATTCAATGGGAAAAGTACTTCCCACCATTTTATTTTCAAAATCTCCCACTTTACAGGTTTAAAATGTTGGCATGTATGGAATTGTGCCACTGGGTGAAAGGAAGCACATTAGAAGGCCGCCTTAAATACAGTACCTAAAGCAAGACTTTTTACAAGTCTCTTCTTTACATGCCCCATTAGCCCAGAGAGGCACCGCAGAGGGTCTGACAAACTGAGTTGTGCACGCCGAATGCCTATTGAGTGTCACACACTGATCTCTACAAGGTAATGCCATACAAGCATTTGTTAAACAATATAGCACTTAACTTTTTGATGTTCTTGGATGAAATTGCACTGACCCTACTCCAGAGTCTAGGTTGAAGATTTGTTTGTTTAGTAGAGTGTAACAGGACCCAGTCCTGCCTCATACAATGTCTGCAGAGCAGACCAAACCAGAATAAAGAGGAGCTCAGGTAGTTAAATAAGCTGTGTGAGAACGGCCAGCTGAGCATACTGGGTGGATGAAAGTTGCTGTGAAAGTGATCCTGTGGTGTCTGGGAGAAGTGTGAAAAACCCTTAATAACAAGCTGACTGCTGTGTAGTTGTGTCATTCATACTGCTACATAAATAGCATTCACATATCAGAAGCAGAACTGTAGCAGTGCAGTCAGTGAAAATATTGTGTCAAAAATATCGAGGACCAAAATATCGAGAAGGCAAGTGCAAATAGGCATGTACAGATTTACTGTTCTTAACTCCACATCTACATACCTTGAAGATATATAAATTGTCAAGGTACATATATGTGGCGTTATATATACTAACACTTTGCTCAACTATAGAAACTTACCTTCACTATTGTTTGGTCCACAATATTCTTGTTTCCGATATTCTGTGCAAATACCATCAGTGATCATCACCATGTTGTGCCATTGAAGGGCAATAAAAAGAATCACTTCATTCAGTATCTTCAGGTGCAAGAAAAATGTGCTTGCCAGTTGTTTTACTTTATTTGCCAATGTTAACACGAAGAAGATAACAATGAGGAGAATGAATACATTATAACAAACATTAAACTGAACAGATAAAGCCCAATGGTTCATCAACAGATGTCAATAAGCCCATACATAAGTTTTGGTATTCAATACAGCATAAAAATGGGGATTAACCAAGCTACAACACAAAACTATACAATGTGTCTCTGAACGAGTGATAAAAAAGAAAAAGAGAGATAATACATTCAGATAATGTTTGAGGTCTGATCACAATCTGAGCAAATGTGTTTTGACCTGTCAAGAACACCAATAAGGAGCAATAGGTATCCTCTAATTCATTCATATAAACCATGCCATGCATCCTTTCAGAAGATTGGGAACAAGGCCCCTGAACCAAACCATGGCACACTTCTCTTGGCTACATTACTTACTCATCATAAAAAATGCCACCTGATACCCGGCTGAAGTTCAAATATTCCCATCAGCCAAACATGCAGCATGTCAATCATCTTAACAAGACCTGCATGTACCTTCTGCTAAAATCTGACAATTGCTGGACAGGACCATGCCAGATGAAGAAACTAGCCCACACCTGGAGTACAAATTGGGTATGGGTGGAGCAACCCTGTGCCATAACGCTGGCTTGATATAAGCCTGCTTTGGGAATTTAAGGAGTATTGCCAGAAATTGGGCTATTGTTTGAGGGGGGTGAAAGCCCCACTCAGGCAACAACCACAGTCCTTCTCAGGTTGAACCACAAAGGTCACTAAATTAACACGTGGTTAACCCTCTGGTTATTTGGCACAAAAAGGTCAGGCCTAACTTAGAAGAAAGTGTGAAGTATTTATGCAGCATATAAATAGTAATGAAGTGAAAACAAAACAAGAAAAATCCCAAAACAATTTAGAAAAATAGACTAAATTATAATAAATAATATACCAAAACAACAAAAATCCAATCACTAGAACGAGAGATTTAGTATATATAGCGCCTAAAAGCACAAAGCGCCTCTCACGGACATCTGGCCAGGCAAAACCAGAGGAAAGTCACATGTTGTTCAGGCTGATCACAATGAAGCATGGGTCAGATATAGGGACCAGGTTAGTCCAGTTCAAAGAATTACCTTCACAAAGTCTGTTGTGAAGAGATCCATTCGAGAGCAAGCATTCCACGGGGAGCAGGGATTGGAGTATGGGTGGTCGTCGCTGTAACATGAAGAGCAGGCCGTGCTTTGTGGGCTGTCAGCATGAAGAGCCAGTTGGGCGCTGTGGACGGTCATTGCTGGAGCTTACCGTTGGTGATCACTGAGAGCTGTTATTGCTGTAGCGTTAAATGAGCTCTTGCATTGACGGTCGTCAGTGGCATTCGCTGTAGCATGAAGAGCAGGTCTTCACCAGAGCTTTGTGGTGGCTGTCGTGGACAGCAGAGTCTCAGCACTAAGGGGCCCATTTGCAATTGCAAAGACCCCAAACTAGAGGATTTCACCTTTTCTTCTTGGGAGGTGCTCAGACTAATGCCAGGCAAGGGTCCAGGACCTGCAGGGTACCTCTTAGGGATCTGATCTGTAACTCCCTCCAACAGTGACCGGCAGGATTCAGGCAGTTCCAGTTGTAGGTTCATGCAGGTCTGCTGCAGCAGGTCAGCTGGGCAGTTTCAGAGAGGTCTCTGGAGCCTGTTCTGTCCCTGTAGCTCAAACAGGAGGTCTGCCAACTGATGCCTGGCGGCACTCAGGCAGTCTGGGATGAAGGTATGGAAGTTGAAAATTTTTACGTAAGTTTAACCTAATAATAGTATTGAAATGTGCTTTATTGTTAACCTAGAAAATGCATATGAAAATAGTGGTTAGGAAAATTAGCTTTTATTAAATGTGCAAAGAAAAGTGAAAATGATGATTATTTGTACAGAAAACTCCCATTTCTATTGTTCCTTCACTGCCAGTCCTCAATTTTTTCTTGATTCTTTCCTATCCCTTTAAAGAAAATTAATGGATTTGTGGTAATTGTTGATTTAACGTTATAACTGAACTGTAGAACTTGACATCTTCATGAACTGTGCTGTTTGCTGCAAAATGAATTTCTTTCTTTCCTCACACCTTATGACTTCATCATATTTTAGATTGTTTCCCCGACACATGTTTATCATAAACAAGTATATTAACGAAAGAAAATGCTTGCTGTAAGTTTAAATTCTATGATCCAACCAGGACTTACCAGAGATTAATGTTTAATTTCATTGAGCAGCTCATTGTTCACTGCAGGAAAATGAATAGCTAACAGAGTAGGCTTGCAAAGGTTCTTATGAGAACCTTCCTAGATGTATCTTTTTGTAATACACTGTAACCACATTCAAATAACTACATGTCGACATGGACATTTACCGTGGGAATCAAGGAAGAAGATGAAAGACCATCAGAAGATACTTACCTATTTGTTAACATTGATTCATTCAACATTTATAGTTTGCAACACGTTTTCTGCTTTCTATATAGTACGTGTTCCGAGCCAGCAATTTAAGGTCCTACCCTGCCATGTCCACCAGAACTTTGTTGTGCTAGCCTGTATCGCCATAAGCTACTGCTAACGGTGATTTTCTCAGTTTTTCTTGCATTTTGTGAGGAGACTCCCTAACTTTGTGCTGATCATAGCTACTGCTGTGATTAACCGCTTTATCCTGTTTAATAGTTGCCACTACAGCTGTTAGGGAACTCAGCTGAGTTGCCAGACCTAATCTTTATGGGGAGTTGGACTATTCCATAGTTATTAGGCTTTTACTCGAAATTTTATTTGCTCTTTTCCAAAAGGAACTCTTTATGGGTTCTTGCGAGGATAGGTTAGGTCCTTTAGATTTGGATGGGAACTAATTCCTTTAAGGAACATACTGTTATTTTGTATGCTTGTTCTAACTACATTTTCTCAATATTTCTGTAAATGGATTTATTTGACTAATCTGAATAAAAAGACAAAGATAACAGCCTAATCTCTTAAAGCGAAAATACATTTTTAATACTTCATTAAACCTCTCATTATTGACTGAACATCAAATGCTGAAGACAATGTTTATTTTAGAGAAGTGTTTAGGTTGTGCTCTGTTGTAATACGGTGTCAAAGATTCATCGACCTGAAGAAGCTTGGAAATTGGAGGTTCTTTTGGTAAGTTGATAGTGGAGCTATTTATACATTTTTATTAGATTTCTGCGCTCACAAATTTGTTAGCAGAGGATTGGTTTAACACCTTGAAAGGAGCTAAAACAAACCACCCAAAAATACAATTTAAAAATTCCCGATTCTTGAGTCCAATGTCAATATCAGGTGAAGTTTTGAAGATGTAAGTATTAATAAGGCAAATGCATTGTGGTTGTGATTGTGCCTTTTTTCTGGTATGAGTGTTTGATCAAAATGGTTGGGTAAAGAGAAAATAGTCGATAAGTCTTTGAAATGGTGTTAGAAGAATTCAGACTTGTTGTAGTCAAAAGATCCTGGGATAACATAATAATTGAAAACTTGTTTGCAGAAATTTTGAGCTGTGTTGTCAATCACTCAATCAATCAATCAATCAAACAGAGACTTTTATAAAGCGCACTACTCACCCGGAGGGTCTCAAGGCGCTTGGGGGGGGGGGGGGTGCCACTACTGCTCGAATAGCCAGGTCTTGAGCTTCTTCCTGAAGGAGAGGTGGTCTTGGGTCAGGCGCAGGTCGGGAGGGAGGGAGTTCCAGGTCTTGGCGGCCAGGTAGGAGAAGGACCTTCCTCCTGTTGTCGCTCTTCGGATGCGGGGGACGGCGGCGAGGGCGTGACTGGTTGATCGGAGATGGCGTTTGGGAGCGTAGAAGTTGAGGCGGTTGTTGAGGTAGCTCGGGCCTTGGTCGTGTAGGGCTTTGTGTGCGTGGGTGAGGAGACGGAAGGTGATTCTCATGTTGACGGGGAGCCAGTGCAGGTCTCTCAGATGTCCGGAGATGTGGCTGCTTCGGGGGATGTCGAGGATGAGTCTGGCTGAGGCGTTCTGTATCCGCTGGAGTCTCTTCTGGAGCTTGGCGGTGGTTCCGGCGTAGAGGGCGTTGCCGTAGTCCAGTCAGCTGGTGACGAGGGCCTGGGTGACCGTCTTCCTGGTCTCGGTGGGGATCCACCGGAAGATCTTCCGTAGCATGCGCAGGATGTTGAAACAGGACGAGGAGACGGCGTTGACTTGTCTGGTCATGGAGAGGGAGGAGTCCAGGATGAAGCCCAGGTTGCGTGCGTGGTCTGTCGGTTTGGGTGCGGTGCCCAGGGCGGGGGGCCACCAGGAGTCGTCCCAGACGGAGGGCGAGGAGCCCAGGATGAGGACTTCCGTCTTGTCTGAGTTCAGTTTCAGGCGGCTGGTCGTCATCCACTCGGCTACGTCTTTCATCCCTTCGTGGAGGTTGGCTCTGGCGGCGGCGGGGTCGTTGGTCAGGGAGAGTATCAGCTGGGTGTCGTCGGCGTAGGAGATGATGTTGAGGTTGTGTTAGCATGCGATGGCCGCAAGGGGGCTCATGTAGACGTTGAAGAGGGTCGGGCTGAGCGAGGATCCTTGAGGGACGCCGCAGATGACTTCGGTGGCCTCTGACTTGTACGGTGGTAGGCGGACTCTCTGTGTCCTTCCGTCGAGGAAGGAGATGATCCATTCCAGTGCCTTCTCCTGGATTTCGACGTTGCTGAGGCGCTGCACTAGGGTGCGGTGGCAGACAGTGTCGAATGCTGCGGAGAGGTCTAGGAGGATGAGGGCCGCTGTTTCTCCGTTGTCCAGCAGGGCTCGGATGTCATCGGTGGCAGCGATGAGGGCGGTCTCGGTGCTGTGGTTGGCTCGGAAGCCAGACTGTGAGGGGTCGAGGGATCCATTCGTCTCGAGGAAGGCGGCCAGCTGCTTGTTGACGGTCTTCTCGATGACTTTGGCTGGAAACGGGAGGAGCGAGATGGGGCGGTAATTCTTGAGTTCGGTGGGGTCCGCTGTTGGTTTCTTTAGTAGAGCGCTGAGTTCGGCGTGCTTCCAGCTCTCAGGGAAGGTGGCGGTGTCGAACGAGGTGTTGATGATGTCCCGCAGGTGGGGTGCGATGACAGCGTCGGCCTTGTTGAATACGTGGTGAGGGCAGGGGTCGGTCGGAGATCCGGAGTGGATAGAGTTCATCGTGCGGATGGTGTCTTCTGTGTTGATCGGGGTCCAGGCGCTGAGGGTGGTGGTGGGGGGCGTTGGTGCGGTCGTGGGGGGCGTTGTTTGTGGGATGAAGCTGTTGTGTATGTCAGCGATCTTGTTGTGGAAGTAGGAGGCGAGGGAGTTGCAGAGGTCTTGCGATGGGGTGATGTCGTTGTTTCCGGCGTTGGGGTTGGAGAGCTCTTTCACGATGTTGAAGAGTTCCTTGCAGTTGTGTGCGTTGTTGTCCAGCCGGTCCTTGAATGCTGTTTTCTTGGTGGCGTGGATCAGTTGATGGTGCTTCCGGGTGGCGAGCTTGAGGGTGGTCATGTTGTCCGGTGTTGGCTCCCTTCTCCAGGCTTTCTCGAGGGCTCGGCAGTTCTTCTTGGAGCTCTTGAGTTCGTCGGTGAACCATGGGGCCTTCTTGCTGCCGGGTCTGCTGGGCGGGGTCCTCAGTGGGGCGAGTTCGTCCGCGCAGGTGCTGATCCACTTCGTGAGGTTGTCGGCGGCCTGGCTGGGGTTCGCTGAGCTGGCGGGAGGGTGCTGGCTCAGGGAAGCGGCGAGCTGGTCGGCTGTGATCTTGTTCCAGCTTCTTCGAGCAACCAGTTGCTGGTGGTGGTGGATCGTGGTTCTTCTGAAGGTGACGTGGACGCAGCTGTGGTCCGTACAGTAGAGTCCAGTGGCGTGGCTGAAGGCGATGTCTTTGCTGGATGAGAAGACGGCGTCGAGTGTGTGTCCGGCGAGGTGGGTGGGGGTGGACACCAGCTGCTTGAGGTACCATCACCAACACCAGTGACATAGGGTTATTAAGTTGTTGTGATTGATTAGCATTGATCGGTGTTAGTTGAACCTAATTGCGCAAATGGGCAAACTGCATTGATTTGGGTGATTTCACGCCAGTCGACATTTCACTTCCGTATGTTGAAAATATTCTTGACTGTGTGGGAAACATATTTCTTTTAGTAGAACAAACAGGAAGGTGTTTTATTAAAAGTTGATAAATATAGTTAAATCAAAGGGGATGATGGACGGAGTGTTGAACATTGCAAGCACTGACCCCCAGTCAACTGATCTGGGTTTAATCCATCATCATTCTTTAGCTCACTCCGCCACCCCAGTTCAGACATGGCCATATGCAAATCAGTCTGACCCTGTGCCTCATGGGAACAGTCCAGCCCGAACTGCCAAGCCATGTCTTCCGTGGACTGGAAACAAGCATCCTGGGACCAGTTTCTGGCTAATCAGCCGTCATCAGCCAGGCTGGCTTGAATCCAGTGGCAAAGTGACCAAGGGTTCCACGTCTGGGCATACCCTGCCAACTTAGGGCGAACAAAGCAAATCCAAAGGGGATGACGGACGGAGTGTTGAACATTGCAAGCACTCACCCCCAGTCAACTGATCTGGGTTTAATCCATCATCATTCTTTAACTCACTCCGCCACCCCAGTTCAGACATGGCCATATGCAAATCAGTCTGACACTGTGCCTCATGGGAGCAGTCCAGCCCGAACTGCCTAGCCATGTCTTCCTTGGACCGGAAACAAGCATCCTGGGACCGGTCTCTGGCTAATCAGCCAGGCTAGCTTGAATCCATTGGCAAAGTGAGTAAGGGACCCACGTCTGGGCATACCCTGCCAACATAGGGCGAACAAAGCAAAACCAAAGGGGATGATGAACAGAGTGTTGAACATTGCAAGCACTCACCCCAGGTCAACTGATCTAGGTTTAATCCATCATCATTCTTTAGCTCACTCCGCCACCCCAGTTCAGACAAGGCCATATGCAAATCAGTCTGACCCTGTACCTCATGTGAACAGTCCAGCCCGAACTGCCAAGCCATGTCTTCCCTGGACCAGAAACAAGCATCCTGGGACCAGTTTCTGGCTAATCAGCCGTCATCAGCCAGGCTAGCTTGAATCCAGTGGCAAAGTGAGCAAGGGACCCACATCTGGGCATACCCTGCCAACTTAGGGCGAACAAAGCAAAACCAAAGGGGATGATGGACGGAGTGTTGAACATTGCAAGCACTCACCCCCAGTCAACTGATCTGGGTTTAATCCATCATCATTCTTTAGCACACTCCGACACCCCAGTTCAGACATGGCCATATGCAAACCAGTCGGACCCTGTGCCTCATGGGAACAGTCTAGCCCGAACTGCCAAGCCATGTCTTCCCTGGACCGGAAACAAGCATCCTGGGACCGGTTTCTGGCTAATCAGCCGTCATCAGCCAGGCTAGCTTGAATCCAGTGGCAAAGTGAGCAAGGGACCCACGTCTGGGCATACCCTGCCAACGTAGGGCGAACAAAGCAAAACCAAAGGACGGAGTGTTGAACATTGCAAGCACTCACCCCCAGTCAACTGATCTGGGTTTAATCCATCATCATTCTTTAGCTCACTACGCCACCCCAGTTCAGACATGCCCATATGCAAATTGACTGGGGGTGACTGATTTCAATGTTCAACACTCCGTCCATCATCCCCTTTGGTTTTGCTTTGTTCGCCATAAGTTGGCAGGTATGCCCAGACGTGGGTCCCTTGCTCACTTTGCCACTAGATTCAAGCTAGCCTGGCTGATGACGGCTGATTAGCCAGAAACCGGTCCCAGGATGCTTGTTTCCAGTCCAGGGAAGACATGGCTTGGAAGTTCGGGCTGGCGGAGTGAGCTAAAGAATGATGATGGATTGTCTAATAAAATCTTTGACAAGGATGAATTGGCGGTGTTACGTAGGGGTTTGAACTTTTGTCCCACCCAAACGGTGATATGACCAATGTACACATAGATCTATTTAAGTTTGTTAGAATCCTCAAATTAAAAGATCATTTTTCTCACATCTTTCCTCAGAATCCTCAGAATCCTGAGCCTTCTGTTTCTTCTCGACCCATGACACACACGGTCTCAGATATAAGGGATATTCATTGACTTATGACAATTGATGACAATGAGGAATGCGATATGCTTTCTTTAATTAACGACTTGGATATACCACAGAACCATGCATTAGATAGTGGTTTAAAACCTAAATCCAAATTCACACCAGTCATGAACTATCACCGTAATATAGATATTTTTTATGAGAAAGTAAGTGAGGATTTGTACAATATGGAGACCACCAAAAAATTCACCCCTTGGGTTAATCACAACATTACTGCGCAAGAGAGAAAAGCCCTCGATCGTTTAAAGCATGACAAGAGTATTGTCATCAGGGAGGCTGATAAGGGCGGTAATGTTGTGATTATGAACCATGATGACGATATGAATGAGATCAACCGCCAAGTTAGCAATGAATCCTGCTATAAGAGAGTTGTGGAAAACCCGATTGAAAAATTGACCACCATGATTAACTTCAAATTGAGTGAATGGAAGGATGTTATGCTACTCACGGAAAATGAATTTAGATTTCTTAGAGTGGATTGTCCCAACTTTCCATGCATATACATCCTTCCAAAAATACATAAACCCAATGCATTTCCACCTGGTCGTCCTATCATTTCGGGGGTTGGCTCACCCACCGAGAGGCTATCAGAATTTGTTGACTTGAGACTGCAAAAATATGTTGTTAACCTCCCGTCATATATCCGGGACAGTAAGGATATTCTGGTTAAATTCAAAGATTTTGAATGGTCGGAAGAACTACTCTTCGTTACATTTGATGTAGAAAGCTTATACACATGTATTCGCAAAGATCTTGGGCTTTTGGCAATTCAGTCCTTTTTGGATAAAGAGAATGCTGATCAGTTTTTCTTTAATGAGATGATTATGGAGATGATTAATATTATTCTTTGTAATAACTTTTTCCTTTTTGACAGATGCTGGTTCCAGCAGATCCTTGGTACTGCGATGGGCTCCAGGTTTGCTCCCTCGTACGCCTGCCTCTTTATGGGGTGGTTCGAGATGGAGCATGCCTGGGGCAGAGGTGCCTCCCCCTGGACGGATTATATTGTGTTCTGGGGGAGGTACATCGACGATGTGATCTGCCTCTGGTCGGGGTCTGTGGAAGAGTTGAAGGAATATCTGACATATCTGAATGATAATCAATACAATGTCAAATTCACGATGGCATTCGGTAAAGATAGTATTGATTTTCTGGACATAAAATTTTTTGTGAAAGATGGGAAAATACACAGCACCCTTCACAGAAAAGACACAGCTTGTAACGGGATCCTTCATGCTGATAGTGCTCATGCTCGGTCTGTTGTTAACAACATCCCCTACAGGGAGATGATAAGAATACGAAGGAATTGTAGCGATGATGACACATACCTTGACAACATCTCAGAATCAAGAACCAGGTTTTTGCAGAGGGGATACACTAGAGAAGTTGTGGATAAAGCCATTGAGAAAGTTAAATGTCGCACTAGAGAAGACACTTTGCGCCCATCACACAAAAGGGATACGTCCAACGAAACTCCAGTTAGGTTTATCACACAGTACAATGTAAATAGCTCCAAAATCTTTAACATTTTAAAGAAAAACTGGAGCCTCCTTGGAGATATACCATCCTTAAGGAGTTGCCTCACTAATGCTCCATCTATAACATACAGAAGAGGTATATCACTGCGAAATTGTTTATGTCCCAGTTATGTGACTAATCCAAGGGAAACGTGGTTGCCCACTAAACCCAAAGGTTTTTTCACCTGTGGAACGTGTAACATGTTACCACATGGGAAAAACAAAACTCTAAACTTTTGCTATAACACTAGTGTCAAGTATGATGTCATGCATTTTATAAACTGCAACACTACTCACGTTATCTACGTAATAGGTTGCAATTGCGACATCATTTACGTAGGGAGTACAGCCCGCCCTTTAAAAATTCGAATACAGGAGCATCGTAGGGCTATTATAAACAAAGATCGGAGATATACCTTGAGCGAACATTATAGGTTAATGCACCCTAATAATGACATGTTCTGGTTTCACGGAATAGACCATGTCCCTATCAACAACCGAGGGGGCAATAGGGAACTTCTGGTCAGACAAAAGGAGGCAAAATGGATCTGCAGATTGAGGGCCACAGACGTAGGTCACAATACTGACAAGGAATTACATTACTTCCTAGGTTAGTGTTGTCCTCTAAATTGACTAGGATGTAATTTGCTTGCTTTATATCAAGAAGATATTGTCTGATTGGATTTAATAGGGTTCTGTATGCATAGAATACATTGTTAACTTTCTCGATGTAGACACTTTATAATTCCATGATTATGTGTTCAAAATAATGGTATAGTACACATATTGATATGTGACAAATGATTGTCTGTGCTTTCTTTCTCTCCTGTTCTTTTCTCATCTGCCTTTTTTCTTTTCTCACGGATGGTCCTCCTTCCATTTTTTAAGTGTCCATTTTTTGAGTGCCTATGTTGTCTAGCACAGTGCGTCTTATATACTCACCATATCTTTTTGCCATATGTTGGCGCAGATGCAGTCAACATACCATACGGGCTATTCTATTTGTTCTTCAAACAACTTTTTTCGCTCTGTGGGTTTGTGTGGTTACCATGCCATTATGTCTCTAGCCTCACACAGTAGCCAGTTACTTTGCGGCGTTTCTTTATATATATGTATACTATGTGACAGTTACACGGACTTCAGGATGGCCACTTGGCTTTCTTTAATACATTTTAAACAAAGATGGCTCTGTAATTAACATGGCCCCTTTTTCTTCGTTATGCCACTTATGGAATCAACTTACTGGTATGGGTGACTTACTTGTGTAGTTTTTATACCTCTTTGCTATTTTAAACTAACTCAGCAGATAATTTCGCTGTTTATATATGCCCATTCCAAGATGGCCGCACGGTCCGCTATGATATTCTTTGTTTCGTTTTGTTACAAATATTGCGTTATGATAATTATTATACTTATTTTTTTATATTGATATACAGTTTATTGATTATTATGTCGTTGACTTTCTTTACGTATATAATTTTCGTACTCTTATAGGGAGGAATACTGTTAGACTTCTATAGGACTGTCGACTACGAATGCCCTTTTTAAGATGGCCGCGTCGTTAGTCATGTCAGACTTGTCTCTCTACTATTTTGATATCACTGCTCTATGGCTACGCAGGGTCACGTTTGGCCGGTATATTTAAACCGACCTGAAAATGCGGGTCCGTTTGCTGTGTCGCGTCATTGCCGGTTACCATGCCGTCGGATATTTGCTGAACTTAAAGGTGAGTCCGGTCAGCCGGATCTTATCTGTGGTAACGGGGGCGTTACTGTATTAAACGCTATGGTCCTTTGACGTATGATAAGTGGGGATCCTTCTATGTCACTTCAATTATGTGCAATACTTTCTTTGTTCAATCTGTCTTTAGATGATGGACGATCCGCAGATAACATTGGTTATTTTTGTGAAACGTGGTTTTCTGTGTGGTTACTAATGAAATATTTGCCCTATGACCACGTCGTTCTTGTACTGAATGCGACTGTCTCTGAATTACGATTAACGGGGATCGTTTGTTTTTTCCTCGATTATGCGTTATGCTGCCTTTTCCCAAAACGGTCTCTATACACTGTGGGGTTTTTAATATATGTGCACGGGTCTGTTCGCTACATGGGGACCCTCGGCTGGCTCCAATTGATGTAGTGGCTTTTACTTGGAAAATGCTGGAAGAGAACTCTTTGAGGACTCTGCTACCTTGGTATTGTGACATGTCATTGTTATAAAACGTACATTAACCACACACTGTGAAATCTCTAGATAGGTCACTTTCTGCTTTTTATAAACTAATAATTTCGTCGGTACTGCCTTGAGGAATAGTTATGTGTTAACATGCACATTCACATTCACCTTCTTAAATTAAAAGACAGGATACATTGGTCTCTGATGACTTAATAATATTTTTGTTTGCATTGCATTGATAAATAGTTGTGGTGAGAATACTTTCTCTTTTCCATCAGATAATTTGGTCCAACAATGGATTTCTTATCATTATGAGTGAACACTGGTTGCAATACATTAATTTAATACCGTCAAGTGGTATCGTCTTGACCTTTATGTTTGAAGGTGAGTGTATGGCAAGGTGATTTCAGATTTTTTAATCAAATATTATTGCTGTGTATTTTACGCTTTACTCATGATGCCATCGGCTTCTTGTGCGCCCATGATGCTTAAGGGTTTCTTACATTTGTGTTTCGGACGTGTTGCTATACACTAAATGTGCGATACCTTACTGTGATCTGTGAATTTTCTGATTCAACGACTATGGAATGAGCTTATTCTCATGTAACCAACTCCATGGTGAGCTTTTTTCACACTTTTTCTTTTGTGTTAACCCTGTCTGTCTTTATTCATTCATAGTTTGTGGTTAGATTTCTATTTGACTTTGGTACACATAAAATGGACCTGATTCTTCTCCTTTTTCTTTATCTTTCGATATTAGTAATTGCATTTGTGACTTTGAGATATATATTTTTTTTTAAATTTTTTTTTTTTTATTTGCTTCTCTTCTTTCTCTCTTTCTCCTCGCGTCGTTATTTTGATATATATAGTTATTATATATAATTTGTTTCTCTTTTTTGGGATAGAAGATTTCAGATCAGAAAGATTCTATGCACATAGAATTTTAACACATTGATACGTGTGTATATATATTTATGTCTGTTAGGTTGGTCTTGTTATTTTCGGATTTGTTTTCAATGTGGTAATTTCAGTCATCCTTTATATGTTGTGTTTTAAATGTACTGTAAGTATATATGTTGTTGTTTATACATGTTGTTCTATATATTGATTACAGCCCTGAAGAAGTTCCTGTGTTATAGGAACGAAACGCGTAGGCTGTCCACTTTCTTTAATAAATAAGAAGACTAAGAAATTCTTTGGAATATATGTCAATCTGGACTTTGTTATTTGAGTGCACCTTCCGTTGTGTAAAAAAATCTGCATACAATGTGCCTTATTTACAAGAAAGTGATGCAGTGCGGCACCGTAACCCATTTGGCTGCACTGCGCTGCATCACTTTCAAAGCACAGGGATGTGTCATATTTACAACAATATGTCACATTCCTGTGCTTTCCCCTGCACTGACGCACAATTGGCTGTCATGCCCCAATGCAGGCACTCTTAAGCCATGGTGCAAATGTGTCTACATTTTAAGGGAGATTTTTTTTATGCAGGAAGGTACTCCATTGTGCATAAAAACAATGATGTGAGGTGTTTTCCTCTTTCTATGTGTGCTGCAGAATGCGGTGTAGGATTCTGCCGCATTCCCAGGTTTATGAAATGTAGTAAATCTGGGAATATAGCACAATCCATGGGTGTTGTGTGGGAAAACCCACAGCAACACCATGGCATGCATCTTTCACGCAAAGTGCTGCGTGAAAAGGGGCATATTTACAAGGCCATGAAAAGCCATGCAAAAAAGTGACGCATCAGCAGCACAAGGGGCTTGTAAATGTGCCCATTATGACTACTGAGCATGGTTTAAGCACATGTCTTTGGCTTCGCCAATGGAGTAGAATTACTGAGAAGGAGGGTGCCTTGAAATTTCCTAGATATGGGACATTTAATACCAGGATTCTTGCTCATTTGAAAGAAAACTTGTACGAAATGAAGGCACCACATTCAATATGAAGCATTTAATGCTTGGGAAAGAGTTGCCAGGGAAAAATAGAGGGAAAAGTACCAGAGGGGGACTAATAGGGTAGTGGAAAAACTATGTGAATGCCCGATGGAATGGAGAGCAGTGTAGATGGAGAAAAGCTATTATATAAGGGACCGGATTATATCCAGTGCTTACCTCAGAGACTGCTAAGGAAGGAAAGGACAAAGACCCCTTCAACAAAGAAAGGGATAAGTCAGATACTGATTCTGGAGATGAAATATTGGAAAAAATGTTGATTTCGAGACCCCCACCACATGTGATCCCTGTAGAGCAGAGTGAATCAGGTGCTAGTACTAGTTCAATAGTGACAACTGCTCCTGCATATCAAGGTGCAACCCGAATTGAACAACCCTTACAAATATTGCAGATTGGCTCAAGAGTAATAGCTCGCCCACAATTTACCCTTCCAATGGTGACTACTTCAGCTGCAGTGACTAGTATAGCACCAGTATCTGTTATTAGTGCCCAATCTGACACCTGGGTAGTAGTAAGTAGAGACCAGACCTGGAACTCAAGTAGTTACTGGAGTTACTGGAGGTTTACCCACCTCGGGATTCGTCCTGACATACCAGATCTCACAGATAGTTGCCTGGAAGCCACCACTAATGATGCAAGCACCAATAGATGAAGGGATGTTAGTACTTACAGCCCCACTATCATCAGAAGAAATAGTTGCGACTGAGGAGGCACATATGCTAGCTTGGTTTGATGAAACAGCAGGACCTAGTAAGGCAGATAGTGCTGGAACACCTGAGAAATCAGAGGTTGAGAAAGAGAAGCTCTTAACGTTTTTCAATTGATTGTTGAACTAGAAGAAATAATAAGGGGTTGTTTGGAATTTGAACACATAGAACAGTACCAAAGAAAGGAATTGATGTACTTGTGCAAAGATGGCTATGAGAAGAGCAGCTTTATCTCATGACAATTTAAAGGATCTATCTCAAAAATATGAATAAGATCTCACAAACAATGCATCTACACAGAAGCTATAGGGTTCAATTGGATGACCCAGCATTCAAAAATATAAGGATTACAGGACTGCATTTGCAAATTATAGAACTTGTCAAGTGCATTAACAGGTGGAGTGAGACTAAAAAACCTGAAACCAAATGGGCTAAAAAATGTGAGAAGAAAAAGAGGGAAACAGCTAATACAGGGAAGCAACATGGAGGAAGTGAGGGAGGAGTGACAGTTTGCCCACTTGAAGAAATCGCAGGAGGAACGTATGTACATGTTCCTTGGAGTTGTGGTGATTTGGCAGCATTCGTGAACAATTTTCCCATATTGAGAGACAAGCATGTGCAGTGGTATGAACAAGTGGAAAGGTTTATTCAGATTTCAAAGGTGTTGTGGACTGATTGAAATACGTTATTTGACATCATAGTGCCTGATGATTTATGGGCTGAATGTAAGACTGTGGTACAGTGGCCCAGAGAGGAACTAGAGAGAGTGGCTGAGACAAATGATCTGTCTCCTACGGTTAGGGAAAAGTATGAGGCAGCAATTACCTTTCTGAGAGGCAGAGTACCTTCTAAAGATGTGGAGTGTCTCAAAATTAAACGAACCACACAGGAGCCATGAGTATTATGAAAGATTGTTGCAGGTATTTCAGCAGCACAGTGGACATGAATAACCTGAGGTGAAGGATATTGGGATTTTCGCATCCCAGTTTGTTTTAGGGCTGAAGTCAGAGATCTGTTCACACATAACACAAAGTGTGATCTGTTGGTAAAATAAGTCACTTGATTAAACACTGAGATATGCAAAATTCTGTAGTGATGAGTTAGACATGAAGCTTAAACGGATAAAAGAAAAATTAATGTTGGATCAAACAAAGCTGGCTCAGAAAGGTTTTCAGAACCCTTCTTATGTGGGAAATCAAGGAAACATGTAGGGAGTTACTGTGCCACAGTCTGGTTTTCAGGGAAGTCAAGTAGGCATGAATATGTCATTGGGTAGAGGAAGTGGTGTTCCTGTGGGTACAGTGTCTGGATCAGATATTGCTGCTATGAAAAAGATTACAGCTTGGCACATCTGTCTTAGAGTTGGACATTGGAAGAGGGAATTTTGATATAAGTCTGACAATGAAGAAGGACATATACAAATGCCGCAAGGTATGAACACTCAAAATGTGCAAGCACAGAACATGCAGGTGCCAATGCAGGGTCAGGCTCCATAATGCCTATTGCACCTGCACACATGGGGAATCCTAGGTTTAATCTCAATTAAATGGAAAAAATAAATACTAATCAGTTTCAGAATGCCATGCCACAATTTCAGAATCTAAACTAGAATGCATAACAACGATTCCCGTTATTTCAAACTAATGGTTCCGGTTTAGAGTATTTTCAATGACAGTGCCTGAGAGGGGAAGAAGATTGCATACTTGGCGACGTCTTAGAGGTAGACAAGAG
Organism: Triturus cristatus; assembly: GCF_964204655.1. NCBI lineage: Eukaryota > Metazoa > Chordata > Amphibia > Caudata > Salamandridae > Triturus > Triturus cristatus. The sequence continues at coordinate 260,384,378 of NC_140587.1, forward strand.
TGGCCCATATTTTGATGCAGAAGTCTGAGGCCCCCCGTATCATTTCTTATTGATACCGGTGCTACCAGATCCACAGTTAGAACAGTGGAAGTCCCAGACTTACGTCTCTTGGGGAAAACTATCCAAGTTGTAGAAGTAACAAATCCAAAATCCAGATTCGGAAAAAGTTCCAGTAAGAATAGGCTCATTTAAAGAAAAGGGCCAATTTGTTGTTTGTGATTCAAGTACTGTGAACTTGATGGGAAGGGATTTGTTGTGCGAGTTAAATTGCACTATCTAATGTATGACGGATGGTGTGGCCTTCCATATACATGAAGAGGATGTAGATTTTAAAATAATTAAACAACAAGTTGAGACGGGAATATTTCCCTTGCTTACTAGTGATGAGTTACCTGAATATTTGAAAGAAACTGTGAATGCGGAAGTTTGGTATTTTACAGGAAAATACATCAGACTAATTAAAGGCGTGGGACCAGTCCAAATCACAGTGAGACCAAATGCTGCATATCCCAGAACACCTTCATATCATTTGACCCTAGAGACGATTGCAGGAATACAACCAGTAAAAAGTGACATGTTACAAAAAGGAATACTGAAGGAACTAATTAGCAGTCCATGTAATACTCCAATTATGGGTTTGTAGAAACCCAATGGTAAATATAGTATATTTAAGGATTCACGAAAAGTAAATGAAATAGTAGTGTCCTGTTGTCCTGTGGTACCGAATTCAGCTACCATATTCTTTCAGATCCCATATACTGTAGAGTGGTTTACAGTCATCGACTTGTGCCAGGCTTTCTTCTCAGTGCCATTGCACAACGAAAGACAATTTCTATTTTCCTTTATATTCCATCAAAAGGTATTAACATGGTGTTGTGTCCTACAAGGGTATATAGAGAGTACATTCATTTTCGATCCAATCCTGCCTTGTGTAATACATAGATGATCTGCTTGTGGCATCAGAAATGCAAGATGCATTTAAACATGACACCATTGCACTTTTGAAGCTCTTGGCTGAGAACGGACACAAAGTGTCTCCAGGAAAGCTGCTGTACTGTTAAAAAGAGGTTCAATACCTGGGACACAACACATTATTGGAGCTGGGAAAGTGTTACCAGAAAGAGTGGAAGCAGAAAGAAATCAGAATGTTTCTGAGAATGGTTGGCTACTGCAGACAGTGGATACCAACCTTTTCCTTGGTGGTCAAGCCTCTTTTGAGACTGACATACAGAGATGTGTCTGATCTGATTCCATGGGACAACTAATGTACAAGAACGTTCCTAGAGTTGAAAGGGAAATTGTGCTTTGTCCCAGCATTGGAAATGCCAAATTATACAAAAGAGTTCACATTGTTTTGTAGCGAGAGGGATGGGTGCACTTTCTCAGTTTTGACACAGACACATGGAGGATCTCGAAAGCCTATTCTTCTACCCCACTTGACCCTGTACCGGCAGGACTTCCCGGTTACAGTAAAGCGATGGCCCCGGTAAGTACTAGTCTGGAAAAGAGCAGAGTGATGCGATACCCATTAACTGCCATGGTCTCACACTCTGTGGAGCTACTGTTGACGAGAACAAAGACACAATATATGACCCACAATAGGCTTTCCTGACAATATTGTTCTAAAACATTGTACAGTGCTTAACCCTGCAGCCTGTTTCTGGGTGACATGACTAGGGTTGGGTGACAGTTGGATTTTGTGTATTCCTCCAAGACAGCCACTGGGGAGCTTAGGTGTGACTGGTTGGGCCATCACTGGCAGGATAAGAGGGAGGAGATGTACCCAGCCCCATGTACACTTGAATAGGCTGTGTCTGTCTCCACTGCATACCACCTGTAGTTAGTCTGGAGCCAGGACCAGGAAGGCAGGGCACTACTGCACTTCAAAGGCATGCCTTTAGAAACTTCTCCCCACTTCAAAGGCACAACTGGGTATAAATACTTGACCTCAGACAACATGACTTCAGCACACTTCTAGACCTGTGAATACTCTGCCAGGATGACGGATTGCTGTGCTGATGCAAAGTACTGCCATTCCACTGGACTGCTACTCTGAAGGAACTACTATCCTGCTGTGTTGACTTGTTGATTATTGCCTCTTGCCTGAGTGAGAAGGACCAGAGTTTCATCTCTTGAACCCAGAACCCAAAATGACTCCAAGGGCAAGTTGGCTGCCCTCCTGATCTGAAGTCTCAGGTACACATTAGGCTCAAACCTGAGCAGAACCGACGCATCTCCGCTGCAACATGGATTGACCCATCGCAAGAACTTGCATCACTGCCACAGTCCATTGGAACCACACTGTTGGCGCAGGCTTTCACATCCGTCGCCAATCCCTCGCCGACGGCAGAGTCGACGATGACGCTGGACTACACATCGCAACCTCTCAACTCTTCAGAACCGGAGCATCGCCCTGACTGTGTGCCACATCCTCAAAGCTGGACTTTGCATCGCAAGCCCCATCAACTGGATCCTTGATGATGATACAGCCCCTCACATTGCAGCCTCACCGCATCTTAGGACCGACGCAACTCTTCAGGCTGTGCGATGCATCTATGACACGGATCCTCACAATGCTCCACAAACCAGGTACTTTTACCAGCAGGCCTAACTGGGGACCTGTAGCCAGCACGTGCTCCAGCGCAGTTAACCCCAACTTGTGACTCTGTCCCAGTCCAGCGCGACCAGATATCCACAGTTGGTGCTTTGTGCTTTTTGGCACTATTTCTACTAAAATCTTTAAAATGGCATATTTTCCTGGTTCTCTCAATAACATTTATGTCATTTTGGTATTGTTTTATTGGTTAAAATGTTTTATTATTCTAACTTGGTGTGGGATCCTTTTTGCGTGGTGATTTCACTTTATTACTGTTTGAAGAGTTGCACAAATACTTTACACATTGCCTCTAAGTTAAACCTGACTATTCTGTGTCACGCTACCAGAGGCTTGAGCTCAGGTTAATTTTGGTTTGGCTTGTGCCTCACCCTGACAAGGATTGTGGTTGCTGCTTGACCAGGGCCTTCACCGCAGTCAACCAACAACCCAATTTCTAAATCTTTGTTTTTGAGAGCATTATGTTATAGTAGGATGCTTCTGATGTGACTATAGGTCACATTCCATCTTTATGAGATCCCATCTTCTGCCAATGCTGTTGTAAATTTCTTTTGGAGTGTTTTGCTTTCTGACAGCTACTATTTTGCAGCATACCAGGATGTGTCCATTTAGAACTATTTGTACTAAGTAATCCCATTTTTACTTTTTTCTTTCTCTCCTTCCCAACTTTCTTTCTTTTCTTTTTTGCTTCGTTCTTGCCTTCTTTCTTTCTTGCCTTCTTTCTTTCTTGCCTCCTTTCTTTCCTGTCTTCACTATTTCTTTCTTGCTTTCCTTCTTTCCTTTTTGTTTCCTTTTTTCTTTCTTTCTATCTTTCCTTTTTCTTTCCTTATTTCTTTCCTTCTTTCTCAAAGGCCAGAGGCTTGTAGGCAATGGCAGACTGATGGACATTTGTAGGTCTGTGTTAGGCAAGATCTTTTAATTTTACTACAATTATGTGCATAGCATAGTAACTTACAGGGGTTTTCAGGCAGACTTCATCCACACACAAAGTAGGTCCCTTCAGTGCCAGGGAGTACTATGGCAATGTATGATTTTTTTGAGACCATAAAAACTTTTTGGGCTTTGGCAAATAATTATGTTTTAGATTGATGGGGGCCTGACCTATTCCCAAACAATAAAGTTTTGCAAAAACCATGCCAAAATAAAACAAGAATTGCCAGAAGGCTGGACGCCAATGCCAGACCTGTTGGCTTTGCCAATGTTTGTTGTCTTTTAGACCCAGGGACGATAAGTGATTTGCCCAGAATCACAGGATGTTGAGCCGACACCAAAACTCAAACCTGGATTCCCAGTTCCAAAGTCAGCAGCTCTGGCCGTTATGCCACATCCTCTCCCTGAGACACCATTCATCCGTCAGCTGTTAAAAATTTCAAGATTCTATCTGTTTACCAGTTTCTACTACCTTAAACATAATTCTGTGATTAGATGGACATGGGTGTGATCGGGGTGAAATGGTTCATTCCAGACTGCCTTGGAACTTCCAGAGGCATGTGCTGCTATTTTGACTATTGATTTAGACTATTGATTGATGGAATACTCAGGAGCCTTGTGATGTTGAAAAGATGAACAGAAGGAAGAAATAAATGGTAGACTTAAAGAAATAGGGTTGAAAGGTTGCACAGTACTGGGGTAATCATGAATAGAACTTGTTTGGAAAACACTTATATTGTATATTGAATGTGTTTCAACACCTCTGCCACGTAATGAAGCACTCTAAGGTTTATTCTCAATCACCATGCCCCGGTAAATGTCTGTTTAAAATCTTCGAAGGAAGATAACCCAAAGTAACACCAATATAAGTGTTGAAAGATGTTGTGGTTGATGAAGTCTTTTTACTTATTCTCCATTGTACACTGGCATAGATACCACGCTCCACATGCAGTGATCCATGCCAACCAGGGCATCGGAAAGTGACCCAGCCTGGGCTACCCACCTGCTGCTACAACTGTATCCTGTGTTCTGAGGGGGAGATCAACAATCAAACTGGTGAGTTCAGGATTAGTGTTCTGTTGTTGTAATGCCTGACTGCAGAAAGATGCCCAAAAGAAACAAGCATGGAATACCCAACTTGTCACAACTGATCAGACCTAACACCCCTTAAGCAACCACAGATGTCCCAGGATCCTTGTTTTCCATCCAGGGAGGATCTGGCCTGGCAGTTACGGGCTGGACTGCTCTCATGGGGGAGCAGGGTCGAGACTGATTTGCATATGTCTGGGTCCAAACTTTGGTAGCATGGTGAGCAAAAGAATTATGGATTGCGATGCGGCCACAGCGGTTGACAGTGGCTGAAATTAATTCAAGCATTTGATCCATCACCTTGTTGTTTTTGCATTTGCCACTCTAAGTGAGCCGGATCTGCCTAGATGTTGGTCCCTGGCTTACTGTGCCAATGGATTCAAGCTAGCCTGGCTGATGAGGGGTGATACCCCGATACTGGTCCCTGGATGCTTGTTTGCGGTCCAGGGAGGGCCTGGCCTGGCAGTTCGGGCAGGACTGTTCCCATGGGGAGCAGGGCCAAGACTGATTTGCATATAGCTAGGTCCAAACTGGGATGACATGGTGGGCAACAAAAACAATGAATTGGGATGCTGCCCAAGGGATTGTGAGTGGCTGAGATTAATTCAAGAATTCCATCCATCACCTTGGTTTTTTGCAACCACAGATGTGGCATGGAAAACAAGCCACAGGCATGTCCATGACGGTTAGTAGTGCCGCACCATAGCATTATTCATAACAAGCAGAGTTTATAAACCCTAAGATAAGACTGAGCAAATGGGACAAAGGCCTACTCATCATAAAGTATTTCACAGCTTAGCCGTCCATATGATTCAGAAGTTACTTTGAAGCTAAGCCAAGTAGTGACAACTCACTTTCCATCCCTCTCTCCAAATCACAGCACATAAAATCATCAGCTTTGTGATGATAATAATGTACATTTCTGTGTCTTTAGTTCTTGCTATGATTCTTATACAGTTATTTAATGCTTCACATTATTGGCAAAGGTCTTTCTGAACCAACTCAGTTCTTCGTATATAGGCCTCATCATAGGCTAAACCATTAAAAATACCTTCAATGATAGACAGTTGAGAAGTACTTTTGTGGCTGAGACGACCACTACCAAATTATCATTCATGGTGCACTTTCAATTTGGATAGATATAATAGATGTCATGTAGTTAGATATAAGCACTGCCTAAGACCATTGTACTAATAAGCATAATAAAGTGTATGCTATAATTAGCTTCAACCCACTAAGCTGCAAAATATTTTCCATCCAGCAGAGGCTACTTGCTGCTACCTGTATATTTGAGTATATTTTCTTCTGCTCACATTGGTTCTCTCTCAGGAGTCTTTGATGCCACCCAGGGGTTATTACTTTAATGGGCCATCCAGTCCCACATCACTTATAATCACCAACAATAAGCATTCTAGAACATTCCTTTGATTACATGTGATTGGATTTTCAGAGACACTGAGAAATCATTCACTGGATGGTTCCATTAAAATGGTGACTTCCAGGATTGTGATCAGCAATCACTGATTAACAAAATGCAGAACATATATATTTCTGATCAGTCCTAACTAATATATATTGCAACACCTACGGCTGTCAACATCTCCTTCTGAATCCATAGAGATCAATGAAATAGCAGAATGAGAATCAATTTAATTGCTCATAAAGTGAAGACTGCATCTTCGGATACTTTGATCACACCATCTCAATTTTCAAGTTTTTCCTGAATTCCAAGGAGATATCATTATATATCTTTGAACTCTCTGCATGTGCCTCAATGAAATAGTAAAAAAGATGGCACTAAACATTTCAAACTTGGATCTACAAAGAATAAATACCTCTTTATCTGTAACTAAACTAGTAGTAAGTATCAAGTTGATAAATATATCACTACTTCTTACTGAGTGATTGGTTACCCTTCCTGCAGCATAGTGATTTTGTTAAATAGTGCTTGATTGCTAATCAATTGCAAATGGAGTTGAACAGCAAAAATGTTCTGGCACAGTGTGCCAAAAGGAATCTGTTACCTGATTAATTGTTTTTCTTTTTTAATGATTATCTTCCTCCTACAATGCACAAAAGCAATTGGAAATTAATGTTTTGTTTGAGAACAACTAAGGAAGTTTATCCAGACAGTCCCCTTTTCGTTGTGTCAATGAATGAGCAAATAAATATGGCCTTTTAAATGATCACACAATTAGGAAAAATCCTGTTGGGAAAGAGCATAGGACCACTAAATGTTGATGGTTCTAAAGATAAACCTGTAATCAAATGTTTGTTCAAAGCTACAAAGATGACCCAATTGACTATATGGTAATCAACCTTGCATTTTTTACAGATTGTGTTCATTTTAAGGTCTTGCCATGGGATGGCTGCTACCACATCCTGTTTGGCTTATATTTCATGGCGAAAACAAACTCTGCCACCTTGCGTGGAATGCAGGCCTAGTAGTAAGAAGAATAAAATTTGGGTGCAAAGTCATTGAAATCTGCAAATCAGCTGGGTTGAAGAAGAAGGTTAAAATATTACAGAAGAAGGAAACATCCCCACCTTAAGGTTCTGTGAGTCTCTTGTTATATACATCAATTCAACTAAACATTTATTGTGGTTCTGGCTTTCTCATCATAAACACAAGCAAAGATTTTTTATTGGCAGGGTCACATGTCCTGTGACGCCTGTGCTGGATGGGTGTGGTGTGGGTGTAAACCAACCGTGAGGAAGCGGCTGTGGCATGCTGGCAACTAGTCTTGTGATCAGCAGATCACTACAGGGAGGACCTGGGACATGTAGCATTGTCGTCCCCCCCTGTGAGCGCGAGTAGAGTGGGTTGGCCTGGTCTGTGCCAGTCCAGCATAAGGGTGTGAACAATGACCCCGGGGCTTTGGGCGTGGTTCCGTCCCGTGCTGGACAAGAAAGTAACAAATGCGTGTGTCTCTGTTGTTGTGTTGACGCCACCCGGTCCGCAATCGGCAATGACACTGACGCTACATTCATCCATACTTCCACATCTGAATGATCATAGACATGACACATCTGTGTGAATAGGAATGATTAATTCACATTCAGTGGAGTGTTGTAGCTGGAGCAGTACAGGGCCATGCAAACCCCACTTTACATTGTTGGCCCGTGGAGGGCCAGCCAGAGTCCTTTAGGGAATGACAAATCCATCAGAAGAGGAAGAGTTCAGTCCGCAGTCTGAATGCTGTGTCATTGGTGACCAAACAGAATTTGGCAGTCCATGTCGAGGTCCAAGGTGAGTGTTGCAGAGTGTATGGGGGGAGAGTGGAAGGTGATGATGCAGAGGGCAGAACCAAGCAGAAACAGGCTATATGGCGTAGATGAATGCTACTGTGTCCTTCTTACCACGAAGGCAGATTCATCCGCATCTTCATCCCCTGCTGTTTCATGTGCCTCACATGTGGGTGGTCGTGTTCTGTCTCCAGCACTGTGTGGCAGTGATACCTCAGGGGCCGGAGGTGGAATGTCTGCCGCACTGTGTGGCCCTGACATTTCAGGGGGCGGAGATGTGGATGGAGTGGTAGCAGCAGCATGCATCAGCACCAGGCCTTGTGGCAGCAATGTCATGAGGAGGGTCTTCAGGGTATTGAGGAACCCAGCCACCTTTTGCTGGTGTGCAGCCGTGGCAGCCACTCTTTCCGCCTGCGTTCGCTCCATGTTCTCCATGATCCTCCGCATGTGTCCCAACTCCCGGGTGACATCGCTGGAGCCACTCTGACTAGACAGTTGTTCTTGTCTCTGAGTCAGGCCTCCAGCGATGTCAGTCATGGATCATTGGAGAGCATGGAGCGGACTGTGGGTGTCCATTAGGGACTGTGAGTGGTCACTGATGGGACTTAGACACCCACGTATAGCATCTAGTTTGGCTGCCATGCGGTCGAACACCACCCGCACCTGTTCAGCCAGCTTCTCCTGGCACCCCAACACAAGGCGTTGAAAAGCCATGTGTTCTTCGTGGGGGTCCTAGGAGGCAGCCGTGGTGGTGGGTGCTGCCTGCCGTGTGGTTTGTGCAAGGGGTGGGGTCACATCGATGCAGCTGGGCTGCCCTGCTCCTGGAGGTGAGTTGACGTAGCTGTTGATGAACTCTTCGATGGCGTCGGTGTCAAAGGTGTGGTGGTCCTCTTCGTCATCAGAGAAGAGAGGTTCAGTCTGCTCAGCAGGAGTTGTTGGTTTTCCCCCTGCAATGTGAAGGGGAGATGCAGGTTAATATTGTGTTCACATGTGTGTTGATGCATTGCACATGTTTACATACAGACTGCATGACAATGTACATTGTGACTGTTTTGGAGGGGCTGCCTATTTGATGTGGGACAGTGGACATTTCGACAACATCACGGATGTGTGTTTGTACTTGTACATCATCAACTCACATTTCCCTGCTATGCCAAATGTGATTGGGCAGTTTCTCCAGACAAGCGGCCCCAGTTGTGTACCCTGTTCTGTTGTGGACGTGTTGCGGTTTGTACCACATTGTGGGGCATGGTTTGTCCGCAGATGTGTTGTTGACGTTAGGGGTTGTTTGTGCACATGGATGTGTCAGAGTGGGACCTGCTCCTTTACGGATGTGGTCCACATTCAACCACCTCAGTGCTGTTGCGTGCAACATTTTATGGTATATTGACTGCTGCACTGCTTTCGTCAAACAGTGTCACTTGCATTGTCAGTGTTGCTCACAGACACACCGCATTGCTGGGTTTGACACATGTGCATGAGATGGTTGTGGGATTGGTGGTGTGTGGGACAGGCCTCCTCTGGGCACATACTCGACGGGGGCCTACTTGCTGTTCCTAGGTGTGCTGCAGTGTGCCAAGGGGATCAGGGACATGCTCCAGAGTCATTGTGGGTGTGCACTGTGCTATGCCTAATTGTGCATGTGTGCCATTGTGCCCATCTCCCCCCGTCCCCCCAGTCCCTGGTCGTTACTCACCCTGTTGCTGTTGTGTCAGGTCATGTTGAGCAGTGTCAGGTCCCCTAAGTCCTGCCGCCGTCTCCCTACTGATGACTGTTGTCACCATTTCCTCCATCTCATCCAGCTCCTCCTGTGGCATGGGACTCCCACCTCCAGTCTGCATTGCTGCTTTCTGGTTGTTTGCAATTTCCTGCTTGGTTTTGCGCTTCACATCATTCCAGCGCCACTTGACCTCTTCCATTGTCCTCTTCAGCACTCCGACTGCATTCACCTTGTCCACGATGAACTACCATATCCCACTTTATGTTGCCAATGATACAGTGGAGGTGATGAACAGTAGTTGATGGTGTTCTATCACCTCCATAACCAGGATCCTGTTTTCCTGCGGACTGAACCGCGTCTTCCTCTTCTTCTTGTCCTTGCCTTTCCCTGACCCTGAGGTCCCGGCCTGGGCCTCCGGGGGGCTTGTGAGGTTCTGGTTGTCCTCTGTACTTGCTCCTGCTCCCTCCATTGTGCTTCGCAGTTGTGTTGCTTTTGTTTGTATATTTCTTTCTACTTTTATAGTGATTTTTCCCACCTGACATGTGTTAATTGCAGGTCTGGCGCAGCTTAACGCTGATTTTTGTATCGGGATTGGCCACATCGCAACATTTTTTGCATTCGTGTTTCGCGTTTTTTCGGGCTCGTGTTAATTTTAATGCGGTCATTTGATGCATTATCGTGAGACTATCGCATGGTACCACAGTGTTGAGAATACTACATTAACACGCGGTGCTTTCCCGCGATAGACTGCGATATGCAAAGTTGTGTTAGGCTAATTTTGCGATAATTATCACACTTTCTTGAGAATATCTCCCTGAGTGTTTTAGTAAATACAAAGTAACTCAATGCAGCGCATAGCACTGTGTGGGGAAGGCATTCCATTTGTGGAGCATGGGTGTTCCCATGCATCCACCCATTGATATTCACACAATCCCACTAAACTGAAGAGATCTGGGATTACACCAAAAAGCTATGCCTTCCTGTAGCTGTTGTAACGAGGAAAAATATCTTTATTACATCTTAATACTTCCTCTTTCCATGTATGCCGCATGCAGCAAGCATAAAAAAAGGAAATTGCTTCTAAGGGATGGTTCTGTGCAGGAAGGTATCCTTTACTGCACAAAAATAATCCTCTCTGTAACTCAGACACCCTTGCACAATGGTGCAAGGCTGCCTGCATTGGCGCTAGGCAGCACACAGTACGCCAGCGCTAGGAGACAGCAGAAATGCACTATATTTTAGTAGATGTGGCACATTTCTTCTGTCTTCCTTTTACGCAATGCAGCTCATCAACTTTGCTTGCTGGCCTGCGGTTTGTGAAATGTTAGTAAATATGACCCCAAGAGGCCTGAGTAAATCTGGAATTGCATTAGGTTCAAGGGTGGATGCATGGGAACGGCCATTTTTTACCCATGGAACGCCATCCCAACACAATATAAAGCAAGGCAGTGCTGCACACTGCCTTGCGTTGCTCTATATTCACTAAACCACGCAAATTCATGCAAACTGGCTTTGCATTGCTTAGTAAATGCCAAAATGGATTTTGCGTCGGGGCTGCGCCATACAGGTGACACAACACAGATACAAAACCTTATTAAATCTGGGCCCAAGTGGTTAAGAAATAATACAGACACAAAAGACAGACTAGAATATCAGCCCATAGACCTAGAAAAGCAACTAGACTGGCCGACATGTAGGAGTTTTGTTTGATTGATATGTTTCAGAAAATGCCGAGTTCTGTTTCTGTTACATTTTATGAAAACGATACAAATTTACATATAGTGCCTGAATGCTGTAAAAATTGTTAGGCGCAGGTACTTTTATTTATTTGTAAATCATGCCCTGCAGAACCTAAGAGGCATAGGCTATAGGTGGTTAGTAACTTTGAAGCCCAAAGTGTAACCCCTTTTGCAGCAGGATGCTCCTAAGAGGGATCAGTCCAGGGAAATTTTCTTTCCTTAAAATATGTACATGGAATATGATTTTTCAAACACTGCATTAATTATTCAGGTTCCAAATTGAGATAGTTATAGGCAGGGATTTGAATAAACTCTAATTGTGTAAATTACAGTAGCGGCATGCTTAGTGCTATACTCAGTTCCCACCTCTGGGCAACAGTGGAGCAGGGTTTTTGGTATTTGAGTTAGTTAGGGTCGATGGGTTGTGACTTTAGCGACTAGAGCAATAACTAGGATTATACAGATGTACTGTGTCAGCTCCTTACAGAGCTGAGCAAACCCATTTTTGGCAGACTCAAGTAGCAATCCTTTTGGTCATAGAAGTCTTACAAACTTACGATTCAAAGTTGTTCATTTGTATACAGCGAATGTAAAGGATCACATTTCACAGGGAGGGTGTTACACAGACGTCTCAGGCCTTCGACAGTTCAGAAGACGTGCGGGTAAGGGTCTAAAAAGAATGATTTATCTGTGAGGTTACAAAGATCTTGCAGGCTCAAGCTTGGCATTTCAAAGGAACCCCTTATCTACACATATCCTACAGTTTGACTGTGTAGGAAAATCCTACTATTTTGGCTGGCCACCCACAATGTTTATGTTAATTCTAGAAAAGATCAGCATCAATGGATCCCAAGGGACAGAAATCCGCAAAAGGAGAGAGGTTTTTTGGATATTTTCTCTTGACACATACAAAAGAGGACTTAACAATGAAATCCCATGGAGTCAAGCAATTCGCTTCAATAATTAATGGGTGTGCAATCCAGGTATTGACGTAGAATTACAGGATATACAGTCTTCACTGCATTAGGCCACACAGGTTTAAATTGTTAATCTGAACCCCAGGAGATATGGGTCATTACACAGGTTTATTATCCATCATGCCAACCAACCGGTGTTATATGCCAACCAACCGGCTTTACCGATACAATATTTCTATTTTTTCTCCTCGTGAGTTTCACTGCAAATATCTTACCAGCGACCCCCCTTTGCGGGTTGTGGCTTTAGGATCTCTGCTTTAGGCCATTGCATCAGGCAGGGCGGTCCTAGTACATTGAGTCCCTATCTCATCTTTTGATCGACCACATTATATACAATCTCTTGGCATTTGCATTTGCTTTACTTGCGCTAGCGCCCCCCCTCCCCCCTTTTTTTGGTGCGCATCCAACTAATTATACTTTGGGACACATCTGTTAACCATTCGGATTTTATCCTTCCATCTCTCATAGTATCTTAGGGACACAACATTAGCCTGAAATGGCGCCCGATTGTTTACTTGGAAAATACCAGTCCTGGTATTCTTCCATAGGTAGCTGCCATTGGATGCCATATGAGATTGCTCGCAGGATTTAACCTATCGCTGACGAGCTGAGGGTTTATAATCACACCCGGGTAATATGGTCCTGTCTTTACTGCTATCACGGAAGCGGATGCAGCGGCTATTAGTCTGACCGAGAAGTTCACAGAACCGGGTAGGTGTATTCAGACCGATAGTTTAGTGCACATTTAGCTCAGTCCCGTTGTTAGGTCAGCACATTAGGTGATTGGACTGCTGGGACCACTAGTCTATTCACCCATTCAAATATAAGAGGGGATTTACTTTTCTTTCATACACTGAGACGGGTGGGTTACCGGAACAGCATGCGATAGGCAAGCAGCTTTAAATTCATGCTCTTCCTTTTAGATCGCGGTGCTGAGCTCCCAATGACTAGCGGTAATTCTCACCCCAAGCCCTTTGGGAGCAGGTGGTTGTCGTAGCGTGGTGATTTGTCATCAATTATTAGTAAGTATATACACATTCATTGTAATCATACTTACAAGTAGGTTTGCATATTATTTTCGGGCACTCTTTAAACATTCCACGTAAAACTGGTCTCCATTCTCTCCCCTTTTTTCATCTGATTCTTTTTAGATGTGTCCCGTTACTGAGTAACGCACCTGCTTGTGTTATTGAGGCACGTTTTGATTCCTCGTGACTTTTTGTACATTTTCAATACCATTGGATATAAAAGACGCTTCTAGGAAATGCTGAGGACATTGCACGAACGTAAACCTGATTCAGGAACCGTTGATAACCTAGAACGCTAGGTAATTAAGGTCTTTTTTTAAACCTTGCTCCAGCGTACTATTGTACATCTGTTATATAGAAGTACATTGTTTCAGATTAGGTGCACACCTAGCCTCCATGGTCCAACATGTGGTTGGCAAATGTTATCTGATTAGCTTATTTTCTGTTCACAGATACGCTGGTGTAATTTCATGCCAGCCCGTGCTATCCAATAGGTGGCAGAGCACGCTTCGCGTTTATCTACACAGTCTCTTATTATCGACACCAGATCAATTGCCAAAAGGTATGCAAACCTGAAAGTAGATATAACTAGTATGTGGTCCACAATACTGATAAGGACTTGTGATGTTATATCGGACTCTGTCTACACCCTGCTGGCCACCTTATTACAAGGGCCAATATTGTCATGGGCAATGTGACATATCCTTTATATTTCGCAGAATTCTTAATTATTCACATTTTATACTTCTTATGTTGGACTGAGACACCATGAATTTCATGACAGAACTGGAAGTTGTTTGTATCAATATGTAAATAATGTATGACAAATAGAATTGTTCTTTTCTTTTCATTTATTGTGCACTTGATTCAGTTATTGTATATAAACGATCACAGTTTGTTTTTTCTCATTATGGTCTAGGGGCTAAAGAATCATGGCTGCCTGAGGAAGGCTGAACGCCGAAACGCGCGTAGATCTAAATTGAGCCATGTTTTAATAAAAACATTTTCTGTTGATATTAATTGGAATATAATTGATCAATCAAATCTAATAGAGCCATGTTAAAGGAAATATTATGGCCGAGATTAAACGGAATGTTATTGATTAATTTGTATATACAATGATTTAGTATCCCACAATGGGAGCAGTTTGTATAAAAAGTACTGAAAAAGACCACAATTGATGCATTGTATGGAATTATATTGATAAACAATAAAATAAAAATAGAGAAATTACTAAGTTGTTTTCAGGGTCAATTCAATTCATGAAGCTTTATTCGGTTCATAACATGTGATGACCATAAAAGCACACAGCAAAACACAGAGATACAAAGATACAGACTAAAAAGAAACACATTTAAAAAATCATACTTTTCCTATAATAAATAGCTTTACAAATAAAACTTGCAGTATAAAAACATATATCAGGGGAATTCATATTAAAAAGCAACCTCATTGCATCTTCCGTATTAAAAATACCATATTTTAAAAACATGGGTTTTAAAAATGTAATCCTTACATTCAAGAACAGAGTGCAAATAAGCATAAAGTGCATACTGCTTTGTTTGGAGTGTCCGTCGCACGGGCAAGGACCAACAGGGTATCTTTTTTGTTGGGGGAAGGCCACCAAGACATGCACCATTCCTAGCCTTAATCTGGTTAGGACAAATCTATGCGCTGGGCGGGTTACCATGTTCAGGTACTGCTGAAAACCCTCATTTTCAGTGAATTTATTATATAGTTCAACAGTAATAGAGGGACCAGACTCAACGAAACGTTTTTGGGTTCTATACAACAAAAAGGATTTTTTCATATCATGTTTGACTAGAACTCGTGGGGAATAACAATCTAATAACAAGTTCAACCCAAAAATAGCCTGATAGCTCTCGACAACATACTTAAGTCAAGGGATTTTCATACAGTTATCTAATTTAAAACAGTCCTTGATAACAAGTTGGTTGAACTCAGTCTCTTCCTTAAGTCAAATTGCTTTGTAAAGTGACAGGGGTCTAAGGGAAACAAGGTCACTCAAATAGGCAGCCCCGACCTCTTTATGAATTAGCTCTGTTGAGGCAGAAGCGGGAAGACACATTAGTTTCTTGAGGAAGGTGTTTTCTTCCCTCTGAAGACAACCAACGTTAGAATAACCCCACAACCCTGCCCCATATAGGGCAATGGAGACACTTTTGGCCTTATATATCTCCATCATGTCTCTTATTCGTCTATCCCTTATTTTTGCAGCAAATTTAAATATACCGTAGGAACTTTTGGCCATTATAGTTCTTACATTTATTAAATCCTGGGCCCAGCTACCATCGTCCGAGAAAGTGACACCCAAATACCAGAAATTTCTTACTTGCTGCACTTTCACTCCTTCTATAAAAAAGGCGTGGTTCTTACTGGGCTTAGGCCCGCAAATCATAATATGAGTTTTACTTTTATTTATCAATAGCTTCCTCTCCCCTATAAATTCGGAAAACCGATCCATCAGGCGCTGCAAACCAATAGGTGTCCGAGATAGGAGCACAGCATCATCCGCATAAAGCAGAACCGGCACACCTATCCCGGTAACCTGAGGAGCATCAGCCTTAACTGTTTTCAGGATGGTTTCCACCCCATTAATAAATAAAATAAACAACAAAGGGGCAAGGACACAGCCCTGTCTAATTCCCCGTTTCACACTAAAATTCGGGGTACACTCCCCATTGACCCTATATCGAACGCTTGCTTGCATCTTGTTATATAATCTAGCAAGGAAGAAAATAATTTCCTTAGGGGCGCCTAATTCTAACAAGACTGACCAGAGAAGCGGATGATTAACTAGATCAAAAGCGCTACTTAAATCGGCAAAGCAAAGATACAAATTGCCACGCATAGCCTTGGTATACTTGCCGATTAATAGTTCTAAGTTGAGGCACTGGTCCAAGGTCCCACGGCCCTTTTTAAAACCATATTGGGAGTTGGCAAGAATCCCATTCTCCTCTGCCCACGCTTCCATTCTAAACAGCAACACCCTGCTCATAATCTTCACCGATGAATCCAACAGGCTAATCGGTCGATAATTACAAGCTAAAGCCTTATCCCCCTTTTTATAGATAGGGACAATAATTGATTCTCCCCATGTGGGCGGAATCAAAGTGGTTACCGCTGCATTGAGGACCAAAGTAAGTATCGGTCCCCAAATCCGCGGTTCGGCCTTATAAACATCAATAGGGACTCCGGCGGGCCCCTGGGCCTTTCCCCCCTTGCTAGCCTTAATACTGCATTCCACCTCACCGAGGGAGATGTCTAGTGGAAGCATGGGCCAATGCCTTTGCTCATTATCAGTCGAGACACTATCTTGAAAAATAGATGAGAAATGTGACACCCAGGCCTCACTTCCCACATGAGAAGAGAGTTGGGGAATTGTATCATCATGTAGGAAGGGGGAATTAATAGTAGACCAGAATAAGCGGCTGTCCAAAGTTTCTGCCGCCTGAGTTAAGTTATCCCAGGCTTCCTGCTGTAGTTCTTTTTTCCTTCTAGTTAGTGCCATTTTGTAATCATATCGTAAGAGTGTGACTACATTCTTGTCCCTTGGGGTAAGGGCTAGCGCTTTTTTAAGTTGGGAAAAAAGGGCTGTACAAGCATGATCAAACCAACCCTTACCCTTACCTCTCATACCCGGCTTATTTCCCGTAAATATATTATTAATAATCAAATTGATATTAATAAAATTAGTCACAACGGAGATAGCTGAACACCCTGGTGTTAGAATGGTATTAATATCTTCCAAACTTTTAGATATGATTATAGGCACTACTACTGCAGATTTGTCCCCTTTCCACCTAAGCCTAGTTCCGTTAGCTCTATGCGGTTCAATATTAGCTATGGTTCTTGGCGCTTTCTGGTCTCTGCAATTCCATGACTCAATTCGCATGGTAATGCAATTGTGATCACTCATGCTGGAAACATCCTTTATCATGATCGAACACTGGGGCATTAGACTAGATGAAACCAGAATATGATCAATGCTAGAACTAGCGTTCCTCCCATTAAATGTAGGGATAAAATAACCACTAGCCTCTACATCAGGCCTCACCAGCTCTAAATCATAGGTTGCCATTATACTATTAATGGCCTCCCCATAGGTGTTATGTGGGAAATGAGGCGTATTTTCGCCACTATTGTTTTGTACCCCACAAGCCCTAGAGGAGGACAAACTGCATATTGTAGAATTAAAATCACCTAACCAAATAAGAGTAAGAATGCATTTTGCTTCTGCTACAAGCTTCATGAGGGCACTATCAAGCTCAGCTATTACTTTGTGCCGGGAATTGTTAAAAATATTATTATAGAAATTTATTAAAAGCACTTCAGAACCTTCTGTTAGTCGCACCCAGAGAATTTGGGAATGCGTACCAACTGTTAGATGTTTAACAACCGTCAACTTAAGGTCTACTGATATAAGAAAAAGCAGTCCCCCCTTTGCTCTTCCATGTCTAGACTCAGTAGCATCCAAGCTATAACATATATAACCATCAAAGCAAGGTTGAGCAGTACACCAGGATTCTTGAAGACAAAGAATATCATGTGATCTAATCAGGACCTCCCATCACGGATTGTTTTCCTTAGAGGCCCAACCGGCTATATTCCAGCTAGCAATAGAGATACCCCTATGTGAGCAGTTATTAAGCTCATCTTGAACAGTATTGGGGATGTCTCCATCGCAGCATAGATCAATCACAGGCACACCCAAGCTGCTAGCTACATCATTAATCAATTCCAAATTACCCCCAATAACATTTGCTACTACTGATCCACTGTTAATAGTTCCCAGGTTATCATTAAACTGGGGATCCTCATGAGCTAACTTAATCCCATCAGAATGTTTAGACAGACCGCTAGGAATAACGGTCGCCTGAGACCTGAATGTCTTCTGATGTCAGTCATTCTGATCTAAGGAGCTCAGGGATTGGTATCTATTCTGAACAGGGATTTCAAAAACTAACCCGTAATTGGGGGATAAT
The DNA here is from genome assembly GCF_964204655.1 of Triturus cristatus. Taxonomy (NCBI): domain Eukaryota; kingdom Metazoa; phylum Chordata; class Amphibia; order Caudata; family Salamandridae; genus Triturus; species Triturus cristatus. The sequence goes on from NC_140587.1 coordinate 260,402,727, forward strand.
AATCTATTTCTGTTTATGGTATGATTAGGAGGGGGGACTCTATCCCTGTTACTAGCATGGGGCGGCTTACTAAGATGGTTGTAAAAATAACCCAAAGGTCGTACAGTTATGTCAGTCTCATTCTGTGATATAGAGGCTGCTCTTAGCAGGACCGTCGCAACATGCTGAGGGTGTTGAAAATTAACAATAACACAATCCCCCCTACATGACTTCCTTGTGTTTCCTATCCAGCTAACCCTTCTTGTAGTTATAATTTGATCAAAGAACTTTACCGGGAACCCACAATGCTTATTTAGCCAGAAGGTTGTTTTATTTTTTAGTGAGTCCTGCGACTCTAAAGAGGTTCCAGTCCGGCCAAGATCTAAGCAGGGGACATTGGATAGGATAGCAACATAAGGTGCACACTCAGGTGGGAGGTCTACAGATCGGTTGTTGTTGGGTGCAGCTTCCCTAACTGGTATAGCAGTCATAACAGGCTCCTGCACAGTAGTGCTTGTATTACAAGCCTGTAGTTCACTCCGACTTGCCGGTGCAGGTACTACTTGGACCTGCTTTGTCCGACCACCTGCTCGTGTACCTAGTGTGGCTACTTGCACAGAACAGGCGCTTTTATTAGTCGGTTTTATGGCAGGTTCAGCTCTACTACCATCCTTCACTGAAGGCCCATGGTGTTCCATCTTAGTCATAAGCCTATCTAGGGCACTCCCCAATCTAGACACTTCGGCTGTAAGTTCGTCTATTTTGGTGGTTAATGGCTTAACAATCAGCTCAAATTTACTCTCGATATTACCAACTAGTAGATTAAATTGCTCGGTATTAATGGTAACTGAATTGTCCTTAGCCAAGGTCCCATTTTCACAAACAAAGTTCTTGGATGCAGGTTCGGCTTTTCTTCTAGTAGAATTTCCTCCCCGTTTGTTAGTTACTTTTCTGCATGCCCTCACTGCACGCGGGGCCAACGGGCATTGCTGTGGGACAAGCTCCGGTACTACCAATAGATCTTCAATCAAGGCAGAAACCGCTGGGGGATCAGAAACTGCTACAGGTAGAACTTCGGAATCACAATGGGTGACCACGGACTCAACAGTGTCAGTTATTTCTTCTTCACGGGGTCCCAAGGACAGGGGCAGAGCAGGCAAATTATCTCGCCCTAAGGATTTTCTGCGGTCACTGTTTATCTTGCTTACAACTTTGACCAGATAGTTATCCATGGTTGACTTTTGTTTGGTCATAGTGGCATTAATTGGATTACACAACTACTGCGCAACAACAGGCTATGTGTTGCAGGGCTGTTAAACTGATATACGCCAATCCCCTGAAACTGGAGGCACACACAGCTCACAGGAACTATCAAACAATCACAAAGAGCTTACTGGATTCTGGGAGCGACGACCAAAGGGGATGGCCCAGCCCGGCCTTCCCGCGCGGGACGAGGGACCGAGCCCGCCTTTAAGCGCCTCCTGGCGCGGGATTGTGAGGCGTCCTGCCCCTAGGAATGCTGGGGGTTGTGGTCCGGTGGAGCAAAGCCCAGCCCCGGTAGAGCAGGAAACACCAAACAGCCAGCTGAGGACAAACAGCACACCGAGGGACTCAGCACCGAGCCCACCTTTAAGCGCCTCCTGGCGCGGGATTGTGAGGCGTCCTGCCCCTAGGAATGCTGGGGGTTGTGGTCCGGTGGAGCAAAGCCCAGCCCCGGTAGAGCAGGAAACACCAAACAGCCAGCTGAGGACAAACAGCACACCGAGGGACTCAGCACCGAGCCCGCCTTTAAGCGCCTCCTGGCGCGGGATTGTGAGGCGTCCTGCCCCTAGGAATGCTGGGGGTTGTGGTCCGGTGGAGCAAAGCCCAGCCCCGGTAGAGCAGGAAACACCAAACAGCCAGCTGAGGACAAACAGCACACCGGGGTTATATTTGGTTAGTACAACAGCACAGTGCACAGTTGTATATATGTGTCCATATTTGTTTTTAAAACACTTCACCTTGTTTGAATAAGTTTCCTATACATATATTTGCAAATATATACACCCACAATTTTTACTGCATTTTACTGCTGCTTTTTGGACACTGCTACGCAGGCCCCAGTTCATGTGCTCTGACCCCTCAAACATGGCAACATTGGATATATTCCTAATTGGCCTATTTAACTTACTTATATGTCCCTACTATATGGTACAAAAGTGTACCCAGGGCCAGTAAGTTAAATCTCACTAGTGGACTGCAGCACATATTGTGCCGCCCCTAAAGTGACAATACAAAACATACCTCCAAGCCTGCCCCTGCAGCGTGGGTATGTAGTTGTAAAACTGTGAATTCAACCTGGCAAAATAAACCTTTTGCCAGACTTAAAACTTTTTTAATACTGATAGTCACCCGTAAGATAGGCCCTAAATGCCGATAGGGCAGGGTGCATGGTATTCAAAGAGTAGGGCGTGCATAATATTTTTTATATGTCCTGGCAGTGAAAAATCTCCAAGATCGTTTTCCACTGTGTAAAGGCTGACTACCCCATAAGGGAATTACTGGATTACATTTCACCACATTATAATGCTTACCTTCAGTTTGGGAGTAGCTAGAAAAACGATTGAAGGACTCGTTTTAATACTAACTTAAAACCCCACTTAATGGTCAAGTTGAATTTTAAAATTACTATTTTGAAAATGACATTATCAAAAAGTTCACATGCAACAATGTCCTATCAGTTATCATTGAAGATCATAATTCATAATTTATGCAATACAAAAGTTAATGTTTTGTGCGGTGCCATAAGTCAAAAGAAAGAAGGATATGGGGTATGACCAAATAAATCACCTGATCCAAACACTCATGTATTCAAAAGCAGCATACATATTCATTTCAACACAATGATTAGTGTGCTGTGAACACACAGTGCTCAAACGTTTGTGGAAGCGGTGCAAAAACGGTTATAACATTAAAATCAAAAGAAGGTTGGAAAGAACCCAGTAATATGTGCAGATTCTGCATGTGCAACCCCTCAGTTAGGTCACGTGTATGGAGGTCGGAGGGGGCAGCACGTGTGATGCGATCTGGCGCAGGATGTTGTTTGGTGCCGGGGGACTGAGATCCTTCCAGGCAGAGTCAAACACACTCCAAACAAGCATTGGCCTCAGATGGCCAGCCAAACCCACATGCGCAGTGAAGGCACCACTCCCCTCCAGCCTGTCACCACCCTGGCCCTGCCCCCAAGACTCGGCACAGGAAAAAAAAAACAATAAAAAAACTGGTTTGAAATCCGTTTTATTATCGTTTTATTTTTTACATTTTTGAAAGTGCCGGCGGGGGAAGAGGGGGCGACGCTCCTCCACCTTAGCGGAGGAGCCGCTGCTGGAGACAGATGATTAAGTATGTTTTTAATTTTTTAACAAAAGTCCTTCAAATATGTAAAACCTACTCTTTAAATGAAAGTAAGTCTAAAAGTTAATTTATGTCATTCAAAAAAATGCAGTACAAAACAAAAAAAGTGAAATATCGTGCCAATATATGCCGCATGTTTAAACAGTGTAAGCTGTTTTAATTACAGTTTCAACTCACTTTCCCTTGCAGTAAATGCAACCAGTATCATTCTATCATGAATTCATTAATCATGTTCACAGATATTTTTTGTGGGTGCTGGAATGATGGGAGGTGGGAAGAAGGGAAAAACAAGGTGGTGAGGATCATGTGCATTGCAAAGAGTTTACGACCAATAACAATTACAGGTGAAAAGAAGAGCTGTTAAAGTAAATGAGAAGAATGAAAAATATCCAAACTGCAAGGATGAAACAAATTTTTAAATCAGTATAAACTTGTAAGTCAAGTACCTCAAATGTCAAAAACCTGACGTGGAGTGTAACGGGGCAGACTAGCCAGTTTGGACATCAGTAGGTTTCTGGACAGGGAGAGGTTTTTAAAAGCCCAGCAGGGCTAGAAAGGTTAGTCCCAGAGACAGGGCTTCCATTTTATTAACTCTGCTCCAGTCAAATTGTCATTGATAGGCATTACTTTTCCAGATGGCTGGCTTGTGCCTGTCCTACCAGCCTTTGACAACCATGGTCCCGTCCATGTGATTGACGATGCCTCAGCCTTAGTGGTAGAGCTTCTGGTTTTGTCATGTAACTGACTTTTCTCCAGCCCTTCCAGCAACACTGAAGCGCTAGATGGTGTGGAGGGGAAACATCCATTACAACGCATGCCATTACAACGCATGCCATTACAACGCATATCCCTCACTGACCAGCACCTTCCCTCAGGTAAGCACCCGGTGGTGTTAGAATAGTAATTTTTGTTGTAATGGAACATGCGTTTTAATGGCTTGCGTTGTAATGACGTGAGCTGTAATGGAAGTTGCTTTGTAAAAACCGCGTTGTAATGGTATGCGTTGTAATAGTTTGTGTTGCAACCTCATACATCCGGTGTCGACCCAGTTGACTTTCCCCTGTCTTAAAGTCCACCTTCATTATCGTATCTGTCTGTTGAAAATTTCATAATTTGGTTTATAAGGCTGGCTAGTTTTTGAATGCCGCATACCCTAATATAAACACTGAAAAAAAGCAGTCTCTAATCAGCATCTGCATCACATGTCCCTAAAATAAAGCAGCTGCTCGAGTGTGTTAATGTAAGTCTTGTAAAAATAAAGCCGCTTCCAGTCACTAATTTACATTTGAACAGTGTCCTTCAAAATAAAACATGATTTTGATATTTTATGCGGCGCTTGGTATCCCGCATCTGTGAAATTCACAGCACTGCAGATTATGGGTGTCACTGTCATCCAAGGTGCTCCTTTTATAGACCAAGAAAGGATTTTGCATTTTAACTGCTGGTAAAACTCCTATGTTTGCAGCAAGATCTTCGCCTGCTCACCAGAAACGGCGCCTTAAAAGCAGGCAACAAGTCACGGCGCTGTGGATGTTATTGCCAACCGTGTTCCAGTTTTACTATAACAGTGTAATTTTTGTTTCTAGCAAGCGGTTGCCGCTGTTCTCCAAGTACATATGATGCAGTCAGCTCCTCTTTGTAATCTGACGAGACACTCTTTAAGGAAATTAGGTGCTCCTTAGCCCTGAGGCAATTTACAGAAGAAAGGTCTAAATTTGTTGAGTCTCATTGTAAATTACAAGTGCAAAAGGTGCTACACTTTCTCTGAACAATCTGCCTACAAATTAAAACAACGGAGAGCAGTGAGCAAAAGCACATTTAGTAGAGGACAAGCGTCAAATATATAAACACTTCACAAATAAGTTAAAAGCATCGTGGTCTCATGTGATCTGGTGATTTTTTCAGCTCTAAGGCACCCAAAAACCTTTTATCTTTTTATTAGAAGTTGATATCGGAGTTGACAGAAATAGAAACTCATTGAGATTTTCAGATGAAATAGGTGCTACAGACTGGAAGTCGGTGAAGTCAATGCCACTCCATGAAATTGCACGGGCAGGAGCAGATGAAAGAAAAAAACAACAGTGCGGGAGGGGAAGGACGGGGGCAACAAGCAATGGAATGGCAGTGCGGAGGGTTGGATGGAGAAAAAACAATTGCCTCAAGCCGAGCGTGGCCAGCTGAAGGACTCATAAATAAATATTTCAATTCAGTACATGGTCCATGCTCTCTATCTAAGGGACAAGAACTTGCACTTTCAAATGAAGTGCAGGGGCTGCTTATCTCTTTACACAAACTTTGAGAGAAAACCAAAGCAGTCCTGGTCTGGAACAGACAACCTTGTGTGGAAAGAAGGCTTGGGTGGACGGCCAGGAACAAAGAGCCCCGGTCTGCTGGCTCACCAGCCTCACAGCTGCCGGCTGAGGCCAGCCACACAGTCAGCAGCAGTCCAAGCAGTCACAGGAGACTGGTGACAGGAACAAAGATAAGAGCAAGATTTACAAGCCTGTTTACAGAAATGCAGCAGGTCCAAGTAAGAGAAAACAGGACTGATCTTGTCAATTGCTTTTCAAGAAAGACAAGCATTGGCATAGCCAATAGTTCTCGCCTCTGGGACCTTAAGTGTTTAGCCATGCAACAGTTGCATAACTAAACACTTATAAGGTCCCAAAAGCGAGACCTATTGACAATGCCAAGCGGCCTCGCGTCTGCGAAAGTGATCGCGATGGCGATCAAACATCAAAGCGGCCGCTAAAGTGAAAGTAATCGTGGTAAAAGTGGCGCGCGGGCCCGCGCACATGCACTGTAGCTGTAGGCTGGCCTGGTAGCACTTTTTGGAGCCCTCTCAATAAGTCTCGCCAGACCAGCGCATGCGCTGGGTCAGGCGGAACCTAAAAAATGAGTTCCTCAACAGAGGTAAAATGTTGACCAGTGTATTTATACAGTGCTTGGTCCCTGCTCTCGAGGAGTGCTAAACACAGCAAGAGGCATGGCAAATGCATGCCATGGAAAGATGGGGAGAAAGAATAGGAGAGCGATGATGGAGCCAGCAAAACAAAAGCCTATAGGAGGACTGGAAGCCCATAAAGTATATATAGCATGTCTCTTAGAGACAGTGCCAGCACTGTCTAGCCACGATCTAAAAAGATCTAAAAGCACCGGCCAGCTCTGTCAGCTACTTCAAATCCTGCAGCCTGGACGGCCACCGCACAAACTGTCCTGGCGAGCTGTGACCACAATATTGAACTCTCGGCTGTGCAGGAGCTTATGCCTTCCCCTGCCAATAATCACCAGCAGCAGGCCTGCTACAATTCTGTTCAGCATTACCCTTGCCTGCTGTAATCTGGTGGCTTGCCCTCTGCCGAAGAAGACGCTGACAGACCTAGCTGCCTCACAGCATGTGGCAGACACTTCTGTGGGGATGTACTTCTAAGCCCACAAAAGGGTGAGTCCATCACATATTCTCTCTGACAATTACAGTCTGGTTTTCATCTACACATCGACACCTGGGTAAGCACCCTTTGCTCTCTAAAACTCAATGCCTTTTGCATGGTAGAGATCCATGATGTTGTGTCAGGCTAAGAGTGCTTCCACAGGCGTCCTTCCTCAAGAGGCAGGTACGCAAATACTGATGACAGCCTAATATAACCCCAAGTCTATTTTTGTTTTGAAATAGACACTTCTGTGTTCATAATACCAAAAATAAAAACTTTTAGAAAAGCAGTATGAAAACAGAAATTTAACTATTTCTCCCCTTAAAAACATCCCACTTGAACCTTAGAGTTCCTGTTTAATGATATGCCTTAATTGCGATGAATAATCTTCTGTGTGGTCATTTCTAGCGCCATTACAGTAAATCATTTTAGAAAGAGGCAGTAGGTTAGTGACCATCCATTTCAGGTGTTTAGCAGCACTTTAAGAGCTCATTATTGCTTAATAAGGCCTACTTTCTGATATTCATCTCTTTCAATGGACTTAATTGCTTGGTTCTATTCACAAAAATGTGCCACTCTAAGTGTCACACATTTTCCAGTTGAATGTCACTAATAGGAAAACGGAAACCATGGAAATGTCACACATAAGTAATCTGAAAATCTAACAGCTATGACGAATGTCCCAGAAACAAAGCATTTTGTGCTGCCATCAGGAAAACCAGCTGGCCCAGTAGGAGTTTATGTGCTCTCTCCACTTGTTATCAGTCTAGTTTCCTAAAAAATGAAACACTTTCTTGGCCATCAGAGTAATGAAAGTTTCACTGCAGAAATTATAAGGCTGATAGGTTTGAATTTGTTATCAAAGGAGCTTGTTAGACCTGTCATCCTTTTTAAAAATAATATTTATTGATTTTCAAGTCAACACATTTGTGTAACATAGCAGTTTAAGGATATACATGTATTAAGGTGTGACATATGGTATTTTGTACTGAATATCAGAGTTACAAAACCAAAAGGTACATGCAGGTATTCGCGACGACATTATAAAACTGCTGCACTTATATTATACAATTCAAATACTGCAAAATATAACCAATTTTATTTATTAACAGTGAATGTCCTAGAAATGTATTAAACCGGACTTCTTTATGTAGTTTAACCCTACGTGTTTGTTGCATCATGTTGTGGTGCACAGTGTGGGGCAAAGAGCTGATTGGCAGCCTGGCAATGCCCGAGGAGAGATGTGAATCCTACAGACAATTGTGTCTGCATCGAGACCCAGGAGGGGAGGTCGGGGGTGTAGGAGGTCGGGGGAGGAGGGGTTAAGGTGTTTTGCTGCGGTGATCTCAATTAAGATTGGTCAAGAAAAGGCAGTTTGGAGCGGTGCACCATTAGGAGGGCGGGACAGTGTCGTGAGGCCGTGTAATATGCTCACGTTGTGCAGATCTGATTCCACATATGTTCAGTATTTTTGCCACTCAGGAGGGTTGGTCCCTATATTTTGTGTATGTGTGATGTCCTGTAATTGTGAGTGTTCTGCGATTAGTGCTGTCTTGAGGTCTGTGAACCAGGTACGTATACCTGGGGGTTGGATTGATTTCCACGCCATACCCAGTCGACGTTTAGCTAGTCCGAGTGCCATGTCCATAAATTTGTTAGCATTTTTCCTCCTGGCAGTGCGCTTGGTAATTCCTAACAGGAAGTGTTGCCCTTGCGCTACCACTGACGTTTCGGTGCCTCCTGATAAGAGTTGTCACCTCATTCCAATATGTTGCTCTATTCGGACAATCCCATACCATGTACATGAAAGCGGCTCCATTGTTGTGACAACGGGGACAAATGTCTTGGAACTCAACATACATCTTTGCTAAATTGTGTGGAGGTACGTAGGTGTGGTATAAATAGGTATATTGTGTGAATTTAATTTGTGCATTTATTGATAGTTTTTGGGGGTATGATAGGCCTTGTGTCCATTGCAGTAGCGGCTCCTGGAGGGAGTGCTGCTGGGCGGTGACGCAGGGTGGGGGAGAGGCAGGGTGGCGGGTAGTAAACTCCGGGTTTTGACCGAACGGAGGTAAGTATACAAATAAATTTAAAAAACTAATTTCGGTACTCGTGCTGCTGTCCGAACGGAAGCCTACACCGGGCCCAATCCATTTCACGTATCTGAAACACTTTCCATCGCAGTCCTAACTTTTGACTTTGCCTCAGTCTCACACAACCAGGTGCCCGCATTAGGCACTTTGATCTTTTAGGTACTAGATTTCACTAAAACATTTCAATTTCATAACTCTGCATCAACTGATTTAATTTGTTTTTGTGTAATTTTATTTATTAAACCTTAACCTATTTTTATAAATTGGTGTGAGACTTTTCTTGTGTTGGGTTTTCACTTTATTACTGTGTGTGTGCTGCATAAATAATTAACATAGTGCCTCTAAGTTATGCCAGGCTGCTTGTGTGCCGCGCTGCCAGAGGGTGTGGCACAGGTTACTTTAGGGACGTTTGTGGTTCCCCCTTTCAAGGTTTGTGGTTGTTGCTTGAGTAGGGTTTTCACCCCCCCTTAATCAGTAACCCAATTTCTTACAGAATTCAAATAGAGAGCACTGTTTGGTAACCCTGAGATACAGTGTTTCATTTAGAAATCAAGGTAATTATAGTTGTAGTTTGTTGCTTTTTGTTTCTTGGTTGTAGTTTTATAACTGGAGGAATCATTTATTTCTTAATAAAGGGACTTTCCCCCAAAATGCTTTGAGAAAATAAATCCTTTATCACCATGCGAAATTTGAAGGAAAACATTACACAAATCTGGACAAGATGAAAAGACATAAACAATTTTGTTTACAATCAAATTAAGTAGCAGGAAATCTATACAAAGGTGTGTAACCTGGCAGTAGAGGTTGAGTCTCATAAGAAGACCCTAGACGCCATTCACAAAAGCATAAACAAGGTGATATTGGTTCGAAAACAGGCATGCACCTATTAGATGTTACTATTATGTTCACATTTTCAATTAATCTGATCTTTGTAGAAGATTCTGCACCGAACCCCTACCATCTTGTTCGACGAAATAACACATTTCGGCCCCACATGGTACAGTTGCTTGGTTGGACTGTTGTTTGGTGTCTCGGTATAATGAGGAATTGCTGTATTGATAAATACTGTGTGATGTCAGATCCCAATCTGCTTGTACTAGGTATAAAATATACGGGAGGAGAAAGTACACAACAGAATTGGACCTTCAGAAGGGGTTTGCTAGAGGAAGAGGAGTATATTATCTACATGAAGGAATGGATAGACGATTTATTGGGAAAGAATAGAGGCAGTACCTGAACGGGCATAGTGTGGGACGCCTTTAAGGCAGACATTCATGGTGAGACACTGAGTTTTAGCCGATACCGTATTAAAAAACAACAGCTAGAAGATCTTTACCAAACTTTAAGGGCAGTTGAAGAATAATTAATTGGGGCTATAGTGGCTGTGAAGGCTAAAGAGTGTATAACAGGAAGGCTCACCATAGCCAAGGCAGCAATATGGTATGTAACCATAACAAAGGTAACTGAGAATTATATGATCAGGCATGCAGAATGCTACGAGTATAGTGAATGGGCAGGGCATACACTAGAAGTCAGATAACAGCAATCCAAAGTGAGAGAGGGACTTTGGTAACTACAGCTTGAGGAATCCGAGAAGCGTTTCGAGAGTTCTATAGGAAACTGTATGACTCGGAGGGGGAAATGGAGAAAAATTAAATTAGGGATTATCTAGCCTCCGGTAGTGAGGAGAAATTTACCATGGAGGATCGGGCAGCCATAGATGCTCCATTTACATCTGATGAGATTTATAGGGTGCTCAGCGAACTCTCAGCAGTCAAGGCATCAGGGCCAGATCGAATCCCGCTCACATTTTATAAGGTCTTTTGGTCATCAATAGGGGGCAGATTTTATTAGCACCCTCTGCCAGGCTCAGATGGGGGATCCTCACCCAGAGTCCAGGGCCCAGGCTAGCATTGTGGTATTTTTGAAGACAGTAAAGCCAAACATAGATCCAGGATCATATCGGCCAATCACCCTCATGAACACAGACACCAAAATATACTCCAAGGTCTTGGCTAGCCGCCTAAGCCCAGTCATTTAACGAGTTATATCGCCAAGGCAGCACGGTTTTATACCAGGCAGGGGAACTACGGACGATGTAAGAAGGGTTATCACGCTTTTCGATACTTCTTTGTCCTCAGAAGACCCTAAGGCACTCATTTTATTGGATGCAGGGAAAGCATTTGATAGGGTCTCCTGGGACTTCTTGTGGAATTCACTTGAATGGCTTACGGCCGAAAAGGTTTTTTTTAAGGCTCTGCGCATACTGTATCTGTCACCCACAGATAGACTCATCATGATGGGGGGCAAACGGATGAATTCAAGATTAAAAGCGGGACCAGGCAGGGTTGTCCTTGCTCTCCATTATTGTTTTCCTGCTATATTGACCCACTAATACTCAGCGTTGACATAAATCTTGGTATAAGGCCCAATGGCTATTACGGACATGAAACCAAGATTCTAGGGTATGCAGACGACTTAGTGGTCATTACATCAGCCTGAGAGTTGGCGCTGGCAGAAATAGCAAAGGAAACTGAGGCCTTTGGGAAGATCTCAGGCTATTTACTTAATCAGCATGAAACTCAAATTCTAATTAATGAACATCTTGGCTTAGTGGAACCTCGCGTTGTCCAATACGCATCTTATTTAGGGGTAAAGATTTCATTAATGTAGGGCAAATCGCAGAACAGAACCTAGCCCCGTCATAAAGAAAGGGTCAAAGGATTTTGATAGGCTGGACAATCTTCATCTGTCTTTAGTCAGTCGCTGCAATGTTGTGAAAATGATTTTCCTTCCCAAAGTTCTCTTTTTGTTTAGATCAATACCGTTGGTATTTGAGAAATTATGGTTTAAGAAGCTAGAGGGATTGGTTAATAGATTTATATGGGAATATGGAAAGACAAGATGGACCCTGACATTCATGTCCCTCCCTATAGAGAGAGCCAGGTGGGCTATCCCTGATTTTAGTTTATTCTACTTGGTACCTGCCCTACACATTTTGAGTGTATTAGTGGGGCGAAACCCCCTGGATCCTGGGAATCAAGGGAGGGTTCCAGATATTTATAAGCTATTGGTAGGGGAAGATGCTAAAAACTTTTTTATTAAATTTACCTAACCAAGCTACTACAAGAAAGTGAGGTTTAAGTCCCTTTGAGCAGCATGGCGAATATTGGGGATGCTGAAAAAATGATGGGATTAGGAAGAATTCTTTATTATAACCCGCTCTTTATGAATCCGTCCATCCCGGTGGTTTTTCACGGCAATATAATGAGATGGTGGGCGGACCTATGGGTGGTGATATGTTCAGTACAGTCGGAATCAAGTCATTTACAGAGAGTCAAGACATGTATCGGGTGGGAAAAAGTGACTTCTTTAAATACCTACAGATATGTAGCTTTCTGGTGAGGAGAACAGGGGGCCCCAGAGGTATAGCCACATACATCATCATGGATCAGTTGAGGGATAAAGATGGATGCACTATTAGCCAGATTCATAGGGAACTGATCTCTATGCAGCCAGACGATCTTGAGAAGCAGGCAGATAAATGGGATCAACGGCTCGGGTTAAAGGGATTGGGCTTTCTTGATTCCTTAAATAAGGGGCAGATTTTTTTCATTCATCTAAGCTCCAGGCACAGCATTTTAAGACGGCTTTAGATCTCTATTACACGCCAGGGAAAATATCAAAATGGGGTGGTTTTGTGGGCATTAGCTGCTCTCGATGCCAAGCCCCAAGAGCAGACGTGGTCCATATGTTTTCGTCTTGCCCACGGCTGAATAGTTTTGAAGAGAGAGATAGAGTTATTCTTTAGGGTTTCGCTGATGATGAAAGTAGCTTTGACACCCGAAATAATGCTGCAGGTGGTGAGTAGCTCAGGATCAGATGGAGCACAGCCATGCGTTATGTTTTTAGCCATGGCAGTGATTAGAATCTGTGTCTCCACTGCCTGGTTGGATCCCGTGCCTCCTTCATTCTCTCAATGGCTTGCTCAACTCCTTTCTACTTTTAATTTGGAGAAAGGAATTTATGTGCAATTTATCAATGGAAGGACGAGACCGGGGGACCCGGAGGAATAATGGGTTTGAATTGTTGTATGGTATATATAATCAATCCTGTCTTTACAATGCGTAAATGCTTCTATCCCAAAGTATCAATTTTATGAAATCTCTTTCTGAAATCGCTTATGTATGAATTTATTTATGTGCCCCTCTCCAAAAAAAAGTCAATAAAAATATTTAAAAAATAATTTAAAAAAAAGGCCAAGAAGCAGACAGAAACGTCAGTATTCTTGCAGGATGAAAATCCTAAAGTTATCTCATAAATTAAAGGCATTGAAAGTATCTCAGAAAAATTACCAGTGCTTAGCAAACTGACACTACCAGCAGCTAGTATACTTTTCAAAAAGAGAAATTAGCCACCATTCTCATGCCACAGCTTTCTTAGAGTATTGCAAAATGTAGTACATGTCTTGAGGTTCACTTTTTCCTTTGAAAACATCCTAAAGCAGAAATACGGTATCTAATGCTTAATATATGTGCACAAAGTTTAATATTGTTAACAACTGAGGACCTTGCAAACGTTCTTTCAATTCTTGATAATCACGCCCAACAGTTTAAGATGAGTACAAGTACACATTTAGGGTAGAGACTAGCAAAATACTTTAAATGAAATGCGACTGATTTGTACCTTGATAAAGGCCTGACTGCCGAATTTAAAAGCGGTCGGAACTTAGGTTTAATCACGGTGGAGACTACTCCATCTCCACTGTTATTACCCCCCCCCCCACCCCCCATGGCCCTGTGGAGTAAGGGCCATCGGAGGCATGTTTCTAATTCTGCTTATTTAATTTAGATGAATCCTATGCTACAATGGTTCGAATAGGTTTCATACAGGAAAAATGATCATACAATAAAAAGCACAAAACAAGTCATAAAGATATTAGCAAAAATGACAACACCTGTCAGGCCCAAAAACGTATGAAACTTATACGAACCATTGCAGCATAAGATTGTTCTATACCCAGGTTCCCATGAGTTTAAGGGTTGCTCTTGAGTTCAATTCCCCTTCTATTTAATTTAATAAACGTCAGGAAAGCCGTGGATGTAAGGGTCAGTGAACACTGTTAAAATCTCCCTTTGCATTCGGCGAGGACTCCCATGGCTATGGAGAGCATTTTATTTTTTATTTGCAAAAAGTAAACCCAGCTTCAGAATTTTCTTTTTGAAAATAAAAAAAGAAAACAGTTTGTTGCAGGGCTCCTGCTCCAAACTTTAAACAGCATTAACAGGTTTGGCGGTCATTTCTAAATTAGACAGGCATGACCTCAATCAGGGCGAATGAGTAATTTACTCCATCTCCCTGGCGGAGAAACAGGCCACTGCTTATATATACATTTGGTCCTAAATCTACATACAGGGAAATAGAGGGAAACCTCAAGCTTAATCCACAACCAACTTGAGCCGCACAAAAGATATAATAATGGCAGATAAATCAGATAGACAAAGTGACAGAAGCAAAATAAAAAACAAACAAACGTTTTTGTGACAAGAGTGGCGTCTTTCTTAGGGGGAAGGCCACAGAAGCTTAAGCGAAGGATAAGGAAAAGGAAAATGAATGCTAATGAGCCGAACATAATCTTCCTTGTTGAAGCATTATGAAGAGTGAGTTTTTCAAAAGAATGTCTTTTGTTCCAACCCTTCTTATGAATATTTACAGTACCCAACTATAATTACAGCTGTTTGTACAAAAAATATGATTAAACATTTCTGTCACTCAATTCTCAAAGTTACTAACAGAGAAGTACCTCAATACCAACAACTGAAAGCGAAATCAACTTTTACTCCACTTTGCAGCCCAAGACAATAGACATATTTCAAAACACACTGTATTTACATTTGAAAGGAATTCTATGTGAAAAAAGCTCAAAATTCAAACTTAACAAATCAACTCAACATACACATTGGATATATACTTTACAGGTATATGCAATTGTAGAACTCTCCCAATTACCAGCAGAATGGCATCAATATATATGCACTAATCAGAGGTATTTAAAATAATATCCCAATATCGCATACCCCATACAGTTGCAATGTTCAAGAAATCATAGGTTTCGACTACGGCTCATGACCCAGCCCCTCAGTCACTCAAATGGCACCAGCCAATGATACACGTTGACCCTTCTGGCGACACTTTGATTAGATTATCGAGACCACCCAAAGTGGAAGGAAACAGTTACTGGGTTTCGTCACTCCAGATTAGGCCATCAGGCAACCGGCAGCACCTTCATGAATGCGGGATCACTATTCCCCGTAGGCAAAAAACTGTGACATTGGAAGCTAGCGTGCTTCCCAACTGGAGATATGTTTCCTCTCTGGCAGAGGTGCAAGCTACAGCTGCTCCCGGCAGCCAGCCGGGGGTTCCCATAAGGCAAAACGAGACCCCTCTGGTCCAGTCACAATGTTCTCCACAATAGAGTACCTTGTGGTGTGGGTCCGGGCAGAGGGAGTGTTAGATCTGGGGGTCTCTAGTTGGCAGGGTAGGTACCACTGTCCAAGTAGGGACCCTTGCTTCTAGTCAGGGAAAGGGGGATACACTGTTAAGATAACCCCTGCTCACCCTCTAGGTAGCTTGGCCTGAGCAGTCTAGGCTATCAAAGGCAATGTGTAAAGTATTTGTACCAACACTCACAGTAACACAGTGAAAACACCACAGATTTACTCCACACCAGTTTTAGAAAAATAAGGTATCTTTACTAAAAACTTCACAAGACCAAATATTACAGACAAACCAACATATAATTCAGAAAGGTTACTTTAAAGATAGTTCAAGAGTTTGCAGAAAGTACTCCAGGATGTCAAAGTCAGTGTCCTGCACAATGCGACTCTCAATGCACAAAATGCGACACTCTCGTGCCCAACAGTACCTGTAGTTGCGATAAGGTTCCCAAAAGCTATAACAAGGAAGATGGCAAAGGCGATGCGATGCTCCTGAGATCCTGGGGAGGCTTTGCAGCAGCCCTGCTTCACGCAGCAGAGGTGGATGCGCCGGCTCCGATCTGTAGGGGGAGGATGCGATACCTTTGGCTTTCGTTGCGTAGGTTTCTTAGGGGGAAGATTTACGCACAGGTTCGATGCGACACTCTTCGATGTGGTGCGATGCGTGGCGCAGCGTTGCCTTCCGGCGCCGCAACTCTCGATGCGCCACGGAACGGGACTCTGCGTCGACGCACGCAGCGATTGGAGACTTTTCACGCACCGGCAGTGGTGCGGCCCGCAAACTGGTTCTGCGACAACCCTCGCAATGGCAGGAAGCTTCACGCTTCGGGACGATGGTCGACGCACTCGGCGATGCGGAGACCCTGCGTGTTGCGATGGTGCCGCGATGAAATTTTCCACGCACTCTCGTCTTGCGACACGCAATCGGATGATGCGTTGGGTACCAGTCACTCTTGTTCACGCTTCTGCTTCCCAGCTCCCTCAACACAGCAAAACGACCTCCTGAAGCCCCAAGACTGGGCAAGCACTCCAAGGCAGGTCAGAACTCTCTCAGCAGAGTTCCAGGGGAGCTGGTGGTGAAGTCCTTTTGTTCCTGGGACTTCTTAACAGGGAGCCAGCTCTTCCCAGGCCCTTGGAGATCAGAATCAAAAGAAGGGGACACAGCAAAGTCCTTCCCCTCTCCTTGGCAGCAAAGCAAAACAGCAAGCAGGCAGTCTTCTCCTCTTCAGTTTCTTCCAGCTTTCTCCTTGGCAGAGGTTTCTTCTTAGTTCCAAAGTGATCTAAAGTTTTAGGTGTCTGGGGTCCTCTTCTTATACCCCTCCAAGTCTTTGTCTCTTGTGTTTCAGTGGGGGGATTCCCCTGCTCAAACCGGTTCCTGGGTGTGCTCTGCTCTGGAGCACCTGGTTCCTTTCAGAGTGAGGGGCAGGGTCGTTAGACGCTCAGCAGGAGGTGGAGCCTTCTTTGTGCCAGCAGAGGCAGAGTCCTCAGCCTGGCCAGCAGGGGGTGGAGCCAGCTTTGTGTTTGTCAGGGGCAGCCCTATTCAGACCCAGGGACTACTCCTCCCACCCATCGAAAGCAGATCTCCCTATTCACCCTGCTGCTGACTCATCCAGGCTCCTGGAGCCACCTAGCACATCACCTGACACCAGTCAGCCAACCAGCACACAGGCACACAGGAAGGTTAAACAGGAGAATAGCTACTTTCTAAAAAGTGCTATTCTCACACAGTGAATTTAAAAACCATCTTGCTAAAAAGATGTATGATTAAATTCTGAACACAGAGATACCAAACTTGGATTTTCTATCTTGCCCTTATGGGAAGATAGGCATGTAAACAGCCTTCCCCATTCTATCCTATGGGCAAGATAGCCTCTCAGCAGTGAAAAACGAAAATGGCTGTAATTCACTACCAGGGCATGTTACACACCTCAGTACATGCCCTACCTTTCAGATACACTGCACCCAGCCCAGGGGGGTACCTAGGGCCACCATAGGGATGCCTGACATGTACAGAAAGGGAAGGATAAGGCCTGGTCAGTGGGTGCACTGGCCAGGTCGACATGGCAGTCCTGGACTGCACATAGGCACTGCAAGCAGGCCTAAGACATCATTTTAGCGCTACTCCTGTGGGCGGCACAATCAGTGCTGCAGCCCACTAGTAGCATTTGAATCACCAGCCCTGGCACACGCAGTGCACTTTACTAGGGGCTAACAGGTAAAACAAATATCCCAATCATGGATAACCAATCAATACAACAATTTACCAAGGGAGCACTTGCACTTTGACACTGATCAGCAGTGGCAAAGTGCCCAAAGCATCTAAACCAGCAAAATCGAAATCCAGTATAGCATCAAAAATACAGGAGGTAGAGGTAAAAAGTCAGGGGTAACCACGCCAAAGATGCCAGGTCTAACAGGGAGCCATCAGACTGGGTCGGGATGTCAGGCACTTTCCTCCTCCTGATTTGTCAGAGACAGTCTAGGCTGCCAGCTTGGGTCCCGCAGACTCAGCAACTTCCCTCCACACTCCTCGGGCACCAGACGCAACGGAGTGCAAGCTACCATAGATTTCTGGTTGCAAGCACTGGTCCGTTGGAATCAGCAAACTTCCTGCACATTCCTCAAACTCCTTAAGTTCTGGCCCCCCTGGTGGGCCACCAATCTTTGAGAGCACACTCCTCTGCACAGTGTGATTACAGAGTACATCAGGACGGTGGTTGTCCCAACTGCTGATCACTTGCACCCGTTTCTGCCGCACCCTGCGCGGTCCTTATGATCGCATGGGAACAAGGAGATCCTTTTTGTCCCTGGGATCTCATGGGCAGGAGGCCAGCCAACTGGCTCTTTTGAAAGTGCTTAGGGAAATGGGCCACAAGGGTTGGCAACTACCTGCAGGCCAGCAACATCCAGGCAAAATTCACGAACTGATAGTCACCTTCATAGAGCACGACAAGCCCCAGGTCACCACAAGTTTGTGGATAATCCAGTTGCAGTCCATCCTATCTCAATAGTTCCTTGTGTCGATGTCCCAGTGTCGAACCAGCATAGTATGATTCCAATCTCCAAAGCATCTCTAACTCCTGAGGTCAGAGCCCCAGTAGTTATACCCACAATGACCTTTAAAGATGAGATCAGTTCAAAAGGCCACCTTTGAAATGCACGGGCCCTCTCTAAATTCTGTCCTGTCTGCCATCCTACTCCAGGAGGATTGATCAATATCGTTAGTGGGGCCAAGACCCTGCCTCTTGGAATGCAAGTGCCAATTCCACCCCCACCTATCTACGTCAGAGTCAGAGGTCTGCAGTTTCCAATGATCCCCTAGTTTATGGAATGCACACATGTAGCTGTCCCGCAGGACCCAAATGTGGATTGGAGACAGGCTGACAGGCACACAGAGCAACAAGCACAGAAATGCCCACTTTCCCAAAATGGTATTTCCACATTTGTAATGTTTAATCCACTCACACCACCGGAGAGGATTTGCCATTATCAACTCATCGACATCAAACACTATACTGTCATTCTTCTGCACATAGGAAATACCACTAAATGGCCTTTCCACAAATCCCTCATGTCAATACAGTGCGCGAAGCAGGCGTTACTGAACTGTACACACCATCCATTGCCATTCAATACCAGGACATGTAGCACACACGGGGACATGCCCTACCTCTTCCCGACACTGCACCTTGTCCCCAGGGAGTACTCCGATATAGCAAGAGACTTTCAGAACCTTAGCAAGTAACTTTTCAGTACTCATTGGTTCTTTTAAAATGCTAACTCCTTCAACTGTGCACAGCTGTCATAATTATACTTCAAGCTAAAAGATGTCTGTCAGCAAAGTGAATTTATGTGAAAACCTGCAGTAGACCGTGCGCATCTCCTATCTCTTCTCCAAGGTTTTTTTGGCTGCACAGTTACATATTTGCAAGAGTTAGTTATAAACACATGCCACCTGTATCAGACCTGAAAGCATTGCTTTCACCCCAAAGTGTCTTGGCAGGACATTCATTGCAAAACAACTAATTCTTCTTCTTATTTCACTTGTTGGTTCAAGGTCTCAACTGGTACATATCTGAGAGAAGACAGCTCTGCACCTGTATTTTATAATTAATAAACAAGGAATTAAAGCTTCACAATTACTTCAAATAATCTTTCCACAGATATATGAGTGTGTTGCTAGCACCATTCTAGAAGCACAATTCATTCTATTGCCATATGTTCGATCAACAATTCAAGTCTATGGGACCAATTCACAAAGGTAAACTGAGACGAAAGTGAAACTTTACTCCTTTCGGTATGCACAAAGGGCATTTACGAGTAGTAAAGTTAGACTTTTGTCTCAGTTCAACTTAATGTTTGGTCTTAAGTTTAACTGAGACTAAAACTGAGACAAAAGTCTAACTTTACTACTTATAAATTCCCTTTGTGAATACATAAAGTCATAAAGTTAGACTTCCTTCTCAGTATACCTTTCTAAATCGGGCCCAATATGTCTAATTCTTCTGGCTTCCACAGCAAACAATCGATGGATTAAACCCAGATCTGTGACTGGGGTGAATGTTTGATGTGTTCAGCATTCCGTGTTCTTTTTGCTTTAATCTTTCACTCCAGCCAGTGTTCCAGCACAGGACCTAGCACTATCTTTTCTGCTGGTTCTTCTTCAAAACATTTATATTCTGGGCTTCTGCTGAAGTGTTGGATAACATGCCCAATTCCTAAGAATATCCCTCCAGGCAATCCAGTGTATCTTTTTCGTTTTACTGTTAACAATCTGAGGAAACATTGTTCTGGAGTAGTCTTTCAAAATAGAAGGACCTCAGTGTGGAGCTCTGTATTCCAGGTCCACACCGTCTTCTTATTATCTTGGCTCCTTCTGTTGTGAGTGCAAACAGTTTGGCTTGAAAAAGACCACTATAAAAATGTCCTCATACTAGAATCCTGTTTACTATTAACAAGCCAAATGTCCAGGCCCCAGTCTGGTTTTTGTTTTACTGGCTGTTGTTGCTGTTCACTCATCTCTCCCACATTTCAAGATAGCAGTGGATGATTTGTTATTAAATCCCCCCACCTTCCTGCCACCAGGCTTAGCCTATTCTTCTCTCCTCTGAAAGTTATGTCACACCACAACAAAATTAATGACTAATATTGGAGAAGAGAGAGTTTTTATACATGAATGAAATACTGGCCAGGTTCTTCACAGAGAAACGCATTTAACACAAAACCCCTTTGCAGGATATTTAACAAAAAACATCAAATCTATTAGAATGATGCACAGATGAAATCTGTAGTTATTTCTCAAGTCAACTTATGGAAAGTATGATTTGTATTCACAAGTGTACTTTTAATGTAGGGAAGAGGTACTTTGGCCTATGTTGTGAGATTATATGTTGTTCCTCCAGGGACCTGCTATTCTAAATGATAAACAATTCTCACTTTTGCATATTATACACACAGGCCCGGTGAGCTTGAAGGCACTACTATGAGTGATTTAGATAATTTCACACGGAATGCCTTTCAACATGTCAAAATATTTTTTCTTTGAGAGTGCCTGCTGTAGCTTTTCTCACAGCAGTTCAGGGCAAAAGTGGCACACCTGAAGTCATGAGTTTACGCTGTGTTGGTGGATGGTGTAAATATTACTCTGGAACCCACATCTGGGATTTAAACTTTATGGTACATGTACTGCTCCATAATACTGTGGCTTAACTTGACAAGTAATTCTTTGAGTTAGGCTAAGATAATCTCTCACCATTTTTAGGTGTGCACAAGCATGAAGAAATGTTTAGCAGTTTTCAAGCGCCCAGTTCTATTGAAGCAAAACCCAGACAAAAAGAGTGACAGTTAAGGGTTATTCTCACATGATTTTCAAATTTGGTTACAGAGAGAGGCATATGTCATGAAGATAGGAGAAGAGAAGACAGTGCAAGAGGCAATTTGGCTACAAATTGGTGATAATGTAGCATGTGTGTTATTTTGCTTTTGGGGATTGAACCTTGTGTAATCTATACGGCGTTGGGTTGATTCATTTGTCTATTGAAAATAGACCACAAGGCTATTAGCAGGGATTATTTCCTGGGTACTGAATATGAATGGGAGAGGAAGTACTTGATACTACTTTGAATGTGTGGGGATCCAGCAAGTTTGTTTTGACCAGAATCAACTGGGCTTGCCTCTCTGATAGGAGAGGTTATGTTTTGCTAAAAAAACGTTGGACCTAGGGATGCAGGATGAAATAAACTTTCTAGGAGAGTCGTTAAAGGAAGTAGAATGATGCAGGAGGGAGAGAAAAGGGATGAGAATGTCTTGTTTGATGAGATTTTGCTGGGCCATTATCATTGAAAGAGTTGCTGCTATTAATTTGATAAGATATCTGTTTTAATTCCTTCAATGGGTTTAGACCCCAATTTATAGTTACGAATCCATGCTTGTTTGTGCATGTGCAGGGGTGTGTTGGCCAAGGATAATCAGTGAAAATCAAATGCCCTCTCCCTAGTACCTAATGTGATCTATGCTACCAATAATTGGAACATTATGCGTAAGTATGTCTCTTCTGGGACAATGCAATTTGATGGATCTCTGCCTCTGCTTTCTTTACAGAAGAAAGATTTATGCTGGGAGAAAGCAAAGAGGACTTTGAAGAGGGTGTCCCTCATTCTCTTTCTAGCCCAGTCTGTTGGTGCATTGGAAACACATATCCCTAACAGAAACTAAGTTCTAAAAACCTCCCTTAATTACATCTTGTTGATAAATAGATACATGGGGATGTTAAAATGGTTCAACTTAGGCTGACAAAGAGAAGCCAAGAGTAGTATCAGACAATTTGGACAAAATACATTTTGGTGGATCTTAAATATCCAAATTCCACTGGATTTAGTGTACATATATTTACTGATTCTCTTTCATTTTATCTAGATTCTAATGAATGTGTGAAGTGTCCAGAAGATCACTGGTCTAATGACAGGAGGGACGCCTGCATTCCAAAAACTATAGAGTTCCTCTCCTACCAACATGGACTGGGCACCACCTTAGCTGCTCTGTCCATCATCAGTTGCTTCTTTCCAACTGCCATCCTCCTTGTCTTCATCAGGAATCATGATACACCTGTTGTAAAGGCCAACAATCGGGCGCTCAGCTACTTCCTCCTCATCGCTCTTACCTTGTGCTTCCTCTGTTCATTGATCTTCATCGGTCAGCCCCAACGCATTACCTGCATTCTGCGGCAAACTGCTTTCGGTATAATTTTTACATTCTGTATATCCTGTGTGCTAGCAAAAACTATTTTGGTGGTTGTTGCTTTTAAGTCCACCCGTCCCAACAGTTCTTTGCGAAAATGGATGGGCCACCGGCTTCCTAATGGAATCATAATTATCTGCACCTCGGTTCAAATTTTAATATGCTCAGTCTGGTTGGCCACGGCTTCTCCTTTCCCCCAAAATTATGTGAAATCTCAGACTAATGTAATAATAATTCAGTGCCATGAAGGACTAATTATGGTCTTCTGGTTTATGCTTGGATACCTTGGCTTCCTTGCTAGTGCAAGTTTTTGGGTGGCCTTCTTGGCTCGAAAGTTGCCGGACAGCTTCAATGAAGCCAAGTATATCACCTTCAGCATGCTGGTGTTTGTTTCTGTGTGGCTGTCCTTCATCCCTGCCTATGTCAGTACAAAGGGGAAATACATGGTCGCCGTGGAGATATTTGCCATCCTCTCTTCAACCCATGGATTGCTCTGTTGTATATTTATACCTAAATGTTATATTATACTGTTCAGGCCAGATATGAACAGCAAGGACTTTGTCTCAGGAAAAAGAAATACTACTGTGAAGAGTAGTACCTGAGGAGTGCATTAAGAGAAGCTTGGATAAATTACAAAATTAACTACCAATCCTTCTCAACAATTGAAAAAGTTTCGTTTTTTTAGCTTGTCTTATAGTATCAATCTAACTATGGCTGCTACTCCACTTTCTTAAATATAAAGTGTTAAAGTGTATTACTAAATGGACTTCTTTGTGTGAAATTAGATGTTACCTTTGAAGTGAGTTTCTCCTTTATCATCATTTTCATTTTCTGTGCAGGTTTTGAGCAAGGAAAACATTTATAGCACAACATTCACTTTTCATAAAATGTCCTTCTCATGTTTATTTAACTTTGATGGAAAGCATGGAAATATAATTGAACATCCCCCTTTCTCCAGAGTTACACCCCTGGTCTGACCTTATTATCTCTCCTCATGTAGTGATGAATTCTCTGTAATCAGACTCTCTGTACCTGCTGAGTTCTTGGTCCTCTCACTTACAACAAATACCTGATTATTTCCAGTTTGGAAAGCTCTTTTGTTACTTTTCTTACCTCTTGGGCTACATCTCTGTTGTATGTCTTTTTTAGCCATGTGGTTTTGCAGCGTTATAATGCCTTTTGAAAAAGTCCACACTTTATGAATAAATATACCTCCTTCTAATTGTTTTTACTCTCTGCTTCTTTTGTTCTTTGATCCTCATCAGTCAGCCGTAAAGCATTACCTGTATTTTGCACCAAAGTGTCTTTGGTGTCACTTTTCGATTCTGCATGTCCTGTGTGTTAGCAAAACCTATTTTGTAGTTTGTTTCTTATAAATTCACAAACCTCAATATTTTATTATGGAAATGGAATGGCCAACGGCTTCCTAACGTAATAATAATTATTTGACAACCAAGCCCTTATTTTTTCATGCAGGTTAGCCATTGCTTCTCTTTTTCCCCAAATGACATTACATTTCATGCTGGTGTACTAGGCATTCAGTGGCAAAAAGGACTAAACATGACGCTTTGGTTCTCGGTGGGATAGCTTGTCTACCTTGCCAGTGAAGGTTTTCTGCTACCCTTTTGTCTAGAAAGTTGTCTGACAGCTTTATTGAAGCCATGTATATCACCATTAGCATGATGGTGTTTGCTGGTGAGGAGCTGTCCTTCACCCATAACTATGTCAGTAGAGGGAAATACAGGGAGGCCATGGACATATTTGCCTTCCTATCCTCCATTCATTGATTGCTTCTGTATATTTATGCCCAGATGCTATTTTATACTGTTCAGGCCAGATATGATCAGCACGTTCTTTGTCTCTCGAAGAAGCAACACTATTGTTTAGATGTAAATAAGTGAATTATTAGTAAGGGTGGATGGTAGTCCACCACAAGAAAGAAAGTCACTAACCTGTTAAGTCCAGGCAAAAGCTTAAATCATTTAAACCTGAGCTCAACCCCTGGTATCTGCGACACAAAGTAGATAGTCTTAACTTAGAGAAAATGTGTAAAGAACCCAAACAGTTCAATAGTCTAAAACACAACACAATAAAAATCATAGTCCAATGTATTAAAATAGTGTAATGTTTAACCCACAAAATGACCACAAAGCAACAAAAATCCAATAAAAGCAACCAGAGATGTTAACACAAAGAGTAGCAAGAAAAAGTAATGCGCCAATCAGTAGATACTGTTTGCATGTGACCAGAATCTAGGCACGATTTCTGGCCATTTGCAATGGCACGTGGGTCAGAAATGCCAAGCACGTTCACCCCGGTCACCTTTGGACTCTGAAATGGAAGTCAAAATCATTCAACAGGGAAAGGCTGTGAAGGGTACCCAACAAAGACTTCTCAAATCCAGTTAGCCATTGGACAAAGTCCAGCTGAAGCCATTGTTCAAATTTCATGCCCAGGAAAGTCCTCTTGCTGGCTGACTACTTTTCATCCTTTCACCCAGTCACGATTTCTACATTCAAACTTAGGGGGCTATTAGGATGGCCACCCTAGCAGCAACAGGACCGCCCGCCTGCCATGCGGGGGTCCCGCCATCCTAATTATGACGCGACCACCACCACGGTGGTCGTATCTGACGATTTAACATTGTGGCAGGTGCTACAATGTGAAATGGCCACGTTGTGCATTTCCCTGCACAAGGTGGCAGGCATCGCACGGTGCCTGCCACCTTGTGCATGGAAATGGTACCCCCCAGTGCACAGCTGACCTCCCCCAGGGCCAGCAACGGGCCCCCAAAGCAATCCGCCGCAAAAAGAGAGGCGGAGAGGCCCATTGTAATCACTACGGGCACCGCCGCAATTATTGCCTGGTTCCAGGTTCCGCAAGGTGGGCGGAAGAGGACCGCCTCGCAGGACCGTTGCGGTCAGTCTTTCCGACTGCCGCAGAAAAATAGTGATTCCCACTGCCATCATAATATGGCAGTGGGTAAATCACCTTTTGATGGCGTGCGGATCGCCACCGCCGAGCTGGCGGTGGCGTTCCGCCCGCCATCGTAATCAGCCCCTAAGTCTCTTTTTTGGAGCTCAGAATCCTCCAGTGGGCGATGGCTGCAGGCTGTATCTGAAGGTGTTCCATGGGAGAAACCTGTTTCTTTAACCCAACGAAGTTGTGCCCTGGCAGGATTGGGTCAATACGAGTGGTTGGTCCTGGTCCCACAACGGTTGCAACTAAAACATTTTCTAACTCCCACAGATTTTCAGAGAAGATAAGTTGGACATAGCCAAGGGTCACAGGACTCAGGGACAGCACTTGGGGGGTCAGGACTCACTCCAGAAGAGGCCACCAGCGGGATCCAGTCCAGGTCCAGCTGGGCACTTGAAAAAATAGGTATTTTGCAGTATGTTGTGTCACTGTGGCCATAACAGAGGAAAGCCATCTGAACCATTTAGTCCGCTTCCTTGTACTGAGTATAAGTGGGAGCAGGTTCAGCCCTTGGGTCTCTTCACATGTCTCAAACAACAGGTGCAGTCCTTCTTCTGTTTGTCACATGTACAGAAAGTGTTCTAAGGAGCAGTGTGTAAGGTACCAGCTTTCTACGTTTCACTAGCCAGTGGGTGTGGGTGACTCTTGAACTCCCACTGACCAATGGGGAGAAAGTTCCTGGGGGCAACCCTTCACAATTTTTCAGTACATTGTGTTTACCTTGCGGCAAACTATCCCACATTGCACCATTCTAAGGGAATATCACAGACCTTCTGCCCCTAAAGGGAGCCGGTGGGTCAGCCAAGGGTGTTATCAAGGTAATGAGCAGCCCCCTCCTTCACAGGTACCAAAAACTGGGTCTGGGACCAGCTCCCTCTCTCACTGGGTTGGTACCCAACTGGCTACCCCAGGCCTAATGAACAAAAGCTGTCCTTCCCGTAAGTTACCCCTAACACTAAACTATGAATGTGCAGGCTTCATCTGTGTTCCTTTCAAGTTAATGAACTTCCTATACCTACCCCTGCTGCTTTCCTGGGCTGTATCTCACTCCCTACCCCAGTCCATCCTGTCCCCAGTTCTCAGCCATTGTCTCTGCTATGGGAGCATTTGTTTTGTTCAAACAGCTGCTAATGCAAATTAGATTCCAGAAGCTTCAGGAATGGATAAGGTAACTTTATAAAAAGGTACTATTTCTAAATATGTAATAAAAATCTAGCTTCATTAATGAATTGGATTTATAATAAATATGACAACAAATAGTCGCTGAATATGTATTTTAGCTGACAGTCAAAAGTTACAGACTGAAGTTTACAATCTGTACTTTGACTTTTTCTAGGATCCAGCTACAGCCCTGCCAGTGAAAATAGCTTCTGGTTGCTAGGCACTGGAGAAACATGGCAAGTTTAATTTCACACAACTTCCATTTAAGGTACCAGGCACACTACTTGTGGGTGACAAAGCAGGGTTTCCCTCCTGTCAAAAGGGTTATTTTTGGCAGGTCTGACAGCAGGATTGAGGCAGCCAGGCAACACAGGCCTGCAGCCATGTTTTTCAAGCCACTCTAGGGATGGGATAGTGAGTTCTACAGTCCACAGGTGGCATTTAACTTCCAGACCCTGGGTGCATTTTCTGCATACACGTGACTTCTAGGAAAGTTAAATATTCCTGTCAGTGGTTAAGCAATCAGAGCACATATATTGGGCATTGGATGGCAGCCCTTCAATGTTCAGAGGGAGTGACTATACAGAAAGGGGCATTTTCTCACAGCAGAAAATTGGCTGATATCTGTATCTTTTGAGAGAAGAAACCTTTTGCCTGGTAAATCAGGAACATATAGAAACATATGTTCTACTTTATTTCCTTCAAAGTATAGTTAGAAAATATTTAGAAAATAAAGGATCATTTTTATTACCAGATATCTTTTAGTCCCACCAGATAAAAGAATGGACAGAACATCTTTAAAGTTAGGCATATGTATGTATTGATTTGTATGGTTTGTAATGTAGGTCAGCTGTTGGACCTGTCTGCCTTAGGGTGGTCTTCGCCTAAACTTCTTGAATTACGCCCCCATTTTTTCTGTTCTCTGTGTTGTTGACCTTAGAGCTCTGCGCATGTTACCACTGCTTATCAGCACTAAACTGCTTGTGCTCACTCCTTTAAACATGGTAGAATTGTCTTACACCCAATTGGCATATTTTATTTAATTAGAATCCCCTTGTAAATTGGTGTTATCGGTGCCTAGGTCCTGTAAATGAAATGATAGTAGGGGACTGCAGCACTTATTGTGCCATCCACTTAAGTAGCCTTTTAAACAATTCGCATACCAGCCATTGGTGCCTGTGTGGGCATTTTTAAACTGCCATTTTGACCTGACTTAACCTTTTCCCAGGCATAAACCTTTCTTTTAATACATATAGATCACCCCTAGAGTAGGCCCTAAACAGCCCATAGGACAGAGTGCAGTGTATATTAAAGGTAGGACATGCATTTTTAATATTTACATGTCCTGGTAGTGAAAAACTCTTAATTTGTGTTTCACTTCTGCAAGGCCTGCCTCTCCCATAGGATAACAATGGGTTGCCATTTTACAATTAATAAGTGATCACTTACAATTGGGAGCAGGTAGTAATGTTGAGTTGGGTGTCTAAAGAATTGTAATTTAAAACCCACTTTAATGGTAAAGTCAGAGTTCAAGTTGCCATTTTCTTGTCTCAACCATTTGGTGCCTGCAGCCTATATCTTGGGTCAGATGACTAGGTGTAACAGGAAGTTGGTATTTGTGTATTGCTCCCAAAAGTGAGATTAAAGGGGGATAGTTGTTGGCAGAATGGCCCATCACTAATTTAATGAGGGGGAGGAGCTGTCATCTACCACACTTGCACATCACAAAGGCTCTGCCCACCACACTCACAAAGAGTCTTGACACTAGTCTTTTGTGTCCCAAGACAAGCTGGGACCAGGGCAGGGGGGCAGGAAATTTCAAACATCTCTGAGGGTGGAAACCTCCAGAACGTTCTACTGCTTCAAAGTGGGCACAAGGTATAAATAGTGGACCCTCAGACTCAACTCTTCAGTACACCTCTGAACCTGTGGAAGACTCAGAAAGAATGCTGTGCTGCTATGCAAGAAGGACTGCTACTCTGCTGCCCTGCTGGCTGGATGAGAAGGGCTGGACCTGCATCTTGAACCCAAGACTACTAGAATGACTCCAAGGGCTAGCCTGCTGGCCTCCCGACTCAGGGACAGAAAAGGCTCCAGCCATCTTGAATCCAGCACCTGGACTCTGCCTGGTGTGAGTCTTGCCCTCCAAGTTGTGCCACCCCTGTCCTGGACCCTTGGAAGTGGGCCTGATGGTGCTCTGCCAGCCCAGCTTTGGTCCTGTGAGCAGAACCGAAGCAATGCGATGCATCTCTTCCCAGCCGCTCCATAACCGCTCCTGCTTGAGGCATGTCCAATGAAGGATCTCAGACCGCAGCGTGCAGCTCCCTTGGAACCGCCACTGTGCAACAAATCCTCAACACAGGTCTTCGCATCACAAGTCCCTCCTCGACGACGCAGGACTTCGCATCGCAGCCTCACCGCTTCTTTGGAACCGACGGTGTGCAGCTTATCCTTGATTCCAGACTTCAAATTGCAAGCCCCTTGTTGATGGCATACTCAACGATGACGCAGGACTTCGCATAGTAGCCCGGCAGCTCCTCGGAACCACTGCTGCACTACGCATCATCGACAAGGAATCTCGCAAAGCTCCGCAACCAGGATTTGAGGCACTTTGTTCAGCAAGTCAAACTTGGTCACTGTATCCGGCCTGCACTCCATAATGGTAGGCCTGAACTTGTGACTATGTCCTGGTCCAGCACGACCAGATAAGCACAGTTGGCACTTTGGCTATTAGGCACTATTTTCACTTAAATCCTTAAAATTGCATATCTCCGGTTCTACGGATTGGATTTTTGTCATTTTCATCTCAAATAATTTATTACATTTTACTCTATTTTTCAAAATTGGCGTGGAATTTTTTCTTGTGTTGTGTTTTCACTTTATTACTCTTTGAAGTGCTGCATAAACACTTGATGTATTGCCTCTAAGTTAAGCCTGAATACTTGTTGCAAGCGTTTGTGGTTGCTGCTTTAGTAGGTTTTTACCCCCTCAATCAGTAACCCAGTTTCCTACATTGGTCATATGATTTAATGCCACATTTAAATCCAAATATAAACCCTTGGATTTATTTTAAAGTTGAATCCGCTGCAAAACCCTTTTTTCTTTCCTCTGACTTTTTTCGAAAAGTAGATTACTACTGGTAACAATGTATGTCTCTCCTATGCACCTAACTGTTGGTTTAATTCTACTCACAGTATAAGATTCATCCTCCCACATGTTGTTGCTGGATCCTCATGCTCAAATATCCCTCAACACCAAGTTAGTGTGCTATTCTTCTGCTCTCATTGTTAATTTCCTTCTTCTCCTTAAGATATTAAGGCCCTTCTTTCTTCTTCTCCAGTCCAATTCTGTACCCTCTCTATTGACAGTAATAATAATAATAGCAATCAGTAAACATTGAGATGTGTTATGTTTAAGCTCACTCAGTAACTGCTGATAATTATCCAGCTAGATGTACCCATTTTATCAGCCTCAGAAGGATGAAAGACTTAGTGTACATGCCGATATTCAAGCAAACTCAATAGATACATTAATTCACTGAACTGTCTTACTGCTATCTTTCCTCCTCTTCATGCTGTAGTTTGAATACAATTTCTCTTTGCTGTATCAGTCTAACTGCCAACTACTCTTAATGCCCGTTTAGCCATTGATCTCCACAGCAGAAACACTTTCCTGCTGTCACTATTTATAGTTGCTGTCTCCACTCTCTTTTTAAGCATTGCATAAACCAAGACCTTTTGATTTTACTAAAATTAAATGCATAATGTACTTCCTTACAGGGGCTTTCACCAGCCCTTCTCATCCATTAGGCTGTTATTGTGTCATTCACATTTTTCTTCTGCCCACTACAGCCTGCAGCATGGAGCATTGACTAACTTCACTTTGATCCACGGCTTTCAACCCTTTCACAATGAGTATATCCACACACAGTAGTTCTCTTAAGTGCTCGAGACTACTATGGCAAGGTGTGTATTTTGAGACCAAAAGATATTTTGCTTTTGGCCAATTTTTAAAAAAAATCTTGACAAGGGATCCACAGCTTTCCAAACAAAGAAGTTTGGCTAAATTTGTCACAAAACAAATCAAGCATCTGCAAAGCCAAAAGGCTAGCAGCCACTAGCAGACATGGAGGCTTTGCCAATTCTTGTATGATGTTCTTTCCACCTTCTTCTACTGCCAGTTTCATGCTCCAAGCCTAGGGTTTCTCTTCCTCTTCAATCCGATGGTACTAATATTTAGTGATAGTTAATCCACACTACATCATCAAACTCCCAATCTTTAAGGCTACATCTATCCAGTTGGCACCCCTCACCCAAATGACAGTTTGTCCTCCATGGCAATAGTTTCTTCCAATTTCTTTCACAATTTTTATGTCTCCACTCTCTTCCTACTGAGCCTCGTTGAGCACATTTCACTCTTTGTGTGTGTCTTCTCTCTCTCACTCTTTGTGCCTTTTCTCTTTCTTGAAAAAATGGCTGACCATAGCTTCAACACCAGACATCAGCACCGCCATCCCTGCCAGATACAATATAACCATGCAAGACTGCCTAAACAGGCCCAGAGGAGAAAGCGCTGTAATATTTCCCGAATTGTGATTGAATCTGAATATATTCATTGCTCGCAACTGAAGTGATTTTTAACCTTCCCTGTTTTGAGCTGTGCTTATTTTCTATTTTGTTGGTTCTTCCCTGATTTTATCCTCGCATACTTGCACCATAAAAACGCTACCTGCTCACCGTGATTTTCGCGGGTCCTCTGCCCTTAGACTGGACTTCCAGGGCTATCTTGGGGGTAGATAGTGCCGGTTAGCGGGCGCCATCTTGGGTTGCGCTCTAGCTGCTAGGACGTCGCGTCTGATGTTTATTTAAGGCGACAAGATAGTCGGGGGAGCCTCTACACGGTAACCCAGCTTGTGTTTGTGTCCTTGCACATTGCGCTGTAATATTTCCCGAATTGTGCTTGAATCTGAATATATTCATTGCTCGCAACTGAAGTGATTTTTAACCTTCCCTGTTTTGAGCTGTGCTTATTTTCTATTTTGTTGGTTTTTCCCCGATTTTATGCTCGCATACTTGCACCATAAAAACGCTACTTGCTCACCGCGATTTTCGCGGGTCCTCTGCCCTTAGACTGGACTTCCAGGGCCATCTTGGGGGTAGATAGTGCCGGTTAGCGGGCGCCATCTTGGGTTGCGCTCTAGCTGCTAAGACGTCACGTCTGATGTTTATTTAAGGCGACACGATAGTCGGGGGAGCCTCTACACGGTAACCCAGCTTGTGTTTGTGTCCTTTCACATCGCGCTGTAATATTTCCCGAATTGTGCTTGAATCTGAATATATTCATTGCTCGCAACTGAAGTGATTTTTAACCTTCCCTGTTTTGAGCTGTGCTTATTTTCTATTTTGTTGGTTTTTCCCTGATTTTATCCTCGCATACTTGCACTATAAAAACGCTACTTGCTCACTGCGATTTTCGCGGGTCCTCTGCCCTTAGACTGGACTTCCAGGGCCATCTTGGGGGTAGATAGTGCCGGTTAGCGGGCGCCATCTTGGGTTGCACTCTAGCTGCTAGGACGTCGCCTCAGACCTCTATTTAAGGCAATAACGTTTGAACGCAGCATTGGCGCGCAGCGGGCGCGCTCTCCGCGCACCGGAGTCGCGCCAGAGTCCAGCCCGTCTGCGCCCGTTCCCCCTCCCTTTGCAAAGCCAATTACATATGTTATTCCTATACGTATAAAGACTTAGCCGCCCTCAGACCCCCCCGCGCACATTGTCATCACTCCTTTGCCCCGGATGCGTTTTTGAACTCCCCGGGGTGTGAGTGTTACTCGCCATTGCGCCCTTTGTCGCACCCGGCTGGCTCCTTAGCTAGGTCCACTACCACGTTTGAAGCACCCTTTACTGCCAAAATTGAGAGGGGTTTCCTTATCAATGTTAGATCATTAGTCAAAAATAACATAGCCTTCAGCGAGTTTGTGTCGGGTGGAAAACCCTCTTGGGTGTTTTTACCGGAAACTTGGGCCTCTGACTCCTCCAGTCCGGATCTTATAGACGCCATCCCCGAAGGTTATGCTCTCGGAAGACTGGATCGTGTGGGGCGTAGAGGGGTGGACTGGGGATCTTACATCAAATCTCCCATTCTTGTCGTACCACCCCGCTATCTGCTCCTTCAGATCCTTTTCAGGCCCTACATTTTGTAATTACTTCTGCTCTCTCCGCTCCCTTTGCGGGCATCTTGATCTACAGACCTCCTGGACCCAGAACTGCTTTTAGTCAGAATCTACTGAATATTTTAGAACCTTATTTTGGTTGTGAACATCTGACGATCCTGGGGGACTTTAATTTTCATTTGGATAATCTTGATTCCAAGGATTCCCTCTCCCTTCTGGATTCTATGTCCGCGTGTGGCCTTAATCAATTGGTCAAATTTCCCACTCATCAGGCTGGTCACATCCTGGATGGGGTCTTTTCGAATGACTCTAGGATTTCGACGGGCCGACCTATTCCTTTGGTCTGGTCCGACCATCTGGCCGTTCCTCTGGAGCTTCAGGGTCCCCCTGCCATCTCCAGGCCCTACAGTCATAGTAGAAGAGAACCTAAGTGGAATTACAAAGCGATTTCAAATGAGACCCTGGCGCCGTTGATTCCCTATAGCAAGATCTCTAATGTCGGAGATGTCAGCCTGGCGGCTTCTGAATTTGACTCCTCCTTGTGCAGGGCGGTGGATATTTTGGCCCCCATCTCTTTACATTACTCGGCTAGGAAGAGTCCATCGGCCCCCTGGTTTACTGAATCCTTGAGACGCCTTAGGCAGGGCTGTAGGAAACAGGAGAGGCTGTGGAGGGCGAGCTGGGACTCTAAAGAAAGGGAAAAACATAAACTCTCCCTTAAAAGGTACAAGGCGGAGGTAATCAAACAAAAGCAGGATTACTTCGCCAAGTTAACCACTACTCTTTCGTCCCCTACAGACCTCTTTCGAATTGTCGACTCTCTGTGTACCTTGCAAATTCCCAATCCTACTGTCAGTTCTCAAGATCTTTGCGATAGGATTGCTCAGTTCTTTCACTCCAAAATAGCTGATACTCATTCTGCCCTTGAATCGCAAAGGGCCTCTCTGCCCCCCCCCCTCCACTCTTGTTACACCTGGCGCTGGTGGTGCAGATTGGGGTGTACAAATTCTCCCTACTTCCACGGATAGAGTAAATTCACAGATACACGCACACACACTCATCATACGCTTGGGCCCATTTCACTAACATACACTCAGATTACTCCATTAGCACTGAACCTGTGGAAAGAAACCTTCTAAACACCCTACATCTACACTATGGTCGATAAGACCTAATTGACACGGTCTCAAGTCATGATTTAACCAATAATAATCAACAATAATCAAAATAGAGTACTCAATAATTGACAAGAAATAATAACCAACACTTGTATTTTAAAATTATGATTCTTTATCTAAAATTAGTTCAAATAGAAAGGCAATCAAAATAAATCATTATTCTCATAGTTACCTATTCTAGCTAAATGTCATAAATGGGTCATCAGAACAGGTCTCTCAATAGAAGTCTCTTAGGTCACCGTCCTCACGGCATCGATCCTCACCAACGCAAGTTCGGAAAGAAGTGGCCTCAGACTCCAAAATGCAACGAACAAACCCTCTCTAAGCTAACAATATTTATAATGAATTAAACAATAGAAGGCAACATAAAATGTTTTCGATATCCGCTGAACCGCTGAGCAAAGCGAGCAGGAAAGGATGTAGCATCGCTACATTTGGAAAAACTCCGCTCAGAAAAATCACAAAAATAAAAAGACGGAAGACGGAACTAAATCTTGAAATGTTTCTTTTCCATATTCATATTTCCTCGGAACCAGCATGGTGATCATAATGTTCATTGAGGCTCCTTTGTCTTCCAAGGACATTTGGATGTCCGCCCAGAGCTGCCGTCCTCACGGAAAACTTTTAACCAGGCGAAGACTGTGGTCAGATGACTCTCAACCATGTTCAGCAAGGCCTTCTCATCAGAGTTCTCAGCACTCAAATTTAGGCTTTAAACGGTAGCCATTTTTTACTAGGCCAGAACGTATCATCTTAATTAAAAGAGACAAAAACAACGTTACCACAGCATAGTGATTAAACAGTGTTAACCCCACTAATACCCTTATGTGTATGTAATTATCTAGCCTTTGCAACACAAGAAAAGCATTAGTACATGACATTTAAAAAGCGTTTTTGTGCTTTAAAATAAACAGCACTCAGCAACATTTATTAATAAAACATGCACATTATTAATAAACGACACAAATGCTTCCCCACGTGTAGTTTTCTCTTGTTATTTCTTATTGGTTAATTAGAACATTTACACAAAACAAATAATTAGTAATTATGAATTAATAATTTTAATTTCTTTCGACAATAGACAAACCAGAGCTTTAAAAACCCAATAGATTTTCAACAGAAAACTCTGCTCCAGCAATCCCCCCTTTGGTGATATTATCACCAAATAAACAACCCAAAAAAAAAATAAGTAAAATTTAAGTCCCAATTTTTAGGAGAAACTGAAAATGTCTTTCTTTTTGACAACACTAGACACCAGACTCCCTTTCATCATCCCTCTTTGTCTCCAAATAAACACTCTCCCTCAATTCTTCTAATTCTATTTCTTGTGGATCTCTTTTTCTTTTATTTCTCCTTTCAATATTTCTTTTAATTAATTTATTTTTCCCTCCCCTGTTTTTACAACACAAACACACCAATCTTAGTATCAATAAAGCAACAATTATACAAGTCAAAGGAAACAATATCTTACCTATAATAGTACTACCTATCTTTGCAATAAAACTCTTAACAACAACTATTTTATTAGCTGTTTTAGTCCAAATGCTCTCAGCTTTCAGTGGTACTAATTCTTCATGCAAATCAGTAATATTTTTGATATAGACCTTCAGGTCTTTGCTTTCGTCAGGAATGTAAGTGCAACAATGTTGAACTTTCAATATTCCACAGACCCCACCCTCCTTGGCTAATAGAATATCAAGGGCAAGTCGATTTTGCATAGACATGGCACGTACGGCAATCAATTCCGTATTCACCAAAACAAACCCTCCAGAGGTATTTGTCGATAAGCGATCCACCACTGTTGACAGTTTCCGAATTTCATATGCATTCATAGAAATTCCCACTGCTGGAATTAAAGCTCCAAAAATGTCACCCACTATTTCTGACCAAGTTTCTCTCTTAAAACGTGTTAGTAAATTAATATGTTCTACATCTTCTATTCTATCTATATGAAAAATCTTTGGAAAGACCAGGCCCACATAACACGTGCCATACCAATGGTCAGGCAACTTGTAATAAGCCTTGTTCCCACAAACATAATACACTCCTGGGAAAACTGGATCCTCTCCTCCTCTAAAACCCCATCCTGTCGCAATGAAGTATGTATCATGACACTCACTAGTCCCAACAAAGTATGTATCATATTGGGATTTTCTTCTTGTAATGCACAGCTTACCCTTCTGTGGTGCATCTAAAGCTAAAGTTGGACTAGCTCCATTTCTCAATTCTTTTCCCATCTCAATGTCCCAAATTGTCTCACTCACTTTGTATTTCCCTGCCTTTTTATGCATACTCAATCTCCTTTCCTCCACCATGTTTAGGAAAGCTTTCTCCTCTTCTTTCAAACTGCAAGTTAAATTATTCTTAAAAATGTAATCTAATGTTAATTCTTCTTTCTCAATAAAAATCTCACCAAAAATGTTAGCTTCTTTAGCTGGATTCAGCTTTTCATTCATAGGCAATTGCCCAAAAATACTATCTTTGTTAGACATCTTATAATCTATCTTCCCCAGTAAATAAAAAATACTACTCCACACACTACAAGAAATTCCATACGTAGCTGGTAAATGGTGATAAGTAACACCCTCTGAAACGGATGCAGGTAATTGCATACAAACATAGCAATCCCTTACTTCCATTGTCTTCACATATTCGTACAACAATTTCGAAAAAACATTGCTAGAAAAATCATTAATTGACCTATCTTTATGCATGTAAGTATTACTAATTCTAGTTGGAACTACTTTTTGTGAACTTTTCTCTACATTAGTCTCATTCTCAGTATGTATTTCAAATGTACCTATTGTAACTCTAAATGTAACTAATAAAGCTAAAACACCCCATAGTAGCATTAATAATCCAGTACAGCAACAGCACATTCTACACCATCTTTTCAAGAAGGCACATCTACTTTGATTATTCTCTATGTTAGCCATTTTACTACTTTGACCGTGTCTTTTGACTTAGCCTCTACTACTCCACTACTGTATTACTCTTTATTTCTGGATTACTTCAAACAGCTGAATTTCAGACTTTCTCCTTTTCACTTTTCCTCCAAGTGATTTCTCCAGATAATTTCTTCAGTTCACTCAATTTGGATATTCATCACTTTTCACTCCTTCTTCTTCAGCAACATCAAATTGTATCAGATCATCAACAACATCCTGTGCATCCGACTCTTCTCCAATGTCAGTCAGGATAACTTTTAAGATTCCAACAGATTTTTCCTTTTCCTCAACCACTTTTCTCAAGATCCCCTCCGGATTGTCTCGATTCACTGTTTCTTCTTCTTCTTCTCCTCCTTCAGACAGTGCCACATAAGACCATTCCGGTGATCTGTACTTTTGGTTGGGTCTTCTAATTCTCTTTATCTCCTCAGGTTCTCTTGACTCCTTTTGCTCCTTTCTTTTTACTTCGTTTTGACTCGACACCTCATTCACTTGTTCAGCTTTCGATGTATTTGCTCTTATCAGTCTGTATCTCAGCCTCTTCACTCTGTTGTTAGGCCAAAAATCTCCTCTTACAACTTTTTTCGGTCTTGCTTCTGTATTATTTCTTTCTCCAATCCAAGTTCTCTTTCTCAGAACTCGACCTTCTGATTTTTCATTCTCACTTTCATCCGATTCTGTCTCAAATGCCTCTTGTTCTTCAGCAGTTTTCTTTCGCTCCAGTCTTTTTCACCACTTTTTGAGACTTCCCTACTTCTTTCCCTCCTCGAGTCTCCGACACGCAATCTTCTTGCTGTCTACTTGTCCCTTCACCTAGCTTATCAGGAATGTTCCCTACACCTCCTCGGGGGTCTTCCGCAATCTGTCCCTCTCTATCTTCTTCTGACCCTACGTCTTCAGGTATAATCTCAAGTGGTTCTTCAATCTCCTCTTCTTCTGATTCAGGAGTAATTTCTGTGGAACTGCTCTTTTCTCTTCTTTTTCCTCCACTGCTTTTTGGAACTTCAGGCTCTCTTACAGAATCTGATCTCCCTTCTGAGACTCTCAATGGTTCTCTTGAAGTCTTTTCTGCTTCTTTTCCTGAACTTTGATTTTTTCTCACTGGTTCTGGGTCTTCATCATCACTGGAATCTGATTCTTCAAAATACTCCTTGCCAGTCCCATCCTTTGGGTTTGGAACTCTCAGAGTATGACTCGCATGTACCCAGTCTTTCACACCAGCACACTTCACTGCAGTTGTCGTAGTCAAAATAACTTGTCTTGGTCTTCCCCACCTTGGAACCAAGCAGTTTCTTCTTCTGTGTACTTTAATCCTCACCCAGTCCCCTGGACTCAGATCATGAGCTTGCTTCTTCTCAAGTGTGGTAGCTTCTTCTCCAACCTGGTGAAACACAGAATGAACTGCGTCAGCCAGGCCTTTACAGTAATCCAAAATCATGTCATCAGTTATTGTCATCAACTTATTGACAGGCACATATGCATGTCGCATTGCGCGTCCCATCAAAATTTCGTGCGGACTTAACCCAGTAGTTCTATCTGGAGTAGATCTAATAGTCATTAGCACTAGAGGCAAGACATCAGGCCATTTCATTCCAGTGGCTAAACACATCTTACCAATCCTGTTCTTGATTGTGCCATTTATCTGCTCAACCACACCAGAAGCCTCTGGCCTGTATGCACAATGTAGCTTTTGCTGTATGCCCAATGCTTCACAAATCAAACTCATGAGCTCATTATAGAAGTGTCAACCTCTATCAGACTCAATCGTTACTGGAAACCCGTACCTAGGAATCAACTCTCTTAACAGTAACTTTGCCACTGTTACTCCATCATTTCTCCTAGTCGGATAGGCCTCCACCCATCTTGAGAACAAACAGACTACCACTAGAACATACCTCAGTCTGTTCACTTGGGGCATTTCAATGAAATCTACCTGCATTCTCGTGAAAGGAC
The DNA here is from genome assembly GCF_964204655.1 of Triturus cristatus. NCBI lineage: Eukaryota > Metazoa > Chordata > Amphibia > Caudata > Salamandridae > Triturus > Triturus cristatus. The sequence continues at coordinate 260,441,747 of NC_140587.1, forward strand.
CACCTTCTCTACCTATCGTTCCCAAACTCACCACTGTCTTTTTCCCAGTGTTAAATTGCTGGCAAATCAAACATCTCTGACAGATGCTATCTGCAATTGTCCTGAATTTTGCATTGTACCAAGTCTGTTTAAAAGACCTGATCATCGCATCCCTTCCCAAATGTCCCTGGCCATGATACATCCTTGCCATTGTCGACAACATGGAATTAGGCATGACTGGTCTGCCATCTCTATAGACCCAAACATGGTCTGTTTCTCTTGGAGCACAACCTGCCTTGATCCAGTCTTTCTTTTCTTCCTTTCCTGCCTCATCCTGCAACTGTTTCACTTCATCCCACGTTTCTAGGACATTAGTAAACATCACAGAACAAAAAGACATTTCTTCTTCTCGTTCCCTATTAATCGAGTGATTGTTCTTAGCACAATATTGTGCAATGTCGTTAGCAAATCTGTTGCCAACAGTCACAAAATCATCTCCTTGTCCATGAGCAGCACATTTCACAACTGCTAATTCTTTAGGCAGCTGTATCACCTCAAGCAATTTCCCAATCACTTCAGCATTCTTTATTGGAGTCCCACTCGACGTCAAGAAACCTCTCTGTAGCCAAAGTTGGCCAAAATCATGCACAACTCCAAATCCATACTGACTATCAGTCATCACAGTCACTCTCAGATCTTTCCCAATTTCACAAGCTTTCGTCAATGCCACCAATTCTGCAACTTGTGCAGATTTCACTCCTTTCAATGATGATGCTTCCATCACTTCTGAAACCTTGCACACTGCATATGCTGCACTCAGCACACCCTCATCATTCCTCAGGCATGATCCATCTACAAACAGCACATGATCACTCTCAAGTAAGGGAAGATCCCTTATGTCTGGTCTCGGTTTTGTACAGTAATCCAGCACATCCAAACAATTGTGATCATCTTCTGTCTTCACACCCACATTTTCAATATCCGGCAACAATGTCGCTGGATTCACATTCACACATCTCTCCAAAGTCACATTTGATGCTCCCAGAATGACTTTCTCATATTTAGTCAGCCGACTATGTGACATGTACTGAGTTCTGCTTCTTGTCAAAAGAATTGCCACATTATGAGGTACGAATACCCTTACAGGATATCCCATTATGATTCCCTCACTCTGTTCCAGACTTCTGCATGTTGCAGCCACAGATTTCAGACAACCTGGTAAACCCACAGCTACAGGGTCAAGTGTCGATGAGAAGTACGCAATAGGCCTTCTCAGTAATCCATGCTTCTGAATTAACACTGAAAGTGCACATCCATTTCTTTCACTGCAGTACAATTCAAACTCTTTCTCATAGTCTGGCATACCCAAAGCAGGGGCTTCACACATTCTGCTCTTCAGCTCCTCAAATGCTGCCATTTGTTCTCCATCTAGTTCCAATGGATCTGTCATCTCACTTTTTGTCAGCTTAATCAGTGGCTTTACTATCAGCGAGAAATTAATTATCCACTGACGACAATAACCCACCATTCCCAGGAACATTCTCACTTCCCTCTGGGTCTTTGGGGCTTTCATTTCTCTGATAATTCTAATCCTGTCATTAGTCACTTTTCTCAGACCTTTTTCAATATTGTGTCCAAGATAATGCACCTCTTTCTTGCAAAATTGCAATTTAGCTGGAGATACCTTTAACCCTCCATCTGCCAGATGATTCAGTAAAGCTATGGTATCTACTTCACAAGCTTCACGTGTCTTTGATGCCACAAGTAGGTCATCAATATATTGCACTAGTACTGAGTTTTCAGGCATGATCAAACTCTCTAATGACTTTTTCAATAACTGATTGAATATCGAAGGACTCTCTGTATACCCCTGTGGGATACGACACCATGCTAAAATACGCTGGCCAAATCTAAATGCAAAAATCGGCTGGCTGTCATGATGCAATGGAATTGAAAAGAAAGCATGACACAAATCAATCACTGTGTACCACTCAGCATCATGTGGAATCTGATACAAGATCACTGACGGATTTGGCACAATAGGACAACATGCCACCACAATTTGATTAACTTTTCTCAAATCCTGTACAATCCTGAACTTCCCATTAGGTTTCTTTAGCCCCATAATCGGTGAGTTACACGGGCTACTCAATAGTTCTCTCAGAACTCCTTGCTGAATCATTTTCTCAATAATAGGAGTTATTCCTTCAATTATTTCTGGTGTCATTTTGTACTGAGGAATGTTAGGATAAGTAATTCCTTCTTTCACTGCAATTTTCACAGGATCTACATTATTCATCAATCCCACATCCTCTCCAGTAAAATCCCAAACTGTCCTTTTCACTGTGTCTCTCAGCTCTTGAGGCAAATCCTCCGGATCAAACACAGCATATGCACCAATTAACTCACTCTCTCTATTTTCTAGAGTCATTCGGTACAAAACATCCTCATCTGGTGTTTCAAAAGCCATTCCATCCGGTGTACAAAAAATTGTACAATTCATCTTACAAAGTAGATCCCTGCCTAACAGGTTCACTGGACTAGTGTCACAGACAATAAATCTGTGCATGTCTGAAAATTTCCCTATTTGTACTCTTACTGGTTCAGTAAGACGTGTCTTGATTTGTGTATTGGCTACACCAACTACTTGGATTGCTTCATCCGAGAGAGGAAGATTTTTAATATCTGTTGACCTGACAGTTGATCTTGTTGCACCTGTGTCTACTAAAAAAGTAACACCTTCTTCATTTATTTTTCCATCCACAAATGGTCCTGCCTGGTCTACGTCTAGAGTTGCACCAAGTATGCACACTTCCTCCTCTCTTCGGCACCGTCAATAATCACCTTCAGACTCACTCCCTTCATTCATTAACAAGTACTGCTGTACCTGGTTAGAACGCCTTGGTTTGTTTACCTGCTCATCATTGTAGAATCCCGAATCCTTATTATACTTTTGTGATCCTCTATTCTGCGGCAAGGGCGGTTTTGGCTCTTGACTCTGCTGTTTCACAACAGAAGGTTGTTGCTGCTGTCGATTATTCCCTTCGTTCTGCACCTGTTGATTTAAGGATTTACTCTCATTATTCGCTAATGGTGGATTGGTACATTCAGATCTCCAATGTCCCAGTTGGCCACAGTTGTGACACGGGAACTTTTTCTTGGCTTCCTCAAGATTCCCCTTTCCTTTCCCTGCATATCTAGGTCTATTCCCTGGATTATTTCCTGCATTATTCGCCTGTTCCACCAATTGTGCTTCCTGTCTTTCCACAACTTTCACTTGTGCCCACATTGCTTTCTCTTTCAGCTTTCTCTGTTTTGCTTCAATTTCATCACTGAAGTATTTTGCATGTCTCAAAATCTCATCTATTTTCTTACTCTGTCAGTCCACTGTATGCTCACGAATTCTCTCACTAATCTCAGGTCTCAGGCCATATACAAATCTGTATACAAAATTACTCAAATCCTTGTCACCCAGGTGTTCATCCCCACTGAATTGTTTAAAAGCCAGTATCAGCCTCTCATAAAAAGCATGAACCGATTCTTTTGCTTCCTGATGTGTTCGATCTATTTGAACCCAGTCTGTCTCTTTTGGAGGTACTTTATTTTTCAGGTATACAATCACCTGCTCATACTTTCTCATTACCTCTGGATCTGGTGCTCCTGTTCTTTGATCTCTTGGATATTCCTCAGTAGGCCAACTTACAACTATTTTACACTCAGCCCACAAGTCTGCTGGAACAATTATATCAAACAGACTATTCAGGTCAATCCACAGCACTTTTGACAATTTCACAAACCTGTCTACCTGCCTATACCACTCGACGGGCTTTTCTCTCAGTCGAGGGAAATCATTCCTAAATGATAAAATATCCTGTCTGGTCCATGGAACATGTACATATCCTCCTCCAGGTATTTCTCTCATAGGATAAGCATCCACTGTTTTCTCTTTTTCTCTCACAGGAAATGCTGAATAAGTCCTATCCCCTGATTCTTCTCTTTTCTTGTACCACCTATCCTTCCACTTCTCAACATCTCCCCATTTTCGCAATAAAGCGATCATCTCTTTAATCTGTCCTGTTCTACCAGCACCATTCAGATTTTCAATGTCTTTATCTGTGAAATCCACCCTGTAAGACTTCTGCAAAGCTTTCACTTTATCAATGTCAACTCCATGCTCATTCGCTATTGCTCTTAATCTGTCATGTGTATTTTTAGCTCTCCAGGTGATATTTTTACATATAAATAACAATTCACCATCATGATGATTTTTTAGAATTTCTGTAGGAACTGTCCCTGCAACAAGCTCTTCTAATTCTACACGTAACCTAGCCACATCAATTGCCTGTGAATCTTTATCCCTCTTTTGAAGAACTTTCATCCATTCATTCAAATCTTCAGCTGTTATTTCAGTAGATTTTCTCACTGGAACCACTTTCTTCTGCGGTTCTAAAATCGGCATCCCTGAACAACTAGCTTCACCAGCATCCAATCCTGAATTAGACTGTATCTCTAATCCTTTACTACATGTCTCATGTCTGGATTTTCTCAAATCATCATTTTCTGTCCTTTTTCCTGAATCTCCTGAAGGACCAGCCAAACTTGTCAATCTATTCCCAACATATGGAATCACCAAACCATTCTCACCTGTCCTCTGCTTATCAAAAACAGGCATAATCGGACCTATGGTTACGGGCACCGTAACAGCGTCTAGATTCTTTGTCAGCTCTTTAATCTTTTCAGTCAACTCCGATGTAGTGCTGGCTAATTCTCTCGTGTTTTCGCCACTGCTTCTATTCTCTCTTTCCCTGAAAGGATTACCACTTCTTAACTCAGGTGTCACATTTTCTGTCTCAATGATACGCAATGTATCTCTTATCGGAGAAACAACTGGTGTGCTCTCTTCTGGTTCTGGTCTATATGGAGGTGGTCTTTTGTAAATCATGTTATTCAAGACTTCATCCTCATACTCATTAACTCCATATCTTCTCACTTCTGCCTCAGAAACCCTTTCTGTACCCTTCTCTTCAATTGTTCTCATAGGGTATAATCCCTCTGACATACTAGCATCTCGCCATCTCTTCATTCGATCATGATGAGTTTCACGATCATGTCTCCTCCCAAACGTGTACCTATAATTTCCCCCAGACCTCTGTTTTTCTCGCTCATGTACTTCCTCTTCCCATTCCACTAAAGCCTCAAACTGTGTCGGCCTTGGTCTTGGGTCAAGACATAACATCTTTTCCCGCAAATTTTTCAACACGGCCAGATTAAATGAACCATGTTCTGGAAATGCTAGAACACCATCCTCTTTAGTATACCTAACCCAATTCTCCAACCATATACAGGTATGATACCCATATCTCGCAGCCATGAAGGATGCAGGCGTTTTCGATGGAGGTAACAATTCACCTTCTCTCGTTTTAACATCTTTATCCTTGTCGAACCAATTTTTAATCTTTCTGAACAAAGATTTTTTCTTTTTCTCCTCTTGGTAATACATTTTAGCTTTTACCAAACTTTTCCAATCCCTTCCGTAATACAACTCAATAGTACGATGTTTTATCCAATAACAGCGCGACTCACACTAACGCACCAATCCTGGAGCGTCTACGTCACTAGAGTACAAGGTGACTCTTTCCAATCCTTGCGCGGCTCACACCAACTCACCAATCTCAGCGCGAGCACTGTTCTGATCTAATATCCAATCAGAGCGCGGTCTGTTTGACGTCAGCAGTCGCTGCAGTCTCTCCTGCTCCTGTCTCCTGTCAGTCGTCTACCCCTCCTTTACAAAACTTCTCAGTAGACTTCGTGTCAGATTCTACAAAATCTATTAGTTACAACATATAAACATCTCCATTGTCTGCTTCGCTAACCAAAGAATAGTAAAGAAAAATCTATTTCACAAGAATCCCGTTGACACAGTAGCATGCATTCATTAACTGTTCCCTCTAGGACTGTTCCAAAGAGTATTACAATTAACTAAATATATGAGCATTCACGCACATTCATACAAGAAAATGTAGTACATACACACAGAATCCTGCTTTTCCCGAGAACAGCGAACAATCTGCCCCACTACAGAATTATAACATACGTTAACCAAGCAGTGTTTACCTCTGCCCGGTCCTTCAAACAAGCTCAGAGAATACCTATTACTCCTCCCGCGATAAACTTTAACGGTGAACCTTACGGATCCCTGGGACTTAAGACCAGAGTTTCACAGATAACCTTCGCTACCATACACACTCCTTTTATACTGAAAATATGTCTCTAATAGTAACACACGGCGATGTCACTGATTCCGAACCCAGACAATGCGACGCGCAACTTCAATTGTCACACGCTTTTCCTGCATACGTACAGGACCAACAATCCCGTCTTTCCCGAGAGCAGCATATACTTCCCTCTGCCCTACTACGGAACTGCTACCAGCTCCTAAATTCCAGAAGCACTACATAAAACTCAACATGACGACTTCAACATTTAGTATTAGTACATATACCAACATCAATCAATAATCAATAAATCAAAAGCCAATGTACAAGCAATCTAATCAGATCAAGACAATCATCAATAATCATCAAATTCTGCTACCAGGAAATTGGTGCAGATTGGGGTGTACAAATTCTCCCTACTTCCACGGATAGAGTAAATTCACAGATACACGCACATACACTCATCATACGCTTGGGCCCATTTCACTAACATACACTCAGATTACTCCATTAGCACTGAACCTGTGGAAAGAAACCTTCTAAACACCCTACATCTACACTATGGTCGATAAGACCTAATTGACACTGTCTCGAGTCATGATTTAACCAATAATAATCAACAATAATCAAAATAGAGTACTCAATAATTGACAAGAAATAATAACCAACACTTGTATTTTAAAATTATGATTCTTTATCTAAAATTAGTTCAAATGGAAAGGCAATCAAAATAAATCATTATTCTCATAGTTACCTATTCTAGCTAAATGTCATAAATGGGTCATCAGAACAGGTCTCTCAATAGAAGTCTCTTAGGTCACCGTCCTCACGGCATCGATCCTCACCAACGCAAGTTCGGAAAGAAGTGGCCTCAGACTCCAAAATGCAACGAACAAACCCTCTCTAAGCTAACAATATTTATAATGAATTAAACAATAGAAGGCAACATAAAATGTTTTCGATATCCGCTGAACCGCTGAGCAAAGCGAGCAGGAAAGGATGTAGCATCGCTACATTTGGAAAAACTCCGCTCAGAAAAATCACAAAAATAAAAAGACGGAAGACGGAACTAAATCTTGAAATGTTTCTTTTCCATATTCATATTTCCTCGGAACCAGCATGGTGATCATAATGTTCATTGAGGCTCCTTTGTCTTCCAAGGACATTTGGATGTCCGCCCAGAGCTGCTGTCCTCACGGAAAACTTTTAACCAGGCGAAGACTGTGGTCAGATGACTCTCAACCATGTTCAGCAAGGCCTTCTCATCAGAGTTCTCAGCACTCAAATTTAGGCTTTAAACGGTAGCCATTTTTTACTAGGCCAGAACGTATCATCTTAATTAAAAGAGACAAAAACAACGTTACCACAGCATAGTGATTAAACAGTGTTAACCCCACTAATACCCTTATGTGTATGTAATTATCTAGCCGTTGCAACACAAGAAAAGCATTAGTACATGACATTTAAAAAGCTTTTTTGTGCTTTAAAATAAACAGCACTCAGCAACATTTATTAATAAAACATGCACATTATTAATAAACGACACAAATGCTTCCCCACGTGTAGTTTTCTCTTGTTATTTCTTATTGGTTAATTAGAACATTTACACAAAACAAATAATTAGTAATTATGAATTAATAATTTTAATTTCTTTCGACAATAGACAAACCAGAGCTTTAAAAACCCAATAGATTTTCAACAGAAAACTCTGCTCCAGCACTGGAACTGAAAATCGGACTGTTAAGGCTAGTCTGTCTAGCTTTGCCCCGCTTGCCCTAACCCAACTGGATATGTTGCTTAGCAAAACCAGGTCGGGCTCGCCTTTGGACCCATGCCCTCTCAAAGTCTTTAAGGATTGCAGGGAAGCCTTATTGCCCCCCCTTCTTGACATTATGAATAGGGCAATATATGAGGGTGTGTATCCGGCCGTGTGGAAGAGGGCGGTGGTTAAGCCTCTCTTAAAAAAGCCTACCCTTGATCCTGAAATCCTAAAGAACTTCTCTCCCATCTCGTTGCTTCCGGCACCTGCTAAAATGCTTGAGACCCATCTAAATGAACATCTGATGGCCTTTCTGGATGCGTATGGGCTACTTGATCTGGCCCAGCATGATTTTCGGAGGTCTCATAGTACAGAGTCTGCCCTTACAGTTGTGCTAAATAATATCCGCATGGAGGTGGATCAGGGCCATACTCCTCTTTTGCTCTTATTAGACCTGACAGCAGCCTTCGATACCCTATCCCCAGTGACTCTGACATCTCATCTGAGGGAGATGGGGGTGGAAGGATCGGCCCTGAGTCTTTTGGCCTCTTTTCTGGATCAAAGAGAACAGAGGGTTAAACTAGGCGAATTCCTATCTCCGTCCCTGCCTGTCCAATGTGGGGTCCCACAGGGTTCGGCTCTCAGTCTGACCCTTTTTAATATCTATGTGGCCCCACTTGCCAAGCTAATAAGATCTTATGGGATGGAGGTGGTCTCCTATGCGGACGATACCCAGATCATGGTGTCCCTCTCACACCCGGGCAACTCCTCTGCTCTCAGCTTCAGAAACTGTATGGAGGCAGTTTCTAAATGGATGATTCACAATTCCTTGAAGCTGAATGGTGAAAAAATTGAGGTTCTTGTCTTCGGTGGTGGGAGTGACCTATGGTCGGCTGAGTGGTGGCCCCCCTCTTTGGGACTGTGTCCTACACCCACCCACTCAGCTCGCAATCTGGGTGTCCTGATTGATCTTGCTCTTTCCATGAATCTACAGATAAACAGAACGGTGTCTACTTGTTGGGGCATTATTAAAATCCTAAGAAAAATAAAACACTATCTTGCTCCCCCTGCGCGTAAACAAATTGTGGTTGCCCTTGTGACTTCACGACTTGACTATTGTAACGCCCTTTACTCTGGTCTAGACAAGGGTTTGGTGCAGCGACTACAAATTGTTCAGAACGCGGCTGCCAAATTTGTGACGGACGCCCGAGGCTCTCCTCGGCTACTGCTGTCAGGAAGAGCCTGCATTGGCTCCCTATCTCCGCCAGGATCACTTTTAAGATCCTTAGCTTAATGTATGGGGCAACATCAGGCCAGGGAGCCGGAGGGGTCAAGGATCTCTTAGTTCCCTATGTCCCCTCTAGAAATCTCCGGTCCTCAGAAAAGAAATTGTTATCTGTACCTCGTTTCAGGAGAGCTAGGTGGGGAGGAAGGTCCTTCTCTTATTTAGCTCCCAAGCTTTGGAATGCTCTCCCCATGGAAATTAGAGCTCAACCTTCGGTCCCCCTGTTCAGGAAAGCATTGAAAACTTGGCTATTTGTTAAGGCATATCCGTGAGCGGGCTTCTGTGTTTTGATCATATTGTTAGGCGCCTTGATGATTTCGGGCTCAGTCTGCGCAATATAAATCGTTTTTCATTCATTCAAGACACTTTCACTTGCATCACGTCCACTGAAGCAGGAACAAACAACATGGAACACCTCAAACCGTAATACAAATCCAAACAATATTCACCCTGGGAGAAACCCTGATCTACTGCCCCCTACCTTTCCCCCAGCACCTGAGTCAACTTTGCTAGCAACATTATGAACTCAGTCGCCCCACTAGTCCTGCGTATTCATCCTCCTAGGAGACCTCAATTTCCATCTAGAAGACTGGACCGGCCCCAATCCAGCTGGTCTTTTTGACAGCTGCGGAAACCTGGGACTAACTCAATGTGCCAAGGAGCCCACCTATAATGCCGGACAAATCCTATAGCCCAACTTCAAATCCTTCAACAACATCACAAGCAACACACCTAGACCTGTCACGTTGACTGACCATGCCATAATTAGTTTCATAATCAACAGCTATCAATTAAAAAAAACCAACAACAATGTCCCAGCACACTGACACTGGAACAACCTAACAGAGGCAGATTGGAGCATCCAGGAGAACAAAACAGAACCCACAGGTCTCCTAGCACCCGACATCAAACACATCAACAAGTGGAGCATCAACTGGACCCTAAGAAAGAAAGCCACACAGCACAAACTAGAATACAATCTAGCCGGTACAACTCAGAATGACCAAGCTACAATGCAAACAAGTGGATTGAAAATGGAGAACCAGGTAAGGGGAAGTGGAAAGAGATGCATTTGCAGCCACCTTGAGAAAGCATCACCAATTAATCAGAGAAACTGAGAGCAATGCCCTAGTTGAACAAATACTAGCTGCAACAGCAGCAAATAAATCTTCCAATTGTCAAGGATTTCACCACACCCACAGTTGCGACCAGTAACATCAGCCCAACTCAAGATCTGTTTAATGACCTTTCAAATTTCTTTTGCAGCAAGATCACCTCTAACTTACCCCCGCAACCGGAACACCTGATGGCTGCCAGAAGTCTCCGACTGACAAACAAAGACAACACATACACCATATGCGTCAACATCAGCTCAAAGAAAACCACAGCAATCATAAAGACCATACACTCCGGGGCCCCAGGGGATCTCTGCTCCCTTCATGCCTACGAGGAAGGATTGATCCCTATCAGCGAGACCCTCACCCTCATCCTCAACACCTCGATCAGTACAGCACCTTTCCAGAACCAGGGAAACATGCAGCTGTCAATGCCCTCCTAAAGTAACCCTCTGCCGACCCGACAAAACTCACAAACTACCGACTGATATCATCCCTTCCCTACTCAGCCAAAGTCTTGGAAAAAAGCCAACAATAAGCACCTTTCCAAACTACCTCACCAATCACCAGCTTCTCAATGACACCCAATCAGGATTTGGAACCAACCACAGCATGGAAACCACCCTCATCGCTGCAGCAGTTGACATCTAGATGATCCTGGACATGGGAGAAACCAAAGCCCTCATCCTCCAAAACCTATCAGCAGCCTTCAACACTGTCTCCCATCCCAGTTTGATCCAAAGTCTCCATGAAGAAAAAATTCAGGGACACGCCCTCAAATGGATCTGCTCCTTCCTCTCAAGATGAACCCAAACCACCAACATGCCCCTACTCCTCTGAACCACAGGAACTCATCTGCAGAGTCTTGCAGGGCTCCTCGCTCAGCATGATGATTTCAATGTCTATATGACTCCACTGACTGATGTGACAACATAAACATCCTAACATATACTGATCACATGCAACTTATACTTTCCCTTTCAGACAAAACACCCAACACCAAGAACAAGTTCACCACATGCATGACCAAAAGGACCACTTGGATGAAATCCAACAGCCTTAAACTGAACTCAGACTAGACTGACGTGGTGGTCTTTGGGAAAGGAGCCTTGCCATGGGACTCCACCTGGTGGCCTACAGACCTCAGACCCACTCCCAGGCTTTCCACAAAAGCAAGAAACCTCAGAATCATCATGGACAACAATCTTGACATGGCCACCAATGTCAACACAGTGGCCTTGTCCTGCTTCAGCAGCCTAAGGATGCTGAAGAAAATCTTCAAGTGGCTACCAGACAACATCAGAAAAACAATCACTCAAGCCCTTATCCCCAGCAGACTAGACTATGGGAACACCCAGTATGCAGGGATAACCACCCAGCTCACAAGAAGACTGAAGACCATCCAATACACAGCGGCCAGACAAGTCCTCAACCTCCCACGCCAAACCCACATCACACCACATCTGAGGGAACTCCACTGGCTCCTGATACACAAGTGCACACACTTCAAACTCCTCACCCGCACCTACAAAGCACGCCACAGAATAGGCCCAGCCTACCTGAATAGCCGCATTAATTTCCACCAATTTCCAGTCACCTCTACTCTGCCTGGTCTCTCACTAGCACACACAAAAGCAGAGAAGTGGGTCACACCTACCCATACCTGGCACCTAAAGCCTGGAGCGGCCTCCCATAACACAAAAGGGTACTCTCCTCTCTTTTGGACTTCCTCAAGAAGCAAAAGCCATGGCTCTTCGAGTAAGCCATCCAGAGCTGGCCTTACACACCAGATACATAGCACCTGGATGGCCTCAAGGGTGATAAGAGTGCTATAAAAACACCAACGACATAACATAACATGCATCCATGTTCATATTGTATGGGTTTTTTAAATACTGCCAGGGTTTGAGCTGCGCATTGCATGGGTACTGCCATGAAGTTTAAACTTACTTGCCAGGTAGTCTGATTTACTCTTTGGTTTACAGTCTGAGGTCTTACATACTGTTTTGCAGTGAATACATGATGAAAGAGGGTGGCAGTATAATTGTTACGAAATAAGTGTCATTTGTTTAAGCGTTGCTTGATTGTTGATCATCCAGGCCGTTTTCTACAGTGCAGACGTTAGTGAAAGCATGGTGCTGTGTGAAAGCAGGTTAGCAGAGCACTGCCCTAATCAATGTGTGACTTTGAAGGGAAGACTTTATGTAGCACAGAAGGCTTCATCAAATACATTATATTTTAATTAGGAACAGCAAACTCAATGAATGACCACTGACTCACAAACAATATTAAATCTTATCTTTAGTCAGGTGTCTGCTCTGGGTCCCAATTTATTATTTTTCCTCTATGTTTGACTGAGAGGGTGCTTAGAGTATGAATGTAATCATGTGATACAATGCTGGGGCTGGTTTTATCTAGGTCATTGACAGAGACTCATGGGAGTTATATGAGAGGAAATGGAGAAAGAAGGGGGCGGGACATAGTAGCAATGCGCTATAAGATTCTTTTGCTGAGGTCTGAATCCAATTAATGAGAAAATACTCCTCTGGGGCACACTGTCCACACCGAACTAAACTGTTCCCGCCATTGTCTATTTACTGCTCTTTGAGTGTTGACTCTGCAACTTGCCAGGATCTGAGTGTTGGCTCCAAACATTTCATGAAGCTCAATTGAATGTCTGGCTCTGGCTCCTTGAACATCCGGGTTAGCTATATTACTGCCTGGTCGCATGGGCCACAGGCCTTATCCTACTTAGAATTATGAGGATTGGCCAACCCCAGCAGTCTTCTAGTCTTTAGAAAATGTGCTTCCTACCCTCTGTTGGATATCCCTTTGTTTCCTGGAGTTGAATCAAAACAAAACACAGTTTGACTGAGGGAGACAATTGCCTAGCCTGACTTTGACACCAATGAACCAACTTCATTTTCTATCCTCTGCTTCGGAGAAATTGAAGGAAGAGCAGTATGGGCTCATTCCTCCAAACTGTGTGTAGTTCCCCTTGACCCGGAGGTGCTTCTCTTCCATGAAAGGTTCAGATTTCTGGGGCTTCCAAGGTGGATGCACAGTACACCTAGGAACAAACAACAATGAAGGCGTAAGGCAAATACGAACAAAGCGGAACAGATTCAACCTCAAAGGAATATTAAACACTGATCAAGTGGGATTCACCCTCAGGATCAAAGGTCCGCTGCACACCCTCCCCTCCACATAGCTATTGTGTGACTCTTAATTACAACCCTAAAAAGTTGCATTTCACCTCACAGTGGCGATGCTTCTATTGCAAAAGCAGTGTTTACTTGTCACAACCCACTTTTTTAAAAATGTTTCATATTGCCTGATCCACGAATCACTTAACTACTATATTTAATTAGGATCAATGTAGGTGTACTCCTTTTTTATGAACGAAAAGGCAAGACAAATGAAAATGCAGGTTCAACTAAATTAAAAGTTACCTTGTGCCTTCTGTGGTACCCCAGTGTTTTTTCTGGATTTCAGAGTCCCTTTTCAAAGTCATGCATATGTCACACTGATTGGGCTGTTCAGGTCTTCTTCATCTAGTTATCCCACAGGTCTTCTTCTGCTTCCATTTACATATGTACCTAACTGCTGCTGCATTTTTAAGATTTCAGGGGTCAGTCAAATGTACACCTGAGGCAAAACAATTAATCACTCAGGTATGGGCTGTTGCAGCAGGTTCATGTTTGTCAACAGAGCTCTCCTTGACGCATTATGTAGATCCCATCTAAAAACCTGCCATGCTGCTTTGAGGTTCTATTTTGTTTATGTTTTTAGTGATATGTAGATACTTCAGATGAATTCTGTTCCTAAAGAAGGCCTATACCTGAAGTGAGCTGGGGCTAAGTTTATGAAGATCTGGATAATATTCAAGAAATAGTGTCTTTCTTTGAGGGAAAGGTGTGGCGCAGTGGCCAGAGCGGCTGACCACGGACCAGTGGCGTAACGAAACTTGAGGGGGACCCCCTGCAAAGCACAATGAGGGGGCCCCCCCTCCAGCGGCCCGGCCCACCACCTACCACTTTGCCCCACCGACAAAAATAAGCAGTCACCTAAAGCCGTATAATCAGCACTTATCTGTGCATACTTCGAACAGCAAATATAAATAGAATGCACTTTAATTGTGTTCTAGGGCTGCCTGAATTATGAGATCCATGACTAATGATTAAAGGGAACAAAGATAGAAAAGTCACATTACAAATGAATACATACTTTTTTATTTATAACCCTATTTAGTGCCAAGACGAGGTCTTTCCAGGCTCTTTAAACACATGGCTGGCATTTTTTGTTTGGCAACCCTACTTTATATTCCTTTTCATGAAATGCATTCTCACACTACAGCAGTAAATGTACATTTCAAATGCAAGGAATAGGCAGAGTGGGGGCCCAGGGGGTACTGGAACCAGAAAAAAAACTAAGCCTGTGTAACCAGTTTGCAAAAGGTATGTAAATACGCAAATGGTCTCTGGACTCGAGGTAGTTGCCTTCAATAAACCTAGTTTCTGGGCCTCAAAGCTCAGGTCACCTGCACCACCAGCATGCGGCACGCACCGTTTAATTTATGAAGTAGGACTGTTATGAGGCAACTCACTGGTGCAACCAACGCCAGCGAGAGAGTGTAGTGCTGCCTGTATGTGCTACAACACTGATGGGGCCCCTGGAGGTTGGAAAACGGGGGCTGCTCGTGGCATAGCAGCCAAGGTTTCAGATTGCCATGTGTGACATTTTCATAATTTCAGTGTAATTATGAGTGACATTTCAATGACTATGAGTGACACTTTCTTGCGAGCAAAATTAAGGAATGAAGATGATCAACATATACAAATATCAGAAATAACACCACAAAGATCATTCCGGTAGAAAGACTTCAGTCTTTTGAATAAACATTGGAATAAACTACTACAGCAACTATATCTCGGAGAGCGAGCTTTCCTCTGTGTGTGACCACGACGCAGGGCTGTTTGCATTTTTATAGTGGGATATGCTCCCACTGCTGTGCACCAACCATGACAGGTGGATGCAATCGGAAGACTGTAGTCCTTTCATATGTACATATTTATAGTCTTTCTTTCATGCATCCATCAATCATTATATCCATGTATCAATCCACACATTATTTAAAATATTCAGCCTTCACTCTTCCCAATCTATCTATTCTTCACCCTTCAATTCATTCACCCTTTGACCAATTGATTTTTCACTCTTCCATCCATCCTTTCAACATTCCCTCGATCAATTCTTCCACTACTCTATTCATTAATTCTTTCATCATTCCTTTCACCCTTCCATCCTGCCTTTTCTCCCTTATTTCGTTTCATGTTTATTTCCTTCCAGTCTTTCTTTCTGTCTTTCCTTTATATACCCATCTGCTATTTCACATCCTTAATTTTTCTTTCGCTCATAATCACTTTTTCTATTTGTCCCTTTATCAAGGTGTTTCCCCTAATTTCTCTTTCTCTATTTCCTTGCTCCATGTCAGCCTACCACCTACACCCCTCTCTCATGATATTGCCTAACAGTATTATTCATGAGCACCTAGTATGCAGGGCTGAGAGAAGAGGCCCAGAAACACAAGAGTAGATTGTTAGTCAGAGGGGATGTAGGGTGGAGCAGGAATGCTAGTACAAAGGGCTTTTAGGGTTTGAAATAGTATAACATTTTCAGAATGACAGCCATAGTGAAATTCTAACTGGACCCCTCGTTAATAAGATTAACTAAAATGTACAAATCACTTTTATTTGCTAGTTAAATAGTCAGGAAAACATATTGCAAGAAGCAAAGTTGTGCTAAGTTGCAGCAAGGGCGTAATAGTTATCTGGTGACATACCAGTGTGTGAGTCATACATAAAGGCATTTTTATGCATTACTTAAAGTATTTTACGCTATTACAAGTACGATTCCCAAACCCACCTTCATGCTAATCTGTAGCCCCCACCCTGAAGACCGCGGAGACATCTGCGCGCATCATTTAATTAATGAAGAGGCCTGGCTCCACTGATTGAGGGGTTCCCTGGAGCGTGCCCACTCCTCCCCCGCAAAGCGGGGGCCTGTGTTATGCCCTGGGCCTACTATATATTATTAGGTTCTACTTTTATTCCCACACACTGCAAAGAACTCGAACTGTTAGTGTGAAGCATAGGACACAGTCTGCGCACCCCCCTTCGATTCTGGAGAGTTTCTCTTCCCCAGGAAAGTACAACAAAGGATTCTATACCTGGGCGGGCTACCTTACAGTTTGGCATGATGACTTTGCTTTGCATGTCCAACACGGGTGACAGTCGAGATCTAGCCTAGGGCAGGTTTGAAACGAACAGCTTGTTTTGTAAGAGTCGATAATCACTAACCCTGGGCGTAGTTTGCGTAGTAGCGGTATGCGTAGCTACGCGAAGTGCACTTCGCACTACATGAGATACGCGTAGCGCTACGCGAACTGCGTAGTGCGCTGTTCGGGATGATTGCACAGTGCCGGATGCTTGCCCGCACTGTGCAATCATTGAAAACAGCATCTCGCACAGTGCGAGCTGTTTTCTGCCGCTCAAGTAGATTTTTACTCGAGCGGCAGCTTTCTCAACACGGACTGGTAGTTTCTCATCACGAGCGTTCCCCGCGTTGAGAATCTCGCCGGGAGGTTTATTTTTCACGCTCGCGATCGCCAACTTGATGTTGCCGATCGCGAACAAGGAAAAAGTCTCGCCGGGATGTCTTTTTGCTCGGTCGCGGTCGCCAACTTGACGTTTAGGACCGCGAGCGAGCATAAAATGCCAACTACGCTACGCATTTTTGCACCGTGCTATGTTCAATTCGTGTAGCGCAAAGTAGCACAAACTACGCAAGCTACGCGAGCATAGCGTAGTTGGCCGCCCAGGGTTATATAATCACACCAATTTAATTTTCAAGGACGAGTGACTTCGCCACAGGGGGCTGCGTGCGAGTGCAAGTCAAAAACCTCATTTAACTACCAGAGTAGGCTTCAACGCACTTACAAGGTGGGACAGGGCTCGCCGATGCACGACCCCGTGCTGGTGCAGAGGATCACTGGTGCAGCATCTTTGCACTCACCACCACTGGGTCAGCTGCTGTGACCCGGCGGGGGCATCAGCACAGTGCCAGGCCTGAGAGTCCCATCAATGCTGTCATGGCACTCTGTTCAAGCGTGTGCCTGCACTGGAAAACAGGGAAGGCACGGATTGGCATTGCAAACACCCAGTGAGGATACCTACTCTATTGCCCTGGCCTCTGCCCAATTAATTCCAGCTGAGAGGCGCATTGCCGTGAAAAAGAGGCCCTAGACTAGAGGCTCGAGTGTGAAAGTGCGAGAGCTTCACTGGGTGTCCCTTTGCTTGGTTTGTGTGCCAGCCCGCGTGTGAAATCACGTTAACTGCCTTGTGCCAGCTGGACCCCGGTATTACACGCCCGCCCACACGACTCCTCTGTGAAGTTTCTCAGCACCGGCCCCGTGCCCCCGCCGCAGCGAAGCATGTACTCACGAGGCGGTGACCACAGGCAGCCTGCTCATCACATGAACACTGCCGCGTAGCACACCGAAGAAGCCAAGACCTTCTTGTGACGCTATAAAATAAAATACTACTCATAGGACGAGTTAGCTTTAGAGGCATATTCTAAAACAATGTGAATACTGCCCTATACTTGAGCCCTATAAATGCTGCCCTTTTCTAGAACATAGCAAATACTAACCCGTTCTTGAGCAGGACAGCCTTGAGTAGTATATGAACAGGATAGGTAGGCAGTACCGCGATATCTCTTAAAAAATTCAATTTTTCTATACATTAATGAGTATAAATGATAGCAATACATGTCTCAGCCTGAGGCTCGGACCACTCCTGCCTCAGACAGACTCACTCACTCACCTGAGGCCTGGCCTGCAGCTTCTGAGGCAGGCACGAGCGGGTAGCAGAAGACAGCGCAAGGCTAGCCAGGCAGGGGCTAGTACTAGTAATAATTAAATTATGCCCGGAGGCTGCACGGTGATGGTCCCTCAGTACAGTAGTCTCAGGCAGGGTCCTGGGATGGGATACCTCACAAGTCACGCGCACTTTTATTGCGCTGCGCAATGGGCATGACTGACAATTGCATTGTTCACAGGTCACCATAGCTGCCAAGGTTTCAGATTGCTATGTGTGACATTTTCATATTTTCAGTGTAATTATGAGTGACATTTCCACAAATATGAGTAACACTTTTTCACAAGCAAAATCAGGGAATGATGCGAGGAAAATACAAATAGCAGAAATAACACCCATCTGAGCAATTAAAAACTCTTAATTTAGCTGCTGCAAAGCACTAGAAATGGAAGGGCAATAACGTAGTGCCCTTCACGACTAGGCCACCCTAACAGGATGTGTGAGGCCCCAACAAACTCTTACCCTGAAGCAAGTGGTCCAAAGCCAAGTTGGCATGCCCCGTACATGCCCCGCACCGGCGTAGCCAGTGGCCAAGATGAATAGCCTTCATATCTGCCAAGGTTTCAGATTGCGTATGTGTGACATTTTCATAATCTCAGTGTAATTATGAGTGACATTCAATGACTATGAGTGACATTTTTCGTGAGCAAAATAGAGCAACAAAGTGTATGGAAAGAAATATTAGAAATGTCACTTGAGCAATGAGAAGCTTTAAAGAGGTTTTGAAACTGCTACAAAACACCTGGAATGGAATGTCACTAATAGACTCTCCTCGAAAACACCTCCATACACTTGCACAATCTCGACACATCCTAAATTTTACACCTGCTCCACTGCACCTGCTTGGACTACTATGGATAAATCACAATGCCTGACCATGTTTGACTCTATACACTTTACCATAAGGCTGATCCAAACTCTTCATTTTCATAGGTAAATACCAAATTACACCTCTCCAAAGAGACATCACTCTCTAAGCAGTGGATGCCCCTTTTGGCCTGGCTACTTACCTACTGATTGTAAATGTTGTATGCCACTCTGCATGTGCCTCAATGCTGCGCATTGCTGGACTCTTTGGCCCTGTTGGCATCGCACAGGTAGGCAGGTTCCAAGCATCTTTCTCTGGACTAAAGGGGGGGCTCAGATGGTGCTGCAGTCAATGGAGAGCTGAGTCTGTTAAACTTGTCAGCTATATCTTTTAAAGACAGGGGCAGTACAGGGCTCATCCCCAGACACAAGCCTGTGCCCCTGCTGCCCTCCAAACACACTTGGAGGGCAGACGAGTTGGTAAACGTGGGCCTGCCCGAGCGGCAGAGATTTCTGCCTGAGGGCCATGGCTGCTGATCCAGGGGGCCAGAGGAGCCAAATTCACAGAAGATCTGGCAGAATACTTAACTATTCTCTTCTGCTTTTCAGTCTCAGGTAGCTCCTGCATTGACATTTAGGGTCACCTTTCCCTTAATGGCCATATGCCTAAGACCATTCAGAATCCTGGAATCAGGCCTGGTGTCAACTATTGTGCTTCCCGCCCGTGCACTCTGATGCTGTACATTTCAACATGAACAACTTCGTTCCCTCTCTCTCTTACTCTCCTTGTCTGGAAAGTGTACCTCCTATCACCATGCTGTTTATTCCAAGATTGAGTCAGTGACACACAACTCTACAAATGCCCCTCAGTTCTGAGTATTTCACACAACTTTTGCAATGCACATTAACTTTTACCTGCAGCACCTGCTGCAATTACAATACCGGGGTCATGTTGCTGCAAAGTAAAGAGTACTGAAGCCACTCTGTGTTATCAATTTGAATACTCTGTTCTCCCTTCCTGCACATATAACACAGACAGGTCACTGCCCCTACATGTAGGTGCTACTGCTTGCAACATCTAGCATCTCTCACCTTAAGGGGTTGCAGAGGGATGCTGGTGTTAGGGGCCTATATATGCTCACGGACCAGCCCAGAGCTCTGTGACAGCTTCAGTCAGGGGGAGCGAGGCAGCGACGGATCCAGGCCTCCACAGTGGCGGTTTTCGCCTCCCAGAGGCGAGCAAGGATTCCTCCAGACCACCAGATGGCACCGGAAGCGGTTACAAGATCATGCATTCTGCCCCCAGAGCACCTACCCCGATGGGATGAGGGGGTGCTGCTTTACACCGGATGGAGATTGGCCGCTGCACCCCCTCCCAAAGATCTCCTCCCACTGACTTGGGCTCACCCCGAGGCGTCCGCAGTTTATTGTGCTCACATCAGGGAGCCATATCCAAAAGAACACTGTGGCTTTACTAAAGCCACAGGAGCTCGTACCTCGATATCAGATGGAGAGACGTGAATTACCTGTAAAAGCAGTGACATAACAGAAAGCTGTGGAAAGAACATACTTGAGAGCCAGGCTGCAGTGCCACAACACCAGACCACTACTCCGGCTGCCTTAATGAGCCAACATACTTGAAAGTCACTGACTAACGGCTGCCACAGCAGACAGCACCGGTGCAGGCATTCATTCGGGAAAAGAGGCTGCGAGGCAGACACACACACATACACCACACACACCCCCGCTGAGTGAGCCAGGACGCTGTATGATTTAAAGTGCCTTGCAGCAAGCCGCACTATAAGTTACATAAAGCACACTTTACCTGAATTATAATTAACGCGCTCCATAGGCGCACTATGACGGGAACTGACTGTTGAATAAGAGTACATACATTGCGAGGCGAGCACTTACTTTTTGTCGGGTCAGCTCAGCCGCGACATCCAGGGGCAGCGCGGCCGCGGTCCAGGAGAGGACTTGGCGCATATTAATCACCAGCCTCAGCCTATTATGCCCCACACTGAATACCGCGCAGAGGCCGCCGGAAACAACTGAGTGCCGCTGTGCAACATTTAATTATGAAGAGCCTCCGGGCCGGGGCGTGCGCACCAACCATTTAAATTAATGTAGAGGCCACCTGGCCGAGGCGTGCGCGGCTGCGCGCACTATTTAACTTATTGGGAGGCCGGGCGTGCGCAACTACGCACCATTTAAATCCTTAAAAACATGAGGCTTGCTGGCTGGCTCTGATGAGTGAGGGGCCCCCTGGAGCGCGGGCCCCCATGCACCACAGGGGCCTGTGTTACGCCCCTGGGTGTGCTCCCTTAGTGCATGCACCCCCTGTTCCTGCATGACATGGACTTAGCAGTCCATGTTGTGTAGGAGCGGCCTTTGACGTTACCATTGCGGTGCATTTTTGAAAGGCATCACAGTGGGAATGCCAAAGGACCGGGAGCCAGACTACAAAAATACTTTTAATCTGGTGGGTTGCCGGCGGTGAGCTTTGGCGGTGTGTGGCAGCAGCCTGGCAGCCTGTCTTGCACTGCCAAAGTCATACTCAGGCCCTTAGTATTTTGCCACTTCCACAAGATTAATTGAGTACACATAATAAAAATGCACAAAATCATTGACAATTCATAGATCTAAAATAAAACTGGTCTGAATCCATTTAAAACATGTATATCAAAACGCAGGCTTAATAAAAATGTTGGGGCTAATTTTACAAGCCTCTTGTGCCACTTTTGCGTCATTTTTAACATGGGAAAAGTGATGTACGGGTGCGCAAGGGGCTTGTAAATAAGCTTGGTTAATTCACCGTTAGTGCATAGAGTGTGTAAAGTGGTATCAAAATTTCTACAAGTTACTTCTTACACTTTCAATTCATAGGTCTAAATTAAAACTGATCTCAACCCGTTTAGGACATGCATATCAAGACACAGGCCTCATAAAAAAATGTTGATTCTCTGAAACTGCATAGAATGTGTTCAGTACTATCAAAATTGCATCTCAGACCACAGTTGCATTTCACATTACATACTTTCGAGTCATAGGTGAACATAAAATCCAGCCATAGGCCCGTCTTATTATGAACAAATTAATCCCAATGCAATTGTTGTGAATATAAAATACATTACAGGGCCTCAGGTACTTAAGATGCAAACCTAAATGCTGTGTTTGGGACTGCCCTATGATTTTCTATTGGAAACCAGACAAGTCAAATCTCACACTTGCGACTTTGTGCCAGCATCGTTATAAAATTGAATTTCCCATTTTACAAGTGAGGATTTAAAAATTCGCTCTAGTTCATGGCTGCGAACGTAATTTATAAGCAAGCATCTCTAGGTTTTGGCTCAATCTCGCCACCAGTGAGTAAAAGGTCAACTAAAGATATGTCTAAATTGCCTTGTTAGCATATTATTCACAGGAGGCTGCGGTGCTAAATAACTTTTGGAATGCCTGCATGAATTTCAACAATCTCCCTGCCAAAAGTGGATGCTCTGCTTTCAAACGAGCGATAACATCGGATCAACAAGTGCATATGTCCAGTAACTGGAATTGAGTTTTTAAAAGTGCCCGCCTTTCTGTCAACAAAATTGGGCAAATGCAGACAGCCTGCACACTTGTTTTGCTGTGGGATTGGCAGGCTGCAGTGCCACGACACCAGACCACTACTCCGGCTGCCTTAATGAGCCAACATACTTAACAGGCGCTGACTAACGGCCGCCACGGCAGAGAGCACCGGACGGTGCAGGCATTCATTTGGGAGAAGAGGCAGCGAGGCGCACGCACACACACACATATACACACACATACACACACACACACAGTGCAGCAGCTGAGTGAGCCAGGGCGCTGTATGATTTAAAGTGCCTTGCAGCAAGCCGCACTATAAGTTACATAAAGCACACTTTACCTGCATTAAAATTAACGCGCTCCACAGGCGCACTGTGACGGGAACTCACTGTTGAATAAAAGTACATACGTTGCGAGGCGAGCACTTACTTTTTGTCGGGTCAGCTCAGCCGCGACATCCAGGGGCAGCGCGGCCGCGGTCCAGGAGAGGACTTGGCGCATATTAATCACCAGCCTCACCCTATTATGCCCCACACTGAAGACCGCGCAGACGCGGCCGGAAACAACTGAGCGCCCCTGTGCAACATTTAATTATGAAGAGCTTCCGGGCCCGGGCGTGCGCACCAACCATTTAAATTAATGTAGAGGCCGCCTGGCCGAGGCGTGCGCGGCTGCGCGCACTATTTAACTTTTTGGGAGGCCGGTGTTGTGTAATATCTGGTATCCCCTTGGGATTGTGTATCCCCTGGCCTTCGGCAGAATCCGGAGGTCCTATCTATTGGACACCTCGGACGAGCCCACGGAAGCCCCGCCCACCGCTGGAGAGGCAAGCCTCGGCTTTAGCAGGCAGAAGCAGCAGCGCTCCGAGCACAGCTGCTGTTGGAACTGCACCTTTCTGCTCTAAAGCCGAGGAGCCAGCTCATTGCTACAGGGTTAAGAGTCGACGCGCCGTATGTTGATTCCCTCATGGCAATTTTTAAAGGAAATCACGAGTTTACAAATGATGAGAAATCGTATGATTGTAAGTGACAGTCCGTAACCAGGATGATTAAAACAGTGCACATGACATGAAAGGCTTGGTGGCATGTCTTCCATGTTCGTATTATTTTACTATGAGCCCTTGTTGTACGAGTTGTTTTCCCTCTAACTTGTATTTAGGACACCTTTCACTCATTTAAAAAGCAACAGAGGAAGTGCCACATTAGTACTTTGTGAAATGCGAGTACCTTGCTCCAATTTTGAAACTCTCTGGCAGACATTCGTTTTTTTAAATTAATTGAGGGGTTTACATCTAGGTAAGCACAGCGCTATGTTTTATATTGTCATATGTACAATGATAATTTTTTAGTTTATTTTAGTAATAAGGGCTTTGGTAAAGCACTACTAGACTCAAGATCCCTGCCCCAGTGCGCTTTGGGTGTGGACAGGTACCAGGGGCACAAGACCCGAACTTATAATAGAAAATGTTTTAGTTCTTGTGCAAGCGGTTGTGGCGTAATGGCTAGAGCTGCCAACTTTGGTGCTGAATAAGCAGGTTTCAGTCTCAGCTTCGGCTCAACATCCTGTGTTATAAGGGCAAATCACTTAATCGTCCGTGCCTACCAAAAAATAAATAAAGACGTCCTTGTTGGTGTTGATGTAAAGCACTTTGAGTTTGGCAATACAGAACAGCAAAAAAATAAAAGTTACATCAAAACAGTGAACTGCTGCACAGTTAAGATTTTTTTCCATTCTGAGTATGAAGGTAAAAATGTAGAGCTATGCTGAGCACTGGCAGGACCCGGCCCACTTAAAGCCCTACTATTATGGCATTAATCAGGGATCAAGGGAGGAGGAAATAAATAATGTGCTGATCCTGCAACAAACTTCCAGTATTATGATTAGGGTTGCCAGCTCATTATTTTGATGTCCCAAATGGTACAAAAATGAACAGTCACATAAAGCCGTATTTTCAGCATTTATCTGTGCATACTTCAAACAGCAAATATATATAGAAAGCACTTTTAATTGTGTTCTAGGGCTGCCTGAATGATCCATGACTGATAATTAAAGGGAACAAAGACAGAGAAGTCACATTACAAATGAACACATACTTTTCTATTTATAACCCTATTTAGGGTCAAGACAAGGTCTTTGCAGGCTCTTTAAACAACACATAGCTGGCATTTTTCTTTCGGCAACCCTACATTGCATTCCTTTTCATGAAATGCATTCTTACACTACAACAGTAAATGTAAAATACAAGTGTAAGGAGGGCCAGAGGGTACTGGAACCAGAAAAAAACCGAAGCCTCGGTGACCAGTTTACAAAGGTATGTAAATATGCAAATGGTCTTTAAAGACCTGTGAAAAACTTTGGCATGCCGGACACTCCAGACACTGCCTAATCTAGCCCACAGCAGCTCGAGCTGCAGCAGCACGAGCTGCAGCAGCACGGGCTGGGACACAAGACGGGAGGGGCTGAAGCCCTTTCAGCCCTATGGGCGCTGCGCGCTTGGCATGTACAAAAGAAGCAGTCCTAAGGATGAGCACTTTAATGAGACGCAGGTAGACTATGTGGTAAGGGATTCTCAAGGAAGATAACATTCCAAAGCCATGAAGAACCAAGTCCCTGATGTTTATTGGAAGACAGCAAGTCAAAATGCTGCCAGTACTTTAGAACCATTTTTCCTTTGCAAAGTTATGAAGATTTAAAAAACCTGAGGTGGTATGTATAAGGTGCGCAGTATCTATCTATCTATCTGTCTGCCTGTCTGTCTATTTATCTAGTCATTACGACACGGAACACTGTATCGACTTCGGAAGGATGGGAGGCTCACCAGGCCCATTGTGCCGGTACTTTGAGGCACAATGTATCAAGCTCGGAAGGGTGGGAGGCTAGCTAGTCCTGTCATCCCTTCTTCAGACAATCTGGCTGTTGTAAGCATGCAGAAGATTTCCAGAACACCCGTGCACACAGTACCTCAGAATGAAGGTGGTCTGACTAGCCCTTGTGCCAGCACACTGATTCACACTCTATTGAGCTCGGAATGTTAAGATGCTGACTAGGCCCATTGTGCCAGCACATTCTGATGCATACTCTATCAACCTTGGAAAGACAGAGGGCTGACTAAGCCTGTCGTGCCAGCACCCTGGTGCATACTCTATCGAGCTCAGGAGGATACGTTGCTGACTAGGCCCCTTGTGCCAGCACTCTGAAGCACACTCTATCGAGCTCAGAAGTATAAGATGCTGACTATGCCCCTCGTGAGAGCACTCTGATGCAAACTGTGTCAACCTTAGAAGGACGGCGGGCTGACTAGGCCCATCGGGCCAGCACTCTGGTGCACAGTCTATTGAGCTCAGAAGGATAAAATGCTGACTAGGCCCTTTGTGCCAGCACTCTGATGCGTACTATATCCAGCTTGGGAAGATAAGATGCTGACTAGGCCCTTCGTGCCAGCACTCTGATGCACACTCTATTGAGCTCAGAAGGATAAGATGCTGACTAGGCACCTCGTGCCAGCACTCTGAAGCATACTATATCCAGCTTGGAAGGATAAGATGCTGATCAGGCCCCTCTTGCGGGCACTCTGATGCGTGCTATTTCTAGCTCCAAAGTATAAGATGCTGATTAGGCACCTCGAGCCAGCACTCTGATGCATACTGTATCCAGCTCAGAAGGATAAGATGCTGATCAAGCCCCTCATGTCAGCACTCTGATGCACACTCTATTGAGCTTGGAAGGATAAAATGCTGACTAGGCCCCTCGTCCCAGCAATCTAAAGCACATTGTATCGACCTTGGAAGGATGGAGGGCTTACTAGGCCCATCGTACCAGCACTCCGCTGTATACTATATCCAGCTCCGAAGGATAAGATGCTGACTAGGCCCCTCGTGCCAGCACTCTGATGTGTACTATATCCAGCTCCGAATGACAAGATGATGACTAGACCCCTCATGCCAGCACTCTGATGCATACTACATTAAGCTCAGAAGGATAATATGCTGACTAGGCCCCTCTTCCCAGCAATCTGAAGCACACTATCGACCTTGGAAGGACAGAGCGCTGACTAGGCCCGTCGTACCAGCACTCTGATGTATACTATATTCAGCTCCAAAGGATAAGATGCTGACTAGGCCCCTCATGCCAGCACTCTGATGCATACTATATCGAGCTCTAAAGGATAAGATGCTGACTAGGCCCCTCGTGCCAGCACTCAGATGCACACTCTATCGAGCTCAGAAGGATAAGATGCTGACTAGGCCCCTCATTGCTAGCACTCTGATCTACACTCTATCGAACTCAGAAGGATAAGATGCTGACTAGGCCCCTCATTGCTAGCACTCTGATTTACACTCTATCGAACTCAGATGGATAAGATGCTGACTAGGCCCCTCATCCTTGCACTCTGATGCATACTACATTCAGCTCAGAAGGATAAGATGCTGACTAGGCCCCTCATCCTAGTACTCTGAAACACACTCTTCCAACTTTGGAAGGACAGAGGGCTGACTAGGCCCTTCGTGCCAGCACTCTGATGCATACTAAATTTAGCTCAGAAGGATAAAATGCTAATTAGGCCCCTCATGCCGGCACTCTGATGCATACTATATTCAGCTCGGAAGGATAAGATGCTGATTAGGCACCTCGAACCAGAACTCTGATGCGTACTATATCCAGCTCAGAAGGATAAGATGCTGATTAGGCACCTCGAGCCAGAACTCTGATGCATACCTAATACAGCTGGGAAGGATAAGATGCTGACTAGGCCCCTCGTGCCAGCACTCTGATGTGTACTACATTCAACTCAGAAGGATAAGATGCTGACTAGGCCCCTTGTGCCAGCACTCTGATGCGTACTACATTCAGCTCTGAAGGATAAGATGCTGACTATGACCCTCGTCTCAGCATTCTAAAGCGCACTGGAAGGACAGGGCGCTGACTAGGCCATTCGTGTCAGCACTCTGATGTGTACTATATCCAGTTCAGAAGGATAAGATGCTGATTAGGCCCTTGTGCCAGCACTCTGATGCATACTGTATCCAGCTCAGAAGGATAAGATGCTGATCAAGCCCCTTATGTCAGCACTCTGATGCACACTCTATTAAGCTTGGAAGGATAAAATGCTGACTAGGCCCCTCGTCCCAGCAATCTAAAGCACATTGTATCGACCTTGGAAGGATGGAGGGCTTACTAGGCCCATCGTAACAGCACTCCGCTGTATACTATATCCAGCTCCGAAGGATAAGATGCTGACTAGGCCCCTCGTGCCAGCACTCTGATGTGTACTATATCCAGCTCCAAATGACAAGATGATGACTAGACCCCTCATGCCAGCACTCTGATGCATACTACATTAAGCTCAGAAGGATAATATGCTGACTAGGCCCCTCATCCCAGCAATCTGAAGCACACTATCGACCTTGGAAGGACAGAGCGCTGACTAGGCCCGTCGTACCAGCACTCTGATGTATACTATATTCAGCTCCAAAGGATAAGATGTTTACTAGGCCCCTCATGCCAGCACTCTGATGCATACTATATCGAGCTCTAAAGGATAAGATGCTGATTAGGTCCCTCGAGCCATCACTGCCATGCATACCATATCAAGGCTGGAAGGATGAGATGCTGACTAGGCCCCTTGTGCCAGCATTCTGATGCACACTATATCCAGCTGGGAAGGATAAGATGCTGACTTGGCCCCTCGTGCCAGCAATCTGAAGCACACTGTATCGACCTTGGAAAGACAGAGGGCTGACTAGGCCCGTAATACCAGCACCCTAATGCATACTATATCCAGCTCCAAAGGATAAGATGCTGACTAGGCCACTCGTGCCAGCACTCTGATGCACACTCTATCGAGCTTGGAAGGATGAGATGCTGATTAGGTCTCTCGTGCCATCACTCCCATGCATACTATATCCAGCTCCAAAGGATAAGATGCTGACTAGGCCACTCGTGCCAGCACTCTGATGCACACTCTATCGAGCTTGGAAGGATAAGATGATGATTAGGGCCCAAGTGCCATCACTCCCATGCATACTATTTCAAGGTTGAAAGGATAAGATACTGACTAGGCCTGCTATGCCAGCACCCATTTGCGTACCATATCCAGCTCGGAAGGATAAGATGCCAATTAGGACCCTCGTGCCAGCACTCGGATGCATACTATATCCTGCTCGGAAGGAACGCATGCTGACTTGGCCCGTCACCTCTTCTGCAGATAGTCTGGCAGTTGTAAGTACACTGATGATTCCTAGTACACTGCATGTGTTGCAAGTGTATCTGGTGACTCTGTGATCACCTCAGCCACAATCTGTGCTTGAGGCGTGCACACTGGCTACTGTGATCCAGAAACAACTCAATGGAATCTCTTTTGGGAATGGGGGAGGGGTTCGATGGCCCAGGCATCTTTTGGTGATTGAACTGCTGCAGGATCACAGTCACCCTGCTACATGACACTGGAACCTCAATGTACTGACAGCAAACACGTCTCTGACTCAGAGATACCGGTGCACCAGCAGAAACAAACAGGTGCTGTGTAATATTTGGTATCCTCTTGGGATCGTGTATCCCCTGCTCTTCGGGAGACTACGAGGTCCTGCCTATTGGACATCTCGGGCTGGCCCACAGCAGCCCCGCCCACCTCAGGTGAGGCGAACCTCGGCTTTAGCAGGCACAAGCAGCAGCGCTCCAAGCAAAGCTGTTGCCCCAGTCGCTCTGTTTATGGGGACACTAAGAAAGGGTCCTATTAAAGTGCTTAACTGTTTGTTTATCTTGCCTTGACCTCTGACGTTTGAACTAAAATGCACTACATGTAAAACAAAGGAGAAAATAAACGTAGATCTCGAATGCTAAACGAAAAGATTTGTTTAAGGAAATGAAACGAAATTAACATGAGGAAAAGATGATAATAAGGGAGGGGAACCATCACATTAATAGAAAAAAGCAAAGAAAAATTGCAAAAACCAGAAGGAAACAACAGACATTTACAGCACTGAAAAGACTGAGGGGCATATTATCAAGCCAGGCGATAAAATTATCGCCGCTTTAGTGGCAGAAAACTGCCGCTAAAACAGTGATAGTGGGCTTGATAATATGCTCTATGGAATTCCAATTGAAGCCTATGTTAAATGTGAAGGACATTTAAAATGAGCTTCAATTGGAATTCCATAGAGCATATTATCAAGCCCATTATCGCCGTTTTAGCGGCAGTTTTCTGCCGCTAAAGCGGCGATAATTGTATCGCCTGGCTTGATAATATGCCCCTCAGTCTTTTCAGTGCTGTAAATGTCTGTTGTTTCCTTCTGGTTTTTGCAATTTTTCTTTGCTTTTTTCTATTAATGTGATGGTTCCCCTCCCTTATTATCATCTTTTCCTCATGTTAATTTCGTTTCATTTCCTTAAACAAATCTTTTCGTTTAGCATTCGAGATCTACGTTTATTTTCTCCTTTGTTTTACTTTCTAAAAAAGTTTTGGGAAGTGCTCAAAACTGATAAGGACTTGAAGGATTGTATAGGAGATTATCCATCTCTCACCTTTCGTAAACCTAAATCATTAAGAGACCAATTATGCAACAACATGATCCCCAATCCGAGAAAAGAGAATGCAGTCAAAGGGTTTTTTACATGCAACCAATGCAAGGCCTGTAAATATAGTAGCAGTATTAAATCAGTGAAATTCAACAATAATGAGGCCCCATGGGTTATACAAAAACATTTAAATTGCAATACGGAATTTGTGGTGTATATTCTCAAGTGTCCATGTTCTAAATACTATATAGGGAGCACCATCCATCCAGGAAAGAAAAGAGTGTTAGAGCATTTGAGGGCTATCAATAAAAATGACAAAACATATCCAGTAGCCCGGCATTTTCAAGAGAATCACAACAGCAATGCCAATCTTATCAAATTTGCTGCCATTGATTGTGTTTTTCCTAATACAAGAGGTGGCAACAGATTGCTAGAACTCAGAAAATTGGAATCCAAATTCATTATTAGATTCAACACCATGGTGCCCCATGGGTTGAATATGGATGAAGAGTTATCAGTACATTTATACTAAAATGCATGTTTGGTTCAATATGTCCATGCATACCTGCTGTTGTCTCTGCTTGCTGTTTTTTAGAAATTTTGTGTGACCTCTTTAATAACTTTTGTTACGATATGAAGATTTTAATAGACATTCTGTCTTTTTTTAAGGTAACAGATGCTTGGGGAAGTAGATGAATTGGCTACCCTTTGAACAGTTTGCCCACATGGGCAGCACTCCAGCAAAATTCTTTTATTATGATTTGGCCCACTGGGGCGCCATTGAACTGTGCTAATTAGCGTGAACGAGTCCTCTCATGACCCTCATGTTCTTTAAACGTATTTGACAGATTCTACGATATTGATGTAGACAGCGCGTAGCCCGAGTGCCGATATTTGTATATGCATGGGCTTTCCTTCAGAAATTGAATGGTTCACATCAAACAGTGATGGTCATGTTTGATAAAGTTTTTTTGCTTTTGAAGTTTAGGAATTATCAGTAGTATTCACTTATTGAATCTACTGGTTATCAGCAATAACTTGAAAACCATGATTCAATGGTTCTATATAAATGTATGCCCACTGGGGCGTTTATAATAAATGTAGCAGGATTTCAGTCTGATTAATTAGGCTGTTTGTAGTATTTTATTCAAACCATTCACCAAGCCAGCCCAGCACAAGTAGCACTCTTTCGGGGCGGTATGAGAGAATACTCCCGTAGCACTGTGGGCTAATACACTACTGCTTTACTTTTGAACATGAGGGGTTCAAATCCCAGGACGGCCGACATTAATTTATTTATGCGGTATTTTATTTTTTTACCGTCTTTATGTCGACCAGAATTAAGCACTTTTCATCCCATCTTGGAGTTAACAAACGGAGTAATCATTTGAAAGATGATTTTTAACTGTTACAAGTTAATGTGTGCCACTCGAATGCGCTATTCGAACGCGCTATTCGTAAACTATGAATTTCTTAACATGTAAAAACATTGTTCATGATATGCTAGTCATTTACCTTCCCTTTAAACAAAAAACCTTAAATAACTTTAAAAACTGGAAATACTCATATGATTTATAATATGAAAAAGTATTTTGTTTATGTTGATTGTATCACGTGACATGTTGATTTACTTTATTAACAAAGATGAAATGCACAAAGTTTGCCCGTGACGAAGGAGTGTTCCACTCCGAAACGCGTAGGACGTTTGTGTCTGCAATAAATCTGCACTGAAATAGAGGCCACGGCTCCTGTGTGATTCCTTTGATCTACTTGGGAAGGATTGCGCCGGACTGTACGTGTGAGAATTTTGGGGGTGGCTACCCCAGCCGTGAGCCCGCCGAACCAGAGGCTTGGGAACAGCTACAAACTTTGTGTTCATGTTGTAAAAAACCCTTGCCCACACGAAGGACACCGCCTGAAACACAGCGGCAGGAGGAGTGCCTACCCGGAACACCAGTCGAGCTACGAGGAAGGGAAGCAGGGAGCTGTGTTCTCTTATATCGGACCTGACGGGTGTGTCGAAGTGACACTCCACGGGAGCTGCTATCTAGGCGGAAGGGATATCGTGTTAATCGGCATAGACGCGTGAGTGAACGACACTACTCACAGCGCCAGCAGAGGTGCAGCCCGAGAAGCATATCGGGAATTACGTGTGTATGTTACACCGTAAAAATAATGGCGGACACCAGAAACAGCAAGCGTAAAGCGGCAGCGATGCAACTTTTTGACAAAACGGCACGCATTGAGGAGGGTGGACAGAAAATCACTCCCGCCCCCAATGTGATAAAAGACAAAAGAAAACTATGGGTCACGTTGTGGAAAGTGCTCAAAAAAGAGCAGTCCAAGTGGTGGGAAGCGACGGCTTTGCAACACTACGTGGACTGCAATCGCATACCTCGGGGGTTGCGTATATTTATAACCCCAACACTCCAGCAACCTGATCCGGAATTGATATCGGAGTGGATGGAAAACAATCACATAAGCTCCATGAACATGTTGAAGCTACTAATTAAATTTGCAGAAAAGGAGAGCACAAAATTAACTCTAGAGAGCGAAGAAATAATTGTGATGCTGAAAGAGTTACTAAGCGAAGAAGAATTCGAGACTGAAATGGAGAAAATGAACAAAAGATTGGGAAAACTAGAGGAAGAAATTAAAATGAAAAAATTATCCAAATTTGAGAGAGACGAAATTGACTATAAAAATGGCCAGATACTGACCTTTGGCAAGAAATTTGAGAAATTAAGAAATGAACAGACCAGCCAAGCCAAACAAATTGCAAAAACAATACAAGGAGCAGAAGGAGGAGATGAACCAACGACATCAAGCAGTGGATTATCTGAAATAATGGAACAAATCCTGCGATGTGATTCTGAAACAACTAACAATGTGCAGGAAAACGAAGCAGAAGTATTAAAAGCCCGATTTTTAAAGGAGTACGAGTTGCTGACAATAGACAAGTCAAATACAATGACCACCAGCGACAGCCCGGCAAGAGGTCGTGGGAGAGGAGGAAGAGGAGGCAGAAAGCAAAATTATTCCATACAATCAGACAGCCCAGTGGGAACAAGAACAAGGGGCAGGTTTGCCAAGAAAACATGAAGACGCGAACCGTGGTAAATCTTTCTAACTATAAACTAAGTAATGTTGAATTAGATGTTTTAATGTTAGGCTTATCATTTTGCCCTACATCTAGATTCAATTATACAGAAAGTAGGATAGACTTATTCCATTATATAAGAAAGTTGAAACTGAAGAAATGGTTTTCTAACAAGCCCAAAAAACAGGCTATTGAACAATCTAGTGTACAATTGGATGTTCAAATAAAGGACATTGAGACTTTCCAAGTGGCTCAAGAACTGGCAGGAATAGTGGACACGGCCTTTCCTGTAGATCTGACGGCTGAAACTCCTTTTAAACCTAAATCTGTGTTTTTGCCTCAGATTAACTGTGAAGCAATAAACTGCTTTGAGAAAGGGATGGTCAATGAACTAAAAAAACTGAAAAACCACAAAATATATCAAAGAACAAACTTAAACCCTTATCAACTCAAAGCTTTGAATGTACTGGAATCCAATCATGATTTTGTCATAAAGCAGAGTGATAAAGGGGGAAATGTGGTTATCTGGCCTGTGGACATGTATAAACAAGAGGGACTTTCACAATTATCCGACACCAGTAGGTACTGTCAAACAACTAGATTAATTTACAATCAAGCAATGTCTATGGTGGCGAAACAGATCACTGAGTGGAAGGATGAATGCATGATAAGCTTAGATTAATTTTCCTATCTGGCATGCAAATACCCTAAATTACCTGTACTATATCTGCTTCCAAAATTGCACAAAAATGCCCAACGGCCACCAGGGAGGCCCATTGTCTCTTCATGTGGGAGTGCCTTGGAGAACACTTCTAAATATGTAGATCACTTTCTCCAACCCCTGGTCCAATCCCTCCCATCCTATGTCCGTGACACTAGTGACTTCCTTAAGCATATATCTGGCATGGAATGGTCCTCAGAGTACCTCATGTTAGGACTAGATGTTTGCAGTCTTTATACTAGTATTCCGCAAACTTTAGGCCTAGAAACATGCAAACACTTTCTCCATAGCAGACCAGCAAGTTTTCTACATCATACAGAGATGTTGCTCAAAATGATTGAGATGTGTTTGAACAATAATTTTTTCCTTTTCGATAAGAACATCTACAGGCAGATCCAGGGAACGGCCATGGGAACCTGCTTCGCCCCCAGCTTTGCAGGTCTTTACCTGGGCTGGTGGGAGGAGCAGGTGGTCCACAACATCGAACTTTTCAAGAACCATGCCGTCCTCTGGTTACGCTACATAGATGATATCTTTTGTGTGTGGAGTGGCACTGAGGCACAAGCCATTGAATTTGTAGAGACCCTTAATACCAACGAAATGAATCTCCAATTCACACACCAAATTAGCAAAGATACCATGGAATTCTTGGATCTTAAACTTGAGACAAAAAATAACACCATAGAAAGTTCCTTATTCAGAAAATCTACGGCTGGCAACAGTCTACTCCATGCTGACAGTTGCCATCCACACAACCTCATACAAAGCATACCTTTTGGGGAGCTATTGCGGGCACGCAGAAATTGCAGCACTATCAGTAAATTTGAAAATGAAAAATCTATCATGCAAGAGCGTTTCTTAGCACGTGGCTACAGTGCTAAAACAGTGAAAAAGGCGATTAATAAAGTAGAAGCTCTTAATCGTCAGGAACTTCTGTTTCCTACGGAAACTGATCCAACCATCAAGCCCAAGGAAACTGTAAGGTTTATCACCACCTACAGCACCCATGCATGGGAGGTCAGGAGGAGCCTAAAAA
The DNA here is from genome assembly GCF_964204655.1 of Triturus cristatus. Lineage (NCBI taxonomy): Eukaryota > Metazoa > Chordata > Amphibia > Caudata > Salamandridae > Triturus > Triturus cristatus. The sequence continues at coordinate 260,476,789 of NC_140587.1, forward strand.
AGTTTTGGGAAGTGCTCAAAACTGATAAGGACTTGAAGGATTGTATAGGAGATTATCCATCTCTCACCTTTCGTAAACCTAAATCATTAAGAGACCAATTATGCAACAACATGATCCCCAATCCTAGAAAAGAGAATGCAGTCAAAGGGTTTTTTACATGCAACCAATGCAAGGCCTGTAAATATAGTAGCAGTATTAAATCAGTGAAATTCAACAATAATGAGGCCCCATGGGTTATACAAAAACATTTAAATTGCAATACGGAATTTGTGGTGTATCTTCTCAAGTGTCCATGTTCTAAATACTATATAGGGAGCACCATCCATCCAGGAAAGAAAAGAGTGTTAGAGCATTTGAGGGCTATCAATAAAAATGACAAAACATATCCAGTAGCCCGGCATTTTCAAGAGAATCACAACAGCAATGCCAATCTTATCAAATTTGCTGCCATTGATTGTGTTTTTCCTAATACAAGAGGTGGCAACAGATTGCTAGAACTCAGAAAATTGGAATCCAAATTCATTATTAGATTCAACACCATGGTGCCCCATGGGTTGAATATGGATGAAGAGTTATCAGTATATTTATACTAAAATGCATGTTTGGTTCAATATGTCCATGCATACCTGCTGTTGTCTCTGCTTGCTGTTTTTTAGAAATTTTGTGTGACCTCTTTAATAACTTTTGTTACGATATGAAGATTTTAATAGACATTCTGTCTTTTTTTAAGGTAACAGATGCTTGGGGAAGTAGATGAATTGGCTACCCTTTGAACAGTTTGCCCACATGGGCAGCACTCCAGCAAAATTCTTTTATTATGATTTGGCCCACTGGGGCGCCATTGAACTGTGCTAATTAGCGTGAACGAGTCCTCTCATGACCCTCATGTTCTTTAAACGTATTTGACAGATTCTACGATATTGATGTAGACAGCGCGTAGCCCGAGTGCCGATATTTGTATATGCATGGGCTTTCCTTCAGAAATTGAATGGTTCACATCAAACAGTGACGGTCATGTTTGATAAAGTTTTTTTGCTTTTGAAGTTTAGGAATTATCAGTAGTATTCACTTATTGAATCTACTGGTTATCAGCAATAACTTGAAAACCATGATTCAATGGTTCTATATAAATGTATGCCCACTGGGGCGTTTATAATAAATGTAGCAGGATTTCAGTCTGATTAATTAGGCTGTTTGTAGTATTTTATTCAAACCATTCACCAAGCCAGCCCAGCACAAGTAGCACTCTTTCGGGGCGGTATGAGAGAATACTCCCGTAGCACTGTGGGCTAATACACTACTGCTTTACTTTTGAACATGAGGGGTTCAAATCCCAGGACGGCCGACATTAATTTATTTATGCGGTATTTTATTTTTTTACCGTCTTTATGTCGACCAGAATTAAGCACTTTTCATCCCATCTTGGAGTTAACAAACGGAGTAATCATTTGAAAGATGATTTTTAACTGTTACAAGTTAATGTGTGCTACTCGAATGCGCTATTCGAAGGCGCTATTCGTAAACTATGAATTTCTTAACATGTAAAAACATTGTTCATGATATGCTAGTCATTTACCTTCCCTTTAAACAAAAAACCTTAAATAACTTTAAAAACTGGAAATACTCATATGATTTATAATCTGAAAAAGTATTTTGTTTATGTTGATTGTATCACGTGACATGTTGATTTACTTTATTAACAAAGATGAAATGCACAAAGTTTGCCCGTGACGAAGGAGTGTTCCACTCCGAAACGCGTAGGACGTTTGTGTCTGCAATAAATCTGCATTGAAATAGAGGCCACGGCTCCTGTGTGATTCCTTTGATCTACTTGGGAAGGATTGCGCCGGACTGTACGTGTGAGAATTTTGGGGGTGGCTACCCCAGCCGTGAGCCCGCCGAACCAGAGGCTTGGGAACAGCTACAAACTTTGTGTTCATATATATATATATATATATATATATATATATATATATATAAAATCGGATCCCAAAGAATTGATAGATTACAGTAAATGTGTACTTTTTTGGTCAAAAATAGTCTACATTTTATATTACCTCTCAATAAGGCACTTGCTGTTGAGATCACTGTGTACGCAAATTCCTAGGTATAACATTGATGAGATATCTATGAAGGTTAATGCCCTTGCTGAACACATCTGTGTACAGTCTAGTTACAGGTTTAATTTATCATAAAATAGCATAGACTTCTCACCAGATCTTGCTCCAACACTACCAGTAGAGGGCGTGACACCCCCAAGCTGTTTACACCTTGATAAGTATACTGCGTTGTATACTGAATTGTGACCCAAATGCATTATTGTGTATTCATTGTATTTTTCATTTTAAATACACAATAAAAGATTTTTTTTTAAATCTCATTAAGGGTTAATATGCCTGTTGCAAAGTATAGTGTGTAACATTTAAGTATGTATTATTGTGTGATAGCTTTGTGTTTTAAGTGGACATCTCAGTGGGTTATTACTTTTTTGTGTGGTGATCCTTGTATTAGTAAGTGCATCCTAATAATGACTCAGAAAAATGCCTCTGACATTCTAATAAATCTTACATAAGTCTTAGTTTGGAAATATCAAACATCACACCAAATGATGGATGGGTCAAACATCTTACCCCTCCACCATGAAACATCTACCCTAGTTTACCTCTTGAGTACTTATGAAGTGACAAGCTCTGATAGATCTGCCAGCCATCGGGTGGAATTCCCCCCAACATTTGGCTTTCCTCCTCCATAGATTATGCACACTTTACCTCTGCTAACCAGTGCTAAAGTGCATGTGCTCAATCCTTTAAACATGGTCACATTGGCTTATCCCCAATTGGCATATTTAATATCCTTTAAGTCCCTAGTAAAGTGGCACTACCTTTGCTCAGGGTCTGTAAATTAAATGCTACTCATAGGACTACAGCACTGATTGTGACACCTACTGAAGTAGCCCTCTGAACATTTCTAAGGCCTGTCATTACAGAATGTGTAAGCTCATTTAAACTTCCATCTGAACCTGGCAAAATAAACCTTTTATGTAGGTCCAAACCTTCCTGTTTAATACATATAAGACACCCCCAGGGTAGACCTTGGACAGCCCTGAGGGCAGGGTGCAGTGTTTATATGTCCTGGTAGTCAAAAACTCTTAAATTCATTTTGTTTCTACTGCAAGGCATACCTCTTCCACAGGATAGCATTGGTGTTACTTTATTACATTTAATACGCTGTAATTTCTAAATGGGAGCAGGTAACCAGTTTATTTATGATGGCTTTGGAATTGTATTGAAAAATCCTAACTTATGATGAAGTCAGATTTTAGGTTACAATTTTGAAAATACCACTTTTGGAAAGATGGCATTTTCCTGTCTTAGCCATTTAGTGCCTGTAAAATTTCTCTTGGTCACATGACTTGGTGTAGCTGACAGATGGGCTTTGTGTGTTCCTCCTAGACAAGTACACACAATAGAGAGCTGCGGTGTGCCTAGTAGTTTCCATCACTGGCAGGATGGGAGGGTGGGGCTGGACCCAGCCCTAGTTACACTTGAATAGGTTATTTCCTGACTCCACACAAAGAGCTGCATACCCCCTTTAGTTAGTCTCGAGCTAAGGCAGGGAAGGCAGGATCACTGAGGACTTCAAAGGGAAACGTGTAGAAGCTCCTCCCCACTTCAAATGCACAGCTTGCTATAAATACTGGACCTCAGACACTAACTCTTCAGTACACTTCTGGACCTGTAGATACTCTGCCAGGAAGACGGACCACTGCCCTGCTGTGCTGACCTGCTGTCATCTTGCCTGAGAGAGAAGGAATGGATCTGCACCTGTTGAACCCAGGACCACAAAGTGACCTGAATGGGCTAGTTGGTGGTCATCCTGACTTGGGCCTCAGGGACAGTTGCCTCCACTCATCTTGAACTCAGCGCCTGGACTGTGCCATTTGTGAGTCTACCCTCTAAAGTGGTGCCACCTCAGTCCCGAACCCTTGTAAATGGGCCTAAGGTGCTCTGCCAGGTTTTGTGAATCCAGTGGAATGGATGCATCTCCACTGCTTCCAAGCACAACGCTGAGCAGAACCGATGTTTGCCACTGCTGCGAGGATCAGTACAAGGACAAAGAGCTGTATTGCGTCTCAGCCCATTGACTGCCAATGTGCGATGCATTTTTGGTGTAGGGCTTCTCATCCCTCATCGACGGCAGCCTCGAATATGATGCCGAGTGGAGCATCGCAGGCTCTTAGCTTCTCAAAACCGATGCATTGCCCAGACTGTGCAACGCTATCTTGAGGATGGAATTTGCATGCAAGCCCTGATCAATGGTAATGTCAACAACTGAGCAGGATCTTGCACCGCAGCCTTGCTGCACCTCAGAACTGACGCATCCCTTCAGTTGGGCGATGCATCTTTGACTCAGAACCACACAATGCTGTGCAAACCAGGATTGAAGGTACCTTGTTCAGCAGGCCTAACTGGGTCCCTGTAGCTGGCCCAAGCTCCATCGTGGTTGGCCTGAACTTGTCACTTTGTCTCGGTCTGGTGCAAACAGACATCCATAGTTGACACTTAGTGACTTTTGATGCTATTTTTGCTGAAATCTTAAAACCTGCATATCTCTGGTTCTATTGATTGGATTTTTATTGATTTTATCTTCTTTTAATTATAAAAATGTACTGTATTTTTCTAAACTGATGTGGAATCCTTTTGTGGAGTGTTTTCACTCTATTACTGTTTGAAGTGTTGCACAATACTTTACACATTGCCTCTGAGGTAAGCCTGACTGCTCTGTGCAATCTATCCAAGGGTTCAGCACAGGTTAATTTAGGGTTTGTTTGTGACTTTACCCCGAGAAGAATTGAGGTTGCTGCTTAAGAAGGGTTTCACCACCACTCAATCAGTAACCCAATTTCTTACAAGCTCTTTCTAGGGTGCTCAGCAAATGACTGGATGAAAAATCAATGGCATCAGAAGGGGGATTGAAAAATATGTTTTTAGGTTCCATTTTTTTTATTGTCATAGAGAGCAATGAGTCACGGGATGGCAGACTACATAAAAAAAGAAACAAAACCAACTCCCTTCCAAACCCCCCACCCCTTCAAGTCCCTCCCTGGATGCTCCCGATCCCCTACACCTGTCTCATCCCCATCAGGGCCAGTTGACTGTCATGTCACTGTAACCCATACAAGTTCACTAGGATGTTTTGGCTGGTGGTGCCAGTGGAGTGGATTCTTGTGGGGGCTACGAGAGCCGCAAAAGGCGCAAGTACTTAGGGCAGGTGAGTTCCCTCAGCCCAGTGCTAAGTAGGGAAAGGAACGGGCGCCAAATATCTGCAAAAGAGGCCCATAGTAAGTGTGTCAGTGTGCCCTCTGCTCCACATTCCCTCCAGTATTGCGACGAGCGATTGGGATTGTGTCTGTGTAGTCTGGGGGCGTAAGGTATCAATAGGTCACTACTTGGTCGCTGTTTCATTGCTGGAAATGTTCAGCGCGGTGTGGCGTATACAATAGTAAATGTCTCCCCATTCATTCTGCAAAAGTGTTCGCCCCAATTCTACTTCACAACACCATTGCCCTGCCGAGGAGGTCACCATTTCTGGGGGGCGCAGAAAGTGATAAAGTTCAGTGATAAGGTGTGAGTTGGTCTTCTTGGTGTGGAGCCATTTTTCATATGGGGTTAGTGGTCTTTGGGCCCCTAGTCGCATCGAGGGGTGCATCTCCCAATGTCGTACCTGATGGAAGTGGTACCGCTCGGACCATGGCAGAGTGAGTTCGGAACAAAGATCTTCGAAGGTCAAAGTGCCCTCCAAGTCAAAAAGGTGCCCTATTGACCTACACCCTTCTCTATCCTAGCATTGGAAAGCCCTCTGATCTAGACCTGGAGTGAATTCCTCCTTTTTGACTATAGGTGTGAGGGGTGATGGGAAGGAGGTTAAGCCATATCTTGTTGAAGTGTCGTCCCATACCCTCAAAGTCATGTGAGTGATTGGCGAGCCATATAAACGAGCTGGGCATTGAGTCTTGTGAAGGAAAGGGATCCCCCCACAGCGCCTGACCTGAGATCGCTCTTTCCATAACAGCCAATGTTTCTCCGACTTACTACGGGACCACTCCAGCATAACACGCAATTGGGTAGCTTGGTAGTAATGAGCTATATTTGGGACTCCCCTATGGCTCAATTCCTTGATCATTCTAGGCTTTTTTGTCAGCCCACACGATTTAACAGAATTCCAGCTGAAGCGATTTAATAATACCAGGGGGAGGCTCCACTGGGAGCATTTGAAAGATGTATAATATCTTGGATAACACGTTCATCATGAGTGCTGCTACTCAGCTAAGCAAGGAAAGGCCGAATGGCTTCCAGAGGCGCAGATCTTTCCAAATCTGGGAGAGAAGATGCTTATAGTTCAGGGTAACTGTAGAACACATGGACACCGTCAACATGATCCCTAGATATGGAATCGATTCCGTCTCCCACTGAAGTGGAACAGAATGCGCAAGGGTCTCCCGGGTGGAAGGCCGTAGGGAAATCCCTAGGACCTGTGATTTCGTAACGTTGACCCGGAACCCAGAGCCCTCTGCAAAGCTCTCGAGTTAAGCGAAAAACACGGGGATGGAAGTCTGGGGTTTCTCCAGTGTTGCTTCTGCGTCATCTGCTTAAAGACTGATAGTGTGAAGGTCCCCTCCTGATTCTAACCTCAGAGAACAGCGGGTTCTCCTGCACTCTCTAGGCCACGGGCTCCATGTAAAGAGTGAAGAGCAGGGGACAGAGTGGACACCCCTGCCTCGTGCCGCGGGTGATCGGGAAAGAGTCGGTGGAGCGGCCATTCACCCGCACCGTTGCATTGGGGTGGCTACAGCAGCTGAATATCCATTTACGAAAACGGTTGCCCATCCCAAACCTCGCGAGGGTGGTCTCCAGATACTTCCAGTCTACTCGGTCGAATGCTTTATCAGCATCGACCGATAGCACCACACATTCCTCTTTCTGGTGTTGAGCCTTGTCAAGAAGGTGAAGTAGCCTCCGTGTGTTGTCACTGCACGGTCTGGTGGCCAAAAAGCCAGACTGGTCGGAATCCAGCAACCTCGGCATCACTGGACCTAGCCTGGCCGCCAATATCCCCGTAAAGAGCTTTAAATCAGTGTTTAAAAGGGATATCGGTCTGTAAGAGGCACAGAGTTGAACA